>NC_052086.1:60360204-61030204 GCF_015852505.1 Tachyglossus aculeatus
TGATGGCATTTAAGTGCTTACTCTGTGTCAAACATTGTTCTAAGCACTGGGGTAGATATAAGGTAATCAGGTTGTGCCACGTGGGGCTCACGGTCTTAATCCCCATTTTACAGATGAGGTAACTGAGGCACAGAGAAGGGAAGTGACTTGCCCAAAGTCACACAGCAGACAAGTGGTGAAGCCGGGATTAGAACCCACATCCTCTGACTCCCCAACCTGTGGTTTTTCCACTAAGCCACATGTTTTATTGCAGCGTGGCTCAGTGGAAAGAGCCCGGGCTTTGGAGTCAGAGGTCATGGGTTCAAAGCCCAGCTCCGCTGCTTGTCAGCTGTGTGACTTTGGGCAAGTCACTTCGCTTAATCCCTCATCTGTAAAATGGGGATTAAGACAGAGAGCCCCCAGTGGGACAGCCTGATCACCTTGTAACCTCCCCAGCGCTTAGAACAGTGCTTTGCACATAGTAAGCACTTAATAAATGCCGTCATTATTATTATTATTACTCTCCCAAATGTTTAGTACAGTGCTCTGCACACAGTAAGAGCTCAATAAATATGATTGAATGAATTTGTAATCACAGAATAGAGGACAAACCCCAGACCCTCTGTTCACAGAGGGACATGACTTCTCTTAGGAAGTGGAGGAGAATGAAACAGGGGCTGTGTGAGGGAATGGTAAGAGGGGAGGGACCAAAAGCCCAGTCGTAAGCACTTAATAAATGCCACCATTATTATTATTATTATTACTCTCCCAAATGTTTAGTACAGTGCTCTGCACACAGTAAGAGCTCAATAAATATGATTGAATGAATTTGTAATCACAGAATAGAGGACAAACCCCAGACCCTCTGTGCACAGAGGGACATGACTTCTCTTAGGAAGTGGAGGAGAATGAAACAGGGGCTGTGTGAGGGAATGGTAAGAGGGGAGGGACAAAAAGCCCAGTCGTGCAGGAAACAGGCCTGTGACAAAAGATGTGGGAGTAGACGCTCCGTTCATCATCATCATCAATCGTATTTATTGAGCGCTTACTGTGTGCAGAGCACTGTACTAAGCGCTTGGGAAGTACAAGTTGGCAACATATAGAGACAGTCCCTACCCAACAGTGGGCTCACAGTCTAAAAGGGGGAGACAGAGAACAAAACCAAACATACTAACAAAATAAAATAAATAGAATAGATATGTACAAGTGAAATAGAGTAACAAATATGTACAAACATATATGCATATATACAGGTGCTGTGGGGAAGGGAAGGGGGTAAGATGGGGGGATGGAGAGGGGGGCGTGGGAGAGAGGAAGGAAGGGGCTCAGTCTGGGAAGGCCTCCTGGAGGAGGTGAGCTCTCAGTAGCTCAGAAGCTCTCACTTCCAAGCCCCTGTCAGAGCAAATGAATTGTCAACTGGGCCACATCTTGGGTGGCTCTTTGAAAGAGACTTCTAGTTGTGCTGTGTTCACCTGGGCCTGGAATGTGTGGGGAATAGAGAAGCAGGAACAAGCCAGCCTGGGGACTTGGGCCTCGTCTCCTGTGGGCATGGGTAGAAGTGAGGGTTGCCTGGATTTTGTTTTTAGTTCATTTGTATTTTTGGTTTTTAATTTCTGCTCCAAATTTACTTCATCTTTGAATGGTGCAAGGATTGGAAAATACCAAGCAGCAAAATACAAAATCAGCTATGCCAACCAGCTAGAGCTGATGCAGTGATTTTTTTCATTTTTAATGGGTGTATCCGTGTCAGGTTCCCAATTCTATTTGCAGTGTCAGGGGGAAGAGGGAAGGAGTGTGTCTTTTCCTACTTCCATTCCGTACTGTTCTATTTAACAGAGCCATAATAATAATAATAATAATAATAATAATAATAATAATAATAATTTTATTTGTTACTAGGCACCAAACACTTTATTAAGTGCTTGGGTACATACAAGGTAATCAGGTTGGGCACAGTCCTTGTCCTAGATGGGGCTCACAGCCTAAAGGAAGGGAGAACAAGTACTGACTTCCCATTGTGCAGATAAGGAACCGGAGGCACAGAGAAGTTAAGTGACTTGCCCAAGGTCACACAGCAGACTAGTGGTGGAGCTGGGATTAGAGCCCAGCTCCTCTGGCTCCCATGCCTGTTTCTTCCAATGTCATGACATTTCCCTCCTCTAAGGGAAGGACTGGCTTCTTCCCCCGACCCTTTCAGTCTCCTACTTCTAGATTTTCCCTCTGGCTGGCCAGAAGTAAGGGTCTTTGCCTTTGAGACCCTGAGGTTTTAGGTGAAATAAAAGAGCGCTGGAAGAAATAGGGGCATAGGGAGAAAGAGAGATGAGGAGAAAAATACTTAGGGCGAATTCTTCCAGGCAGAGAAGCCGCAGCAGAGTGGCAAAGGGAAAATGGGAAATAGAGTCGAGCCGGGTGGATTGAAAACTCCTCCCGTAGGGGCTCCAAGCGAGGGCAGATTTGAGGCAGATGGCCTGGGCTTTGCCGAAGCTGGGAAGTTTGGGGATCTAGACTGTAAGTTCATTGGGGGCAAGTCACTCTGTTGTACTGTACTCTTCCAAGTGCATAATGCTCTGCACATAGTAAGAACTCAATAAATGCCACTGATGGAGTGATGGATCTGGAAGAGCCTCCTAGAGAACATCTCCTTTCCTCCTTTAGGGAACTCTCAAGTCAGGGGGATTCCAGGGAAGGGAGATTCCTGCCTGAGTTTCCCCTCCCAACGGCCACTGATGTGGTTTTTGTGGTTTCCTGCCCCTAAATACCATCCACAATCTGTCTTACAGCTGCGGTTCCACACAACAGTGTATTTAGCCATAAACCTATTTGGGGGTGAATTAGGTACCATCAGCACAGACACTGTATTGTGGTCAAACTTTCCAAGGACGTTTACCATCCACCTAGGAATATTTTTCCCCTTCTCTGTGAAAACCTCTATTTCTAGACCCATCAGAGTTCACCTAACTGGGGAAACTGGAAACCATTTTGTGGCCAGAGGCGATCTTCATCATCATCATCAATCGTATTTATTGAGCGCTTACTGTGTGCAGAGCACTGTACTAAGCGCTTGGGAAGTACAAGATCTCGCATTAGGAACAATAAAATCGTTTTCTGCCGTTGGAGGAAATTCGGGGTTCTGAGCCTGCTGTGTTGTTCACTAGCCAAAGGACCAGAACCTGTCACATTGGCCAGTGTGTTGGGGCGAGGCTGGCTCCCAGGCTTTGGCTCCCACTTCCATGCCAACCACTCTTTTTAGGCCTGGACTTTCAGCCAGGATTAGGAGGTGTCTGGAGCAGCTTCTGTGATCCTGGTTAACCAACTCCGACTAAACTTGGAGAAGTCACAGAGTCGAATTACCTGCAGTCAGCAAGTTGGACGGTGTCCTGGGGTGTCATCACTAGCATCATCGGTACTCAGTGAGCATCTGCTGGGGGCAGAGCGTGTACTCGGAACTTGGGAAACTGTAGTAAAGATAGACCAGGTCCCTGCCATCAAGGAGCTTACAATCTATTGCCTTCCAGGCAGCGTGGCCTAGTGAATAGAGCATGGGCCTGGGAATCAGAAGGACCTAGGTTGTAATCTACGCTCTGCCATTTGTCTGCTGAGTGACCTTGGGGAAGTCACTTGACTTGTCTGGCCCTCAGGGGGATTAAGAGTGTGAGCTCCATGTAGGATAGGGACTATGTCCAACCTGATTAACCTGTATCTACCCCAGTGCTTAGAACAGTACTTGGCACTTAACAAGTACCATAATTAATAAGAGGGCTTCTGGGGATCTGGCATGTTTTCTCTAGCAGCTAGACAGAGTCAGTCAGTCAATCGTATTTATTGAGCGCTTACTGTGTGCAGAGCACTGTACTAAGTGCTTGGGAGAGTACAATAGAACAATATAACAGAGCGATTCCCTGCCCACAATAAGCTTAACAGTCGAAGGGGGTTCCAGCTTCTCTGTCCTCTTGGCCCAGGACAAATGTCTAAACATGCAAGGGGTAGTGTAACCATGGCAGTCTGCCTCTTTCATCTCTCCTGTTTCTCCCATTGTGTAGCAGCTTTCTCCTAGAGGATCTTGGGAGGGCAAATCAGCAGGGGATAGAACAATTGACTCTCCGTTTGAGGCTAATTATCCCTTTGATAGATTATCATTATTTGGTAGGTAGATTGGCCGGTAGATTGGCTAATTATTTGGTAGGTAGATTGGCCTGCATTCCTTCCACGAGGCCAACTGTTGGTTGAAGTGATTGAGGCCCGGAGAAGTGAAGAGACTTACCCAAGGTCACCCAGCAGACCGGAGACAAAGCTGGAATCTGAACTCACATTCTTTTGACTTCCGGGCCTTAGGCTCTACCAGCTAGGCCTTGCCGCTTCTCCTGCACTCTGCACACAGACGCTTAGTAAGCCGCACTGGTGGGTGACGACGGAATATCTGGGAGAACCATTTTGGCCCTCTACATCGTCACACACGCCGTCCCGATGTCCCAACCTCGGAAAGTTGTCTTTGGAAAGGTGTCATCTCGTGTGAGGCCCAGCCCGCACCCTCTGCTCCTCTGCTGCCGCTAACCTCCTCACTGGGCCTCGTTCTCGCCTGTCCCACCGTAAATCCCCAGCCCACGTCCTCCCCCTGGCCTGGAATGCCCTCCCTCCGCACATCCGCCGAGCTAGCTCTCTTCCTCCCTTCAAAGCCCTACTGAGAGCTCACCTCCTCCAGGAGGCCTTCCCACACTGAGCCCCCCATTCCTCTCCCCTTCCCCATCCCCCCCGGCCCTACCTCCTTCCCCTCCCCACAGCACCTGTATTTATGCTTGTACAGATTTATTACTCTATTTTACTTGTACACATTTACTACTCTATTTATTTTGTTAGTATATTTTGTTTTGTTGTCTGTCTCCCCCTTCTAGACTGTGAGCCCGTTGTTGGTTAGGGACCGTCTCTATATGTTGCCAACTTGTACTTCCCAAGCGCTTAGTCCAGTGCTCTGCACACAGTAAGCGGCCAATAAATACGATTGAATGAATTAATCATCAATCATCAATCGTATTTATTGAGCGCTTACTATGTGCAGAGCACTGTACTAAGCGCTTGGGAAGTACAAATTGGCAACATATAGAGACGGTCCCTACCCAACAGTGGGCTCACAGTCTAAAAGGGGGAGACAGAGAACAAAACCAAACATACTAACAAAATAAAATAAATAGAATAGATAGGTACAAGTAAAATAAATAAATAAATAGAGTAATAAATATGTACAAACATATATACAGGTGCTGTGCGGAAGGGAAGGAGGTAAGATGGGGGGCATGGAGACGGGGACGAGGGGGAGAGGAAGGAAGGAATTAATGAATGAATTATCCAGACGTTTTGCTCATGCTTCTCCCTCCAGCTGCCTGCTTTGGGGCCATTTGCTTTTCCTTAGCTCCTTCAGCAGAGGCAGGGGGGTAAAAGCCTTGCCAGGCAGACCATGGCGTGAATAGTGAGGTGGCTCAATCAGCCCCCAGAAGCCCCCAGAGACAACCACTCACAGGGGCTGCTCAGGGGTGAAGTAGAAATTTTTTTTTTCCCAGTTGGCCCAGGCATTTGAAACATCAGAGATGGGGTCCGGGGGGCCACTCTCCCAAGTACGTCGTTTAGTTCTCCATGCACAGTAGGTATAGGCGTGGGAGGTGCCCAGTGAATCAGAGCTTACTGCCGTGCCACCTCAGTCTTATCTTCACTCTGTGGCCTCCACCCAGCCCTGGGCAGCGGGGACAAAGTAGTGGATGCACTTCCGTGCCTGGGGCACACTCATGCAGCTGAGGGACCAGACTGTGAGGCCAGAACACTGCGGCCTAAGCTGAAGCCACGAGGGAGGCAGTCCTGAAGGAAACAAATGAGGGCTTCCCATCTCCCCTTGTTTGTTTGTTTTATGGTGCTTGTTAAGCACTTGGTAGAGTGGCGCAGTGGAAAGAGCACGGGCTTGGGAGCCAGAGGTCATGGGTTCTAATCCCAGCTCCGCTGCTTGTCAGCTGTGTGACTTTGGGCAAGTCACTTGATCAATCAATCAGTCGTATTGAGCGCTTACTGTGTGCAGAGCACTGGACTAAGCGCTTGGGAAGTACAAGTTGGCAACATATAGAGACGGTCCTTACCCAACGGTGGGCTCACAGTCTAGAAGGGGGAGTACTTCTCTGTGCCTCAGTTCCCTCATCTGTAAAATGGGGGTGAATGCTGTGAGCTCCCCGTGGGACAATCTGATCACCTTGTAACCTCCCCAGTGCTTAGAACAGCACTTTGCACATAGTAAATGCTTAATAAATGCCATTATTATTATTATTATTATTATTATTACCAGTCACTGTACTAAGCTCTGGAGTTAATCAGTTTGGATGCAATCTACATCCAGTGTGGGGCTCACACTCTTAATCCCCATTTCACCGGTGAGGTAACTGAGGCACAGAGAAGTTTAGTGACTTGCCCAAGGACACATAGCAGACAAGTGGCGGAGCTGGGATTAGTCCTGGGATTCTGACTTCCAGCCCCGGTACTCTACGCACTGGGTCACTCTGCTGCTTTGCTCCCTCTCTGATTCCTCTCTTGTTCTCTTCCATTTTCCCCATCCTTCCCTTCTTTTTCTTCCTCTCCCTCTTCTCTGCCCATCCACCGTCCAGGGTGATCAGGTTTCAGGTCACTTTACCCTCAGACTCCCTCCGATTAGGATTAATGAGTTTGAAATAGAAGCTGTGGGGCCGGGCCAGTCCTTCCAGTCTGCCCATTCATCAGTAGAATTGTTTTTTGCTGTGACTGCTTGATAGGATGTCAGACCTGATAAACACTTCTGGCCCCAACCTCCCATTTTCCCTCTCTCCCCAGCCAAATTTAGGAAAGAAATATTGCTATGTAAAAGGCTGGAAGCCTTTGGTTTGGGGTTGGGGTACAGAGAAGCACTTGAGCTGAAGTATTGTTTGAGCTTGGTTGGATCTGAGCGTGAGGGGTAGAACCCATTTTTTTTCTAACACTTCTACAACATTAGGGAGGCAGTCCAGTTTATCTGCTGAAGCAGCTGCAGCACTGCTTCCTTTCCTGACTGGGCTGTTGGGGGAGAGGGATTTGGAACTGGCAACTTTGCCACGCTTTTCCAGGCCTATCTTTTACTGAAGCTTCAAGACAAAGCCTTGGATGGCTCTTGTTCCTCTTGTGCTGGAGAAAATCAATTGTATTTATTGAGCACCTACCGTGTGCAGATCACTGTACTAAGAGTTGGGCAGAATGCAATATAACAGAGTTGGTGTCCCTGCCCACAAGAAGCTTACAGTCTAGAGGGACAGCAGCCCTTTCTGTTGTAGTCCCTTTTGGGGTAGGTGTAAGTTAGGGAGGGGCTTTGCCAATTGTCAGCTGTGTGACTTTGGGTAAGTCACTCAACTGTAAAATGGGGATTAAAACTGTGAGCCCCACATGGAACAACCTGATAACCTTGTATCCCCCCCCCAGCACTTAGAACAGTGGTTTCCACATAGTAAGTGCTTAACAAATACCATTATTATTATTAGTAGTAGTAGTAGTAATATCAAAAACCATGGTAGTAGTTAAGCACTTTTGTGCCAAGCACTGGAATAGACACAATTATCAGGTGGGACACAGTCTCTGTTTAGCTTGGGGCAGTCTATGTAGGAAGGAGAACTGGTGTTGACTGCTCATCTGAGAGATGAGAAAACTATGGCACAGAGATGTTAAGTGACTTGCCCAAGGTCACACAGCAGGTACTGGGCATAGCTGGGATTAGGCCCCAGGTCCCCTGACTCTGAGGCTCGTTCTTTTCCCACTGGGCCACGCTGCTTCTCCTAAAGTCCTTTTAGGTGAAGAAAAGAGTTGTTTTCCAGTCCACGCAAATTGTTACCTGCCTCCGTCCCCTCCACCCAACTCTCCTCACACCGGTGTGAAGTGATGGGCATCGGGAGTCTGAACTAGCCTGGTTATTCACTCTAGGTAAGTGACTCTTCCAAGTGGCCTCAGTTGCTTGTTTTGTGTCAATTCAGTGCTCCTAGGTATGCCTTTCGTCTTGGTGAAATGGAGCAGCACGATCTGTTCTTTCCACTGGTCTGGGGAACTTATGATATCCGGAGAGAACTGTGGTTTTCCAGGGAATCCCTTTACCTCCATCATAATAATTCTGAAAAGAAAAACCCATCTTAGTGGCTTCAGTCAACATTGCCCGGCCTTCTCACCCAAGGGCTGGCTTGATGGATCAGGCAGGCCCAGTACAAGGACAGCAGCAGTGTCATTTAGAGGCAGTCTTGAAATGAGCACTCTCCCTGAAGGGGGTTGGGGAGAGACTAGTTAATGGGGAGTCCTAGTGTCCTGGAGTGACTTTAGTCTGCAGTGAAAACAAGAAACACATTACGCAGTTGTCAGCAGTCCCTGCTGTTTGTCATTTGTCTGAAATTTCTTAGTCGAGACGGTTTCTGACCTGACCTTCCTGGAGATCAAACTGTTCCTCTTGAGTAATGGGGCTGATTGTGTGAGAGAGAGAGAGCGAGAGAGAGAGAGAATGCTCTGGCTGCCTCATCTGGGAGCTTTTAATGAGAAATAGAATCCCCTTTTCAAGAGAATATGGTTTTTAGCTTTTCCGGTAAAGGTGCCTTGAGGAGGAGGTGGCTGCAGATATTGCTGGGTGTGTTTATATTATCCTGCTGGAGGTGTGGTTGTCACTAAACATTAATACTCAGACTGAGAGGTTACTGCCCTGGAGCACTAAACATTGAAGACTTGTGGGATAGATGCTAGAATTATTTGGGTGTCAGCGTGAATTGGAACATAGGATAAATTCCCAGGTTGGCAGAATAAAGTTTAAAAAGGATTTGAAGGAGGGATTCAAGAGGTTGGACCCATAGAAATGAAGAGTTGATTCCAGATACGTGATGGAAGGCACACGGTGTGGAGAGAAGGTAAGCAGTCCATCAGTAGTTTTAATTAGGCATCGGCTCTGAGCACTCCGCTAAGCACTTGGTTGAGTACAATAGAGGCTTCTAGACTGTAAGCTCATTGTGAGAAGGAACGTATCTACCAACTGTTGTATTTAGCATTCCAAGCACATTTGCTTGTATTCACACCAGCACTTAGTACAGTGCCTAGCACGTAGTAAGCACTTAATTAGCATTATTATTATTAGTAGTAGTAGTAGTAGTAGTAGTAGTATTACAGTGCTCTGCCCCCAGTAAGCGCTCAACAAACACCACTGATTATTATATATATTCCCCACCTTTAAGTAGTTTACACTCTAACAGGGAAGACAGACACTATAATAATCTACAGATAGCAAGAAGAAAGTAGATATGTGGAGGATTTGGAGTTCTCCAAAGAAGAAACTGCAGTTTTTAGGTTTTTCCATTTCAGCTTTTGGGGGCTTGATATCTCGCCTTCCCAGACTGCAGGAAAGTTACATCCACTCAACCACAGATGGAAAATTCCACTTAGTCACAGGCTGTCCAGTGCTGATCAAACACTCTCCTTTCTGTTTATAAACAAGCTGTGTAAATAATAAAAGTCAGAGGTGGTGGGAAAAGGAGGGCAGGGTCAGCAGTAATGTAGTACGGAATCTTTAGATTTCAGGTCCTGAAAAGGAGGATTCTCCAAAGGCTAAGTTCCCATGGATGCCAAAGCTTTTCCACTGAGGAAACAGCAGGAGGAGATGAGGAGGCCAAGATTCCCTACTCTGAACGAGTTTGGCTCTCCCTGGATAATCTGGCATTTGTCACCCTGCAGACATATGGGGAGGGTGCTCCTGAAATTACAAGATGCTGCTTCCTTCCCTTGTGCGGGCAGCAAGTCGGAGCCTTGGACTTGTCCTTCCAGCAGGAAGGGTTTGGGGTTGCGGTGATAGCTGCAGGCAACACATCTGATCAGAAGCTCTGCTGGTCGGATCAGAGGCAGAAGCTCGCCATCCAGGACTGGACTCGTGGCTGGATTCAGTCCCTATGGAGCCTTGCACCTCAGTGTGGTGGGAGGAAGGCCATGTTGAGAACGTGGTGGTTGCTATAGAGACGTCTCAGCCCCTGTTGTTGATCTGCAGGAACTTCCGGCGATTTTCCTCTCTGGCTGGAACAATTAAAATTCATAATCACTCTCCTGTAAGGGGCTCAGGAAGTCTGGAGTGTCAGGATAGTAAGTAGCTGAGCTCAGCAATTCCTGCTCCTCAGCCTCCAAAGGTGAAATCTCCGGTGCCTGTCTCCTCACTCTTTCTCCCGCTCCCTTCCTCTCATAGAACAGTAGTATTTGGCTTTTTTTTTTAATGGCATTTATTAAGCGCTTACGATGTGCAAAGCATTGTTCTTCAGACTAGATGATCAGCAGCATTTGTTGAGCACTCTGCAGAGCTCTGCACCAAACATTTGGGAGAGTACAATAGTTAGGAAGACTTGATCCCTGCCTACACAGACAATTTAGAGAAATGCCTTTAATAACCTGTCAGCACCTATAGTTCTCTGTCCACAGTATGTGGTGAATCAGTGGTATTTATAGAGCATTTACTGTGTGCAGAACACTGTAGTAAGCGCTTGGAAGACTGCAATTCAACAGTTTGCAGGCAGTCTCCATGCCTATGATGAGTTTACAACAGATACCGTTGATTTATTGGTCTTACGATTGGTCCTGCTGTCCTTTGATAGCTGTAGGGACCCTCTCAGGCCAAGGTCACATTCAAGGAAACTCTAGCAGGACAACTGTGTATTAATAATAATAGTAATAATAGTAATGGTACTTGTTAAGCGCTTCCTATGTTCCAGGCACTGTACTAAGCGCTGAGGTGGATACAGGCAAATCGGGTTGGACAGTCCCTGTCCCACAGGCGGCTCACAGTCTTAATCCCCATTTTACAGATAAGGTAACTGAGACCCGTGCTCTATTGACTTGGAATTCATACATGTGCAGAATCGGGGTGTAGTGTTTCTCTACAGTGGTCAATATGCTTCAGAGCCAGGAGGGAGACACTGAAGTTGACCTGTTAACTTCAACTCTTATGTGGGGGCTGAGTGCTAAGACCACTGTACGGGGGAGTGACCGTGAGAGGATACTGCAGCCCCCTGAGAGCTTGGAGAAGATGGGTGGGTTGCTTCTTTTGCCCAGGTCGGGCAACGCAATTCCAGCCAGCCTGTTATCCTCTCTAGTAGTTTGAGTGATGGGGCTTTCAGGTTTCCAGGACAAGAGGGGGAAAAGAATAACAGGTTTGATGAGAGGGTTGCATATGAGTTGCTTTCAAGTTGTTCACAGCCTAATTAGAGCCGATGCCCTTGGCCAGCGGCGGCATCCAGGAGCGGCCCCGGGCTCCCGCTGGCAAGCGACTAAGGCTCCCCTTTCAGCTGGAGCAGGCTGGTGACACTTCAAAGGGATCCCCAGCAGCAGTGTACGTCATGGCAAGATCGACTGCCACTCGCCCACGTCGCGGTAGCTTTCATAATCAGCTTTTACGAATCAGATTTCACTGGGGGTATTTGAGGGGTCCTATGTGTGGCTAGGAGCAGGAGCTCAGGGATCGGCTTGGCTTGCCTAGCCTACCCCAAAGGGATCTAGAAGGCTGAATGAGATGCCGACATTGGGGTTTAGGTTTCCGGGATCTCCAGAAAGCAGCAGTCTTGCGGTACTGTCACCGGAGAGAAATAATGGACGTTGATTCAGAAATGGTCCTTGGCCTACAGAGGACTGACAAGCTAGTGGAGAAAAGGGAGGGAGCAAACACCGAGAAAGAATGCAGAAGTCATGGTAAAGGAAGTACGTTAGAGCTGGGAGAGAGTAGTCTTGGGCTCCTCACTGTTCCAGGCGGGGCCATGCCTGGACCAAATCTCCACAGCCTCCAAAAATGGTCTCTTGGTCGCTCCTCTCCTCCGTCTGCCCTGCCCTCCTGCAGGAGGCTGGGCTCCAGACTGTGAAGACAGGAAGGAAGGTGGTGGGCGGGGGTGGCCCTGAGGGCAAGAAAAGGTGATTAAATATTTCGACCGTGTCTGTGTGTGCTTACGTACATGTGTGCATGCCCCGGCCTGCCCAGTATTTTTCTTTTTGGGTTTTCCGGCCCAATCTCCTGGGCAGGGTGAGTATCCGTCCCAATTTACAGGTGGGAGAAAAAAAACACTGAGAAGGGAAATGACGTGTTTTTCTCCTTCTTCTGATGGTGACGATGATGGTATTTGTTAAGCACGTCCTATGTGCCAGACACTGTACCAAGCACGGGGGTGGATATAAGCAAATCGGGTTGGATACAGTCCCCGTCCCACGGGGGGCTCATAGTCTCCATCCTCATTTTACAGATGAGGGAACTGAGGTACAGTGAAGTGACTTGCTCAAAGTCACGCTGCAGACAAGTGACAGAGCCGGGATTAAGACCCATGACCTTCTAATGCGCAGACCCATGCCGTATCCACTACGCCATGCTGCTTTCAGAGAAGTTAAACTACTGGAACCTATGTGTTCAGAAATGGGCTTCTCTGGTGAGAACCCATTTTAGGTTTCAATATTTTTCTCCCCACCTCTTCCCCTTCCACCAAATCCCTCCATGCTGCCAAGGCACAGTTTAGAAAATGTTCATTTTTAGTCCCAAGCTCAGGTCACAGGATGTCCCTCATTAAGATGAAACTGTTCAGGCTCTTTCCTATTCAAAATGCTACCTCATGGTTTTGATGCATTTTCAAATGGAACCCCTTTTGATGACCTGTGGCCTCTGGTTATTTTCCTTGTCTTCACTCATGGATTTTCTTCCCTAGCTATTTAAAAGTAGACTTTTTATTTCCTCCTCCCTCCTTCACATATGAGCTGGAGTCTGATTTTTCTTCATGTGAGCAGGGACTGAGACTTGGACCTGTAAAAAGGTTGGAGGGGAGATGGTTGCCACCGTGAGATTTAGCCTGAGCCACAGTGGTTCAGGTTCTGGAGCCATTGAGTTAGTTCTAGCTTAAAGTGATCAACTCTCCCATTATAAGCAGGGTGTGGCTGTCAATCAGTGGTAGAGAAGCAGCTTGGTCTAGCGGAAAGAACATGGGCTTGGGAGTTAGAGGACCTGGGTTCTAATTCCGACCACCATTCACCTGAAGAATGACCTTGGGCAAGTCATTTAACTTTTCTGTGCCTCAATTCCCTCATCTACAGACTGGAGCTTCGGTACCTGTTCTCCCTTTAACTTAGACCAGGAGCCCCATGTGGAACCTGATTATCTCATTTACCCTAATGCTCAGTGCAGTGCTTGTCACATAGAAGGCACTTGACAAACTATTATTATTATTATCATCTTTGAGTCGCATCCCACTTGCTGAACCATAAGCAGCTGGACTCCTCAAGGAGGCATATTTGGCTGGAGGTGGCACAGCACAGGGGCAGCAGCGGAGGGGGGCAATGGAAGGAAGAGAGGCAAAAACTGGGTGTTTCTGGCCACCGTTTCCTAGAGGTCACTGGGGCTCACTGGCAGAGTTGAACTGGATTAGGGGCGGGGGTCAAGACAGAAACCTTTGTGAAACTGTCCGCAGTGTATTTTGGCATCTGTGTCCAATGGTGACAGCCTCAGTGGTGAAGTTGGACTGCCCTGGCAATTGGGTATCTGTGTGTGTGGATGCCTGCTGCTCTGGTTTCCCCATCCTCCCATGCTTCTTGGGCCTGCTCTCCCACCTGCCCCTCTTGGCCTCTTTCTGTTTCTTTCCATCTTCTTGGCCCCAACCCCAAGAGTCCTCTTCCCCGTTCCACTCTGAACTCCTGAAAATCCCACCTACTTCATCTAGGGACAGGCCATCTCACTGATCTCATTTGTGGGAGATTTCTCCTTGTTTGTGGGTCGTTTGAGGTTAAAAAGTCTCCACTCGGCAGATCCTACCTGTCTCCAAGATTTCACTGCCATGGCTCAACCCCAACCCCCTGGGGTTCACTGGCTGTGGTGCTCCGTGCAGAGGACTGTGGAATTAGCGAGGTGGCTAATTGAATGACTCCACCAAAGCACTGGGGATTGGCTTCCTGGATTCTAGTCTTTCCTCCATCTCTGATGCTAATCACTCCATGCTTCCAATTTCTCATCTGGAAAAAGGAGAAGGGGATGGCTAATAATAGTGGGGGTGTTAGAGGCTTAGCTAATGGGTGTAATTAATGGTTGAAGAGTGCTTTGAGGTGTCCTGATGAAAGGCTTTATTAAACTGGCAAGCATTTTTGGTATTGTTGTTCTTAACAGGCTGCTGAAACGGGCTGGGTTCTCCTCTCCTTTCTCCTCAGTTATTCATGCCAGTCAGGAGCCTGTGGTGAACCAAGTGGGCAGGAGACCCTTGCCTTTGTGGATTTTTGTATTTTGAGGTAGCTGTGGAGGCCCTGTGGTTGGAAGTCCTGGGACAGCTTCAGCAGCACGGACTACCTCCTTCTCTGGGTGCTTACAGCAGGTGTGCTTAGCGCTTTGGGAAAGGAGTGACCTCTTGAGGGCCTCTGAGGACTTTGTGTAAGGAGAATGGTGTCCTCACTATTAACAATAGTGATAATAGTAAGTAATAGTTACTATTATTATTGTATTATGTCCTTACTATGTTCTAAACTCTGGGGGAGATACAGCATTATCGGGTAGGAGCCTGTCCCTGTCACACTCGGGACTCACAGTCTACATAGGAGGGAGAAGAGGTGTTGAGTCCCCATTTTGCAGATGAGGAAACTGAGACACAGAGAAGTCAAGTAACTTGCCCAAGGACACACAGTAGGCAAGTTGGAGAGCCAGGATTAGAATCCAGATCTCCTAACTCCCAAGCCCGTGCTCTTTCCACTAGACCATACTGCTTCTTATTCTGCAGGAGGGGCCCCCTCTGACCCTGTATTCATCACAATGCATTTTCTCTCCGTAATTGGACTTGGTACTATTTCTGGGGCTGGTGAAAAAGGGCTGGAACTTTCAGGTTCAAAGTGCTGAGCTATCAGTTTTGTTAGGGAGGGGAACTTGGTCATGGACGGCTTCCCCAGGAAGGCTGAGGACAGAGAAGCAGTTTGACCTAGTGGAAAGGGACCAGGCTTGGGAGTCAGAGGACCTGGGTTCTAATCTTGGCTCCAAAACCTGTCTGCTGCGTAACTTTGGGTAGGTCACTTCACTTCTCTGTGCCTCAGGTCCTTCATCTGCAAAGTGGAGAGTCAGTGGCTTTTCTCCCTGTTATTTAAACTGTGAGCCCCAAGTGGAACCTGAGAATCTTGTATCTACCCCAGCGCTTAGTACAGTGCTTGGCACATAGTAAACATTTAACAAGTACTGTAATTGCTATTAATATTATTTATCATTATTATTATTATTACCACTACTATTATGAGGTCTTGAGAGGAGACAGAAAGGCCTCCTTCCCTAGCCCAGACAGGCTAGTATGCAGAACCCTGGTCTTTCTGATCATGCATTGGACAGGGTGAGGATGGCTTGTCTGCCCTGCCTCTTGATGGCCAGACCATCCCTTTACCGAACCTAGGTGAGGCCCCAGAGGCTAGGCTGTGTGGCCTTCTTCCATGCCCTTCCCTGCCTGCAGGTTAGGGACACTGTTGGATACCCAAATGGCAGGTTCAGCTTCATATCTTTTACCTCCAGCCATTTCCTCTGGGCCCTGACCTCTGTCGCCAGGCATTATTGGGGTACTGCCAACCCACCCTGAGCTGACCAGCAAGCAAGGGAGCTGGAGGCCAGTGGGGGAGAACGCTGCCCATCTGCTGACTTGGGACCTATTCACTGACTTTTGTGTCCGGGAAGGAAACTTGGAGAAACTTTGCCCTTTCACTCTTCCCTTTTTAGGTTCCAGGGTGACGACAAGGCCCTGGATTGTTGATGCTTGGTATTAGCCAAATAGGAGTCCGAGGGCATTCGCAAGGTAGTTGGGGGTCCCCATAGTCTTCTGATTGGAACAAAATGTTTCATGGGGCTTTTTTGGGTTCCGTGCTGTGGATAGAAGATGGAAGTGTTGATAAGGAAGCGGTCCTTTGCACACAGTCTAAGGACGTATCAGTGGTATCTCTACCGATCAAAAAAGAATGAGTTCTCTTGCTCCCTGGGAATCTTCTCACTGGGGTCTCTCAGGGTTTGGCCCTGCCTTGGCAGTGTCAAGTGCTGTGGGAGTGGCATGGAGGGGAAGGGGGAATGAGACAGTGAGGGTGACTCTCATTTTCCATCGAAGCTTTTGGTTTCCCAGAGGCAGAGCAGGAAAGCGGTAATCACTGCCGCCTCTTTGCTTTGGAGGCAGAGAAGGAAAGAAACTGATGAGCAGAGCAAACTGCTTGGCTTTCTGAGCCAGTCCGCACCACGCCAGATTGAAAGGGCACTGCCGGTTCTGGCTTTTGTCCTGATCCTCGGGCAGGAGATGGATCGATATCTGTTAGCAGAGGGGTGAAGGAGTGGATGACCTGTCTGGCATAAGGAGAGGGAGGCGGGGGAGGGGGTTCCCGCGGCCCGATCCATCTGTCCTCCCACATCATTTAGATTGCCTGTTGCCGTGCAGCCTTGAAACCGAGCAGCCAATCCGCACAACCACACACGGGAGGCAATTCAACCAGCCGCGAAGGTAGCACTAAGTTGGCGGTGCGTCTGACTGAAGGGCCAGACTCCTTTACTGCTGAAGTCCTTTCTGGACCTTCCTTTTTGAGCTGTCTGAGCCCAGAAGGGCACGGGGCCCAGGCCCAGGCCCTTGAAATCCACAGATGATTCAAATAGCGTCACCCCTTTTCTTTCCAAGCCATCTACCAGAGGTTGGGCAAGGAACAGCACCAGGAGATTTGAGCTCATCTTGATTTAAGCTCGATCTCTGGATTGCCAGACCTCTGGTGAGATGCCGATGAGCAACAAAATGACCAAAAGGAGTATGAAGGAAAGCAGAGGGCCTGGGTAATCCAATAAGCGGTAAAAGATTGAGCCAACCCCTGAATAATTGAAATGGATGTACCGGACTTGCTAGGAAAGAGAAAATAGAGTGGCCGTGGTTTGGATGACTTATGGACCCTGCATCTAGTTTTAGCACTGCTTTCTGGAAAGAGACATGGACTAGGAGAAAGAGCACGCAGCTGGACGTCAGAGAAACTGAGTTCTAGACCTGGCTCCACCAATTTCCCGCTTTGTGACCTTAGATAAGTCTAACTACTCCGTTTCCTCAGTGATCCATTACCTGTTCACCCGCCTTCTTAGACTGTGACCCTCAGGTGAGACAGGCACTGTATTCAACCTGATGACGAGTATCTACCGCCTCCCCTGCACTTAGTAGAGTATAAGTGCGTAACAAATATCACAATCATCATTATCATTAGTGGCTTGTAGGGACCGTGGGTTTCAGCCCTAATTTCCCCCTTTGCTGAATTCATTTTTCTAAGACTGGAGTTAGACCTTCAAGGTTCAGGTGGAGGACACTGGTAAGTGTCCTTCTGTATCTCCCTCCCCATCTGTTCTGTTGGGCTGTAAAGCCTCCGACAACTGGCTGATTAGTTCCCCAGTGCAAAGGCTTGGCACCCCCAGAGACTCCTTCCTCCATATGATTTTGGAGACTGGGATGAGCAGATTTCTTCAGTAGCACAGTTTCTGCCAAGACTGGATGATCGGGAGGAGTCCAGGGAATAGCGGTCTTCCAGGCCATCTGGAAGCATGATTGGGGTAGGGGATGGTTTTAAAACACCTGGAGATAATGTTGTGTTCCAGCCGCTTGTGTCTCAGCCGTGAGCAGGATGGGCAAGGGCCCTGAGCTGCAGAAATTTTAAATGTCCAGGTTACCTTTATGGGTTTCCTACAGCAGACTGCCAGCCCGCTCTGGGTCAAGGTGCATCTTCATTGGGCAGAAGTGGAAAGTAATTCCAGTTTGCTTTTGTTGTCTCAGGGCTTTAAACACGTGGGTGCTTCTAGTGCTAAAATACCCGATGTGGCACTCACCCTGAATTGTCCTCTGCCAGTGTGGGTCCACCTCTGATCAGCTTCCTTTCCCTCGTGGGCTCTCTGGACTCTGCCATTAGTCAGTCGATGGTATGTATTGAGCACTTTTTCTGTGCAGAGCACTGTACTTAGGCTTGGGAGAGCACAATAGAGCATGTAGAAACAATACTTGCCCTTAAGGAGTTTACAGTCTAACCGGGGATAGGTGATCATCTGCCTTCGGTGATGGCATCACCTATAGGCCACTAGACCTGCAAACACACCTGGGAGTCTTAACCAAAGTTGCTCCTGCTCTACTTTGGGGTTCATTTGTTAGTTTTTAAACAAGTGTGGCCTTATATCTCCTAGGAATAAAGTTGTTCTTTGGCTCAAAGAAGATGCTAAACTGATGGTGCGACAGCAGCCAAGATATCCCACTTCTCGTTTAAAACAATGGCGTCACCCCTTTTCTCTCCAAGCCATCTACCAGAGGTTGGGCAAGGAATAGCACCAGGAGATTTGAGCTCATCTTGATCTTGATCTCATCTTGAGTATCACTCAGACACTTAAATACTTTGCCCTACCCTTTACTGATACAAAAAAGGGAGCACTTTACTTATAGTGGTGAAGAAGGGAAGGAGAAAAGATCAAGGAGTGAAAATAGGCTAAGGATTGACACAGGGTGTAAAGGTCTGAGAGGGTCTGCAGATTGGTCCGAGACCAAACAGATATTCATTCAATCGTATTTATGGAGCGCTTACTGTGTGCAGAGCACTGTACTAAGCGCTTAGAGCACTACACTAAGTGCGGACCCAAGACCCAGGCCCTTTCCTAGCTCCCCAAACCAAGCTATCCATAGTAGGAAAGGTCACCCTCCGACTTTAACCGATCCAGCCTTTGGGTCAGCATAAGCCCCAGTTTACCTGGCTGGAGGCCTTTCATCCTGTCCATGAGGAGCCTCAGCAGAGATTTCATCCTTGTTTAGATATTAAGAAGGGAAGCAGTTAATGAAGCTCACCCTGTCACTGAGGCAGAAATACAAGCTCCAGCTGTGACTGTGGTAGGTCTTGGCTTCCCCTGATTTTCTTTCCTTTCCTTTTCTCTTCTTTTCTTTTTTTTTTAATGCTCATACTGTGCTCCCTGTAGGTCCTAGGCAATAAGTAAACTTGTTCTGGATATATAACTGCACTATCCAGTGTCCTTATCTGGAGGCTTAAGCGGAAAGCCATGGGTGAGGTTGGGGCCCGGGGGGGTCACTGCTAGAACCGGCCCCCAGTTTCGGGTTTCTGCTTGTTCTTCCCTAAGGTAACAAAGTACTTCAGCATCCTGCTCTGAAGCTTCCCCTGCCCTCCCCTTCCACTCCCCCCCACACCCACTCCTCCCCCCATCCTTGGACGCGAGACTTTTGGAGAGAAACCGTGCATTTTTGTCTGATCCAAGTGTGCGGGCCAGCGGGGTATTTTATTTCAGAGTTGGTGGGCCATTTCATTTCCATTTCTTCACTAGATGATTCATGACTTTCCTGTTTCCTTCTCCGATTGCCGGGTTTAAAGAAGCCAGCGGTAAAGGAAACTTTTCCCTTTCCCTCAGTCATGAACCCCCTTGACTAACCTGGCCTTTCCTCTAGGGCTTGCATTCTAGTTCGAACTGCTGCTCCTCTCTGTATTATCACTGGTGAGTCCCTGCAGAGATACACTTGGGCTGAGCCTGAGACCCTTCGACATGTTTGTATTACAGTATTTACTAAGCGCTGGGGGAGATACAAGCAAATTAGGTGGGACACAGTCCCTGTCCTGCATGTGGCTCATGGTCCAAGTAGGAGGGAGAACTGAAGCACACAGAAGTCAAGTGACAGAAAGTATTTGGCAGGACCCAGGATTAGAACCCAGGTCCCTGTTCTTTCCATTAGGCCATGCTGTTTCTAATGTTAAATTATAACAGTAGCGGGTCCTCTTTCATGATGTCTTAGAGCCTAGGAGTATGTTGATCCAGGATTTTCCTCCATAGGTCAGCAGGGCTAGAGAAGTGTTACTTTGTGACTGCAGAGTGCCTTTGTGAAGGATACAGAAAGGTAAATGGTTGTGCCCCTATTTTGGGGATGGGGAGATTGAAGTCTTGAGGTTTTTTGTTTGCTTTGTTCTTAATGGTATCTGTGAAGCACTTACTATGTGCCTAGCAGTGTTCTAAGCACTGGAGTAGATACAAACTAATGAGGTTGGACACAGTCCATTTTCCACATGAGACTCACAGTCTTACTCCCCATTTTACAGATGAGGTAACTGAGACAGAGAAGTTGTGACTTGCCTTAGTGACTTGAGGTTGGGAAGGTTGCTTGTTTAAAGTGAGAACCCAGGGATCCTTACCTCTCTACAGAATTCCTTATCAGCCAGCTGGCATGTCTGAAGTTCAGCTCTAGAGTATAAGCTCATTTTGCTCTTACATTGTACTCTCCCAAGTGCTTAGTACAGTGCTGTGCACACATAAGCGCTCAGTAAATATGATTGAACTGACAGCTATAACCCTTCCTTCCAAGTGCATGGGGAGCGTCATGCCAGTCTTTCTAGTCTGGACAGTAAACTTCCTTTTCATGGAAATTTGGAAGCCCTTCGCTTGTAATTATTCATTCATCCAATTGTATTAGCAGGAAGAACTCATATTCCTGCTTCCCAGACGTAACACATTAGAAGAGATGGGAAAAATATTTTTTTTGGTCTGCAGTGAGCATCTTCAACACCACCCCTGTCACTCTTCTCCCCTTCCCTACCCTGAAGACAGACCCTGTGTTCTCTTTGTCCGCTTACCGTATTATCAGGTTCCAGTGTTGGTCTTAGACCTTTATGTCGAGGGTGGTTTCAGAGGGAGGAAATGTGTTCCAAGGGTTAGAGCAAGAGCTCATGGATTTTGTTCTCCTTGTCCTTTCCCTTGGCTGTTTGAGTCCTGGCCCACTCAAACTCTCTGAGCATGACACCGTGGAAAACCATGGCTGTTCCCTTGTTGGAGTTATTCCTTCTTCTGCCAAGACGGTGATATCATATCCTTTATTTTGGTTTCGCTCATGTGTCATCTTCTGAGCCTTCTCCAGGACCTCACTTCCTGGCTGAACTGTTGCTCTCCATCCAGGGGCAGAAGGTCTTTGTATCCACCTAGAAGGTGGGTTGTCCTACAGCTCAGAAGCCCGGCCCACAATTGCACCAAAGGAAGTAAATCCAGCTGGGGTTAGTGCCTCTGCCTGTTGGATTTGGTGGAAGCGCTTCTCCTCTTGCACTGGGTTTCTTCCCCCTTCCTGGCAAAGATGTTAGTGTTTCCCATCCCCAGCTGGTAGCTGGCTGCCTGCCCTCATTACTTTCTCCTCGATCTCGACGTGGCTGCCATCCAGTCCTCTCCACTGAGTGCTCTTGACCCAGTACTCAGGGACGGTTTAGATTTCCAGCTTTGTGTGAAGGGCAGCTGGTTGTCGGGGTCCTTTCCTGGGCCTCAGTCTCCCTTTTTTTTTTTTCCCCATGGTGCAGAGGGAAATGCAGCCAGAGGGCTTGCAGCCAAGAAGCTCTCAGTGGTTGATGGGTTCTCTAAATGCTTAGCGATATAATGACAAGCTCATGATTCCGTGCTATTGGCCATGGATGAATAAATCAATGGTATCGAGCGCCTGCAGTGTGCAGAGCCCTATATTAGACTGTAGGCTCCTTATGGGCGGGGAACGTGCCTGCTAATTCTGTTGTGTTGTACTCTCCCAAGCTCTGCACATAGTAAAGCTCAACAAATACCGTTGATAACTAAGCACTTGGGAGAGTCCAAGCTGGTTGACACATTCCCTGCCCTCAAGGAGCCTGCAGTCTAGAGACCATCTTGGAAAAACCCAAAAGCAGTCGACGGAAAAGAGTTTAATTGTACTTGAGACATGAAGGCAAAATCGATCTCACCTGGAGGAGGAAGGGGCCTCTTCCCTATAGCCCAGAAGATAGCATAGCTGCATCCATTGAGAGCCAGGTGTAAGGGGAATAGCAGGAGTTTGGTTGGGAAAATCAGTTAGAAGAATTAGTGGGAATCTGAGTCCTCAGGAGCCTCAAACATCAGCCAAAACCAGCCCTGGCATTGGCATTCACCGAGAACAATTGATTCACGTTCTTGATGAAAAGAGATGCGTAAAGATGGTGATTTTGATGTTTAACTTGATTTGCTTTGGAAACCAGAGGAATGGTTTTGTAGGATTATAGAAATGGGGTTGGAAAGTACTCTTCCCGACTTTATTCTCCCTCCCATCAAAGTTGTAGCACAGTCACATTGGGTGTTTGGAGAGAGTCTTTCTGTTGAAGGGCTCTGAAGCTCCTTGGTCTGAAAAATGTGTCTACCAACTCTGTTATTGTATTCTCCCAAGTGCATAGTACAGTGCTCTGCACACAGTAAGCTCTCAATAAATAACGATTGATTGAGGACGTTTGTCTCTTCCAAATAATAGCAGTCTCCACCGAAGGTTGGGAAGGAAATATTTTAAGAAGTTTTGCCGTTCATCACCTTCTGATCCAAGTTGTCCAAAAAGGGGAGATGAAATGGAAGATGTCTGTGACCGTCAGAGCCTTCATTTTGTTCAAATCCTGAACAGGAACTGCAAAAGCCCCAGGAAGGAAATCCGTTTTTTCATTGAGACCACTTATTTGACAAGCTGCCAGTTCTCTGTTAAGCCTCATTTAATAAAGATTTAGTCTGTGGGGGCCTGTCAGTGGAAGCTGAGTTTGGGGAGAGGGAAAGAGAGAGTCACTCTGAGAAACTGTGGGAGAAGAGGGAAAGGACAGAGGAGCAGTGAGCCTCATTCTTTTCACCGTTCTGGTTCACTGAGACTGTCAAGCGGAATTAGAGAGGGAGATCAGGACAAAGAGCATCGAGTCTGTATGGCCTCTTGGATGTAGAAGAACCTCAGCTAATGGATAGTGGTAGAATAGAGCAATACATATAAAGTCCATCTGCACAGCATATTGTTTTAGGTGTTGAACATAATTCAACGAAAAGTAGATTTGGCCTTCCTGCAATTTAATACAAGACAAACACCAAGGAAAATGGAAGGGAAAAAAGATTTCAGTGGGCTTTGCAAATATTTTCACCGTTTTCATCTCTGTGTGAGTTTAATGTAGAAGACAAATTTGCACCTTAATTTAGAGGACATCATGCCATGGATTACAGATTGCCATTTGCCAATCTCCGTGCTAGGAGGTTAAACCATGGTACCAGTTAGGGCAGGTGATGTCTCTGCCAAATTGGCTTTTTAATCAATCAGTCAATCAATTGGATTTATTTATTTTTTTTACAGTATTTGTTAAGTGCTTACTATGTGCCAGGCACTGTTCTAAGCACTGGGGTAGATACAAGGTAATCAGGCTGGGCACAGACCATGTCTCACATGGGGTTCACAGTTGTAATCCCCATTTTACAGATGAGGTAACTGAGGAACAGAGAATTGAAGTGACTTGCCCAAACTCACCTAGCAGACAAGTGGCGGAGCCAGGACTAGAACCCAGGTCCTTCTGACTCCGAGGCCTGTGCTCTATCCACTAGGCCGTGAGCACACTCCTAAGAATTTGGGAGATTTGTGTGGCTTAGTGGATAGAGCATGGCTCTGGGAGTCAGAAGGACCTGGGTTCTAATCCTGGTTCTGCCACTTGTCCATTATGTGGTCTTGGGGAAGTCATTTCACTTGGATGGGCCTCAGTTACCTCATCTGTAAAATGGGGGTTTGAGTGAGAACCCCACATGGGACAGAAACTGTGTCCAACCCGATTAACTTGTATCTACCCCAGGGCTTAGAACAGTGCTTGCAACATAGTAAGCACTTAACAAGTACCATAATTATTATTAACAGTATAACAGACACATTCCCTGCCCACAGCAGATGTACAATCTAGAGGGGAAGACAGACAATATAAATAAGTTACAGATATGTACATAAATGCTGAGGTGCTGGAACGGTGGGGTGAATAAAGGGAGTGAGCCAGGGTGATGCAGAAGAGAGAGGGAGAACAGGAAATAAGGGCTTAATCAGGGAAGGCCTCTTGGGGAGGTTTTCCTTCAATAAGGCTTTGAAGGTGGAGGATGAGGAGTGTAACTTTAGAAAGGAAATTCCAGCTGATGATCCCAGAAAAATGAGAGCAGGCCAGAATAGTGGGGTTAGAGTTTGCTGCAGGATCTCATCCGGTGTGTTGGCCTCGGCTTCTGTTGTCTTCTCAACTGGGCCTCCTAGAGATTTCTCCGAATTCACCTCCGGAGTCTGGGAGAATATCCAGAACCCGAAATGGGCAGAGAAACATTGGCTCCCAGCCAAACCTCAGGATTGTGGGGCCTGATCCTGGCAGAGGGGCCCAAACCTTCCTTCCTGGCGAGGCATGTTTCGGGGCCGGGGGGATGTATGTGGACTCAGTGGACCCTCTGGGTTGTTGGAACACTCGGTCCTATAGGCATTGCTTCATAATAATAATAATAATGGTATTTGTTAAGCGCTTACTATGTGCAAAGCACTGTTCTAAGTGCTGGGGAGGTTACAAGGTGATCAGGTTGTCCCACGGGGCGCTTACAGTTTTAATCCCCATTTTACAAATGAGGTAACTGAGGCACAGAGAAGCTAAGTGACGTGCCCAAAGTCACACAGCTGACAGTTGGCAGAGCTGGGATTTGAACCCATGACCTCTGGCTCCAAAGCCTGGGCTCTTCCCACTGAGCCATGCTGCTTCTCTGAGCCACGCTGCTTCTGCATGGCAGAGCCTCGGTAATAATAACTGTGGTACTTGTGAAGTACTTTCTGTGTACCGTCTACTGGGGTAGATGATAATAATTATGGTATTTGTTAGGCACTTACTATGTGCAAAGCACTGTTCTAAAATCTGGAGTAGATAATGGATAGATTTCTAGACTGTGAGTCGTTGTTGGGTAGAGACCGTCTCTGTATGTTTCCGATTTGTACTTCCCAAGCACTTAGTACAGTGCTCTGCACACAGTAGCACTCAATACATGTGATTGAGTGAATGAATACAAGAGAAGCAGCGTGGCTCAGTGGAAAGAGCCTTGTCTTGGGAGTTAGAGGGTTGTGGGTTCTAATCCCGGTTCCGCCACTTGTCAGCTGTGTGACTTTGGGCAAGTCACTTCACTTCTCTGTGCCTCAGTTCCCTCATCTGTAAAATGGGGATTAAAATTGTGAGTCCCACATGGGACAACCTGATCACCTTGTATCCTCCCAGCGCTGAGAGCAATGCTTTGCACAAAGTAAGCGTTTAACAAATGCTATTATTATTATTACAAGGAAACCAGGTTGGACACAGTCCCTGTCCCACATGGAGCTCACAGTCTTCATTCATTCAGTCGTATTTATTGAGTGCTTACTGTGTGCAGAGCACTGTACTAAGCGCTTGGGAAGTACAAGTTGGGAGGGAACAGGCACAGAAATGTGAAGTGACTTGTCCAAGGTCACACAGCAGACAAGTGGCAGAGCCAGGATTAGAATCCGGGTCCTCTGACTCCCAAGCCCATGCTCTTGTTACTAGGCCATGCTGCTTCCCACAGTAGTCAGATTAGGCAGTCTGTTCCCCGCGGGACTCGGTCTAAAGAGGAGGAATGGAATGCCCATTTTACAGATGAGAAAACTGAGGTGCAGAAAAGGTGTGACTTGCCTAAGGTCACACAGCAGGCCGATGGTGGAACTGGGGTTAGAACTCAGGTCTCCTGACTCCCACGCCTGTGTTCTTTCCACTGGGCCCCCTCTCTTTCCCACCTTGAATGTTGCCCCCACCTTGAAGATTGTCTCCTCCTTTGAAACTCAGGAGCGAGTTCATCATGATAATGGCTTTTGATAATGGCATGTATTAAGTGCTTACTATGTGCAAAGCACTGTTCTAAGCACCAGGGAGGTTACAAGGTGATCAGGTTGTCCCGCGGGGCGCTCACAGTCTTCATCCCCCCCGTTTTCCAGATGAGGGAACTGAGGCCCAGAGAAGTTAAGTGACTTGCCCAAAGTCACACAGCTGACAGTTGGCGGAGTCGGGATTTGAACCCGTGACTTCTGAGTCCAGAGTCCGTGCTCTTCCCACTGAGCCACGCTGCTTGTCATGCCGTCCCCCTGTCTTTCCTCAACAGTCAAGAGAAACGGTCGTGAACTGCTTATAGCAGGCGTGAAGCGCTGCCCCAGACTCTTAATCCAGAACCGCCCTGGATTCACCTGCTTTTGCTTAATCTTCCCAGCTGGGAAGACTGTGTAGCTGGGCCAGACTGAGGCCCACTGGCCAATCCAAACCAGTGCGGGGCTTTCAAGCAGCCATCCCCCATCCCCAGTTGCTCCCAGTCATCTGTCAGACCCCTACTCTCCCCATCTTCAAAGCCCTTCTAAAACTACCTCTCCTCCCGGATGCCTTTCCTGACTCTTCTCTCACCTCCCCATCCTCTTTTCCCTCCCTGCCGGGTCCGTAATATGCAATAAGTCCGTAGCCCCTAAATACTTAGGTTTCCCCACAGCACTGATGTGCATACATTTATAGCACCTGTCATTTATTTTAGTGCTTGTCTCCCCTATTAGATGGTAAACTTCTTGAGGGTAGGGATATGGCTACTTCATCATCATCATCAGTCGTATTTGTTGAGCGCTTACTGTGTGCAGAGCACTGTACTAAGCGCTTGGGAAGTACAAATTGGCAACCTATAGAGACAGTCCCTACCCAACAGTGGGCTCACAGTCTAAAAGGGGGAGACAGAGAACAAAACCAAACATACTAACAAAATAAAATAAATAGAATAGATATGTACAAGTAAAATAAATAGAGTAATAAATATGTACAAACATATATACATATATATAGGTGCTGTGGGGAAGGGATGGAGGTAAGAAGGGGGGGATGGAGAGGGGGACGAGGGGGAGAGGAAGGAAGGGGCTCAGTCTGGGAAGGCCTCCTGGAGGAGGTGAGCTCTCAATAGGGCCTTGAAGGGAGGAAGAGAGCGAGCTTGGCGGATGGGCAGAGGGAGGGCATTCCAGGCCCCGGGGATGACGTGGGCCGGGGGTCGATGGCGGGACAGGCGAGAACGAGGTACGGTGAGAAAGAGTACCCCTCTGTACTCTCTGGAGTGCTTAAGACAGTCCTCTGCCGGTAGTAAGTGCTCAATAAATTCCATGGATTGATTTATATAAAGTCACAAGTTCAAGGATTGAGAAGCAGCATGGCCCAGTGGATAGAGCACAGGCCTGGGAATCTGAAGGATCTGGGTTCTAATATTGGCTCCGCCATGTGTCTGCTGTGTGACCTTGGGCATGTCACTTAACTCCTCTGTGTCTGTTCTCTGTAAAATTTAGAATTTTTAGAGTTTAGGATTTAGAACGTGCCTCAGGGGGAAAATGGACTGTGTCCAATGTGATAAACGTGTGTTGCCTACCCTAGTGCTTAGTACAGTGCCAAGCACATAGTAAGTGCTCAGACAGGTGTCAAAACCGTCAGAATAAGTAGAATTATAGTTATATAATAATGGTGGCGTTTAAGCGCTTACTATGTGCAAAGCACCGGGGAGGATACAAGGTGATTAAGTTGTCCCACGTGGGGCTCACAGTCTTAATCCCCATTTTCCAGATGAGGGAACTGAGGCCCAGAGAAGTGAAGAGGCCCTGCTGAGAGCTCACCTCCTCCAGGAGGCCTTCCCAAACTGAGCCCCTTCCTTCCTCTCCCCCTCGTCCCCTTCTCCATCCCCCCATCTTACCTCCTTCCCTTCCCCACAGCACCTGTATATATGTTTGTACATATTTATTACTCTATTTATTTTACTTGTACATATCTATTCTATTTATTTTATTTTGTTAGTGTGTTTGGTTTTGTTCTCTGTCTCCCCCTTTTAGACTGTGAGCCCACTGTTGGGTAGGGACTGTCTCTATAGGTTGCCAATTTGTACTTCCCAAGCGCTTAGTCCAGTGCTCTGCACATAGTAAGCGCTCAATAAATATGATTGATGATGATGATAAAGTGACTTGCTCAAGGTCATACGGCTGACAAGTGGTGGAGCTGGGATTTGAACCCCTGAACTCTGACTCCCAAGCCTGGGCTCTTTCCACTGAGCCACGCTGCTTCTCTATATGCACCTCATTAGCCAAATAAACAGAATAGTAAATATGTACAGGGCAAGCACAGGGCTCTGCGCATAGTAGGTGTCCAGCACAGCGCTCTCCACCCGGTAGGCAGCCAGCCTAGTGGCCAGCTGATGAGGATAGGGGTGGTGGTGTCTCTGCGATCAGTCTGTGACAGAAGGAGCTGGGGATGAATCCCAGACTGAGCCCCGTTTTTCCTCTCCCCCTCCCCATCCCCCCGGCCCTACCCCCTTCCCTTCCCCACAGCACCTGTATATATGTTTATACAGATTTACTACTCTATTTTACATGTACATATTTACTATTCTATTTTTATTAATGATGTGTATATATCCACAGTTCTGTTTATTTCTAAAGATGCTACTGATGCCTGTTTACTTGTTTTGATGTCTGCCTCCCCCCTTCTAGACTGTGAGCCCGTTGTGGGCAGGGGTCGTCTCTCTTTCTTGCTGCATTGTACTTCCCAAGCGCTTAGTACAGTGCTCTGCACACAGTAAGCACTCAGTAAATGGAATGCCCTCCCTCCACACATCCGCCAAGCTAGCTCTCTTCCTTCAAAGCCCTACTGAGAGCTCACCTCCTCCAAGAGGCCTTCCCAGACTGAGCCCCCTTTTTCCTCTCCTACTCCCCATCCCCCCGCCCTACCTCCTTCCCCTCCCCACAGCAATTTGTACAGATTTATTACTCTATTTTACTTGTACATATTTACCATTCTATTTATTTGGTTAATGATGTGCATATAGCTTTAACTCAATTTGTTCTGACGATTTTGACCTGTCCACATGTTTTGTTTTGTTGTCTATCTCCCCCTAGACTGTGAGCCCGTTGTTGGGTAAGGACCGTCTCTATCTGTTGCCGACTTGTACTTCCCAAGCGCTTAGTACAGTGCTCCGCACACAGTAAGCACTCAATAAATACGATTGAATGAATGAATGCTCAGCAAATATCACCCCAAAAAACTGATTTTTGCATTGAAACTACTAGATATTTGAGCCCTAACCCAAAGCTTACCTTTTGAAAAATGATCTTGGCGTTCCCTTTTTAATTTTGGACACTGGGATTTCCCTGGAGGAAACCAGCTCTGCCATCATTTGGAGGTCACGTTGCATCAGGTGACTCTTCCAGGTCTCAGTGTCTGATACTCTCTGTCTCTTGTTCCTGGAGGACCGAGCATTCAGTGAAAGCTTTCTCGTTCCTCGAGGACTGAGCACTCAGTGGAAAAGCTTTGTCTTGCAGCATTGCTTATGTTTGAGGTTTCAGGTTTCTTCATCATATGTGGTTAGGGACATATTAGGTCAGTGTAACTGAGACAGATGGTTGCTCTGAAGGGAAAGACCCTGACATTATAAAATAGCATTCTCTAAAAATTGAGGAATCCAACTGATTGGCTCGTTACTAGTGTTATTCCCAAACTGGTCTCCTACTGAGCTAATTCGACTAGCTTAAACAGATGTCATTCTCAGTGAAGCATTTTGTCAATCTGTCTCTCTATCTTTATGGTATCTGTTAAGCGCTTACTACATGTCAGAGACTGTACTAAGCCCTTGGGGGGATCCCAGCAAATCAGGTTGGACACAGTCCCTGTCCTACATGGGGCCCACAGTCTTAACCCCCATGTTACAGTTGAGATAACTGAGGCCTAGAGAAGTGACTTGCCGAGAGTCACACAGCAGACAAATGCTCTTTCCACTAGGTCACACTGCTTCTCGTGTGTGTATATATTTATATGTATAGGGGAGTGTTTTTAATCCGGTTGATTTTAAATGGTCTGAAACAGCACTCCATGGATTGGAATAATTATTTGAAAATGAATATTTCTGAATCTTCTGGAGAGATTCTATATGAATAGTACCATATTAGGTCAGACTGATGGTCCATCCCTCCTAGCATTCTGCCTCTAGCCATGACATCTCAGAATCAATGTGTTGTGAGCAGGGAATGTGTCTGTTATATTGTTGTGTTATACTCTCCCAAGCCCTTAGTACAGTGCCCTGCACACAGTAAGCACTCAGTAAATACGACTGATTGATCAATCAATCAATCAACTAATGGTATGTCCCGCTTACCAGCATCTCTGTTGAAATGTCACTCCTCTTCAGGGCTTAAATTGGAGGAGGATCCTCTGGCACCTGCTAAAACGCACTTGGGGCCGTTCTCCTTTTAAACACTTTCCCTAAGTGGTCATTCCAGGTGATTTCCTTTCCCTCACTGTGGCTCTGTCATAAGCCCGGGACTTCTTCAGCCCTTCTGTGGTGATAATTCCATATCCCCATAGTGAATTCACTCATTCATTCAATTGTATTAAGTGCTTACTGTGTATAGAGCCCTATACTAAGCACTTGGGAAAGTACAGTACAGCAATAAAGAGGAACAATCCCTGCCCACAATGAGCTCACAGTCTGGTGGGGGACGGGAGGATGGGGGGCAGGGAGACAGACATCAATACAAATAAACAGACATCAATATAAATAAATAAAATTACAGAATCCAGATGTCCAGAGTGGAAACATCAATAAGAAGTCCCACGGCATTTAGAGAGATATAAAATCAATCAATTAGTCGTGTTTATTAAGCACTTATTGTGTGCAGAACACTGTACTAAGTACTTGGGAGAGTGCATTATAACAATAAACAGATACGTTCCTTGCCCACAACGAGCTTAGTCTAGAGAGGGAGACACACACTGCTATAAATAAATTATGGATATATACATCTATGCGTGTATATATATATATATATATTATATATACTATAAATGTTGTGGAGCTGAGGGTGGTGTGAATAAAGGAAGCAAATCTAAGTGCAAGAGTGACGTAGAAGGTGGTGGGAGAAGGGGAAAGGAGGGTTTAGTCAGGGAAGGTTTCATAGAGGTGATGTGCCTTTAGTAAGACTGATGGTGGGAGAATCCATATGAAGAGGGAGGATGTTCCAGGCCAGAAGTGGAACATGGGCAAGTGGCCGGCGGCGAGACAGACGAGATCGAGGTACAGTGAGTAGGTTGGCATTAGAGGAGCGAAGTGTGTGGGCTGGGTTGTTAGAGAGCAGTGAAGTATGGCAGGAGAGTGCAAGGTGATTGCTTTAAAGCCACTGGTAAGGAGTTTCTTTTTCATGCGGAGGTGTTTAGGCAACCAGTGGAGATTCTTGAGGAGTGGGAAGACGTGGACTGATCATGGAATAGGCTAGGACATTTTGCCCGAGTCCCAGAGAGGCCCTCATCCATCCCTCTCCACCACCAATTCGGAGCTCATTTTCCTTTCACGGGATAGAGGGGATTTGAGGACAGGGAGTGGGGGATGGAGAGAAAGGGTCATTGCAGCTGGGATTGTTAACTGTCAGGGGCTCGCCTCCCAAAGCCATCTGGACAGAGGAAACTTGGCAAACCCAAAGAAGAGAGTTTTGCTGAAATCCTGAAGCCGTAGAACCTCTTGGCCCATCTTCATAAACAGGGCCTCTTCCTGAGGACCACATGTCTTTTTTTTTGTATCTGTGGTCTTTATATGAGCCTTTCTCCTTCCTGTTCTTATCTCCAGTGGTCACTGTCTGACCCCAATCCTTCGGTGACTTTTGGCTCAATTTTCCAAAGCAACTTTAAAGCAAACCCACCCTTATCTGCCCTCTTGGATAGCCTGCCTTTCCAGATACCCAAGTGTCAGAACAAAGTTGACCCTTGACTGGGGGAAAAGCATTGTTTGGTTTTCTAGCAGGCGCCTTTAAAATGCCATATTAAAGCCACTTTGCTTTAAATGGGGCCTGTTTAGAAATGGGGCACTGTTTTGCCCCATGGCTCTGCCTCTATTATTGCAGGATATGTAAAGTGACTGTGACACAGAGTACCCTTCTTAGGAGAGCAGTGTGGCCTAGTGGAGAGGGCATGGGCTTCGGAGTCAAAGGACTTGAGTTCTAATCCCGACACTGCCAGTTGTATGGTTTGGGACCTTGGACAAGCCACTTAAATTCTCTTTGCCTCAATTTCCTCAACTTTAAAATAAGGATTTGATAGCTGTTCTCCCCCCTACTTAAACCATGAGCCTCCTATGGGACAGGGACTGGGTCCAATCAGATTAACATGTATCTACCCCAGCGCTTAGACCAGTGCTTGACATATAGTAAGCACTTAACAGGTAGCATAATAAATAAATAAAGAGGCCAGAACCCAGGAGTGGGAAACCCTCAGGGTCCTTGCAAGGCAACCACCTTTTGTTGGGGCCATACATTCATTACTACAGCAGCCTTCTTCTGGATTCACCGTCCCAGGCCTTTCCTCTGTCAATCAATCAGTTTTATTTATTGAGCACTTACTCTGTGCAGAACACTGTACTAAGCGCTTGGGGGGGGGGTCCAGTACAACAGAGTTGGTAGGCACATGCCTTGCCCACAACGAGTTTACAGTTTGTGAATTATTTCTCCACCGATGCTTGAATTGTTCAGACTGTCCCGTTAGATGGGAAACTCAGTGAGTACCAGGATTGAGTTCTTTCTCTGTGTAATCCAAGACAGGGCTATGCACATAACAAATGCTTAGTCAATACCATTGACTGCAGAGGGATCAATCAATCGTATTTATTGAGCGCTTACTGTGTGCAGAGCACTGTACTAAGCGCTTGGGAAGTACAAGTTGGCAACATAATGGAGGGATAATAAGGGATGATATGGTGGCCCTCCTACTCAAATACTTCACCCGGTTATCTAGCATCTCTTCGCCCTGGTGACTTGTCTTCCTCCTCTGAAGACGGGGCTGTAGAGGAATAGGGTGGCAAGAAAAGAAATTTACTTCTTCCATTTATCTGATTTCCATTCAAATGTTTAAACTCTTAAAAACATTATATATATATGTTTCTAATGTACCTGTCTGTAATTTATTTATTTATATTACTGTGTTACTCCCTCTCTAAACTGTAAACTCCTTGAGGGCAGAGAACTTGCCTACCAACTTTATTATATTGTACTCTCCCAAGTGTTCAATACAGTGCTCTGCACACAGTAAGCACTCAATAAATACAATTGAGATGTATGGCTATCTGGCTAAGTGGGCTTATGTTTTGGCTTAGAAAATGATGAGGTAGAGGAAGTGGGGAAAGATAGACTGGGTGGAAGGAATAAGCGGCATGGTTCAGTGGAAAGAACCCAGGCTTGGGAGTCAGAGGTCATGGGTTCTAATCCCGGCTCTGCCACTTGTGAGCTGTGTAACTTTGGGCAAGTTACTTAACTTCTCTGTGCCTCAGTTACCTCATCTGTAAAATGGAGATTAAGACTATGAGCCCCATGTGGGAACACCTAATTATCTTGTATCCCCCCCAGCGCTTAGAACAGTGCTTTGCACATAGTAAGTGCTTAACAAATGCCATTATTATTATTATTCCTTTTGGTGACTTGTGAGTTCAGGGAACTGTTGGCATATTAGAGTGGCAGGGAGGGAGAGGGCCACTTTACTCACTCCTACCATCACCAAGAAGTGAGTTTTTTATTTCTTGGGTTTGAGGTCTTCATGTTGCTGATTCTGTGTGTTCCTCTCTAAACTGGGAATTGGCAAGACAATTTCTGAAACAACCCCAGCTATCTCTGTGGTGAAAATGACAATGACATTTTTCCAGGGGTTGGGAAAGGAAGAGGGATAAATTCAGTCTTAAACTAGGTTTCTTACCTTGGTGATTATTTTAAGGATACTAAAAGATTTGGACAAAAAACAAGTAAAAAAAAAGTCCCTTGCTGCGGTGCTTTAGCACTCTCACAGAGACCTGGACATTTGCTGGATCGCTTAAGGTCCAGCAGAATGGTGAAACTGCCCAGGTAATTGTAAGAGTTGAAAGGGAATGGCAAAATGAAATTTGGCCTTTTTTACTGGTGATATTGTTATTGATAATAAATTCTTATTATTACTCTATAGGTGAACAATATCTACCAAGCACTGTTCTAAGCCCTGGGGTAGATACAAGTTAATCAGGTTTGGACATAGACTGCGTTCCACGTGGGACACAGTGTGTTTAGTTGGGATTAGGATTTAATCTACATTTGAAAGATGAGGTAACTGAGGCACAGACAAGTTGTGACCCTGCTAATCATTAAGTGCTTATTATGTGCCAGGCACTGTTCTAAGCACTGGGATAAATAGAAGATAACCAGGTCCCACACGGGGCCTGGAGTCTAAGTAGGAGAGAGAACAGGTTTTTGAATCCCCACTTTCCTGGTGAAGGAACTGAGGCACAGAGATGTTAAGTGACCCGCTCAAGGATACACAGCAGGTGCGTAGCAGAGCCGGACTAGAACTCAGGTCTTCGGACTCCAAGGCCTGTGTTCTTTCCATTAGGGCCTGCTGCATTTCACCTGAAGTAAAAAGTATGTAAGCAACGTCTTGCATGGACAGCAAAAGTGCATAGAGTCCATGTGAGTAGTCAGACAGTAGAAATCAATCAATCAATCAATCAATCGTATTTATTGAGCGCTTACTATGTGCAGAGCACTGTACTAAGCGCTTGGGAAGTACAAATTGGCATCACATAGAGACAGTCCCTACCCAACAGTGGGTTCACAGTCTAAAAGGGGGAGACAGAGAACAGAACCAAACATACCAACAAAATAAAATAAGTAGGATAGAAATGTACAAGTAAAATAAATAAATAAATAGAGTAATAAATATGTACAACCATATATACATATATACAGGTGCTGTGGGGAAGGGAAGGAGGTAAGACGGGGGGATGGAGAGGGGGACGAGGGGGAGAGGAAAGAAGGGGCTCAGTCTGGGAAGGCCTCCTGGAGGAGGTGAGCTCTCAGCAGGGCCTTGAAGGGAGGAAGAGAGCTAGCTTGGCGGATGGGCAGAGGGAGGGCATTCCAGGCCCCGGGGGATGACGTGGGCCGGGGGTCGATGGCGGGACAGGCGAGAGCGAGGTACGGTGAGGAGATTAGTGGTGGAGGAGCGGAGGGTGCGGGCTGGGCTGGAGAAGGAGAGAAGGGAGGTGAGGTAGGAGGGGGCGAGGTGATGGACAGCCTTGAAGCCCAGGGTGAGGAGTTTCTGCCTGATGCGCAGATTGATCGGTAGCCATTGGAGGTTTTTGAGGAGGGGAGTAATATGTCCAGAGCGTTTCTGGACAAAGATAATCCGGGCAGCAGCATGAAGTATGGATTGAAGTGGAGAGAGACACGAGGATGGGAGATCAGAGAGAAGGCTAGTGCAGTAGTCCAGACGGGATAGGATGAGAGCTTGAATGAGCAGGGTAGCGGTTTGGATGGAGAGGAAAGGGCGGATCTTGGAAATAATAATAAGAAGAAATAATAATAAGAAATAAGAAATAAGAAAGAAATAATAATTGTGGTATTTAAGTGCTTACTATGTACCAAGCACTGTTCTAAGCACTGGGGTGGGTACCGAGTAATCAGGTTGTCCCACGTAGGCTCACACTTCTAATCCCTATTTTACATATGAGGTAACTGAGGCACAGAGAAGTGAAGTGACTTGCCCGGGGTCACACAGGAGACGAGTGGCGGAGCTGTGATTAGAACCCACGACCTCTGACTCCCAAGCCCGTGCTCTTCCCACTGAGCCACGCTGCTTCTCTAATCCCGATTCTCCAGAATTGGCAGTGGGTGGATTCCCCTAAGGACCACCTGGGAAATGTTGGGATTTTCCATTGTCCTTTTTGAACAGTGCTTTGCACCTAGTAAGCGCTTAATACATGCCATTATTATTATTATTATTATTATTGACTCTGTTTCGGCCCCATTTGTTTACCCTAGAAAGAGCTCCCTACCACATTCCCACCTAACCAGACCTGCTGGGTAAGCTCTGAGAAGTGACAGGCACTGTTTGAACTCTGTTTTTGTCGGTGTCCTGCACGTCACGGAGAGAGACAGCATCCTTCCATCTCATGGTTTTAAGCAGCAATTTTCATAGTGGTCTGAGGCCCCAGTGAACATCTGGGGAGCTGAATCTCAATTTGTATTCATCTGTAGCCGCAGGCCCGTGTTATGTGTGGGTTCCTTCATTGCCTGAGAACCCAGAGGCCTCAGATAACCAAGCCCCAGAGTTCGTGTTGGAAAATAAAAGCATTTGCTTTGATCAGTCTCTGTCCTTGCCCAGATCCTGCTGTTTACTCCTACAACCGTCTGCTTTCTGGGTCTTAAATCGAATCTTCAGGGACCAGAGGAATTAACAGCTTGGGTCCTGTTGTCCAGTAAGGCTGTTGGAGTTCAGCTTCATTTATCATTTGCTCCATCTGCCAAGTAGCAGGCCTGTTGGGTCACAACCTGGAGAGTGGGATGGCTCCCCATTTATCCCTCAAATTATAGGGACAATAGGGCCGAGTCTGATGATGGACTTGGGAATCCCCCTGGGAGCACAGGGTCAGGGTGAAGCCGGTGAGGCTTTAGCTCTCTCGACTCCATTTTGCGTCCTCCCCATAGCTTAGTACGGTGCTCATCACTTTGGAAATAATAAATGCCCTAATTAACTCATCCTTGGGAGTGAGACGGCCATCCCTGTACTAGTGTTGAGCAAGTTTGTGCTGGGTGACTGCAGGCAGTTCCTGGGGGCTCTTATCAAAGTTCCTGAAGCTTTTTACAGGCAAGTAAACATGATTCACCGTGTTTAGGGATGGGGAACCTACCCCGTAAAAGTCACTGACCACGGAATCCAGAATCCCCAAACCGCACGGTGGCGGGTAAGGGATGTTTATGTGTGTGCGTACACCATCTTCGCCTCTGCCAGTCGAACTAATTTGACTTGTCAACAGGAAAAACGAGCCAGATGCATTTTGAAGAGCGGCAGCCGGTTGAGGGCTGTGGGACTCAGAGTGAAAAGTACCAGGGTGACTAGGAATCAAACTCAGGTTGTTTTCTCTTCCTTCCCCCACTCAAACCACCCCATCCCCTGCCTCCTACAAATTCCCTGAGGCCAATCGTCAATTCATGCCTTCTTTCGGCCCAAGGCCTGGAGGAGACTGTCATTTCCAAGAGCCATTTCCAGAGGCCAGCCCAAGATTAGTGGATCTGGGCCATGGTTGGGAAGTGGGAACTGAGATGTGTTGTCTTGAAATGGAGACCCTGCTCAGAAGGGCTCAGTTACAGTGAGTCCTTGTTAATTTGGGCTACAGATGAGTTAGATTATCAGGTGTTAATTATTTATGACGATACTGAAGAGTGAGTTAATGCGATGGAGTGGATTTTGTAATCATAATGAGATCTTCCTTCTAAACTGGCCCTCTTGCTCTGCACAATTAAGCCTCAGCAGTGAAAGGAGGCTGTGAGACTTCTGAATGTGCCTCAACCGGGAAAACCACCCTATTAACTATCTCCTTGCTTCCAGGGCCCTGAGTCATTTGGTGCAGGATGCAGGGAGAGAAGTGAGAGAAAAAGAGTTTTCCTCTTAATGGGCTTAAGATTAAAGCACTGCAGGGTCATAATGCCATCCAACCTTTTCTGTGGCTGGGAGACCCAATCTGTCCCCAGTTGCCCCATCTGACACCTCTGCAGTTCCATCAGCTTCACTTATAGATTACATTCGTCATCAAACAGCAAGGCGGAGTCGCCAAGACATTCTAAAACAAAATCAGTGTGCTGACCTCAACCCAACCGTGCCAGGTCGGAAATGTGTGAAGAGAATGAATGACAAAGAGAATGAATGACAATGGGAAACCCAGGCAGATGCAGCTTGGTTAGCTGAAAAATTGGGAATAAAACAAGGAAGGCCAAGAACGTGCTTTTAGGATACAGTAAATCAGAGCCCCTGGCAATGCTTTATACCAGATGAAAACAGGGACCCAATTGCCAGATAGACCAGTGTGGCACACTACAATTGAGAAAGAAGTGGGTCTGTTTGAGTAGAAACTTCATAAAGATTGAGACGAGGAGGCAAAAGCGAAAAGGGCACCAAGCCTTCCAAACAGCAAATATCACGACACAGTAAGGGACAGTCACTGAGTTTATACAATGCATTCAGGACTGTGGGTGCCACCGTGTTGGCCTTTTCATCTGCACATGCACCATAGGGGAACTTCATTCTCAAGTGCCTTGTTCAGGCATGAAGGATGAAATATGTCTACATTCCCAGTTCTCCTATAATGTGAGGGCTGCATCAGTGCCAAACTCTGCATTAAGCGAAACACTCCCTGTAGCTCTCCTCTGATCCGGTGCCGCGTGAAGTCATACGTGCTTACTGTCAGGGTCACGAGCTTTCTTCCACTAATGCAACAGGCTGGGCCCAAATAGATACACCCTGTCAAAAGAACATTTTTTAAATTTCCCTAACAGCCTTCTAGAAAGCAAATATTTGGGCAGACCTGAGTGTATATTTATTCACCTATCAGTCGATCAGTACTCTTTGTTGAGCAGCAACTTTGTGCAGAACGCTATACTAAGCACTTGAGGGGATACAGTAGAGCTGGTAGATACAATCCACCTTTAGTAGGCACCTATTTATCTTGACATCCTCTTTCTACTCCTGTGGATAACATATTCTGTGTCTGTCTCCCCCATTAAGTTGTAAGCTCCTTGAGAGCTAGGATCATGTCTTTTATCCCATTTGTATGCTCGGTTCACTATTCTGCATGCTGTAGATGCTCAGTACATACTGTTGTTTGTGACAGGGCTCAATTCACTCGTGGTCCATGATGGGGTCAGATACTAAGAGGGAAGATGGTGAGCTTGAGTACAAAGACCATCTCTTCCTACTCTTTCGTACTCTCCCAAGCACTTAGCTTAGTGCTCTGCACACAGTAAGTGCTCAATAAATGCCATTGACTGAGGAGGAAAGTCCAGTATAATAGTCAATATAGGAATATAATCCAAGCTACAAAGAGAACAGGGTGAAGTGAATATGAGGGAGAGGGGGTGTTAGTCTTGGAGTTTTCACCGCTCTCAAAACTTACTATAGTGAGAAACTCCACAACTTTCTCCATTCCAAAACTCAGGAAGGCAACTGCCGCCCAGCCCCTGATTTCCTGAGACTCCATTCCCACAGTGTCTGATGGGAAGAGGGAGGCTTTCCAGGGACCAGGCCTGGCCTGGCCTGCACTCCCTCGTATCTTTGTGGCAGTCATCCCACCCTTAAGGGGACAAAGGAGAGGGACTGGAGTGTTTGGAGTCTCCTGGGGTGAGCCGTCTTCTTCCCTGAATAGCGTGCTCTGGGATCTCTGTTCTAGCGGGTCGTGGCACCATGAACAGAGGCTTGGTGATGAATGCCCCAAGTCTGGGGAGCTCTTACCCGTTTTCACCCACTGACCCCTCTGCTCTAAGGTATGTGCTTTACTTCCCAAAGTATGTGCTTTTGGTACTCCTACTGTACCAAACAGACTGAAGCCCTGCAGAAGGAAGAGGTAGAGAAACTCTGAAACTCACCCTCACACTTGGATTTGCACCCTTTATTCACCCTTCCCTCAGCCCCACAGCATTTGTGTACATACCTGTAATTTATTCATTTATCATCATCATCATCAATCGTATTTATTGAGCGCTTACTGTGTGCAGAGCACTGTACTAAGCGCTTGGGGAAGTACAAATTAGCAACATATAGAGACAGTCCCTACCCAACAGTGGGCTCACAGTCTAAAAGGGGGAGGCAGAGAACAAAACCAAACATACTAACAAAATAAAATAAATAGAATAGATATGTACAAGTAAAATAAATAAATAGAGTAATAAATATGTACAAACATATATACAGGTGCTGTGGGGAAGGGAAGGAGGTAAGATGGGGAGATGGAGAAGGGGAGGAGGGGGAGAGGAAGGAAGGGGCTCAGTCTGGGAAGGCCTCCTGGAGGAGGTGAGCTCTCAGTAGGGCCTTGAAGGGAGGACATTTATGTTAATGTCCGTCTCCCCCTCTAGACTGTAAGCTCATTGTGGGCAAGGAACATGTTTACCAATTCTCTCTGTCACAAGTGCTTAGCACAATGCTCTGCACACAGTAAGCACGCAATAAACACGATTGATTCACTGATTGAAGATGCCATGGCAGAGAGAGGGATGAATTTGCCAAGACAGCCTCTAGAGCCTTGGCAGAGAGAGTTCAAGGGAGGGAAGCTGGGAAAAATGGGTGAGGGTGAGGCACACAGAGAAAGGGTACATGATACATACACACCACGGAGAGACGGCATCAGTCAAGGTGGGGAAAATGATATGGGACCATTTCAGGAAGCGGGCCATATTTTATGTTTCATGCAGGTTTTGGAGCAGAGCTTCTCTGGATATTGCTCTTAATCTTTAGCTAAGAAAGAGTGAGGATAGGCAGACTGCAGGAGGAAGAGGGAAAGGAATAGTATCAATAGAAGACTCCCAAGCACTTTTCACAAAGATAGGTTGTAGAATTCTCCTGGAACAGCTCTGGGTTAAGTAGGCAAATGGGAGAAGCCGGATGAATAGAATATGCCCGACTCACATTTCCTCTCAACATTTCCCTAACCCAATGTGTTTCCAGCTCTCAATAGTTCTGTCTCCTGGCTGGGATGCAGGTGGCAGTTGTGGGTGCCTATTCTGGCATTCTCCCCTGACCTCACCACCCTCCCCTCCACCCCCGGCCCCAACATAACAGGGTTTACTCTTTCTTTTTCCTGCAGGGCTTGCTGCTGCTAGGTGGTGTGGCCTTGTCCTGCCTCGCTCTGGATCTCCTCTTTCTCCTCTTCTACTCTTTCTGGCTGTGCTGTCGTCGCCGGAAGAGCGAGGAGCACCTCAATGCTGACTGCTGCTGTACTGCCTGGTGCGTCATCATCGCCACCTTGGTCTGCAGGTAAGAGTCTCCTTCTGCCCCCCACCCAACCCTCACTACCTCTGGATGGGGGTGGGCACCTGTTGTGCTTGACGTTTTCTGTGCTGGCACAGCCTCTTGATTGGGACGGCCTAAGAGGCTTAAGGTTTTATTGAACCCCAAGGGTTTCAAGTCTGTGAAAGGATAATTAGACAGCTTTCTTGTTCTGTGAGAGTAAAGAGAAATGCCTTTAAACTTCAGCACAACTGCTTGAGGTTGGCTGCAGTGTGTGTATGTGTATGTGTGTCCATATATGTTTGTATGTGTATATACACATCTGTACCTGTCTTTTGGGTTCCAAGATGACAGTACTTGTGGGCAGGTGCAAGTGTTGTGGATAGGATAGGACCACCGCATGACTGGCAATCTCTTCCAAACTGTGTGCAGGTAGTGCATTGGTTACCCACCTGACTGGCATTCATTTTGTTTCTGTCTCTTGGTGTCATGGTCTTCCCAAAGCCTCTATTCCAAGAAAGTTACCCCATTCCTAATGGCAGTTCAGCTGGCTGGCCTGTCTTTGGCTGCTGTCTCCCAGCGTCTATGCTATATCATGTGAGACTTTGCCTCATGGTGTTTCTTCGGTCTACCCTGTTTTCCATTTCCCTATTTCGGGAACTTACAATGCCATCTTCTCCTGGTATAAAAGTCTTCACTGGCTGGTGTCTTTTTTTTTAATGGTATTTGTAAAGTGCTTACTATGTGCCAAGCACTGTTCTGAGCACTGGAGTAGGTACAAGGTAATCAGATTGGACTCATTCAGTGTCCCATGTGAGGCTCTAAGATGTCTTAATCTGAGGCACAGAGAAAACTGGGGCACAGAGAAGTGAAGTGACTTGCCCAAGTGCACACAGCGGACAAGTGACAGAGGTCGGATCGAACCCAGGTCCTTCTGATTCCCAGGCCCATGCTCTATCCACTAGACCATGCTGTGATTAAGGGGGCATGTGGAATCTTCCCTGAAAGACTTCAGTAATGAGACACACTCTCACCCAGTTGGGGTGGCTAAGGTTTGCTCCTCTCAGGAAGCCAGTGAGTGGCATCTCCTGACCTCTCATCCCTCTCTTTCTGTAGCTGAAGCCCAGTTTGCCTGTGACTTCAAGTGTGAAGCCAGTCTGAATGGTAGCTCCTCCACTGGGTTGCGTGTCCACTGGCTAGATGGTTAGCTCTGCTAACTCTGCCTACGAACTCTGTTCAAGACATTGAGTTAGTCAGGTGTTCATATTTACTGAGCACTTACTGTATGGAGAGCACTGTACAAAGCACTTAGGAGAGTACAGTATACCAGACACATTCCCTGCCCACAGTGGGCGTACAGTCTGGAGGACTGTACAGTACCTGGCACATTAACAAATATCATTTAGAAAAACCTAAAGGAGGCTCTGAGCAAGGCTTGAGATGCCACTGTGGATGGTGTGGATGGCCACTGTGGAGGAGCCCTCCCTCTGCCCATCCGCCAAGCTAGCTCTCTTCCTCCCTTCAAGGCCCTAATGAGAGCTCACCTCCTCCAGGAGGCCTTCCCAGACTGAGCCCCTTCCTTCCCCTCCCCCTCGTCCCCCTCTCCATCCCCCCCTTCTTACCTCCTTCCCTTCCCCACAGCACCTGTATATATGTATATATGTTTGTACATATTTATTACTCTATTTTACTTGTACATATCTATTCTATTTATTTTATTTTGTTAGTATGTTTGGTTTTGTTCTCTGTCTCCCCCTTTTAGACTGTGAGCCCACTGTTGGGTAGGGACTGTCTCTATATGTTGCCAATTTGTACTTCCCAAGCGCTTAGTGCAGTGCTCTGCACATAGTAAGCGCTCAATAAATACGATTGATGATGATGATGATGGTGGTGGTGGGAGGCAGACAGTAATGATGGAAACCCCAGCTGGGCCAAAGTGTTGGGGGACCACTCCTAGGCCATCCCAGGACTACCCCCTCCTTGTTTCTCTTCAGCAAGAACAGGGAGAGGTGTCACTCAGCGCCCTGCCCACTGCAGCTCTGGCAGACGGCTCAGGCCAGGTTTCCTGCTGGGACGCTCTACAGTCCCAGAAACCAGGATAAGCCTACGTGCTCGCCTCTGTTCTGCCCACTTCCCACACCAGCGCTGACTCAGACTGGATTGCCTGCCTTGGTCGGGGTGGTCTATGGAGGCTGAGACGGCAGCACTGATGCAGGGCCGAGAGGTGGGACTCCATGGAACTGGGGATCCCTAAGTCAGCACGTGATCTTGCTTAGGGCAGGTAGCATGGGGCAGTTGTCCTGCCTCTCCCCTGCCCTTTGGCCCTGTAACTCCAGGACGCCCCTGATTTAGAAGAGTGGAAACCCCCTCAATCATTCCTTGTCACAAGCGGGTCATTTAGAGTCTCAACAAATCCTCATTAGGGAAGATACTGGCTGCCCTGCTTAGGGTTAACTCTTATAATAAGGTATTTTCAGCGTCTATATTTGCAGGGCCTTGGCAGGAGGGCTAGAGAGCCTGCTGGAGGGCAGGAACAGTTGCTGAGGCACAGAGTGGCACATTGACTTGTGAGTGCAAAAAGCTGGGCATGGATCTGTCTCTAAAGGCAGAGAGCCAGGCGAAGACTGAAGCTCCTGGAACCTTTTGGGGAACGGTGATTTCAGCGCAGTTGTCCGGGGGCTTGTCTGGTGCGTTACAGGCATTTGTGAAGATGAACTGTCAGAAACAGAAGAGCCCTGAACCCCTCCACCCTCAACAAGTCTCCCCGACTAAATTTCCAAAAGCTTCACCTGCACATCCCCAATCCCCTGAAAGAACCCAGTTCCTAACCTTTTCTTTAGAGGAGCTTGACTGGCTGTTATTTATAATTTTGCCACTGCTACTAGCAGTTATTGGTTTTGTTCTTTTTGGGGGTGTGGGGGTGGTGCAGGTGTGTTTGTATGTTTGCCATATCATCTGTAAAAGGAGGTGGACTGTTTGAAGGGGAATTGGCCATATTAAAAGGGTATGGGTGACCTTTTTGGAGAGATAGAGGAGATTGCTTGGATGAGAAAATAGATCCCTTTGTGTGGTCCCTTCCAGCCTTCTTTGAACAAGCCCTTCAACCCTTGTTACCCAGAGCTGGCTGTGCCAGGTGTGATGTAGGCAGGTGCCCTAATGAAAGTCCAAGATCAGCCCATGGTGGGCAAGGAACGTATCTACTAACCCTGTTATATTGTACTCTCCCAAGCATCTAGTACAGTGTTCTGCACACAGTAAGTGCTCAATAATATGTATATATGTATGTCACCTGTGTATATGTATACCACCTGTATATATGTTTGTACGTATTTATTACTCTATTTTACTTGTACATATTTATTCCATTTATTTTATTTTGTTAATATGTTTCGTTTTGTTGTCTGTCTCCCCCTTCTAGACTGTAAGCCCGCTGTTGGGTAGGGACCGTCTCTATATGTTGCCAACTTGTACTTCCCAAGTGCTTAGTACAGTGCTCTACACACAGTAAGCGCTCAATAAATCCGATTGAATGAATGAATGAATAAAGATTATTAAGATCTTTCCCTGGCTGGCACCAAGCAGGACTCCTCTGGAATTCAGTGTTCTTCACACAGCGCTCAATAAATACCATTGATTGATTTTCGGTGTCACTGATTGCGTGTCTGGCCCAGGACACTTATAACTGCCCCATAAGGACTTTTGCACTGCTGCTTGGCTGGCAGGCCTGGTCAGTTTCAGGCAATGCCCAGGCTAGGTACTAAAAAATTTGTCCAGTTTGAAGAAATGCTCCTGAAAAGTGGAGGAACCTGGAGAAAGGGCCTAGGAGTCTGCAGAAGAATTTGTTCCCATCTACTAAATGGCTCCCAGAAGATGAGCCGCATTGGCCCACCAGCCAGGGAGACCAGGAATACAAATGAATCTTGTATTTATTGAGTGCTTATTATATGCAGAACACTCTACTAAGTGCTTGGGAGAGTATAATATAAAAGAGTTGGTAGGCCCGTTCCCTGCCCACAACTAGAACTTACGGACTAGATGGGGAGACGGGATAAAGGACAGACTGTGAGCTCATTGTGGGAAGGGAGTATGTCTGTCTGTTGTTGTACTGTACTCTCCCAGGCACTTAGTACAGTGCTTTGCACACAAAAAGTGCTCAATAAATATGATCAAATGAATGAGGGAGAGAAGTGTAGCCCACCAGGCAGACCCAGAGGGTGGGAAACACGCAGGGATAGAGTGGGCTTGAGTTACTCTGTTGAGCTGGAATAGACTACATTTCTAAATTGCAGACAGGTCTCAGGGTGACCGTTTGGAATCCGTGTCTCTGCCCTTTGCATTCTTCTTAGCCTGACAATCTTGCTTGGAGTTCAGTGCCTAACTTCTTCCTAACTCACCTGGAAGGTTAATTTCAAATTCACCCACAGCTCTCCCCCGACCCCTTTTTCCCCTGATTAAGCCAGAACGATATCCACACCTGCAGCTGGCTCAGACGTGATGCTTCCTAACTTCCCGTCCCCTCAGCTCTGACATGCCAGTCTTCAACCTTCCTTCACATCTCTCCCCCTCATCAATGATGTCCTCCAGTGGTCTGCTTCCCTATTAGCCATCGGGGGAACATTACTAATTCTTAAGTGCATCCAGGGTAGATGTCAGCGCACTTTTGATTTGCTCAGTTAGAGATGAATGGGGCCTCTGGGCCCACTCCTTCCGCCCCAGACCCAGGGGTTTGCCGTCCCTTTGTGTCGGCAAGAAGACATCCCATTTGTCTGCCAGCAGGAGTGGGGAGGCAACGAGGTAGCCACTCATCGTGTTCGATGGGTAACCTCTGGGTCTTTCCGCACTGCAGTGCTGCCTGCTCTCCAGTCTAGTAATGCAAAGACAGTTTCTCGGCAGCTCACACCTGTCCTCAGTTAACCACTCAACTCCCCCCATGGAAAGAGAACACCAGCCCCAGCTCTATACCTGGAGCTGCTCCCCTTTGCTCAGTCTCTGGATGGAATCCAGCATGGTGTGGTGGATGGAGCACAGGCCTGAGAGTCCGAAGGTCATGGGTTCTAATCCTGTCTCTGCCACTGTGACCTTGGGCAAGGCACTTCACTTCTCTGGCCTTCAGTTTCCCCATCTGTAAAATGGGGATTGAGACTGTGAGCCCCTAAAGGGACGGGGACTGTGTCCAACCCAATTTGCTTGTTGGCACCTGAGCCCTTAGTACATTGCCTGACACATAGTGAGTGCTTAAGAAATGCCACAATTAGTCCCTTTCCTTTTCTCCAGGATATCTTGCTTCCTGTTGCTGCATGCTCTGTGTGCATTGAGACCTGCTTCTGGAGGAAGTCTTACAGCCCCACTATCACTAAATATTGCAGTCTGGCTTTTAGGGACTTAGCCTGTCAGCTCGTTATGGACAGGGAACATAACTACAAACTCGTTAGTTCGTACTCTCCCAAGCGCTTAGTACAGCGCTCTGCACACGGAAAGTACTCAAGAAACACAAGCAGAAGGAGCGTGGCTTGGTGGATAGAGCACAGGCCTGGGAATCAGAAGGACCTGGATTCTAATCCTGGCTCTGCCACTCATCTGTTGTGTGACCTTGGGCAAGTCACTTCACTTCTCTGTGCCTCAGTTACCTCATCGGTAAAATGGAGATTAAGACTGTGAGCCTTGTGTTGGACAGGGACTGTGTCCAGCCTGACAACCTTGTATCTACCACGGTACTTAGTACAGTGCCTGGCACATAGTAAGCGCTTAACAAATGCCATTTAAAAAATGTGTAGGGCTTGAGAGGCCTCTGTACTGATTCCTGGAAGGGTTGGACTGTCCCTCGGGGCAGCAGGCTTCTATATAACCCACAGCGAGGGAGTCATGCAAGTGTCGTGGGAAAGCCAAGCAGTAGAGAGCCAGCATGGTGGAAGTTGGAAAAGGAGAGGCAGGGGGGAACCAGCTGTTTTGCTGAAACTCCCCATGTTTGTGCAGTAGTTTCTGATAATTTACGACCTGGTTGTATTAAAAGTAGTAAACTTAACAGTTCTGAGACGTTCCTCACGATTCTAAGATTGCTCCATGCTGGCATAGCTAGTTGTAACAAAGCTATCAGTTCTATTTCTCATTGCCAGTGCGGTAAAGCAGGGCTGCATTGAGCACGTCCAGTCCTACTCGTTGAATTTTATACAGCCGTAATGGAGGGGCCAACAAGAGACTTGGGTGCCAGGGATGGAATTAACTTCCAGCTCTCTGGGAAGGCTTCCGCCTCAAAAGGCTCCAAGCATCCTCAAAAGTTACTGTGCTCAGTTGGCTGGACCTTAGAGGCAAACATTCAAGGCAACTGGCTCTGCAGGGAAAAAGTGGCAGGGTGGACTAACAATAGGTTTGAAGAAAACTGGGTTGGAAGAACCCTACCCAGGATCAAAGATCTCCATCGACCATTCAAACTAAGCATCATCGTCGAACTTAGTACTTTCTCCACCAGTGCAACAGAAGACAAAAAAGTAGAAAATGTCAAGAAGGCAAGAATATCCTTCAGGATGCCGTTAGGTAGCACGTGGCATCCGGCTTCAGGCCACGCTGAAGATCCACAAAGCAATAGTGTTCTCCATGCTGTGAGAGCTCAACTAATCACATCTAGTGCTTTGAGCAGGTCCATCAATGTCTCGTGTATCTTCAGCGTCATTTCTCTGGATGGGATTTGAAAGAGAATGAATTTCATAATAGTATTGCATGTAATAATGACGGCATTTGTTAAGTGCTTACTATGTGCAAAGCTCTGTTCTAAGCACTGGGGTAGACACAAGGTAATCAGATTGTCCCACGTGGGGCTCACAGTCTTCATCCCCATTTACAGATGAGGTAACTGAGGCACTGAGAAGTTGTGACTTGCCCAAGGTCACACAGCTGACGGTTGGCGGAGCCGGGATTTGAACCCATGACCTCTGACTCCCAAGCCCGAGCTCTTCCCATTAAGCCACGCTGCTTCTCTACACTATACACTTATTCCATGTCAAGCACTCTGCTAAGCACTGGGGCAGATGGAGCACATTTAGTTGGAGGCTGACCATGTCCAACACAGAGCTCACAGTGTATGGAGGAGTGGGAACAGTTATTGAATCCCCATTTTTACCGGTCTGGTAACCGAGCCACTGAGAACCCCAGCACTTAGTACAGTGCCTGGAGCATAGGAAGTGCTTAACTTTTTTTATTTTGGGCGGTGGTATTTAATTAACTCACACAGCTGACAAATGGAGCCGATATTAGAACCCAGGTCCTCTGCCCCTCAGGCCTGTGCACTTACCACTAGACCACACTGCTTCCTTGACAGTAGAAAACCCCAAACAGAGTAGAGATGAGCCAACCAAAAAGTCTAAGGATGCAGTAAAGAACAGTCTCAGAGAATGCAGCATCACACCTGAATTTGGGGAGACACCTGTGACCCACCCGCTGGCGTGGCACACCTCCAGTCAAGGGGGGAATGACTGTTAGGAGCAGTTCCTCTCCACCCTGTCCTCCGTCTCCACCTTCTTTCACTCCTCCCTGCTGTCCCAGGGGTCTCTGGCAGAGTGTCGCATTGAGGAAATCCAGTGCCCAGGGCAGGCTAAGTCGCCAGACTAGAGGAGAGGGAGGGTGGGAGGTAAGCAGGGCAGGGAGATTTGCCTCCCGAAATAGCATTTCTCCGTCAGTCCTGAAGTGCCTGTGGTAATTACACAAGCAAATTAAGCTAACACTCCTCCTGAGAATTGCAGGGCTTCTGAAGGCCTCTGCTTTAAAGGTCCTGTAATTAAGGATGAGTTGGTGTGGTTGGATTCTTCTTCGTGTCAAAAGATGCCGGGATTAGAAGGTGTACCTCTTCTGCAGTGTGTTAAGACCCCGAGGAGAAATCACCGTGCAGGCTCTTCTCACTTCTCTGTCTCTGCAGAGAGGAGGAGCCACCCAGGCCTTTCCTGGGTTCTTTAATCCGCAGATCCCCGGAAATGCCTCCGCTCAGGAAGGGTTGCCAGGAGGCAGTGATGTGATGGTTGAACTGTGGGAGGGCAACATATTTAGGGCATGGGTGAGGACTGGAGGAAGTCAGGGAGAGGGCGAACAGGCCCGCCACGGCCCTTGACCTGGGTGGAAGTAACTCCTGGGAGAGATGCTGAGGAGGACAGGAGCATTTCTGTGTGCTCAGCACTTTCTTTCCAAGGTGGTGGGTTCCGTCTCCTGATTTCGAAGCCTTAGGGGACGATCTCGCCCTACAGCCGAGCTCGAGAACACAAGGAAAACTGGGACGGTGAAGAAACACCGATTTCATGAGCCTGATGTCTGCTTTCAGGTGCCATTGCCCAGGGGCCTTTATTTGGGAGCACCCGATGCCACTCCCCCAATCTGGAGCCAGAAACTCTGGTTCGCCTGGCTCTGGTCTGCACACCTCTATCCCAGGCCAGGAGTAACAAAGCAGCAGGTCAGGGAGAAGAGTCCAGTGCCTAGGGGAGGGGTCAGGACCCAAGGATTTGAGACTTTGAGGTACCAGATATGACTAGAGCTATTTAATCTTTCTGTCCATGGGTCAGGAGTAGTGACTTCCCTTCTGGTGACCCTGGAAGATCACTGTACTTGGAGGTTTTCTGTCTCTAAAGTGATAGAGTTGTGGATCTGCTTCACCCTCCCTTGTTAGTAAAGATAATAATAATAATGGCATTTATTAAGTGCTTACTATGTGCAAAGCACTGTTCTAAGCGCTGGGGAGGTTACAAGGTGATCAGGTTGTCCCACGGGGGGGGCTCAAAGTCTAAATCCCCATTTTACAGATGGGTAACTGAGGCACAGAGAAGTTGTGACTTGCCTAAGGTCACACAGCTGATAATTGGCGGAGCCAGGATTTGAACCCATGACCTCCAACTCCAAAGCCTACACTCTTTCCCTTGAGCCACGCTGCTTCTCTAATAATAAATATGAAACATTATATGATTATATATGATAATAATATGAAAGCTTTATTTGATTTGATGACAGCAGTGAGCAGAAACAGAACTGTCCAAGGCCTGTTCTTCATGCTTCCTGGTCTTAATGGATTGCTCTTCAAGGCCAAAATGTTCCCATCTCCCCATCGGCTTCATTTTCTCCTCTGGGGGGGCAGGAATGTTGTAAACCTGGGCCTCTTGATCCCAGGAGAGAGGGAACAAGCCCAAAGGGCTATGAATGAAGACTGCCCAATTGCCGCTAAAACATTCCAAGCTCTTGGGTGCCAGTGGGAGCAGAGCATAGAAGTAGGAGAGTTCATTCATTATTCACTCTTATAAGCACTTGGGAGACTACGCTACAACAATAAACAGACTCATTCCCTGCCCACAGGGAGCTTACTCTCTACAGGGGGAGACAGACATTAATATAAATACATTACAGATATGTACAGAAGTGCTGGGAGGGAGGCTGAATAAAGGGAGCAAGTCAGGGTGACACAGAAAGGAGTGGAAGAAGAGAAAAGGAGGTCTAGTCAGGGAAGGCATCTTGGAGGAGATGTGCCTTCGGTGAGGCTTTGAAGTAGGGGGGTTGAGGGGGAGAGTAATTGCCTGTGGAATATGAGGAGGGAGGGAGGGAGCTGGGGCTTGGGTTCAGGCCTCTGGCTTGGATTTATTCCCCAGTTGGCTGCTGTTACTTTTGTTCTGATATTGAAGAAAGCAGGGGGAAGGGCTTTTATCTGCTAGCATCAGCACTGGGCCTGAAGAAGTCTGCTCTGCAGCTGTCTTTCCCTGAAGAACTGCCTTGTGGTTGCCCCAGCTATGCTGCCTCATTCTGCACATGCTAGTTCCGGGGAGGTGTTTGATAGTTTGGTTAGGGAATTGGGGTCCCCTTTATCCTTCTGGGAGAGGGCATGAATCCTATGTTCTTCTCTGACGTAAATTCTTGCAGTTCACACGCCTAATGGCAAGAACCCTGCTGAGAGCTTCATTTTGTGACCCAGATGGAAGTCAGTCCTTCAGTCCCCGCTGGTTTCTATATAAAATAAAGAAAAAAGCATTTTCTCTTCAAGCCAGTTGGGCTTAGTGTTAATTGCAAGAAAGATGGAAGAACCCTGGCATCATGGAATAAATCTCCTCCTATTCCCGGGAATATGTGTTCTCGGGGACCAGTAGCTATTGCTCCGTGCTGTCAGTGTCATTAGAATCGTAAACCTCCCCCCTCCTTCCTGTGCAGCCAAAATGTGGGTCAGCACTCCTGCTGTGGGGAGTGTTTCAGCTCAGGCATTTCACAGCCTCGAGCTTTGGTCATTTCTAGGGGTCCAGTGCTTGGAGTGAAAGCCATGGGTTGACAGGTTCCCAGAGAAAGGGGCGAGTAGGAGAGAAAATGGGGTCGGGGAGGGGGCGGAATGGGGAAGTGAGAGAATAAATTGCAGGGGCAGCTCGGTGAGAGGGCATTTGCCCTTTAGGCTCATGTTGCCACACAGGATTCATAGCTTGCAACTCCAGCCTTGGGCAAATCCCATAGAAAGCAAGTTGATAACCATCATAATGATGGTATTTATTTAAAGGTTTACTTTGTGCCAGGCGCTGTACTAAGCACTGAGCAGATACAAGATAATCAGGCGCTGTACTAAGCGCTGAGCAGATACAAGATAATCAGGTTGGATAGAGTCTTTGTCCCACAAGGGGTTCCGAGTCTGAGGAGGAGGGAGAATGGATATTTAACCATGCCTTGAGTCAGTGGGTGAAATGGATCCAGGAGGCAGAGGGAAATGTGAAGAGTCAATGCATCCGTTTAGTAGGAAATCAAACCTTTTTAGGGCTAGGTCTGTTGTTCCAGTGTGACACCGATGTGGCTGGGCAGGCTTACCAATCAGTCAGTCAGTCAAACTTCCACCCCTCCTTCCCCACCTACTCCTCTCCTCAGCACAGGTCACTCATCTCCTTTCAGAGAGAAAAGGGAGAAGAGACCAGATAAAGGTATGACCCATCAAAATAAGCCCTTGTTCCGATCCGGGCCTTCTCGGCCCAAGCCGTGTTCCAGAACCTCTCCTGACTCTCACTGGGACTGGAGGCAGGCTGAGACCTCCATTTGGGGAAGAGGAAGGAAGCGTTGCTGGGCTTGTGCTTTATGTTCAGTTACCCAGTGGTCCCGTTGTTGGACTGAGGCCCATCGGGCCTTAAATGGAAGAGGCAGAGGTTGGCAGAGGCGTTGAAGAGCATCTAGGCTCAGCTTGAGCCTGGCTGGATTTCTGTGGGCCTAGCCTGGATCCAATCTTAGTGGGCTGTAGCTCCTTCCCTTCCCCACAGCACCTGTATATATGTATATATGTTTGTACATATTTATTACTCTATTTTATTTGTACATATCTGTTCTATTTATTTTATTTTGTTAGTATGTTTGGTTTTGTTCTCTGTCTCCCCCTTTTAGACTGTGAGCCCACTGGTGGGTAGGGACTGTCTCTATATGTTGCCAATTTGTACTTCCCAAGCGCTTAGTACAGTGCTCTGCACATAGTAAGCGCTCAATAAATACGATTGATGATGATGATGATGACTTGTGAGCTTTCCCCTAACCTGCCCACTACCCACTCACCAACTCTTTTTTTTTCTCTCTCTCTGTCTCTCCTTCTCTCCCAGCGCTGGCATCGCCGTCGGATTTTATGGCAATGGGGAGACCAGTGATGGGATCCACCGACTCACATATTCACTCCGACATGCCAACCGCACAGTGGCAGGAGTCCAGGATCGGGTGAGTGCAGGGAGGGGATAACAACCCTTCGGAGAATCCCTCAGCTCCTCCTCTCTTTCTACCGTAGCCCAGATGCAAGGGGACGGGGCTGCTGTGGCCTTTGAGAAGCAGCGTGGCTCAGTGGAAAGAGCAGGGGCTTTGGAGTCAGAGGTCATGGGTTCAAATCCCAGGTCTGCCAACTGTCAGCTGTGTGATTTTGGGCAAGTCACCTAACTGCTCTGGGCCTCAGTTACCTCATCTGTAAAATGGGGATTAAGACTGTGAGCCGCCTGTGGGACAATCTGATCACCTTTTAACCTCCCCAGCACTTAGAACAGTGCTTTGCACATAATAAGCGCTTAATAAATGCCATTATCATTATTGTTATTATTACTATTTATAGGGAGAGGCTTTGCCTAATCCTTTTCTCCCAGCCCTTCCCCAACGTCTTGAGTCTGTTTGTGTGTAAGGGCAGTGTGTACACCAGCTTCCCATTAACACTCCCTATGAAAAAGTGGCAGGAACAGAGCACTATTGTTACTCTGAGTTGTAGCCATGCCCATTTGACAGGCATCCAATAGCTGCTCCCCAGCCTTTGTGCAGCAAGTGGCCTTTGGGTTGGGTGTGGGGTGCTCCAGGGACTGTTCATGGACGGGTGGCTCTTATTATCCCAGAGTTTTTTTCGTCTCAGATACTTTTTATTAGTCGTCACCACCCCCAGCTAGTGTGCTCAGCACTGCAGCTCCTGCCGTCTTGGTGCGTGTTTAGTTCCACCTGGGTTTTCACAGGGGAGAGAGTCTCTGCCGAGTCACGGGATTTCGCCAGCAAAGTGAATCCTGCTGATCCAAATAAGCTCCTCCCCAAGCCCTCTTCCCTCGGTCGGTCTTTTCAGAGAGAGGTGAAAGGTTCTGGGCTGACCAGACCGGCTCTGAGTGGTTAGGGGAGGGTTTTAGCCAGGAGGGAGCCCGGGCTTACTGGCTCCAGGTCCACTGACGGATCTCACCCTACACCGACTTGGGAGGTCTGAGTCCCAAGCGGGGACTGCCGTGTCAGCTGACTGTGCCATCTCCCGCTCTCCCCAGGTGGCCGACACAACCGTAGCTGTGAACCAGACCGTTGAGTCCAGCCTGCAGACTTTGGGGAAACTGTTTTCGAAGCAGACGGACTACCTTCACGTGGTCCAGAAACTCCAAGGCCTCCTGGATGAGCTGGTCCGGCAAACCGCCGATATTCCCTTCTGGAAGAACAAGGAGATCTCCCTGGAGGAAGTAGCCATTCAAATTGACCTGTATGACTGGTACAGGTGAGCCATTCCTAGGGTCTGTCCCTCTCTGGTCTACCCAAGGGCAGGTTAGTCTCCAGGTAGAGTAAAGCTCCCAGCTCGGTTGGGTCAGCAGGCCCAGCCCCTGGATGTTTGACTGGGCCTTCTGTTGTTTTTTTGCCAAAAGACACCGCAAACCAGCCAGGATTCTATCGCGGGACATGGGCCTTGGGGATTGGGCCTGTTTTGACTGCAGAATCCACCTAGATCTGAATCTCATCAGGACACTCGGTTGATTTGCCAGCTGTCGTACTTTGAGGAAATCTACCAAACCCCTGGCTTGTTCACCCCAGTGGTCCTGAAGCCTCTGTCTCCTTGACCCTTGTGTGTTCAGAGTTCTCAAGCTCTAAGACTTGAGTCCCTTGGATGCTTTCCCATTTTTATTTGGAGAATATGACTGCTTTCCCACAGCTGATAATTGAATAAACTCCCTCACCCTCAGGCCTACTTCTCTGCAGCATTTAGATACAAAGGTGGATGTCTCTTTGAGGCTGTCGGGGGTCTTTCCTAGGGTGTGGGGTTGGGTTAGTTGGATTGCATACATTTCCTCTCACAGAGCTGTTACTCGAGAACTGGGCTCTCCAAAGATGTCGGGGACAGGGCCTGTTGATCAACCTCAGTAGGGAAGGACTTGTGAGGGCACCGGCCTGAAAGTCAGAAGGATTTGGGTTCTAATCCCAGCTCCGCCACGTCTGCCTTATGACCTTGGGCAAGCCACTTAACTTCTCTGGGCCCCAGTTACCTCATCTGTCAAATGGGGATTAAGAGTGTGGGCCCCACTGTGCCCAACCTGATTAACTTGCATCTACCCCAGTGCTTAGAACAGTGCTTGGCAAATCCTAAGAGCTTAACAGGCACCATAATTATTATTATAATTATTGTCAGTATAGAGAAGCAGCGTGGCTCAGTGGAAGGAGCCCGGGCTTGGGAGTCAGAGGTCATGGGTTTTAATCCTGGCTCCGCCAGTTGTCAGCTGTGTGACTTAGGGCAAGTCGCTTAACTTCTCTGTGCCTGTTACCTCATCTGTAAAATGGTGAGCCCCATGTGGGACCACCTGATTACCTTATATCCCCCCAGTGCTTAGAACAGTGCTTGGCACATAGTAAGCGCTTTAAAATTCCATCGTTATTATTATTACTAGTTGAAGAAGCCAAGGGAACATTAGGTCTCACAGTTGAATTTGGCTCCTCACTTCCAGATCATCATCAAATTTATCGGGCACCTACTTGGGTGGCACTCAGCTGGGAGCCGTACAAAAGGAGTTAAACCAACATAGTCCCTACCCTGTAAGGGACTGTTACCTTAAAAAGATCTGAGTCCAGTTGCTCTCCCGTCTCTCTTCAGGTGGCTGGGGTACCTAGGCCTGCTCCTGTTCAATGTCCTCATATGTTTGCTTGTGCTGTTTGGGCTCATCCGCAACTCCAAGGCGATTCTAGTGGGGTAAGTGCTGGGCTGGGGGATGGAACAGTGCCAAGGGTAGAATGCTGCCAGCAGTTTCAACTGGACTGGGCTCTGGTGGGAATGAGTGGTTGGGCTTCAAGCCAAAAGGATTGTGGCTTTACAAGCCCTTTTAGAGAGCCACAGGCGGGAGAAAGACTGTGCTGCTTTTTGGGAATTCAAAACATATACAGCCCAAGTGTACGGGAGCAGAAGAATGGTCCTCCTCATCATCATCATCGTCAATCGTATTTATTGAGCGCTTACTGTGTGCAGAGCACTGTACTAAGCACTTGGGAAGTACAAATTGGCAACATATAGAGACAGTCCCTACCCAACAGTGGGCTCACAGTCTAAAAGGGGGAGACAGAGAACAAAACCAAACATACTAACAAAATAAAATAAATAGAGTAGATAGGTACAAGTAAAATAAATAGAGTAATAAATATGTACAAACATATATACATATATACAGGTGCTGTGGGGAAGGGAAGGAGGTAAGATGGGGGGGATGGAGAGGGGGACGAGGGGGAGAGGAAGGAAGGGGCTCAGTCTGGGAAGGCCTCCTGGAGGAGGTGAGCTCTCAGTAGGGCCTTGAAGGGAGGAAGAGAGCTAGCTTGGCGGATGGGCAGAGGGAGGGCATTCCAGGCCAGGGGGATGACGTGGGCCGGGGGTTGATGGCGGAACAGGCGAGAATCAATGGGAATGAGCAGAGGACTGCAGAGAGCAACTGAGGGTGGTCACTTAGGGAACGTTTTCCTCTGCAGAAGTCAGGTGGGGGCAAGCTACTGCCCAAGTGTTAACAACTAACTAGCCTTCTGTGATACCTTTCACCTCCAGTCATAAAGGAATGCACCTCTCAAAGGTGACTGCAGTACTGCCAGTGGCAAGGGTGACTTAGTAGCCTGGGCTTCGGGCCTTTTAAATGCCCAGAACTTGTGCATTCAGGTTCAAATCTACCAAGGTGGAGACTGCCCCCAGCAACCTTTATTTCCTGTAAGGAAAAAGACATTACAAAGCTTGGCCTGGTTGATTAAGGGTTTTATTTTTCATTCTGATTTTGCTTGGCCCTGATGTCAAGTATAGCTGGCTGAAGCAGGATAGCCTCATTCCTAATCTTGGGACTTGGGGTTGGAGACTTGACTGTCCTCAGTTATTCCAGGTTATCCTCACTCTCAGCCCTCCTTCTTCCTTCCCATTCAGTATAGTGTCCTTGAAAACTAGTTTCAGGTACACTTTAGTGAAGGCTAGTGGGAGTTAGGGCTCTGGCTAAGCCAAGGAGTGGGAACCCTGATGGGTTAGGAACTACCTGAGAAGCAGCATGGCCTAGTGGAAAGAACATAGTAAGCGCTTAACAAATACCATTAAAAAAAAAAAATTAATGAATGAATAAAGTTGTGAGCCCCCCGTGGGACAACCTGATCACCTTGTAACCTCCCCAGCGCTTAGAACAGTGCTTTGCACATAGTAAGCGCTTAACAAATACCATTAAAAAAAACAAAAAACACAGGCCTGGAGTCAGAGGACCTGGGTTCTAATCCCAGCTCTGCCACCTGTCTGCTGCGTGGCTTCGGACAAATCATTTCATTTCTCTGTGCCTCAGTTTCCTCATCATAAAATGGGGATTAAGACTGTGAGCCCCATGTGAAACAGGGACTGTGTCCAAACCAATTACCTTTTATCTACTTCGGTTCTCAGTACAGTGCCTGGCACATAGGAAGCGCTTAACAAATACAGTAATTGTTATTATTATTATATAGTGAAGAGAAACCCGAAAACAGAAATGGAAATGGTAGATATAGTTCTAATTCTGCTGTTGATTGTGGCATTTAGCTTAGGGAAAACTCCCCCAGTACCTAGTTCCTACTGCAACCAGGCTAGTACCAGATACTGTTTAGCTTTGGTTCTAGGGCCTCCCTCATTCTCTCGTCTGTTTGGATGGTCTCTTAGGTGAACACAAGTGGTGGTGGCTTGAGAAACCTTGATTTGCCCGGGTGTGCGGTGGGGCTCGGGTTTGGGTTTGCAGTACGTCCGTCTGGGGTTAGTTGTAAGCTCTTTAAGCAGTTGGAAAGGTCCACATGGAGCAGGCAGACGTTTTGAGGGTTAACTCCTGAGGTCAGGAGGGGAGAAGAATGGAAATGTCTGCCTTCCAACTTTTATACCGAGACTGAGTCATCTCCTGGCCCAGCTCTCAACAGCTGGAATCTGCACCCCGGAGCCGAGTTAGGTCATTCTCCCACCCAGCGAGCGAGGCGAGCAAGCAGTAGCCTGGCTGGATGAGACAGGGAGTGGGCAGAGGGAAACTTGGTTCCCAGGCAAGATTTCCAGATCTGACCTCTGCAGCTGGAGCTGCATCAGAATTCTCAACAGAGGTGCAATTGGCCACCATCGAAGCAGCTAATAAATATGCGCTTTCCTGTTTCCTGGGTCCCTGCCAGGAATCAGATTGCATTTCCTAATTCAGTTATTTCTGGACTTGGATAATCTCCCTCTCGGTCCCCTCCGCCTTTAGAATGGACGTGGGAATCAGAGGCGGAGCTGGGCAGCCCCCCACCCCTCCTCACCATCTCTTCTGTCCACAGGGTGTGTTTGCTGGGGGTGCTCGCCTTGATCATCAGCTGGGGAGCGCTGGGGCTGGAGCTTGCCGTTGCGGTGGTGAGTCACCCGGAATCCGGCATCACACTCAGTGCAGCTAGTTTTCCCGCACACAGGAAGCCAGCTCTTTCCCTACCCAGGCTGATTCACGGAAGTCTCATCGGGGCCTTCTGATTCCAGGAAGGCTCCTGGTCCTCTAGGGGGTCTAGCTCTCTTGGAAAAGCAACTGGGCTCCTACAAATTATTGCTACCTCTCATTTGCCTTTTGCTTCTTTCTCTCTCTCAAAGGGCTCTAGCGACTTTTGCGTTGACCCTGACACCTATGTGACTAAAATGGTGGAAGATCACTCAGTGCTCAGTTCAGGTGAGTCACACCTAGGAGCTTTTTAAGACATGGATCAGTTTTTATTACTGTGTAATCTTAGGTTCTGACACACTCTTCTGCAAAGACCATTGTTAGCAACTTGAGAACAGTAACCGTTTTTTTCCCCTCTTCTTTTTTAATGGTATTTGTTAAGCATTGTTCTAAGTGCTGGGGTAGATATACACTAATCAGGTTGAACATAATCCATGTTCCACGTGGGGCTCACGGTCTTAATCCCCATTTTACAGATGAGCTAGCTGAAGCCCTGAGAAGTGAAGTGACTTGCCCAAAGTTACACACCAGACAAGAGGTGGAGCGGGGATTAGAACCCAGGTCCTCCGACTTCCATGCCTGGGATCTTTCCCTTGGTTACGTTGCTTCTCTTCTTCTGTTAGCTCCCAAGCACTCTGCTTCCCGGTTCCCATCTTTTTGTCAGGATCCTTGGTTCTGAGGCCTGTCTTCCATTAGTGCATAAACTCCTTGAGGGCACGAACTGTCCCTGTTATTCCCCACAGCATGTAGTAGAGTGCTCTGAGCAAATTAGATGCTCAGTAAATACTGATAGTGATAGGAAGAGAGTATCCTGGGGAATCTAGTAATGGAATTGAAAGGAGAAGCTTGGCTAGCGTCATGGTGGCTGCTGGGCCTGTCTCTGTTCAGCTAGTTGAATGGATTGAGGTAGTTTTGGCTGATTTCTTCCTGACCTGCTTAGATGAGAACGCTCCAGCCTTCTTATAAAACCTGCTGGAGCGGGTCCTTTTAACAGTATAGTGAATTTTACTGAATAACCCTCTCTCTCTTCCTTGTCCCCTTAAATATCAAATCAGGCATGATCCCAAATAGCTTCTTTTCATGTTTAAGCACTCTCCCTGACCTTTATTTTTATGAAATGACTTCTCATTTCGCTGTGTTTTGTTAACCTTTTTTTAATGGCATTTAAGCGCTTACTAAGTGCTGGGTACTGTACTAAGCACTGGAGTAGATACAAGCTAATTAGGTTGGACACAGTCCCTGCCCCACATGGGGCTCACACTCTTAATCCCCTTTTACGGATGAGGTAGCAGAGGCACAGAGACGTTAAGTGACTTGTCCAGAGTCGCACAGCAGACAGGTGGCAGAGCCGATATTAGAACCCAGGTCTTTCCGATTCCCAGGCCTTGCTCCATCCACTAGACCACGCTGCTTTTCACTCCATGTTGTTCGTCCCCCAGCCCCAGCTCTGATCCTCAGAGAATGTTGGCCCCTTTCCCAGGGGATGATGCAGCAGCATCAGGTCATGACTCAGTGGTCGCCTGGATCGCAGGTTCTCTTTCCCTCCTGGAAGAGTAAGGCTTAGCTGATGCCTGTAAGACTAAATTGGCTGAAGAGCCTCATGAATTCTCCAACCCCTGAAGACCAGGGCTTGCTGGACTTGGAGAAACACTACTGGAAGAGACTCGTGAAGACGCAAAATGTCTGGAGATCAGCCGGAGACAGCTGGTCAGATTGAATGACTGTATTTCCACTGTAAAATCAGTCTGGGCTGCACTCCCACTGGCATGGGAAAGGACAGAGAGCATTCACTGGAGCAGAGGAAAGGGATTCTTTCAATAGCAATGATTCTCAGCTTGTATTTGCTGACTGGAACCCCCAACTTCAAAACAGTGCCAAGAATTCTGCCAGTGGGTTTAGCTGATTCTGTCCCCAGTATCCTCTGGGCTCCTCCAGAGGAAGAGAATCTGGCTGCTCTCGGGATCATTTGTCGGGCGTGGAAGCAGCGAGGCATTTGCAGGAAGAGGAATTCAGGGTAAATCAATATTTGTGACTGAAGCCATTTATTCCTGCAGGCTTTTGGGGGAAGCCTTTTATCATGTTATTGTAATGCGTTATTATATTTTTCATTAGTTCTCTCTAATATTTGGTATAAATGGGTTGGAGGTGCCCATTGGTGGCTTCTTATCAAGGAGAGCTTTCACCTGGAGTTCAGTGTTGAGTAGTTGAGAAATATTTGCTTAGGAAATGGAGCTTGGGAGGTGATGGTGTCTGTCTGTCTGCAGGGGATCTGAAGTGTCTCTGACTATAAACCTTGCTTTGACTTCTGGTTTGAGGGGTCCAAGTGGGTCACTCTCTTGAATGTCTTGATTGTTGGTGAGCAAGGTTTGCTGATTTCACTTCCAAAGGGCAACAGCCAATGCTGTAAGCTGAATAGGGATTGCAGGCAGTAATGATGAAACTGAAGGGGATGGCCTGGTTGCTCTGCCCAGTCCGCCAGTCTGTCCTGATCGCGTTTTCCCAATGACTATGCCCAGGGACTGCTCCCACTGCCAAGCGCAGAATAATAACTGTGGAATTTGTTGAGCGCTTACTATATGCCAAGCACTGTACTAAGCACTGTGGTAGAATATAATCAGGTCCCACGTGGGGGTCACAGTCTGAGAGAACAGGTACTGAATCTCCATTTTACAGATGAGGTAACTGAGACACAGAGAAGTGAAGTGACTTGCTCAAGGTCACAGAGCAGTAAGTGGCAGAGCTGGGATTAGAACCCAGGTCCTCTGGCTCCCGGGCCCTTGCTCTTTCCATTAGGCCATGTGGATTCCCAAAACGGTTGTGCTGGCGTACCCTTCTCCCAGTGCTGTGTTGGGGGACATTGGGAAGCTGAGGAGTGACTCCTAAAAGCCCAGCTCCGTGGTGCTAACCTTCTCTGTCGCTGGGCAGGAGAGGGGGCCCAGGACTTTGGGCAGTGTTGGCGCGTCAGGTCCTACTCATTCATTCATTCAATCATATTTATTGAGCGCTTACTGTGTGCAGAGCACCTAATAAATATGATTCATTTATTGATTGAGGGGGGTCATTGGTGACCGTAGAGAGCAGTTTCAATGGAGTCTTGCTTTGTCTGCTTTGTGGAGTCGCTTCCAACTCACAGCGACTCCATTGACACATCTCTTCCAGAATGCCCCACCTCCACCTGTAATCATTCCAGTAGTGTATTCATAGAGTTATCGTGGTAAAAATACGGAAGTGGTTTTCCATTGCCTTCTTTCCCATGAAAAACTCAAGTCTCCGCTCTCAACTCACTCCCATGCCGCTGCTGTCCAGCACCGGTGAGTTTTGACTTGTAACAGACTGCCTTCCGCTCGCTAGCCGCTGCCCAAGCTAGGAATGAAATGGGTAGACCTCTGCTTGACTCTCCCTTCCGTAGCCAAGACTGGTAGAGTACTGGCAACTCTCCAGGTGCGATCCTGAAAGAGGGTTGAATGGAGCGGAGGTGGAAGAAGACAGATTGTAGAGGATCGAGGAGAAAGTTGGAGGAGAGAAAATGGAAGCAGCAAGTGTAAATAACCTGTTGGAGATATCTCGACACTCTCCAGTAATGGTTGAGAGGGGACTTTTTTTAGGAGAGTAGACATCTGGGCATGTTTGAAAGCAGAGGGGATAGAGACATCAGCAAATGAGCGGTTGAAGATGGCAGGCAAGGAAGGAAAACTAGTAGCACAATTGCTTTTATAGGGTGTGATGGGATAGAGTTGAAGGAGCAGGTGGAGGGGTTAGATTTCATAAGCCAGCAGGAATTCTCCTTTTGAGAGGTGTCTGGTGAGGCAGGAGAAAAGCTGTGGGGAAGAGGGGAAGATTTTTCAATAGTTTATACCTGATGGTTTCCATTTTGCCAACAGAGTAGTTGGCAAAGTCATTAGGAACAAGGGAAGGGTGTGGTGCCCCTGGAAGCTTGAGAAAATTTCAAGTCAGGAATAGTCAGTGTGGGCAGTAGGCACGGGAGTCAGTAAGGGAGGAGAAGTTTTTCTGGGCAGGGGAGAAGGCAGAGTTATAACAAGAGGAAGAATTATTTTGACAGCCCAATAGGCTGTAATAACAATAATAATAATAACTTTATTTGTTAAGCACTTACTATATGCCAAGCACTGTACTAAGCGCTGGGGTGGATACAAGCAAATTGGGTTGGACACAGTCCTTGTCTCACGTCGGGCCTCACACTCTCAGTCCCCATTTTACAGATGAAGTAACTGAGGAACAGAGAAGTGAAGCGGCTTACCCAAGGCCACACAGCAGACAAGTGGCAGAGCCGGGATTAGAACCCATGACCTGAGTCCCAGGCCCTAGCTCTATCCACTATACCGTGCTGCCTCTCTTGTGAGCAGGGATCATGTGAACTAACTCTACTGTAGCCTCCCAAGAGCTTAGTATAGTGCTCTGTACAGAGTAAGTGCTCAATAAATACCAATTGATGGGTTGATTAAATCTAATTACATGCTTTGGTGATAATCCAGGCCCCTCTAGGTCTCTGTTTCGGTCTGCTCCTCAAATGGGCACAAACAGCACAAGGAGGAAACCTCCAATTGGTTCTGTCCTCCCCCTCGCCAGGCATGTGAACCTCCATCTCACTCAGAATTCACCCGCGGAGATGGTATCAGTGGTGCCAACATCGCCTTACGTAATGGTCTCTTACTGTTAAATGCCAAGCGCAGAGAGCGTTTATTTTTCGAGACGGGAGACTTGTTTTCTAGACTCGTCAGTCTCTTCCATAGGCCGTGGCTATTTTATCAGACGATTTGTTTCAGCCAAATTGAATCACAGGCTGCATGCAGTCTCAGAGCAACAAAGCGATGACCTGATATCTGTTTGGGGCTCTGTTGCCGCTTGCTGCTTCGGTTTTGTGCTGGAGTGAAAAGCCTTACTTTGCATTGGCTCTGCCCAATCTTGGCCCCGGAGAAAGCGCCTATCTCCGAACAAGCCCTGGTTTGTTCCCATTGAACCTTTGGTTTGCATGGTGCTGGCCCCGTCCCCGCCTCATTCACGACCAGCTGGCCCGACGGACTGGAGATGAGCCCCTCCAGGAGAAAGCAGATGGGAATCGCTTTTCAAGGCCCCTCTGAATGAGCGAGGCTTGCCCCTGAGTGAGAAGTGTGTTTACACCCTGCCTTTCTCTGTCAGTACCCTCCCACCCTGCCTTGCTTTGCTCTTCTCCCCCCACCAACTCTCATTTAAGTCCCTTTAACCAGAGAGATTTCCCTCTGCTAGTCACCAGAAGTAAGGATGTGGCACAGGGAAGGGATTCGGTTGAAGTCACTATGTACAAAGCACTGTTCTAAGCACTGGGGAGGTTACAAGGTGATCAGGTTGTCCCACGGGGGGCTCACAGTCTTAATCCCCATTTTACAAATGAGGTAACTGAGGCACAGAGAGGTTAAGTGACTTGCCCAAAGTCACGCAGCTGATAATTGGTGGTGCCGGGATTTGAACCCATGACCTCTGCCTCCAAAGCATGGGCTCTCTCCACTGAGCCATGTTGTCCGGTTGTCAGAAAGCCTGAGAGCCCTCCCGTTGAGAAGACTGAAATTCCGAGCAGAGGTTCACCCAAATTAGCACCCTCAGTCGTTTGCGGCCTCGAGGTGGGGGCCGGAAAATGCTGTAGGGAAAGGAAGAAAGTAGAGAAAGCCCAGGGGGGTGAGGTGTAATAACTGGGGAAGGCATTTCGAAGCGAAAACAGCAGGAGTTGGTGACTGAAGAGGGAGAAGGGAAAACGTCAAAACCCTGAGTTTGCCTGAAGGTGAAGAAGATACAGTAACAAGATGTAAGCTTGACCTAGAGTCTGACCCTGTGATAATAATAATAATAATGACGGTATTTCTTAAACGCTAGACAACCTTGTCTCAGGAACTGGCACTTGGGCTGTGGGGATGGTGAGTAGGTACACTCGGTAGCTCCCGAGTAAGGAGATTGACCGAACAGCCCCTTTATGAACTCACCTCATCCTATATCCCTCCATTCATTCAAACGTATTTATTGAGCACTTACTGTGTGCAGAGCACTGTACTAAGCGCTTGGGAAGTACAAGTTGGCAACATATAGAGACGGTCCCTACCCAACAGCGGGCTCACCGTCTAGAAGGGGGAGACAGACAACAAAACATATTAACAAAATAAAATAGAATATGTAAATATGTACAAGGAAAATAGAGTAATAAATCTGTACAAACATATATACAGGTGCTGTGGGGAGGGGAAGGTGGTAGGGCGGGGGGGGAGAGGAAGGAGGGGGCTCAGTCTGGGAAGGCCTTCTGGAGGAGGTGAGCTCTCAGTAGGGCTTTGAAGGGAGGAAGAGAGCTAGCTTGGTGGATGGGCAGAGGGAGGGCATTCCAGGCCAGGGGGAGGACGTGGGCCAGGGGTCGACGGCGGGACAGGCGACAATGAGGCACAGTGAGAAGGTTAGCGGCAGAGGAGCGGAGGGTGCGGGCTGGGCTGGAGAAGGAAAGAAGGGAGGTGAGGTAGGAGGGGGCGAGGTGATGGACAGCCTTGAAGCCGAGAGTGAGGAGTTTTTGCCTGATGTTTTTGCCTCCAGGCCTGAGACTCAATAGAAGGCCTGCGTATGTTGCCAGCTGTCTGTAGAGCTCTTCCCGGAACAGTGTAAAACTCAATCTTCAGTCCTCCAGTTGTGATGTGCAAAAGCTGTAGATTGAAGCAAAAAAAATGCATGCAATCGATTACAGTTGTAAAATCCGAGTAGTTTTTCTTACCTTCTGCTTCCACGATTAGCAGGATGGATTTTCCTTTTTAGAAGGAAAATACTGGGCCATCATTATTGTGTGTGATGAACGCAGCACCGAAGCAAGGTGAGACACTTAAACCGCAACTGCTGCAGAGCCAGAGTATCTCCCTGGTGTGAACAGCCTGGTGCAGTGTAAACCCATAGCCCGGGCACCGGCCGGCTCACACAAGATCCTTAGTAGCACAACCCATCGTGCTTTCGCCAAGCACCCTCTGAGTGGTGCTTCTTTTTCTTCAGGAACAGCTTCCCCAGCTTGAGTATGTCTGCAGAAATGTACGTCAAGTCACTGGGAGAGCTGGGAAAGACCCAATGAGCCCCCCCTCTCCCATCAAGCATGCAAATGCCTAAACCTTCCAGTAATAATAATAATAATGGGGTTTAACTGCTTATCATGTGCCAGGAACTGAACCAAGTCCTGGGGTAGATAGAAGATAAATCGGATTGGACACAGTCCCTACCCAACGGGGCTCTCAGTCTTAGTCCCCGTTTTACAAATGAAGTAACTGAGGCACAGAGAAGTTCAGTTACTTGCCCAAGGTCTCAGAGAAGACAGAAGGCAGAGCGGGCTTGGAATTCAGGTCCTCTGATTCCCGGCCCATGTTCTTTCCACCAGGCCACGCTGCTTCTCGTACATCCTTTTTAAAAAAGTGTAGCAGGCATGAATATTTCACATCTTCTCACATTACCTGTTCCAAGGACTAGTGCAGCTGGCCTTTGTGGGGAGGGGAGGGCATTCTTAATATGAAGGGGAAGTCTGTGCCCCAAAAGTGCTGTGGCTGGGCCATCTGTCATGAAGAGTAGGTATAGTGGGAGCCTCGGAAGCTTCCAGAATACATCATCGTTCCCCTAGTTGTTTAGTCAAGAGCAGCTTTTGCAGATGCCCTCATGGGTGCAGGACCACCTTCCTAGGCACTTGGGAACATCTAACTGAAGTTTGTTCCAGCTTCTCCCTTTCTGCTTTAATTCCCTCCTCTCACACTGGCTAGGCCAGAAGGGAAGACACACCCACCCGCAGTCACCCCGACAATCCCCAGGAAATAATCGGAGGATATGGAGGGCTGAAATGAAACTTCTAGCATCTCCCAGTATTTCACCACCCTGACAGTCAAGGAATTCTTGTCTCTAAGTCTCTCACTGTATTTTTAAGTCAGTCTGCTCTCGTTTGCTTTTCTGTGAACATGGCATTCGAATCCCTTAAATCCTAACCACTTTTCTGGGCCGTCTCGCGCTCAGATCCTTTGCTTATTCCAAGGGTTACAGTGTTCTTGCCTCCTCTCATTCCTATGTTAGGATCTAGTTGTCCAAAAGATCGAGACACAGAGTCCCCTTCCCTCCATTCTACCTGTCCTCAAACCATAGACTTTCTCTACTACTCTCCAAGGCCACATCACTGCCTGCCCCTCTCCAGAGCTCTGGCCAAGACTTGACTTTAGAGAGTTCAGGAAGTTGGTTGTGTGTGTGCGCATCCAGTCTTAGATTGGTCAGGAACAAGGATAAATTAATAGCCAGTCTTCGCTTTAAGTGCCCAGAGGGCAGTGACCTGGTCTGTTTAATTTCCTTTTTATCACAGCACCAGGGACAAGGGTGTGCTTCATAAATGTCTTTTGGGGAGGATGCCAGTCTCCTCCCCACAGTGCCAGGCTCCTCTCGCCCAGGTGACCTCCCCATTTGCCTGCACCGCTATGCTCCTTGCTCAGCTTCTGCTAATTGTAATTTAATGGCTGTGCTGAGCTGTAGACATAAGTTGTCCCAGAGAGAGAGAGATTCGGGAAGGGAGAGCTGGAGCAGCTGGCAAGAGCAGCCCCAGAGCAGGCTAATGAATTATAAATAACAGCTGTCAGGTCCTATTCCCTTCACGGAGGACCTGAGAGGCCATGCTGCTTCCCCCTCCCTCCAGCGAGCAGGATGACCCAGAGAGGAGCAGGCAGGATTCATGACAATGGCACCCAGAGAACTTTGCCCATCTCACTCAAAGACAGCGTGGCCTAGGGGAAAGAGCATGGGCCTGATAGTGAGAGGGCCTGTGTTCTAATCCCCCGACTCTGGCACTTGCCAGCTTTGTGACCTTGAGTGAGCCACTTCACTTCTCTGGGCCTCAGTTTCCTCATCTGTAAAATGATTCGGTACCTGTTCTCCCTCCCACTTAATAATAATGATGATGACATTTGTTAAGTGCTTACGGTGTGCAGAGCACTGTTCTAAGCGCTGAGGGGGGGGGGATACAAAGTGAACAAGTTGTCCCACGTGGGGCTCACAGTCTTAATCCCCATTTTACAGATGAGGTAACTGAGGCTCAGAGAAGTTAAGTGACTTGCCCAAGGTCACACAGCAGACGTGGTGGAGTCGGGATTCGAACCCATGACCTCTAAGCCCGGGCTCTTTCCACTGAGCCACGCTGCTTCTCTGACTTTGAGCCCCATGTGGGACAGGGCCTGTGGGTCCGACTTGATTATCTTGTATCTACTCCAGCCTTAATCCAGTGCGGTACTTGGCACATAGTAAGCACTTAACAAACACCACTATTATTATTGTTATTATTGTAGGGTAATAATAATATTATCGATGATGACTCGCCAGTCCCACTCCCCGTGAAGTTCCTTATCATCTCTGGCCAGATTGGGACTTGGCCTCTGCTTTTAACCTTTGAGCTCTCTCCAGGTTGCAGAAGCAAGAGACAGGAGAAGGCAGTGTGGTTTTCAGATCTGTTGGGATTTAAAAAGCTCAGCTAAAATCATGTTTAAGCAGATCTGGTGGCTCCTCACCACCCCTGCCTTCAGCCTCGAATGCCAGATCTCCAAGCCCCTCAGCCTATCGTTGATCCCTTTTATTAGGTCTCTTATAGGGAAAAGAAATAGGCCAAATTGATCTGGTTCTCATGGCCATGTGCCCCGGAAGCCCTTTGGTGCTGGCTTCCTTATTGTTTGAGGTAGTCACTAGAATCCTGGGCTGACTGGGTAACTCTAGGAAGTAGTAACGAGTCTGTATCCTGATTTTTGGCTTTTCAGGGAGGTGGGGAATCTCCTTGGAAGTGGGCACCTCCTACTCTCCGGAGTCCTCAGTGGGTAAACCGTGGCTTTTGCTCCACCAGCTCAGAATAGAGGGGGGAAAAACCCTGCAAGGAACAGCAAAGAAGTGTGAAAGAATGAAGTGGGCTTGTTAAAATTCAGGCACTGAGCTGGGCTTTAATTAGTGGAGTGCAGATGTTGGCAGAAGGGAGGATGGGCCATTTTTAGACTCTGATTCATCTTCATCTTCACCCTAGAGGGACATAGCCTGTTCCAGGCAGCCCCTCCTTCCTTTCTCCTGAATCTCCCAGTCTCCTGGTTTTTCCTTCAAGGGGATACTTAGCCACTTGCAGCAGACTCATTCCTTATCCTGCCCCCTTCTCCACTGCTTCTTCCTTCCCCGAGTTCCAACTTCATTGGGCAACTTCGCCTCAGAGGTCTGAAGCCCCTTCTGCCAATTCTGCCTCTTTGACATCATAAACTCGAGGGTCCTGAGTAGCTTGGGTTCTCTCCAGAATCCCCCAGGAAGCTACCCTTTACTTCTGGGTGCCTTGTCCAACGGCCATCACAGGGACTTGCTCTTGGGACCCAAAGTAAAGCATTAAGAGTGCTCTCCTAAGGGGCTTCTGCTCCCCGGGCCCTTCTGTGAACCTATCAGATTCACAAAGAAGGGAAACTGCTGATCACTCATCGGCATCATCCAGAAAGGGGAGAGACGGAGTCTTGGGCTTCTTTGTTCTGTAGGACACCAGGTTTGCTATTGGCTGCCCTCCCCAACCATTTACTTTGTTTCTTCAGAAGCGTGCGTGGGGAGGAGGCAGGTGTATATTGCTGATTATTTGAAGCCAATGGCCGAAGCCTGTATGGTTGCCACTCAGCTCAAGCTCTTGGCCTCGTTTGGGAAAGCCGCCTATTCATGATTGATGATGTTTTTAGTTAAAGTGCTTTGCGCTCTTCACTGGAGGCATCGCACAATCTAGACGGATGATCATTATTACTGCCGTGGGACTTGGGCTTTTATCTTTTTCTTTGGTTAGCAGCTCGCAGCTCTCTTACCTCCAGCCCCGCCTTCCAGCACACAGCGATGGGAAAAGTGGAGGCTGGAATCCATTTTATTGTTATGCTAGGGAAGCGTATCAGAGAGTGGGAGGGTATGTAGTGGTTGAATGGGGAGAGCACTGGGGGAGAATCTAGAAACTAGGTTTCTCCTCTTGGCTCCTGTCGTGATATCCTGAATAAGTTACTAAATGTTTCTTGAACATTTTTCCCATATGTAGAATGGGGCAAATGATACTGGCATCCTCTCTGGTTTCCAGTGCTGATACTAATCTGTAAATCAGCACGTGTTCTTTGGGATTTAATGCTCTATGACAAGAGCAAAGAGGAACTATAATAATAGTGCTATTAATAGTATGCTCTGGCTCTAGGTCAAAGGTTCACAGATAGGCCTAAGCAAGCATGATGTTGTCTAAGTTTTACCTACCCTCTTCATCTCCCCTCCCAATCCCTCTCTTCAACTTTGTCATCACTCTCGACAACACCACAGTTCTCCACATATCACAAGCGCGCAGCCTTGATGTTATCCTTGACTCGCCTCTTTCAACCCACATTTTCAGCCAGTTGCCAAATCCTATCTTCACAGCTCCAGAAACTTCCCCTTCATCTTGATCCAAACTGCATTTATCATATCCCTCCTCAAGTACTGCATGAGCCACAATCAATCAATGGTATTTATTGAGTGCTTACTGTCTGCAGAGATTGTATTTAATGCTTGGGGTGGTGGGAGGGGGGGGGCTGGAAGACACGTTCCCTGCCTGCAGTGAGCTAAAGGCCTCCTCACTGACCCCCTTTCCTCCGGTCTACATTTCACTTTGCTTCCTGGCTTGACTTTCCAAAAAGTTATTTTGCACACATCTCTCCTCAGAAACCTCTGATGCTGCCCATCCGTCTCCACACCCAGCAGAAACTCCTCACGGTGGGCCTCAAGGCACTCAAACAGCTCCCTGCCTCCTACTTATCCTCCTTCCTCTCCCACTACAACCCAGCCTGTACATTTCACCCCTTCAGTATCATCCTGCTTACTGTGCCCCATTCTCATCTCTCTCTCCACCAGCTCCTTGTTCATGTCCTCCTCCTACCTGTAGCTCCTTCACATCTACACCCATTACCTCCTTCATATCCACTACTCTCCCCATTTCCAAAGTTCCTAAAGTTACATCTCCAGGAAGCCTCGCCTGACTACTTCTCATCTCTACACCCTATTTCTCCTTCTTCCTGCATCACCTGTTCACTTATCCTTACCCTTTTAAGCATTTAGCTACTCACTCCACCCCCACAGCACTTATATGCATACTTTAAGATAGAGTTGTTTACTGGATATGTAATCTGTTTTAATGTCTGCCTCCACGACCAGACTGTAAAGTCCTTGAGGGTAGTAATCATGTCTATTGTACTCTCCCAAGCACTTAATAGAGTGCTCTGCACACAGTAAATGCTCAATAAGTGCTTTTGATTGAATGATGACCCTATTGGTTCTAGGACACTCCTCTATCAGGATACCAAGTGAATGTACAATCCATGAATCAGAATGAGCTCTCAGTAAAAGGAAAACAATTTTTTTAAAAGCCTAGACATGTTATGAGAAGAGAATCAGTTATTAGCCTTAGAACAATGATTTGCATTTGTCCAGTAACCCCAGAAGCAGTTTAAATTCACTCTACTCCTCGGGGCTTCTGCTGTCCATCGTACTGTAAGATCTTGTTGCTTTTTTAGGCTACATGATGGTTTTTTTAAACACAAGGTTTTCATGTAAAAGCTTGACACTCTTTTCTTTGGTTGACTTGATTTAAAAAATAAAATCTAGCCAGAAAGAGGAAGGAAATTTACTTGTTTCTTGGCACATTGGCCTCAGTTTGAAGACTGTTGAGTTGATGAACACAGAAAGTTTATCAACTTTGTTCTGTCTCATGCCAACTAACTGAAAGGCAGGAGGGACAAACCTGAACTCGAATTAATAACTGTGATAAGGAAATATGTGAAATGACAGATCGGCTCTTCCTAATTTTTTCTTCTTTTGGCAGAGATCCTTCGTTACTACCTTGTCTGTACTGCCGGTTACACAAACCCCTTTCAGCAGGTGAGTGACTTGTCCAATTTATCCTACTGAGCCACACCTCTTGTTTCCAGCCAGATAATTTCTGGATTTCTGCCTCCGAGAAGGTGCTGAGCTTGTATCCCCATCTATGTTATGAGAGCTGTATTGAAAGTGGTACCCAGATTGGAACCTCTGACCCCAGGTCCTGTTTTGGGGGAAGCCTTAGACTATGGGAGGAGTTACTGATGTACAGTTAGAGCATGTCTGTGTTGGCTAGCTTTGACTGAAGTAATAGTAATTTGGGGGTTTGTTAAGCACTCACTGCGTACTACGCATGGTCCTGAAATGCTTGTTCTTGATTAACAGAAGCTGTCTGGAAGTCACAAAGCCTTAGTGGAGATGCAGGATGATGTCTTAGAGCTCCTGAGGTCAGCCCTCCGAGACTTCCCCGCCTCCAAGGTAAAAGCTGTTGTGAGGAGAACCCTTCGAGGGCGAAAGGGAAGGAGGGAATGTGTGAGGGAAATCTCTCTTTCCCAGCCAGCTTCACCCTCCTTGTCCACTCTCTTAACGCTTGTTAACCCAGCTTGCCCACTACATTCCAGCTGAGCCAGCCTTTTTGTGGTTCCCCAGAGTCCCGACCTCTTCTTTCCCATCTCAGAGCCCACACCCAAGAACCACCTGACTGCTTTTGCCACTCAAATGGACATTCTTCCCCTCCATTTTGAAGGGCAGATCAAGGCCCACCGCCTGCAGGAAACTTCTCCGATTAAACTTCTCACTCTCCAACCCACGAGCGTGATCTGTGACCTCCTGCTCTCCTTGAATTCATCCTGCCAGTCTTATCACATATGTACATCCACATTTAGGTGTACATACATTTATAAGTCTGGGCCTCTTGGTCTTCACAGGCTTTGGAGGTGCTGAGACGCATGGTCTGGTGATGGGGAAGTCTGAGGGAATTCACCATAACCCAGTTGGGTAACCTGGGGGGCTTCAGAGGAGCAGGGAAGGATAGTTGAGTTGGGTCTCACGTGCTATGAATAGCACGTATTGTCAGGGTGGAATTAAAGGCATTTGCTCCATTCACAGCTGTTCTCAGCTTCAGTATATGTTTGAAAATATGTGTATGCTAATCTCATCTCCCTTAAAGACTGTAAGCTCCTTCAGAGCAGGTGCAAGACCTGATGTCTAACGTGGGGTTTATGGGCGTTCCAAAATATCTGACCGACTGACCATCCCTTCCCTACCCACCCCAACAAAGAGCTCCTAGGAGTCCGCTTTTCCCCTTTGGCCCCCGTTAACCTGCGCCTCCTTCTTTTGCTCACAGGATCATCTGATTCGGATCCAGGAAATTCTGAACTCCACTGAGATCAACTTGCAGCACCTGACGGCCCTGGTGGATTGCCGGAGTCTGCACTTGGTGAGGACTCTGGTGGCGGGAGGTCAGAGCCGGGGACCGATCTCCCGGCAGATGGGCAGGAGAGCTGGGTTCCCTGCGGCTGGGGATACGTTAGTGCTACATCATGAGCAGTTGCTCTCTGGAGGGAAGTCACCAGAAAAGTCGCTGTTGGCAGAATGATGGGTCTAATAGTTGGACACTCAGCCTCTTGGTCCTCCTAAAAACTGTGGGAAACAGAGTTACAGGAGCTGGTCGGGTGGGGAGTCGGCACTTGTAACCCGATTGGATGATTAGAGTGATTTGTGGTAACGGTGGTATGTATTAAGCACTTACTATATTCAAAGCATTGTTCCAAGTGCTGGGATAGATTCAAGATAATCACATCAGGCACAGTCCCGGTCCCACCTGGGACTCCCAGTCTGAGAGGGAGGCATTTTATCACCATCTTACAGATGGGAAAACAGGCCAAGAGAAGGGAAGTGACTTACCTAAGGTCACGCAGCAGGCAAGGGGTGGAGCCGAGACTAGAACCTAGGTCTCTTGACTCTGTCCTGTGCTAACTAATAATGGTATTTGTTAATCATTTACTAAGTGCCACTCTTTCCACTAGGCCACGCTTGCCTATAGACTAAACTGGGCTTGAGTTTGGCCCATCACCTGAATTTAGCTCACGATGTCTGGACCCCTGCATGGGGCTTAGATGAAAGAGCATTTGTGCTCCTTTCATAGCTTTCCTGAGTCCTGACACTGTGTCCCCATTGAATGTCTGTGTTTCATGTCAGTTTCGCAGTGGCAGCTTGGCATTTTTTCTCTCCTGTTTGGAAATTTATCTTCTGATAGAGAGGCAGCCCTTTGAAAATCTGCACTATTAAGGCCTTTATTTGAGATTGTTTAAAGTGGGTTGTTGCTGATAGTGTGAGAGAGCAGTCACCAGGGTGTGAGCTCCAGCTGTGATAGGCGCCTATGGGGGAAACAAAAAAATCAAAATCTAACGTGAAGTCTGCGAACCTGAGTTTGTGGCCCTGGGGATTGTGAGGACTTGGAGAAGGTGGGTTCCGTGATTGACTTCAAAGCCCAACCTGTTCTGCTCCCCAGGACTACATCCAGGCACTGACTGGCTTCTGCTATGACGGGGTCGAGGGGCTCATCTACCTGGTGCTGTTCTCCTTCGTCACGGCGCTCATGTTCAGCTCCATCGTGTGCAGCGTCCCTCATACCTGGCAGCAGAAGAGGTAACTGAGGAGAGGGCCAGATCCGGGGATGGCGGGGGGTCCTGCCTTCTCCAAGCCAATGATGGCATCTGCTTCAGGGTCAAGGAAGAACTAAGATCTAAAGGCAAAGGGGATTTTCCTGCCTCTCCTCCACAGCTCCTCAAATGAACCATGGGCTTGGACTTGGTTGTGCCCATCAACAACTTTCCATGCTGCTTGCTCCTTGGCCATTTCAGGGCACCTTACCACCTCCGTTGGAAAGGGGCAGGGAGAATACAAGAGGAGAATCTCATATCCTTCAATTTTTTGATAACAAAAAATGGGAAAGAAGATTGAAGCCGTTGGTTAGTCAGAGGTTTGAATGACTTGGGGTTTCTGTGTTCACTGCCCTTCCTGTCTTAGTGTCTATGGAGTGTAATCACTGTGGGTTAGATGGTGACCTGACCCCCATCCTCACAAGCTGCCTTTGTATGAATGTAGGAAAGAACTTCTTGGGGGGCAGTTAAGGAGCCTGAATAGCACTTTGTATTCATAAGGAATGTAGCTGTTCAGATTCCCCTCAGAGTTGAGAAAAGGGACAAAAGCAAAATCCTTTATTAGAGCTGGAAAACTGTACCCTGGAGACAGAGGGTGACTTCAGGTCCCTGGGTGTTTTAGTCAGTGGTAATCATTGTTTCCTGGGTGCAGGGCACTGTACTAATGACTTGGGAGAGTACAATATAACAGAGTTGGTAGATGTGTTCTGTGCCCACAAGGAGTTTACAGTCTAGAGGGAAATCAGAGAAGCAGCAAGGATTAAAACGGGGATCTCGCTGGTCCCCGACCCTGTACACTGCCTCCTGAAGCCAGCACCTGCCCACGGGTCTCCTTCCTGGATGATAGCATAACCCGAATTTTTGATGTCCCCCCCTCTCCGCCCATCCCGGTCCACCCTCCAAGCATCGGGTGTCCTGCTCAACACTCTGCCCGGCTGGTAATAACAACAATAATGACGCTGGTATTTGGTAAGTGCTTACTATGTGTCAGGCACTGTACTAAGCACTGGGGTGGAGACAAGGAAATTGAGTTGGACACAGTCCCTGTCCCACTTTACAGATGAGGTAACTGAGGCACAGAGAAGTTAAGTGCCTTGTTCAAGGTCACACAGCAGACAAGTTGGCAGACTGGGATTAGAACCTATGAACTTCTGACCTGCAGGCCCATGCTCTATCCACTGTGCCATGCTGCTTCCCACTTGGTTTGGTGATGTCCTGGAAAAGAACAGAATATTGGGTTTGTTAAGTCCATTGGTGTGTTTCCACTATTCACTCATTCAGTCGTATTTATTGAGCGCTTACTGTGTGCAGAGCACTGTATTACCACTAATAGGGTAAACTAGAGGTCCCATGGTAGGCATCCTCCCTTAACCAGAGCAGAGTGGGAAGCAGAAGACAGTACCCATCCCCTTCCACGGTCACCATCCCTACGCACCTAAGCCCGCTGCAGGTATCAGGAGCAGAACTGACCTATCCAGAAGGACGCTTTGCTGAAGACCTCAGCCCTTTTTATTCCCTCTCCAAAGCTCCATCCAGAGAAGTTTATGGATTGGGATATGCTTCCCAGCGTCTTCCATTAGGGATTCTATACATGCTGGAATTCTGAGGCCACCTGGCGGCTCCATTGTGAACTAGGCCTGCCCGTTGACCCAGCAGAAAGAGCCCAGTGCTGAGAATCCTGACTCGGGTTCAATAATAATAATCATGATGGCATTTGTTAAGCGCTTACTATGTGCATAGCACTGATCTAAGCGCTGGGGAGGATACAAGGTGATCACCTTTCCTGCCTCCCTTCCACAAAGGAGCCTGTGAACTGTGGTTGTGTAGCTAGGGCCAGATCTCAGGGTCCAAATATCCAGCCTCCCCCTAGGTCCCCGGAGCCATTCCTTCGCTCCCAATAACCTTATTCCAGTTCGTTCCTTTCCAATCCAAGCTGCTACTACATTAATCCAATCACTTATCCTACCCCTCCTTGATTGCTTTGCTGACCTCCCTGCCTCTTGTTTCTCCCCAGTTCAGTCCATATTTCACTCTACTGCCCAGATCATTTTTCTTCAAAAACAGTCAGTCCAAGTTCCCCCCCTACTCAAGAACCTCCTGTGGTTGTCCACTTTTAGACTGTGAGCCCACTGTTGGGTAGGGACTGTCTCTCTATGTTGCCAACTTGTACTTCCCAAGTGCTTAGTACAGCGCTCTGCACACAGTAAGCGCTCAATAAATACGATTGATTGATTGATTGATCCACCTCCCCTTCAAACAGAATCTCCTTACCCTCAGCTTTAAACAACTCAGTCACCTTGCCCCCCCCCCCACCGCCCCCACCCAGCCCTGTCTCGCTACTCTCCAGCTACAACCAGCCTGCACACTTCACTCCTCCACTGCCAACCTACCAACTGTACTTCTCACCCACATCCTGCCTCTGGCGTGGAGCGCCCACCCTCCTCGTAACCAGCAGACAATTACTCTTCCCACCTTCAAAGCTTTATTGAAGGCACCTCTGCTCCAAAGGGCTTTCCCTGACTAAGCCCTCATTTCCTCTTTTCTCACTCCCTTCTGCATCACCCTGACTTACTCCGTTTATTCAACATCCCTGCCCAACCCCACAGCACTTATGCACCGACCCATAATTTATTTATTTATATTAATTTCTGTCTCGCCCCCAAGACTGTAACCTCACTGTGGGCAAGGTATGTGCCTCTTATACGGTCACGCCATATTCTCCCAAGCGCTTAATACAATGCCCTGCACGCAGTAAGCACTCAATCAATACAGTTGATTGGTGGATTTCCCACTTCCCCGCCTTGTCTTCCCCAGGGGCTCAGATGACGATGGGGAAGAAGAGCTGGCAACTCAAAGCAACAGGCAGACTCATGACAACCTGTACAGGGTCCACATGCCCAGCCTGTACAGCTGTGGGAGCAGCTATGGCAGCGAGACCAGTATCCCAGCAGCCGCCCACACCGTCAGCAATGCTCCTGTAACGGAGTACATGTGAGTTGGGGGAAACGCATCGCTTCCTTCCTCTTGAACCCATGCTAGGGGACGAGATTACCTGTGGGTCCCTTCGGTATGAGGGGGGAAATCAGGGCGGGAGCAGTGGGCAGGAAGGTGTAGGGGAGGCAGTGGAGGGACATGATGGGTCAGTGTAGACGGCACTCACCTGCGCTTCTTTCTGCAGGAGCCAGAATGCCAACTTCCAGAACCCTCGCTGTGAAAACACCCCTCTGATTGGTCGAGAGTCCCCACCTCCTTCAGTAAGTCTAACAAAGCCCACAGGGTTAGGAGGTGAAGCCGAACCACTGTCATCTCAGCATGGGCCCGCGGCGGCAGCCGTGGGGCACGCCTTTGGCTGAGGTATGCCAGGCTTTCAGGTGGACCGGGCCGCGGTCTGCGAGGGAACCCGTAGCCTACAAGGAGGCCCTGCCTGTGATGGAGAGTTTCTTTTGGGTATCTTGTCATGTTACATGTGACTTGTGTGTCTTGAACAGTGTTATTTGAATATTGAATTTTCCAAATGCTTCCAAAAATCCATCGACAGGGCCAGTTGCAGAGGGTGGAGCAAATTGAATTCATTGTGGTGGACTTGATTTCCTTTGGTTTCTGTTGGTCTCAGCACCCAGGGTCTGCAGCAGCAGGCAGACAGACCCATCTGGCTTTTCCTTAGGCCTCTGACTCTTACGAGACGCCACCCTCCGTGACGATAGCGTGTGACGGCCGGGGTCCTGCCTCCTCCCTCTGCTCCCCAAACCTCCCCCCAGCACCACCATTAGCGCGCGGCGACTCAGTATTTTAAAAATCAGAAATGGGCTGTCTTTTCCCCACCGTGACCAGAGACCTCAGAGCAGACCGCGCCGACCAGGATTCTCAGTCCTTTTAGCTGGGTTTGCTTGTCACCGGGCAGCCAGCTAAAGGAAGCATTCAAAGGAGACTCTGTTCTTGGTTTTGAGAGCTGATTTGGTGCTCCGCAGCTGGTGTGAGCACTGCGGTGTGGTAGGAAGCTGCCCCTTCGGCATCTCCCGGGTCTGCTCATCGTTGGCCCTTAAGCAGGCGGTACGCCCCACTCCTGGGTCCTTCTGATTCAGGAAAAGAGAACTTCTTTTCCTGAGGCAGAAGAGCCACAGGAGATGGGGCCAGAGTATGTAGCAGCACCAAGACCCATATGAAGGTGAATCTCCATCATCATCATTATGGTATTTAGAGAGGGCTTACTGTGTGCTTGGGTAGATACACGATAGCAGTTCAGATGCAATCCTGCCTCTTTTCTGATCTCTGAGGAAGGGGGAGAGAGAGCTAAAGAGTTGTTGGTAAGTGTGTGACGCCTGGGAGCCTGAATTAGCCTGAAGGAGACCGTTGCCCACGGAACAGAGAAAGCCCAGTGGAACAGAGGGGGACGCCCACCGTCTCTTTAGAGAAGCCCCCTTCAGCAGGGAGAGGTGTAGACAAAGGCCAGTCACCTCTTAGCCTCAGCCAGAGGCTTGGGCATCTCCTTTACTTGGGCAGTATTCGGGGAACGGGGCCGGGAGGAGCCTGAGGCAGGGCCGGGGGAGGGTGGCGAGGGTTGGGTTTGGTGGGGGAAGCCGTTATGCCGTTTGTAAAAGAGGAGGACAGAGATCGCGTGTGACCTTCCCTCCCTTCTGTAGCCCAGGAAGAAGCTTGGTGGCCCTCTGCTCTCCTTTGGCGGGGAGAGGGAGACTGGAAAGAAACCACCCTTCAGGAGCCCAAGAGAGAAGACAGTGGGACAGGGCCAAACCATTGAATCCCCGCTGCCTTCTCCCAGAGAAGGTTGAGCGTGTGGGGAGCAGAGACAGTTGCTGCAGGAGAGCTCCTTGCCTTCTCTGGACAATCAGTTCATCCTGTTTTTCCTCCTTGATCTCTCCACCCGCATCATTCCTGTCCTCCTGTCTTCCTTTCTCATCCCAGGGCTGTTCCTGTAGTGTGGTCATGCCCTCCACTCCCTTTCACTCCCCCTCCCCCCGTCATGGACACCTCCACACCACACCACCGCAGCGGTTCAGTCGCTCGCACTGTGTTTTTCATGCACGTTGAGGCTGCACTCTCTTTTTCTCTCTCTTTCCTGCAACGTCACAGTTGTATTTGGCTGCCATGGACAGTAGCAGCCATATGAGCTGGCAGTTTAAGCCCTCGGACAGTTCAAGGACGTACTGGTAACAGCGCCCTCAAATGGAACAGGTACTGAAATAAGGTCCGTCTCGCTCCACCCCTTCTCCACCTCTCCAACCCTCTCCATCCCTGCACTACTTCTGCCCCGTCTCCCCCAGCCGGCGCCTTTATTCTTCACTTCCCTTCCCCCACCCCCCCACCCCCTCTCCCTCAGCCTCCCCTTGCACTTCCCTCCTCTGCCTCTTCCCACCAAGGGTGAACACCTAACCGGTCCTCTCCTGCTGTCATCTAAGGAGACAGCATCAACCTCTTGCTCCAGGCCCGCCTGGCCACGGCCTCTGAGGGCACCCCAAGAAGCCTGTGAATGGGGGCTCTCCTCACCGCCTCCCTCCTCACCCTCCAGTCCCAGGCCAAGTCTTGACTTCTGGGCTCCAGAGGTGCACGGGCCTTGTGAATGCCTCGCAGCCAATGACTCCCCCTGCTTCCAGAGCTAAGCCTCTTCCGGGAAGTCCACTTGCTGCCCTTTAGGGATCGGGCAGGGGCCGGCTGGTCGCCAGGGCCCATTGGCTTCCCTCAGGCCACCACCACCCCCAGATGGCTTTTACTGGACTCCTGCATCTCTGTATGTGCCAGGAACCCAGGCGCCTTCCCCCAGTGGCCCTTCTACATGTCAACCTGCCCCGTGCCCTGACTGGCAACTCGGTGTCTTTTTCCAAGGAAACAACGCCCTCTCTCCATCCATAGTCCCCTATTCCCAGACCTGGACACCGCTCAGCTCCGTGAACACCCTCCTACGTACACCACTTGTTCAGCCCAGGCCTATGTGCCGATCCAGCGGCTACTGGGTTTTCCTCCTACAGTACATCCAGGGAGAGAAACTCTTCATCCAGGTCCTTGGGCCCTGCCAGGGGAAGATTTCCCCATCCACCCCCTCGCCCTCCTCCCCACCCTCCTCCCTCCTGGCCGAACCCCGGCAGGCTCGTCCGTCCGAGCGTTGCCCCGGCAAAGGGTCCAGAGACCTCAGTGCTCCTGTCTGACTCCTGGCTTCTTTGGCCCCGGCAAGCTCCACTCCCCACCCCTGCCCCCCGCCCCGACCCTCCCATACAGGGAAATAGAGAAAGGGTTCTGGTTCTGGACCTGGTTCTGTTCCAGGCACTGCCGCTGCAGCTCATGATTCGGTTTGAGTCAGTTGAGTGTGAACTGAAAGACCCGGGAGCCGAGCGCGGGCAGGCTCTGAGGGCCCCCTCCGGGCAGGGTCAGTCCATCCACACCAAGCTGTCGTCTGCGTCATGTTTCCCATCACGTGTCGAGAGATCAGACCCGTTCCTTCACATCTCTCCCTCCCCCTTCTCGCTCCCCTCTGGATGTCACTGTCTCGTGTCACTTGCTTGGGTTGCACTGTGGGTTGGCTCTGCTGCGAGGGGCGCTTGGCTGGGCAGCGCTCCCTCCCCCTCACCTCCGTGGCACCGCCGGCAGTGCATGAGTGGGGCACCGGGGTCCGGCCCGCCCGCTGCATGACATTGAGGCTCTCCGGAATGTCATCGCTTTCCCACTCCCTTGACCATTCACTGTGAGTGCTTCTTGCCGCTTCCTTACCCCCTACAGGTCTCCGGGCAGTGCCATCTCCAGTTCCGTGTGTGTTCCCACTCTCGCTACGAGCCTCAGGTCTCAGTAGGGCCCTTCCTAGGGTCTCCTGCCGCTTCTGGGCCTCTGCTTAGCCATCCAAATCTCAGTCTGTGGGGAATGTTGAGTATCTCATTGTCAAAGGAGCTTTCAACTCTCTCTCTCTCTCACACACACACACACACACACACACACACACTCTCACACTGCTTTATGTTGAAGACTGAGTCCATTTTATCTGTCATTGTTTTTCTAAGGAAGGAAGCATTCTAACCTGAAAGCCAAGTGTGGGGCATGAGCCACGACGGGGTGTGGAGAGACACGGGGATGGCGTGTCTCTAACTGGAGTTTCTCTCTCCCGGGCAGTCAGGTGGGGCAGCTGCTTGCAAGTGGGAGGCCTTGATGGCCCCCTTAGGTCTACAAACTTTATTGTGGTTGGGTCTGGATACTTGAAACCGGTTCCTCCGCCTCCTGGCCTCTTGGCATAGAAAGCAGACGATGGCAGTTGTACAGCCTGGGGTCACCCCACAGGTGAAATGATTTGGTCTTGCAGATAGATATCGCAGCCCGCTCTCGTGATTATCTACGGACAAGCGGCACAGGGGTAGTATGAATAGCTGCTTCCTCTCCTGTTCCTTGCAAACCCTTTAGCAGAGATTCAGGCAAACAGCGGAATGGCCAAAAGCCAGGCCTCCGCAGGACCTGGTGCTGTCAGAGACTTTGGTAGTCATTGCACACAGTGGTAATTGGCCCCTGGTTGATTGAGAGGTGGCTGTGTGAAAGTTGGAGCTTACTGTCTTTTAGAGAAGAAAGTAGAGTTATTAGGCTTCTCCCTCAGGGAACAGAAGAATCCACCCCTTCCCAGAAAGAGATCCTGTAATTCGGGGTTTTGCAGGATGTCTATCTTGTCACAAGCCTGGCAGAAGCCCTTAACCAGAACTTGGGTTTAGCTCAGGAAGTTACTAGAGGATTGAAGGTAATGTCTTTCGTACAAGATGACAAATTTTTCTTTCTTCAGGGTGAGGGATAGTTTTAACTAAGAACCGCTCCCCCTCCCCCCACCAACAAAAAAAAGGGGAGGCATCGGACTGATGGCTTGAATTGGCAGAACCAGATGTCGTTCTTTAAAAGCTGATATTTGTGAGTTGGTGTTTCATAGACTTCTCATTCCACCCTGTTTTCTCTCCGATCTGGGGCACCTCTACCCCTCAGACTTGTCCAGGAAGGGGCTGGAGCACCTGGAGCTTACTGTTTGCTCCCTCTGGTCCTCCCGGTCCCCATTCAACCAGGCTCCTTTCCCATTTCTGGAGCCGAAACCGAACACAGGGGAATGAGAGCCTCTGGGAGAGATGGGGCCAAGAGCCCTCCTTCCTGAATTCACCCTCTGTCTCTTCTCCCTTCACCCTCTGCCCCACCCATGTAGTATTTGAAGAAACTCCCTCCCTCACAAGAGCCTAAAGCCCTTCCAGGACTTCCCCACTGTAAAATGGGGATTAAGACTGTGAGCCCCACGTGGGACAACCTGATGAGCTTGTATCCGCCCCAGCGCTTAGAACAGTGCTCAGTAAGCGCTTAACAAATGCGATTATTATTACTATTGTAAAGGTCCCACTCCCCTCTGATAGCCCTTCTGTTGGAACAGGTGCTCAGAAACACAGGTCCTCAGTTCAGAGTTTCTGGCCACACAGGTCAACCTCTTTTATTTCAATCAATCATTTGTATTTATTGAGCCCTTACTGCGTGCAGAGGCACTGTATTTTACCCACAAGTATGCAGTAAAATCCAAGTTGGTGGTGTGGCAAAATGCACAAGGCACACCTGAAATCTCACATCACAGCACTGTTTAGTCAAGTCACAAAGAGGAGAGGAGAGATCTTCTCACCCAGCCCCGTTAGAGTGTCTAACAGATCCTTTTTTTAAAATGGTATTTGTTAAGCACATACCACCTGCCAAATACTGTTCTAAGCACGGGGAAGGTACAGGTTAATTAGGATACAGTCCCTGTCCAGGTCTTCTAGAATGTGAGCCTATTGTTCGGTAGGGACCGTCTCTATATGTTGCCGATTGTACTTTCCAAGCGCTTAGTACAGTGCTCTGCTCACAGTAAGCACTCAATAAATATGTTTGAATGAATGAATATGGGTACTGTCTAGGAGGGAGAACAGGTGCTTTATCCCCATTTTACGGTTGAGGAAACTGAGGCATAGAGGAGTTAAGTGACTTGCCCACAGTCACACAGCAAGCAATTGGCAGAGCTGGGATTAATGCTCTTTCCCCTAGGCTATGCTGCTTCCACAGGGAGGTCCCCCTTCTCTACTAATGGTGAGCTGTCGATTTTGAGAAGTGTTTCCCAATGCCAACCTTTCACCTCCTGTGTGCTTGTTCTAGGTCTCTAAGGCGACATTAAGCAGTGGACCTTCTCTTCCATAGCTACCTTCTCCAGTAGCTGCCATCCTCTCTTCTCCCTCTCCTCTCCCCTTGAAATCCAGTAACCCCATGGTAGCTTGAATTGTCCCAACCTTCGTTTTCTCCTCCTTGGACTGAACAAATTGGGCCTGTCTTAGGGCATGCGGTTTTCCAAACCCCATTGCCAACCCATGTGCGTCTGACTGGGGAATTTCCAGGCTCTTTGTCCCGGAACAAGCTTGGAGCTTATTTGAAGCCATTTTGGTGCCCTGGGCCAATGGGAATGTTCCACTTGAGCTTTGGGTTTTTGCCTTAGAAACCAAAGTCAAGACCCTGTTCAGGAAGGGATGGACTGGGAACAGCTGCTGAGCTCTGTTTCCAAACAGATTTCGTATTTTAAACTGATCTCTGTCTCCTGAGTGGGTTAGACACGTCTCCTCTCACCTAATCTCTGGGCTTTCTTTCCCATGTGAAAACTTAAGGGAAAGGACACAGGAGGGTTATGAGAATCCCTTCTTCCATGGTTGGAACTCGGTCCAGAGATGCAGACTTATCCTCATGGACTGCTCGTTTTTCCCCTGTTGTCCGGGGAAGGGAGGGTTTCTTAGAGGCAGCAGATTCCCAGAGGGTCTTGCTCCCATTTTGTGTTCCCCTCCCCACCCAAGGGTCCTCCAGAGTAGCCTCGATCTCACTCAAGGTCAAACACTCTAATACCACTCTGAGTTGGAGGTGCAAAAAGACGGGAAAGATTCTGCCTACCCTCCTGACTCAGTTGCTGGCTTGAGAAGACCAGCCCAGGTGAAAGGAATGCTGAAGGCTAGTCCAGATTTATTGGTCTGCCAAAAACTCCTTGTGGGATTAGGGTTTCTGGGCAGGATCCGGGAACCTGCCTGAAGTGAAGAGGAGGGAGAAGCTCACTTCCTTGACGTAGGCAGATTAACATTGGTCTCTGGAGCGTGTCCTGTATAGGTGGTTGGTTATCCGTCAATCCTGCCTTGATGAGGCAGTGAGAAGGCATATGGGCCAAGGTCGTGCCTATGTCCCTGCCCCTCTTTAGGCCATGAATATCAAGATTTTTGTCCTCTATGTTTTGTGAGACTCGGTGCAGGTGGAGGGATAGGGAGTGGGAGGCACTGTGTTGTGGTCTGTAGGCATTTTCAGAGTGAAAGCATTGGTCGTGTGGGCGTTTTCCTCTTGCCTTTCTTCCCTTGCACCCTTAGGGCTCCCGAGGGCTCTGGGAGAGCAGGGGGCTACTGGGCACGGATGCAGCAAGGAGGAAGGCGGTGACCGCGGTGGGTGTGCTGACATTTGACCAGGCTCGAATGGTAACTGGATGTCCTCCTGGGCACGGGGCCTGGGTTAGGGCCCCCTACGGCAACCCGAGCCAGAGAAACTGTCTAAATGGAGACGGCATGATTGTTCAGGCCATGGAGTCGCTTCCAGTCGACCCGTCATAACCCTTGATTGCTTTGTTCTTTTTTTTTTGTCTTCCTCCAGTACACCTCCAGCATGAGAGCTAAATACCTCGCTACCAACCAGCCGCGCCCCGACTCTGGCAGTGTGCATTAAAAACACCAACACCCACTGACCCGATTGCGAACGTGCCAACTCTGCGCCTGTCTCTCCCCATCCTGTGCCTGCAGAACTTCCCTCTTCCCCCACCCCTTCATGCCAGCCCCGCTCTTCCTGCTTCTACCTAACTGTCCTCCGTCTCACTCTCGGGACTCATCCACTGGGAGTCTGAGAGGCAGCCCCACTGCAGATGGAGTCGGGAATGTTGGGTGCAGCCTGGGGAAAGAGCAGTGCTCCAGTCAGATGGCCAAGAGAGAGAGAGAGAGAGTGCTCACCGGCCTGTTGGGGCCCCTCGGCCAACACCCAATTGCGTGTTCGTTCTGAAAAGGGAACAGGATAACTGCAAGCCCATATCCTCATCCTCTCCCTCCACCACATCCTTCCTGCAGAGGGACTGGATGTAAGTTGCTCTAGGACTCCAATCTCAAGTTATCCCTTATGGTGCTTCTCTAATTTGTTCCGGATCAGCTTGAAGATGGAGGAGCTTTGAGTCCCCTGCATTTACATCCACGGCAGGAAGACAGCCTCAGAAAACAGGCCCCCCCGGGCTGTCCACGGGAACGGTGATCTTCCCTCCCCGGCCCCCGCAGGCACCCAGCTACTTTGGTTCCAATCTTCCAAAAGTTGAGTCTTCCCTAGGGCTCGGACCCAGGCTTGTGGCTAGACTGAGCTGATGTTTTCTCTTCTACCTTACCAGCCCTTGAAAGTGATCTCGATAACAGGCTTGGACTTCTCCAGGAGAAGCAAGGCAGGATCTCAGCATGGGTGAGTGGCCCTCAGTTGACCCTTGCCCCTACTGGGTGTCTCACTTCGGTCTTTGAGGTCCACTTCTCTGTGCCGCTCCACCCCTGCCTCCAGCCTCCTTTCCAGCATCACCTTTCTGAGCCCAGTCTGATCCTCCAAGGACCACAGGAGTGGCAGCTTCCCAGGTGCCAAATTCCTCCCCGAAACTCAGCAGCTTTTTTCTTTTCTCTCTCTCTCTCTCTCTCTCTCTCTCTCTCTCTCTCTCTCTCTCTCCCCCCCCCTCCCTCTCCCTCTCCCCCCCCCTCCCTCTCCCTCTCCCTCCCTCCCTCTCTCCCTCTCTCCCTCCTTCTCTCCCTCCCTCCCTCCCTCCCTCCCTCCCTCTCTCCCTCTCTCCCTCCCTCTCTCCCTCCCTCCCTCCCTCCCTCCCTCCCTCTCTCCCTCCCCCTCTCTCTCTCTCACCCCCCCTCCCTCTCCCACATCTAGGGAAAGCACCTGGAACCTTCGTCTCGAATTAAAATTACAGGGCTCAGTCAACACTGGCCACCATAAGGAGTCAGTGTCTGATTCCTACCTATCAGCTGCTGGAATTTATTTATTTATTTGTTCCTTTTTCAGTTAAGTTTCTATCTAGGAATAGAAGTATCGGCCTTAGAGAGGTCCCAGCATCCAAGCGGTCTCTGCTCTAGGGCCACACACACTCTGGGATAAAAAAAAAACACACAAACACAAGAGCCAAGGTTCATAACATAGCTGTGAATAATGGAGTTAGCTGTTTCTCCCTCCTGCTGCTGCTCCTTTTTATCCTCCTGGTGCTGCACACTTATCCTAGGTTCATTCGACGGGGCCCAGCTTACGGATGGGGCAGCAGAATCTCCTTCCTTACTCTATCCCCCATTGAGGTGGCTTGACTAACTATCCTCAGTGGAGGATTCATCCTCGCCAGAAATTTGAGGACAGAGGAGTCACTGGATCTAGGTGGGGAATTCACCTGTCCCCTGTTCACACAACTTAGCCAGTTGCCCAGGAAAGGGAGATGGAGACCTGAGTTTGGTCTCTAGGCAGTTAGTCTGCCCCTGACAAGTGCCAGCAGCTCAGCTAGGCTGCCCTATTTCCTTAGCACTGTTGCTGTGCAGCTCTTGGGCTGGCCGAAGCTACCATGGGCAACCTGATGGACAGCGGTCAGGGCTGTGGGATCCATTCTGGTTCTGGTCACGCTGACGTATTGCACGTGTCTCTGGCCTCTCTATTTCACCTCCCTCACTTGGGTGAGGTGGGCTAGGGAAGGGACAGGATTTACTTTTGAGGTGCTCTGGAAGGGTCCTGCAATGAAAAGCCCTGTCTCAGTGCAGAGTGCTCTTTTTTATTCCACTTCCAGCTTCGCTGCTGATCTCCTTCCGCCAACTCCCCCGCCCTCGAGCTTATTTAACTGACGAGAAGCTGATTCTCCCAGAGAAGCAGGGCCCTTCAACTTAAATAACCCCGAGTCTGACCAAACCACTTTAGTCTTGGGTTGGCCGCTGACCTTGAGGTGAGAGAAAGAGGAGGAGGCCCCGCTGGCAGTGAGGATCGTCAGAAACACTGAATCTGTCAGTCCCCTGTCCTTCGCAGTAGAGCAAGGTAAAGGCATCTGGGTAAAATTGACCCAAGTAGTTTACAGATAGATATAGATACTGTAGCTCTTTCTAAGAGAATAATCGATGCTAATGAACAAACACGTTCCCATTTGTCCCAGAAATGACCAGCCCAGTTCCATCTTTTTGAGCAATTATAAATTTCCCTCCACCCAGCCTTTCCCCTCAGTAAAGCCCCACCCTGTCAATTGTTCATTGTCGGTTAAAAAAACCCCATCCAAGTCTCTTCCCGGTGCTGCCCTAATTTCTTGTCTCGTAGGGTTGGGACATGAAGGATGAGGCAAGAGAGAATCCCACCCCAAACTTCAGTCTCACCCTCATTTCAGGGAACGGGCCATTTTAAGGGGAGAGAATCGAGGGCAGAAAGGTTGCCCCTGGGCATGGAGCAGGGGGAATCAGCCCCATCCGCCCCAGAAGGGAAGCAAGGGTCCTGCACATCCTTGCGGTCTCGAGTCCTGCAACCGCACCCGGCCCCTGCTCGGGCTTAGTCGCCCGTCATCCCAGCCCAAGCGTTGACCTCAAAGTGTACTGATGAGCGCTGGACCCCCCCAACCCCATCTTGGCTCTCGGGTGTCTCGAGAGTTGGGGTGGGGCAGCAGGTGAACTGTCTCCGGTCACCATCTGGCCTGACCAGGCCAGCCAAACCTCTGGTGCAAGGTGGGTCGGTGGCATCTGGAACCAAGGCTGTTCCTGATAAGGAGTTCACCCTCGGTCTGAAGACCAGCTGCCTGGCTGCAACCTGACCTGGAAAACGTCGACACTGTAAACGGAAGGCCAGACCGTTTTTATTTATTGGACCACGCTGTTAACCACCGGGCAGAGGGACTGGCAAAGAGTGACTGCAAAGGTGAGTGAATCTGGGACTTGGGCCCAGCTGGACAGTCGTAGGAAGGACGAGTCTGTCGGGATCAGCTGGGCGGCCGCAGGCTTTGGTCAAAAGCCGCAATCCCGGTGACCTCAGAGGACCATCTCTTCAGACTGCAAGCTCCTTGTTTGGAGCTCTCTTAGGACAGGGCTCATGACTTTTGTGAGTTCTCAGCTCCTAGCCCACCATGGGCCCTCAGATATTAAACCAATCGACCTCCCCCTGCCTGGAGGAGCTTTTTCAAACTCCTCCCTGAACCCGTCAGTGAGGGAGCCAAGGGGCATTTCCTTCTCTGTGCATCTGTCTCCCATTTTCACGGCCCCGCCTGAGACACCAGCGCCTGAGGTGCCAAGACTCTGGGGCTCTCCCTCTCCCCCTCCTCCCCTCCCCATTCCCCCCCATCGGCTCCCAAGCCCAGCGAAGCTGAGAGGGAGTGTCAGGAAGGATCTTTGTCATCGCATCCACAAGCAAATATTTTTACAGCCTCCCCGCTCCCCTCACCTCCTCCAGTCCCACTGCCACGCACTGCATTTTGGACGCTCTCTGTGGTTGAGCCTCGGGCCTGCGTGTCATTCTGTTAGAAGCACAAACACGGTCCTCAGCTTTGTCTGGTATGTTCAGTTCTTGCTCCACTTCACCCTCATGAGCAAAAAATGGAGAACACAGAGGATAAACAAAAAAGCCCTCTGATTTGGGGAAGGAACTGCTATCTCTTGCAAGCACATGAACATGTCCACAATGTGAAATGTAAATAGCATGTTGGGCTCTCACGTCCAGTGTTCAAGACTGCATCGTACTTGTAAAGGAAATCCAACTCCAGACTTGGCTGTGAATCTCTCGTGCTGTCTTGGGAATCTTAACTATAGTGTTTGTATCCTGTCTGTAATCTTTTAACACCGTTCATTTTACTTATTGATAAAAAAAAAAAGGGTTCAAATGTAAATCTGAGCATTTGGAGTGAGGTTTTCTCAATATATGTCCAGCCCAACCTGAGAAAGGGGGATGGGTTGCTCCTTTGGTTTTATTTTGGGTGTGTTTTTTTTTCTTTCTTTTTTTCTTCCCCCAAATTGCCTTCCAGCCCCCTGACTGTTTCCCCATTTTAGAAAGTGCTCAAATGTCCCCACATGCAGCTGGCACCCTCACAGGGATACTCCGGACACGGCCTAGTGCAGGAGAGAAATGGTGGCCACCCGAGAGGAAGGTTTCTGGGAAGTCACCGTTTTTCCCAGAGGAAGAGGTCCAATCGACTCATGTTGCATCATAAGCTCAGTAGTAGCTCCCAGAACTCCTGGTCTTACGTTTCCTGACTCGGGGGTGAGGGCTTAGACAAGACAGGAGGAGGAGAGCTCCCGATCCCACCTGAATGTGGTTCCAAACAGGCTGGAGGGCCACGGAGAAATGCTGTCTGGAGTGACTCGGGGTATCACGGGCAAGGTTGGGATAGGTTGGTTCGGAGTGACTTCCAAGTGCACATACTGTGTCCTGGCCGGCTCAAAGAATCCAGAACAGCTCAGAACCGTGGCTCCCAGGAGCCAGAACCTAACTCCCAGACCATGCCCTATGCTCTATTCCAGGGAGCTTGCCTTCCCAGCTCCAGGAAGAGAGAGAGGATTCTTACTCTTGTCCTCATTTGTGGACCAGCAGGGAGAAATTTTCCCCCTGGGTCTCCTATGGGCTGAGAGCTAACATAGAGACTTGTCACTTCCCCCAGAGAGGCGGATCACCAGCCCCCTTCCCGCTCACTCCTTTTCTTGGCTCAGGAAGCCTGTAGTCAAACATGAGACGCTTTAGTTCCCAGAAAATCAGCTGACTCTTGCCTTCACGTCACTCAAGTTGTGTAGTTTTTTGTTCCAAAATCCCCTCCCACGAGCCTCTCCTCTCCAGCCAGGAGTGAGTGGATTTATGTGTGTATTATCTTCGATGCTCTCTTCCTGACCCCAGATTGACACTTTCTCTAATCCAGATCTACGAAGGAGGAAGCCTCCCGGGACACAGACTTGGCTAGGGTTCACTTGTATGCACATGGATGCACGCACATGCACACACACGTATGTATTTGGTCTTTGGTTTTTGTCCCGGCCAAGCTCCCTGAGGAGGAGTAGCAAATGAGACATTCTTGATGGTCCCAGCAGCCCACTCTTCTGGGACCCCACTGGCCTAGGACTGATTAGTTGGCCGATTAACGGGAAAGGGGATTCTCCTAGGATTGTGGAGCTGGACCGGAGAGAGGGTTCCTAGGGAATGGATAAAGGTATCCCTTTTGGAGTGGTCCTGGAGGCTCCCTGGACTCTCCGTACCCACGCCTCACTATGCAATTCCGAATGGTATTTTATTTCCTACTGTAGAGGCCTGGGGAGGGCCTTCTCCCGCGGCCTGGATCTGCCCTCCACTCCTGGAATCTCCTTGGAGAATGGGGTCTCTCAGCTTGGGTGTCCAGGGAAACTGACCTGTAAACCTGCCCTTGGGCCTTTTGTACTTCTTTCTGTTTTGTCTCTAACCATAATGGTTGTATATCATACCACTTTATATACATTATATATAATATATAAATATATATAATTTTTTTAAGAGACTTTGGACCTTCTAGTTCCTTTTGCAAGTCCCTGCGCTTGCCCCAACGTAGTTTTTAAATCACGAGGGTTAAATTGAGGCTTGAACCCAGTTTTGTATTTTTTATTTTAACTTCAGTAGTTTCATGGATGTACTGTAGCTATTTTTTATTGTGGGTTTCTTTGGGTTGTTTTTTTGTTTAGGATTTTTTTTAATTTTTTTTGTTTTGCAACTAGTAAAAACGAAAACTCTTCAATGTAATTTCCGTGGTTTCTATTCAGCTTGGGTTTAATGTTTTAAAATAAACAAGTGGAAAAAATAAACTCTTCCTGGATTCTTCTTAAGCCACCTTCCTTGCTCCCCTTCACCGTAAGGAGGTGGCCCGGGAACTGGTGTTTGCTTTCTGGAGTTAGAGCACATCCTCATATTGTCTTCCTGGTTGCCGTCAGCTCACACAATTGGAAAGCGGGTGTCTCTCAAACGTGTCTGTTTGCTGAGTGGTCTTGGACAAATCACCTATCACATTTTTATGGTGTTCGTTAAACAATTACTATGTGTCACACTGTTTTAAGCATTGGGGTAGATAGAAGATAATGAGGTTGGACGTAGTCTCTGTCCCACACAGGGCTCACAGTCTAAATTGGAGGGAGGAGGATTTAATGCCCATTTTACAGATGAGGTGCAGAAAAGTTAAGTGACTTGCCCATGGTCACACAGCAGATGAGTGGTGGGGCCGGAATTAGAACCCAGGTCCTCTCACTCCCAGGCTCATGCTCTTTCCATTAGGCCACACTGCTTTTCAAGCTGGTAAGTTAGCTCAAATTTTATAACTCACAAGAAGGATTGTCCTGCGGAATTTCCTCCAACCTCTCCCATGTTCGTTGACTTAAGAAATGAAAATTTAGGGATGTTGGCTGGTACATCCAAAACATTAAGGCCAAGGACAAAGAGGGCACCCATCACACAGTTGCTCGTAGCGACCTGTTGCTACTGCCTAAGAAGGACCAAATGGTGGATTGGATGAACCAAAGGCACTCCGGATAATCACATTTCTTACATTCTTAGGTTGCAGCCCTGGCTACCTCACCGTAAGGACGCAGAAGAGCAATCGGTAAGATGTGAACGTGCAAGAGTTGATCTTGTATTATGTGATTTACTGCACCATATTTTTGTTGTGAAGGGCACCAAGGTGAACAGGATTGTGTTGACTCACCAAGTTGTGTCAATTTGTTCGGTGATGGGGCTCAGTACTCAGATACCAAAAAGCAGTGCCAGAGAATTTGTTTGATTTAATTTGGGGGGCTGAAGGTAGGGAACATTCCACCCATGGGAAATAGTACCATTTGGTTGAGGAGTCTGCTGAGCCTCTGACCATTGAGATGCAGAAGAATGGTAAATATAAGGGTATCCCAATGGAGTGTCCACTCCTGACGGTTTGATTCTCTGAAATATAGACGTTTCAACAATTCCCGCACTGTACTAAGCGCTGAGGTAGATCCAAGATAATCAGGTTGGACACAGTCCTTGTCCCACATAGGGCTCACAATCTTAATGTCTTAATCCCCATTTTACAGACGAGGAAACTAAGGCATAACAGCAGACGAGTGGCACATCCAGAATTACAAGGACGTCTTCTGATTCTCAGGCCTGTGTTCTTTCCACCAGGCCGCACTGCTTCACATGAAAGGAGGAAGATGTGTAGGTACGCAACTTCCTCCCTAATAATAATAACTGGTTTTTATTAAACTCTCACTCTGTGTCCAGCACTATACTAAGCACTGGGGTAGTTACAAGACAACTGGATCAGACACAGTCCCTGTCCCACACAGGGCTCACAGTCTAAGTAGGAGGGAGAACAGGAATTGAATCCCCATTTTTACAAGTAAGGATAATGAGGCACAGAGAAGCTAAGGAATTTGAGCAAGGTGGTGGTGGAGTATGATTAGAACCCAGGATCCTTGAGTCACTTGGAAGGATTGCATAGGTCAGAAGGGGTACCTGAGTTCTGGAGGGGGTGGCATGTCACTGCCAGCTCTGAGCTGGCAGTGCCTCACTCCAGAAGGCTTCTAGGGGTTGAGGCCATGCTCATTTGTCTACACCCAGGAGCACATAAATTCATTCATTCATTGTCGTATTGATTGAGTGCTTGCTATGTGCAGAGCACAGTAATAATAATAATGGCATTTATTAAGCGCTTACTATGTGCCAAGCACTGTTCTAAGTGCTTAGTGCTCAGGAAAGTACACTATAACAATAAACAGTGACATTCCCTGGCCACAGTAGGCTTACACTCTAGAGGCGGGGAGACAGACGTCAATACGAATAAATAAAATTACCGATACATACATAAGTGCTGTGGACCTGGGAGAGGGGAAGAGCAAGGGGAGCAAGTCAGGGCGATGTAGAGGGGCGTGGGAGTTGAGGAAAAGTGGGGCTCCGTCGGGGAAGGCCTCTTGGAGGAGATCAATCAATCGTATTTATTGAGCGCTTACTATGTGCAGAGCACTGTACTAAGCGCTTGGGAAGTACAAATTGGCAACACATAGAGACAGTCCCTACCCAACAGTGGGCTCACAGTCTAAAAGGAGCCTTCAATAAGCCTGAGATGTGCCTTCAATAAGGCTTTGAAAGGGGGGAGAGTAATTATAATGATGGCATTTATTAAGCGCTTACTATGTGCAAAGCACTGTTCTAAGCGCTGATTGCCTGTTGGATTTGAGGAGGGAGGGTGTTCCAGGCCAGAGGCAGGACATGAGCTAGGGGTGGGAGGCAAGACAGGCGAGACAGTGAGAAGGTTAGCGCTAGAGGAGCAAAGTGCGCGGGCTGGGTTGTAGAAGGAAAGAATGCACACTCAAGCATATGCAGAACCAAACTTGCATTCAGATGGTCACATATTCAGGAGCATTCATTCAAATAATTGTATTTATTGAGCCCCTACTGTGTGCAGAGCACTGTACTAAGTGCTTGGGAGAGTACGATACAACAGTAAACAGACATACATGCATAGGTTCAAGTTTAGGGTGCTCTGTCATCTCTTATTGTTCAGCCTTTTTTTTTCAAAAGAGGGTTTCATAATCATGATAATAATAATGGTATCTGTTAAGTGCTTACTATGTGCCAAGCACTGTTCTAAGCACTGAGGTAGATACCAAGGTTATCAGGTTGTTCCATGTGGGGCTCACAGTCGTAATCCCCGTTTTACAGATGAGGTAACTGAGGCACAGAGAAGTGAAGTGACTTGCCCAAAGTCATACGGCCGACAAATGGAGGAGCTGGGATTAGAACCCAAGACCTCTGACTTCCACCGAGCCATGCTGCTTCTCTAATGAAACACTGATTTGGTATTTCTTGCCTAAAAAACACAAGGCCCATAAAATACCTGTTTTCTGTATTGATAGTTTGAGTGTCCCATTTTTGAAAATACCATTTGTTCTCTTAAAATGCAAACTAATTGGAATTAATGATCGTGCTTACTCCAGAACCCCAATTGAAAAGAAAATAAACGTGCTGTCTTATATTCCAGGCACAATTAATAAGTTGGGGCTTAAAGGATTTCTTCACTTTCAGATTTTTTTCAGTGCTAGTTTAAGTTTAAATAGGTGGAACCCCAAAGTGCTGTGGCTGCAACTGTGGTTGTAGTAAAATTATCTTTGAAAAGTTAAGTTCTAAAGCCTCACTCTCTGCCTCTCACCACAGTGGTTTAGCCAGCTTGGTAGAGGGGGGTCTAAATCAGGGGACCAAGAGTCAGTGCCTAATCTGTTTCCTTCTTCTGGACAGTGCTTCCCAGGAAGCTCCATGGGCTAAAATATTTTGGCCAGTTTTCCTTCTCTTGGAAGCCAAGAGTGGCAAGCTATGGCAATCTCCCCCCAAACGACCCTTTACCAAGACCACGGGGTGAGCCCAGGCCCCTTACCCAGGATTCAAACCCTTAATTTGCCATTTCCCACCCCCCACCCCATCCTAGAGTGACCAGCAGCTCACCCCTTTCCACAGAAATGCTGAGCAACTGGAAGAAAAGTGGTTATTTCCTCAATCCCACAAGTTCCGAATACCCAGTTTACTTTATTTCTGGTATTTGAAATACTTTGGCCCCACTCCTTGTAGGTCATGTAAATTCAATCAATTTATTGAGCACTTACAGTGTGCACAGCAGTTTGGGGGGAATTCAATACAAAAGAATGGGAATAGAAGATCCTAGCCCACACAGATGAGAGGGGGGAACAGTCATTAAAATAAATTATAGGTGGATATGTTGATAAGTACTGTGGGCCTGGGGAGAGAAGTGAAGATCAAAGTGCTTAAAGGGAACAGACCTAAGGGCATATAGTTGATGCAGAAGGGAGGGCTGAGACAAGGAAATGAGGACTTTGTTGCTGGAAGGCATCTTTGAGGAGATGTGATTTCAGTAGGGCTAAAGAGATGAAGAGAGGTGTGTTCTGTTGGATATGAAGTGGGGAAGGCGTTCCAAACCAGTGTGAGAACATGGACAAGGTGTCAGGGGTGACAAAGAGATTGAGATATAGTGAATAGGTTGGCTTTAGCGGATTGGAATATGGGGGCTGGGTTGTAGTAGATGAGTAAATTGAGGTAGGAGGGGAAGAGCTGATCGAGTGCCCTAAAGCCCAGGGTAAAGAGTTTCTCTTCAATGTAAAGATGGATGGACAACCATCGGAGGTTTTTGAGGAAAGGAAAGATTCATTCATTCATTCATTCATTCAATCGTATTTATTGAGCGCTTACTGTGTGCAGAGCACTGTACTAAGCGCTTGGGAAGTCCAAGTTGGCAACATATAGAGATGGTCCCTACCCAACAGTGGGTTCACAGTCTAGAAGGGGGAGACGGACAAAACAAAACATTAACAAAATAAAATAAATAGAATAAACATGTACAAGTAAAATAGAGTAATAAATATGCACAAACATATATACATATATATAGGTGCTGTGGGGAGGGGAAGGAGGTAAGGCAGGGGGGTGGGGAGGGGGAGAGGAGGGGGCTCAGTCTGGGAAGGCCTCCTGGAGGAGGTAAGCTCTCAGTAGGGCTTTGAAGGGAGGAAGAGAGCTAGCTTGGCGGATGGGCAGAGGGAGGGCATTCCAGGCCCGGGGGAGGACGTGGGCCGGGGGTCGACGGCGGGACAGGAGAGAACGAGGCCTAACGGTGAGGAGATTAGCGGCAGAGGAGCGGAGGGTGCGGGCTGGGCTGGTGAAGGAGAGAAGGGAGGTGAGGTAGGAGGGGGTGAGGTGATGGACAGCCTTGAAGCCAAGAGTGAGGAGTTTTTGCCTGATGCATAGGTTGATTGGTAGCCAAGGACTGAACATTTTTTAGGAAAATGATTTCTTCAGCTGAGTTGAGTAATGATAATAATAATGATGATGGCATTTATTAAGCGCATACTATGTGCAAAGCACTGTTCTAAGTGCTGGGGAGGCTACAAGGTGATCAGGTTGTCCCACAGGGGGCTCACAGTCTTCATCCCCATTTTACAGGTGAGGGAACTGAGGCCCAGAGAAGTTAAGTGACTTGCCCAAAGTCACACAGCTGACAATTGGGGGAGCCGGGATTTGAACCCATGACCTCTGGCTCCAAAGCCCGGGCCCTTTCCACTGTGCCATGCTGCTTCTCAAGTATGGACTGGAGAGAGGAGAGAGAGGGTGGTCAGAGGAGGTCAGAGGAAGGTGATGGGGTATAAATCATTCATTAATTCAATCGTATTTATTGAGCACTTACTGTGCAGAGCACTGTACTAAGCGCTTGGGAAATACAAGTTGGTAACATATAGAGATGGTCCCTACCTGTCTAGAAGGGGGAGAGAGAGACAACAAAACAACACATATTAACAAAATAAATAGAATAGTAAATATGTACAAGTAAAACAGAGTAATAAATCTCCACGAACATATATACAGGTGCTGTGGGGAGGGGAAGGCGGTGGTGAGCGGGAGAGGAAGGAAGGTGCTCAGTCTGGGAAGGCCTCCTGGAGGAGGTGAGCTCTAAGTAGGGCTTTGAAGGGAGGAAGAGAGCTAGCTTGGCGGATGTGCGGAGAGAGGGCATTCCAGGCCAGGGGAGGACGTGGACCGGGGGTTGATGGAGGACAGGCGAGAACGAGGCACGGTGAGGAGGTTAGTGGTGACAGAGGAGCGGAGGGTGCGGGCTGGGCTGGAGAAGGAAAGAAGGGAGGTGAGGTAGCAGGGGGCGAGGGGATGGGCAGCCTTGAAGCCGAGAGTTAGGAGTTTTTACCTGATGCATAGGTTGGTTGGTAGCCACTGGAGGTTTTTGAGGAGGAGAGTAACATGCCCAGACCGTTTCTGCACAAAGATGATCCAGGCAGCAGCGTGAAGTATAGACTGAAGTGGGGAGAGACAGGAGGATGGGAGATCGGAGAGGAGGCTGATGTAGTAATCCAAGCACTTGGGTCCCCGTGGTTGAGGTTAGTTAGGATGGAGAGGAGGGACAGATTTTGTACGTTTGTTTTTCTCTTTTGTTTCTATTTTGTTATCTTAAATTTTTTTTATACACTGGTCCCTGATGATGTTATATACCTGATTGTATATTCCCAGAAGGGTAAGGGCCGTATTTGTTTACTTGTTTTTTCAGGGCTGGATAATGTCTCATCAGATTGGTTTTTTTAATGGTATTTGTTAAGCACTTACTGTGTGTCAAAAAATGTTCGAAGCACAGGGACAGATATAAATCAATTAGGTTGGACACAATCACTGTCCCGCATAGGGCTCACAGTTTAAGTAGGAGTTTTTATCCTTTTATAATCAACTATTTGGTGTGCAGAGGCCTGAACTGTAATTATTTATGATACTGTCGATGCCTTGGAGAGGCGGTAAGGTTCTTCCCACTGGAGTTTCTTTATTTTCATCATAATTCCAAAATGCCATCTTGTGTGTTACTGTGTATAGAGACCCTTCCTGAAGCGATTCTACTTTTCCTCCTACTTTCCCCAAGGAACAGGGATCCCTCATAATTTTCCCTGAACATTTTAGGGTCTTATGCCAGTACCTTGGCAGAGGCGTATGGGAGGATGGGGTTGGGCCACCTGGGAGAACATTCGGGCATTTATCCAGTGGCTGAAGGGGCAAGCTGCCATTTTTTGTACTTCCCCAAAGCACTAGGGAAGTATATACATATATACACCTATATATATGTGTATATATTTGTACATATTTATTACTCTATTTATTTTACTTGTACATATCTATTCTATTTATCTTATTTTGTTAGTATGTTTGGTCTTGTTCTCTGTCTCCCCCTTTTAGACTGTGAGCCCACTGTTGGGTAGGGACTGTCTCTATATGTTGCCAACTTGGACTTCCCAAGCGCTTAGTCCAGTGCTCTGCACACAGTAAGCACTCAATAAATGCAATGATTGATTGATTGATAGGGAGCAGTCTGCTGGTCACCCCAAGGCTAGTGATACCAAGCATACTGAGTGTGACCAGTCGCTAGAAGCTTCACTCGTAGGTGAGGAGAGTCTGTCCCTGTGGAGGAGGGATGTACGGGTTTTCTGTATGGAAGCCCCTGAAATAAAGGGATTGTCTTCTCCCCAGAAAGGTCTAGCAGTTAGGTGTGAGGATTCTTTTTCTGCCCTCATCATTCATTCAGACGTTTACTGAACGCTTACTGTGTGCAGAGCCCTGCACTAAACTCTTAGGAGAGTACAATAAAATAATAAATATTAACGTTCCCTGCCCACAAGGAATTTACAGTCTAGAGGGGGAAACAGACATTAATATAAATAAATAAATTACAGATATGTAGGGCTGGGAGGGAGTGGTGAATAAAGGGAGCAAGTCAGGACAACACAGAATTGGCTCCTGGAGATAATAATAATAATAACGATGGCATTTATTAAGCGCTTACTATGTGCAAAGCACTAAGTGCTGGGGAGGTTACAAGGTGATCAGGTTGTCCCACGGGGGGGGGGGGGGGGGGGGGCGCGGGGGGCTCACAGTCTTAATCCCCATTTTACAGATGAGGTGACTGAGGCACAGAGAAGTTAAGTGACTTGCCCAAAGTCACACGAGATGGAGATGGCTCCAGGCATAACATTCCGACAATTACTCTCCCTACCTTCCAAATGTTATTGAAGGCACATCTCCAAGAGGCCTTCCCTGACTAAGCCCTCCTTTCCTCTTCTTCCACTCCCTTCTGCATCACTCCGACTTGCTCCCTTTATTCGTCCCTCAGCCCCATGGTACTTATGTACATAGCCATAATTTACTCGCTTATATTAAAGTCTGTCTCCACCTCTGGACTGAAAGCTTGTTGTGGGCAGGGAATGTGTCCATTATATTGTGCTCTCCCAAGTGCCTAGTACAGCGCTCCGCATATAGTAAGCGCTCGATAAATGCGGTTGATTGGTGGCATTGTCAGCTGGGGCCTCACCCTCTTCTTGCATCCAAGGCTAGAGTCTGCATCTTCCCGTCATTCCCGGAAATATTCCTTGACTGCTCTTGCTCCATTCTTTTCTCCCAGGGCGTAGGGGAGGTCTCCCCGCACCTCCATCCTCATCCTGCCAACCTCTGGGCATGGACAAGCACTGATCACCAAGATCAATCCATTAATCAGTGCTATTTATTTACCAGCACTTACTGTGTGCAGAGCACTGGACTAAGTCCTGGGGAGAGTAATACAACAGAGTGGGTAGACATGGTCCCTGCCCACAGCGAGCTTACGGTCTACAGGGGGGAAACTGGCATTAATATAAATTGCAGATCCGTATACTTGGATTTTCTCCCTTTATTCCTCCTTCCCTTGTCCCCACAGCACTTTTGTATCTGTCATTTATTTATTTCTACTAATGTCTGTCTTCCCCTCTATAGTAATAATAACAATGGCATTTATTAAGCGCTTAATACGTGCAAAGCACTGTTCTAAGCGCTGGGGAGGATATAAGGTGATCAGGTTGTCCCACGTGGGGCTCACAGTCTTCATCCCCATTTTACAGATGAGGTAACTGAGGCACAGAGAAGTTAAGTGACTTGCCCAAAGTCACCCAGCTGACAGCGGAGCTGGAATTTGAACCCACGACCTCTGACTCCCAAGCCCGTGCTCTTTCCACTGAGCCATGCTGACTGTAAGCTCGCTGTGGGCAAGGAACGTGTCTACCAGCTCTGTTATATTATTCATTCAAATGTATTTATTGAGCGCTTACTGTGTGCAGAGCACTGTACTAAGCGCTTGGAAGGTACAATTTGGCAACAAATGGAGACAATCCCTACCCAACAACGGGCCTGCAATCTGGAAGGGGGGAGACAGACAACAAAACAAGTAGACAGGCATTACATTCTCCCAAGCACTTAGTACAGTGCTCTGCACACATTAAGTGCTCAACAAATACGATTGCTTACATGGCATTGAGGGTGGGGTGAATATCAAGTTCATTCATTCATTCAATCGTATTTATTGAGCGCTTTCCGTGTGCAGAGCACTGTACTAAGCGCTTGGGAAGTACAAGTTGGCAACATACAGAGATTCTTAAAGTGCGTAGATGGTACAGAAGGGAGAGGAGGGTCAGGGAAATGAGGGCTTAATTGGGGAAGGCCTCTTGGAGGACATGTGTGTTTTGAAAGTGGGGAGAGTGGGGGGTCTGTCCTATGTAGAGGGGGGCAGAGTTTCAGGGCAGAGGGAGCACATGGTTGCTTGCATAAGTTCTGTGGGGTTGAGGGTGGGGTGAATATCAAGTTCTTCATTCAATCGGATTTATTGAGCGCTTACTGTGTACAGAGCACTAAGTTTTTAAGTACTTCAAGTTTTAAAGTACTTAACGAGTACTTTGTTTTAAAGTACTTAAAGAGTACTTGAAGTTTTAAATCAATCAATCAATCAATCGTATTGAGCACTTACTGTGCGCAGAGCACCATACTAAGCGCTTGGGAAGTACAAGTTGGCAACATATAGAGACAGTCCCTACCCAACAGTGGGCTCACAGTCTAAAAGGGGGAGACAGAGAACAAAACCAAACATACTAACAAAATAAAATAAATAGATTAGATATGGACAAGTAAAATAAATAAATAGAGTAATAAATATGTACAAACATATATACATATATACAGGTGCTGTGGGGAAGGGAAGGAGGTACGATGAGGGGGATGGAGAGGGGGACGAGGGGGAGAGGAAGGAAGGGGCTCCTTTAAGTTCTTAAAGTCTTCAAGTACTTAAAGAGTCCTTTAAATTCTTAAAGTTTTAAAGTACTTAAAGAGTACTTTGTTTTAAAGTACTTAAAGAGTACTTTTAAAGTTTTAAAGTACTTAAAGAGTCCTAAGTTTTAAAGTACTTAAAGAGTCCTTTAAGTTTTAAAGTACTTAAAGAGTCCTTTAAGTTTTAAAGTACTTAAAGAGTCCTTTAAGTTTTAAAGTACTTAAAGAGTCCTTTAAGTTTTAAAGTACTTAAAGTCCTTTAAGTTTTCAAAAGTACTTAAAGAGTCCTTTAAGTTTTAAAAAGTACTTAAAGAGTCCTTTAAGTTTTAAAGTGCTTAAAGAGTCCTTTAAGTTTTAAAGTACTTAAAGTGTCCTTTAAGTTTTAAAGTACTTAAAGCGTCCTTTAAGTTTTGAAGTACTTAAAGAGTCCTTTAAGTTTTAAAGTACTTAAAGGGTCCTTTAAGTTTTAAAGTACTTAAAGAGTCCTTTAAGTTTTAAAGTACTTAAAGAGTCCTTTAAGTTTTAAAGTACTTAAAGAGTCCTTTAAGTTTTAAAGTATTTAAAGAGTCCTTTAAGTTTTAAAAAGTACTTAAAGAGTCCTTTAAGTTTTAAAAAGTACTTAAAGAGTCCTTTAAGTTTTAAAAAGTACTTAGAGTCCTTTAAGTTTTAAAGTACTTAAAGAGTCCTTTAAGTTTTAAAAAGTACTTAGAGTCCTTTAAGTTTTAAAGTACTTAAAGAGTCCTTTAAGTTTTAAAGTACTTAAAGAGTCCTTTAAGTTTTAAAGTACTTAAAGAGTCCTTTAAGTTTTAAAGTACTTAAAGAGTCCTTTAAGTTTTAAAGTACTTAAAGAGTCCTTTAAATTTTAAAAAGTACTTAAGGAGTCCTTAAAGTTTTAAAGTACTTAAGGAGTCCTTTAAGTTTTAAAGTACTTAAGGAGTCCTTTAAGTTTTAAAGTGCTTAAGGAGTCCTTTAAGTTTTAAAGTACTTAAGGAGTCCTTTAAGTTTTAAAGTACTTAAGGAGTCCTTTAAGTTTTAAAGTGCTTAAAGAGTCCTTTAAGTTTTAAAGTACTTAAGGAGTCCTTTAAGTTTTAAAGTGCTTAAAGAGTCCTTTTAGTTAGTAAGTGCTTAAAGAGTCCTTTAAGTTTGTAAGTGCTTAAAGAGCCCTCTAAGTTCTTAAAGTTTTAAAGTACTTACAGAGTCCTTTAAGTTCTTAAAGTCTCCAGACGATGCAGAAGGGAGAGGAGAGGAAACGGAGGCTTAATCGGGGAAGGCCTCTCGGAGGAGAGGTGTGCTTTCAAAGTTGGGAGAGCGGTGGTCTGTCGTATGTGGAGGGGGAAAGGGGAGGGTGTGGGACCGGTTTTGCTCAGGAGGTGGCGCTGTTGGTCTGTTTGAGCGCCTCCACGGGGCGACCGCCGCCGCCGCCGCCGCCGCTGCTGCTGCTGCCCCCTGGCGGCCCGCTGAGGTGGCCGTAAGCCACTTTTATTAGACTGTGAGCCCCTTGTTGGGTAGGGACCGTCTCTATATGTTGCCAACTTGTACTTCCCAAGCGCTTAGTCCAGTGCTCTGCACACAGTAAGCGCTCAATAAATACGATGGATTGATTGATTGATTGGCGGGGGGGGCCCCAACCAGAGCATCTGCTTCCAGGCTGCCACAGGCAGCCGCTGGGCATTCAATCATATTTATTGAGCGCTTACTGTGTGCAGAGCACTGGACTAAGCGCTTGGGAAGTCCAAGTTGGCAACATCTAGAGACGGTCAATCAGTCAGTCGTATTTATGGAGTGCTTGCTGTGTGCAGAGCACTGGACTAAGCGCTTGGGAAGTACAAGATGGCAACATATAGAGACAGCCCCTACCCAACAGTGGGCTCACAGTCTAGAAGGGGGAGACGGAGAACAAAACCAAACATATTAACAAAATAAAATAAATAGAATAGATATGTACAAGTAAGATAGAGTAATACATATGTACAAACATATATACATATATACAGGTGCTGTGGGGAAGGGAAGGAGGTAAGATGGCGGGGATGGAGAGGGACGAGGGGGAGAGGAAGGAGTGGGCTCAGTCTGGGAAGGCCTCCTGGAAGAGGTGAGCTCGCAGTAGGGCCTTGAAGGGAGGAAGAGAGCTAGCTTGGCGGATGTGCGGAGGAAGGGCATTCCAGGTCCCTACCCAACATTCTCACAGTCTAGAAGGGGGAGACAGACAACAAAACAAACCATATTAACAAAATAAAATAAATGGAATAAATATGTATAAGTACAATAAATAGCATAAATATGTGCAAACATATATACATAGTAAAATAAATAGTGTAAATACGTGCAAACATATAGACATATATACAGGTGATATACATATATACAGGTGGTATACACCTGTAGACTTCTAGACTGCAGCCGCTGGGCCCCAGCCTGGGCCCGGTGGGCCCTCCGCTCGGAAGCCAGAGGATCACTCTGAGCGATCTGGACGTCTGTGACCCAGTTTTGGAGGGAGGGGACCATCCCTCGCTGCCCCCAGACCCACAACAGTTTGCTTCTTTAATAACCACAATAATAATAACAGTGGTATTTGTTAAGCGCTTACTTTGTGCCGAGCGCTTTTCTAAGCGCTGGGGAAGATACAAGGTCATCAGGGTGTCCCACGGGGGCTCCCAGTCTTCATCCCCATTTTACAGATGAGGGAACAAGGCACAGAGAAATTAAGTGACTTGCCCAAAGTCACACAGCTGACCAGTGGTGGAGTTGGGATTAGAACCCATGACATCCGACTCCCAAGCCCATGCTCTTTCCACTGAGCCACACTGCTTCTAATAATAATAATAATAATGATGATGATGGCATTTATTAAGCGCTTACTATGTGCAAAGCACTGTTCTAAGCGCTGGGGAGGTGACAAGGTGATCAGGTTGTCCCACGGGGGGGGCTCACAGTCTTAATCCCCGTTTTACAGATGAGGGAACTGAGGCACAGAGAAGTTGTGAAGTGCTGGGATTTGAACCCATGACCTCTGACTCCAAAGCCCATGCTCTTTCCACTGGGCCACACTGCTTCTCTGGAGCTTGCGTTCAGCTGGAGCTCTGGGAAGCAAGGACCCAAAAGCCCTCCCCAGTCTAGCCCGGAAGGGAATAGAAATCTGGTTCTTCCCCCAAAAAGGGAAGAGTGGTGTTCAGCTGGGGTTGACAGAGGGCCCTAAAATGCAAGCAGAGACTCTTTCTTTCTGCTCTGCTCACCTCCTCCAGGAGGCCTTCCCAGACTGAGCCCCTTCCTTCCTCTCCCCCTCGTCCCCCTCTCCATCCCCCCATCTTACCTCCTTCCCTTCCCCACAGCACCTGTATATATGTATATATGTTTGTACATATTTATTACTCTATTTTACTTGTACATATCTATTCTATTTATTTTATTTTGTTAGTACGTTTGGTTTTGTTCTCTGTCTCCCCCTTATAGACTGTGAGCCCACTGTTGGGTAGGGACTGTCTCTATACGTTGCCAATTGGTACTTCCCAAGCGCTTCGTACAGTGCTCTGCACACAGTAAGCGCTCAATAAATACGATTGATGATGATGATGATGATGATCATGATGATGCTCTTGGTTGTTGACAAGGTGGCTGGCTGGTAGAGAGGTCTTTGCAATTGCACTCTTTGGGGAGCTTTGGACAAGTTATTTCTGCCTTTCCATGATTAACTCTGTGGGGGAGGGAAGTGACTTAAAGGCACATCTGCCTCAGTTTACCTCAGCCAGTAGAGCTCTCTGAGAGGCTGCTGTGGATACATTTCCTCTTTTTTATGGTATTTGTTCAGCAATCACTAGGTGTGAGACACTATACTAAGTGCTGGGGAGGATCCAAGCCAATCAGGTTGGACAACACAAACTCACACATTTTACAGATGAAGTAACTGAGGCACAGAGAAGTAAAGTGACTTGCCCAAGGACATATAGCAGATCAGCGGCAAAGCCGGGACATCCGACTCCCAAGCCCATGCAATTTCTAATAGGCCGGGTGCTCCTCACAGGGCCTCTGTAAGGTATTGAAGATACTAAAATACAGTATCGTGGGAAACTTGGTTCTCCCCAGATTTCTAAGATCACTGTTGACTTCAGAGATAATGTGAGCAGTGTCCTACCAGGGACTCCAGGGATGATTGATCAATCAGTGATATTCATTAAGCACCTACCTTGTGCAGAGTGTTGTGCTAAATTCAGTACAATAGAATTAGGTGATCTCTGCCCTTGAGGAGATTACAATTTAGCAGGGGAGATAGATACTAAAATGAATTGAAGATGGGAGAAAGGAGGAAAAGGGAATATGCACATAAATTCATGGTGAAGCGATAAGATATGCAAAATAAGTACAGAAGGCCTGAGAAGCAGGGTGGCTCAGTGGAAAGAGCCCAGGCTTTGGAGTCAGAGGTCATGGGTTCAAATCCCGGCTCTGCCAATTGTCAGCTGTGTGACTTTGGGCAAGTCACTTCACTTCTCTGGGCCCCAGTTCCCTCATCTGTACAATGGGGATGAAGACTGTGAGCCTCCTGTGGGACAACCTCATCTCCTTGTAACCTCCCCAGCGCACAGAACAGTGTTTTGCCCATAGTAAGGGCTTAATAAATGCCATCACTATTATTATTAAACGGGGAGACAAACATGAATAGAAAATAAAAAATTACAGGTGTGCGCAGAAGTGCTGTGGGGCTGGGTGATGCAGAAGGGAATGGGAGAAGAGGAAAGGAGGGCTTAGTCGGGGAAGGCCTCTTGGAGGAGATGGGCCTTCAATAAGGCTTGGAAAGGGGGGAAAGTAGATGTAGGGGCATTGGACGTGAAGGGCTATGGCCCAAGCTGCGGGGAGGGAGAAACCAGAGCAGAGTCCTGCCTCTGCACAGCTCAGTCAGATCCTGAGCCCACTGTTGGGTGGGGACTGTCTCTATATGTTGCCAACTTGTACTTCCCAAGCGCTTAGTACAGTGCTCTGCACACAGTAAGCGCTCAATAAATACGATTGATTGATTGATTGGGCTCGGGGCAGAGAGCAAAGGGGCTTGGGATGGGCAGCCCCTTCCCTCCACATTCACAGGCCAAGCTGGGCCTGAATGAGCTACCGAAGAGGGAGGGGGAAGGAGGAGGGCAGGAAGATTAAGCCAGATCTAGATCAAAATGAGGAGTGATTAAGCCCCGAGTTGAGGAGTTTTTTGAAACGATTATTAAAATAATCAGATAACAAAGAGAAAGGAGACTTCCTGTCCTAGGCTAGTTCTCTGAGTCAACACTGCTTCCTGTGTTTCCCTAACTCATGTGTTTGCCGAAGGGGCTCCCCACCGGGCCTGTCTGCTGATACTCAATGGTTTGATTTGCATTCTATTTACCATGCAAAGCCCCTGGATCCCTGCCAGCCTAGCTATTCTGCCGGAGCTGGTGCCCTTTCTTCCTGTGGGGCTTTCCCCACCCTCCAGCAGAGCTGCCATCTTTGATCTTTCCTGGGGACGTCATAATATTAAATGATGGTATTTGTTAAGCGCTTACTATGTGCCAAGCACTGTTCTAAGCACTGGGGTAGACACAAAGTAATCAGCTCCCACGTAGGGCTCACAGTCTTAATCCCCATTTGCAGATGAGGTAACTGAGGCACAGAGAAGTTAAGTGGCTGGCCCAAGGTCACACAGCAGACAAAATGGCGAGGCCGGGATTAGAACCCACGTCCTGTGGCTCCCAAGGCCGGGCCCTTTCCACTAAGCCACGCTGCTTCAGGGGCCAGAGGGGCAACCACAGGCTGCAAACCAGGAACCACTCCCATTCCTGCTTCCAGCTGGGAAAGGCACCCATCTTCACCTACAGCTGTGATGGTTTAGTGGAGGAGAGGGCCTCCATCTCCAGTGGGTTGACGGCAGGGCAAACATGCTACTCACAGCATTCACAGCCCCTGGGGTCTAAGGGTGGAGGCCCACCTTTAGGCAGAATAGGGTGGACAGGGAATGTGTCTGTTAATTGTTATATTGTACTCCTCCCAAGCACTTAAGAAAGTGTTAATTGCCCAATAAATGTGATTGAATAATAAGAATAATAATAATGATAATGGTATTTGTTAAGCACTTACTATGTGCAAAGCACTGTTCTAATCAGATTATCCCACGTGGGGCTCACAGTCTCAATCCCCATTTTACAGATGAGGTAACTGAGGTACAGAGAAGTTAAGTGATTTGCCCAAAGTCACACAGCTGATAAGTGGCAGAGCCGGCATTAGAACCCATGATCTCTGAATCCGAAGCCCCGGCTCTTTCCACTGAGCCACGTTGCTTCTCGGATGACACTAGACTATAAGTTCCTTGAGGGCAGAGGTCATGCCTACCAACTCTACCTGTATTGTGGTCTCCCAATAGCTAAGTATCCCCTCTCAGGGTCGCACCTGGAGAGTTGCCAGTACTCTACCAGGCTCAGCTATGGAAGGGGGGAGAGTCAAGCAGAGGTCTTACCCATTCCGTTCCTAGCGTGGGTAGTGGCTAGCGAGTGGAAGGCAACCTGCTACAAGTTAAAACTCACCCATGCTGGGCAGCAGCGGCACGGGAGAGAGTTGAGGACGGAGATGCGGAAGGTGGCAGTGGTAAACCGCTTCCGTATTTTTACCAAGAAAACTCCATGGATACACTACCAGAACGATTGCAGATGGAGAGCGGGACGTTCTGGGAGAGATGCGTCCGCGGTGTCGCTATGGGTCGGAAACAACTTGACGGCATAAGACAAGACAAAAAGCTAAGTATAGGGCTCTGCCCACCACAAGTGCTCAATAGATATCGTTGATTGATTGATTACTCCTCTCCATTTTCCCCCGTCACTATTGCCACTCAGTGGGACAGCACAGGGAGATGCCAAATGTTGAATCTATTAGCATCTAGAATTATGACAACAATAATGATGGCATTTGTACTAAGGCACTGTACTAAGCGGTACAAGCAAATCGGGTTGGACACAGTCCCTGTCCCACGTGGGGCTCACAGCCTCAATCCCCATTTTACAGATGAGGGAAACGAAACCCAGAGAAGTGAAGTGACTTGCCCAAGGTTACACAGCACACAGGTGGCAGGATTAGAACTCATGACCTTATGACTCCTAGGCTCATGCTCTATTCACTACACCATGCTGCTACAAGGTAGAGGGTTGAGATGGAAAACAGCCTGGGAGGTGGCAAGGCTGCGGGAGTTTGGGACTCCCCCCTAACCATCTGACCACTTTCCCTGCCCTTCTCCAGGGACTTTGATTCAGAGGTGAGTTGAGTGTATCCAAAGAGCCCGGGCTTTGGAGTCAGAGGTCATGGGTTCAAATCCCGGCTCCACCAATTGTCAGCTGTGTGACTTTGGGCAAGTCACTTCACTTCTCTGGGCCTCAGTTACCCCATCTGTAAAAATGAGGATTAAGACCGTGAGCCCCCGAGGGACAACCTGATCACCTTGTAACCTCCCCAGCTCTTAGAACAGTGCTTTGCATAGAGTAAGTGCTTAATCAATGTCATTATTATATCTCTTCCTGACACCATTTCCCCAATGTTCTCGGACCAGCCAGGCAGCCAGGAGAGGAGGGGGTTTCAGATCAACTGCCAAAAGGTTAAATGCTTCTTACTGTTCTCTCTGATGTTCTCAGAGAACTTCTCCAAACCTCCTCCAGACCCCCCGGGTGGTGAACAGAGCCAACTAGCAGTCCTAGGGTCAGGAACAGGGCAAGTTACAGGCAACTTGTACTTCCCAAGCGCTTAGTACAGTGCTCTGTACACAGTAAGCGCTCAATAAATACGATTGATGATGATGATGACAACTTGCTTGGAGAAGCAGCGTGGACTTAGGAGTCAGAAGACCTGGATTCTAATCCCAGCTCTGTTAATTGCTTGTTGTGTGTCCTTGGGCAAATCATTTAAATTCACTGTGCCTCAGTTCTCCTGTTCTCCTTCCTACTTAGACTGTAAGCCAAGTGGAACAGGGACTGTGTCCAACCTAATTGGCTACTATCTACCCCAGGGCTTAGAACAGTTTGACACATCATAAGCAATTAACCAACACTATTTAAAAAAAACAAAACCAACTTCCCACTTCCAGCTCTCCTCACGTGCACCAGGAGTTGATGCCACTCAAGTGCCCTTCAGTGGCCTAGTGGTCCCCAACCTGGTTGTTTCTGAGGTGAGTCCACATTATGAATCAATCAGTGATGTTTACTGAACATCTACTGGGCGCCAGGCACTGTGCTAAGCACTTGGAAGAGTGCAATAGAATGGTTATCCCTGAAGCATCCAGCTGACTGACAGGAAATGAAATTAGCCGATTAGGCATGAGCAAGGCAGGATCTTAGCTCACCTCTTCCTGATAGGGTAATTGGCACTTTCAGGGGTCAGTTAATCTCATTTTTGGAGTGCTTACTGTGTGCAGAGCACTGTACTAAGTGCTTGGGGGAGTACAATATAACAGACACATTCCCTACCCACAACAAGCTTACAGTCTAGAAGGGGAGACAGATCATCATCATCATCATCAGTCGTATTTATTGAGCGCTTACTATGTGCAGAGCACTGTACTATTCGCTTGGGAAGTACAAACTGGCAACATATAGAGACAGTCCCTACCCAACAGTGGGCTCACAGTCTAAAAGGGGGAGACAGAGAACAAAACCAAACATACTAACAAAATAAAATAAATAGAATAGGTATGTACAAGTAAAATAAATAAATAAATAGAGTAAAAAATATGTACAAACATATATACATATATACAGGTGCTGTGGGGAAGGGAAGGAGGTAAGATGGGAGGGATGGAGAGGGGGATGAGGGACAGATATCAATATAGGCTAGTAGAGGTAATGGAGTGTGGAGTGTCCTGATTCCTGGTGGCCTTTCCGCCTTGCTCAGCCCAGCTCCTAATCCCCAGAAGAAAATCTTTCCAGAGTGTTGACCGCAGGGTTGGGAAACCTGGATTCCCCTAAACCCCCGCCCGCTGCCCCCCGCCCTCCCACCACAGCCCGACTGAGGTATCTCTGGCAAGGCTCCTCCTATCTCTGGGCCTCAGAGATACCAAGGCAGTTTTTATTTTTGTGGGGAGGAAGGAAATAGGATGTCAAATAATTTGAGCTTCTTGGCGAGAAAGCAATATGAAATTCATAGTGGTCATCCTATTTATTCTCTTCCACCCCGATCTGGGTCTGTGCTTCCTCTCTGGGGATTGGAAATCAGGTTTCAAATCAGACTAGCAGCTGCCGTTGAAGACAGAGACATTTAGCCTGCAAAAGAGAAGGCTTCAGCATGGTTTAATAGCCTGCAAGATTCTGGAGGGCTTGTGGAGGCTGATGACCAATTTCTCCATTTCCATAGAATTCAAGGAAAGAGGAAATGGGCTTATGTTACAGCAGGAGAAATTTAGGTTAAATATCGGGAAGAACTGTCCTTTCATAGAACTATTTTAAACTAGGAAATATTTCTTTATCTGGAATGATTTAGACGTGGCCCTAGGGGCACAGAGGCATTAATAATAATAACTGTGGTATTTGTTAAGCACTTACTACGTGCCAGGCACTGCAATAAGCACCAGAGTGGATAAGGGCAAATCGGGTTGGACACAGTCCCTGTCCCGCATGGGGCTCACAATCTTAATCCCGATTTTACAGATGAAGTAACTTGGGCCCAGAGAAGTGAAGTGGCAGATCCTTCCCAGCCTGAGGACTTAGTCCGCATTGCAGAGCTGGGCCAACGGGATTCATTTTCCAGAGTATTCCCAAGGTTGGGAAATTGACCTGGTAGTAGATATTCCAATTGTGTATGTGGGGATGGGGGTTCTCCATGGCCACGGCTTGTCCCACATGACGTTCGTATTCTTTCTCTCGCTCGCTCGCTCTCTCAATGCGGGTTTTGCTTATGGGAAATAAAATGGAGGTAAAGGTTAAGAGGGGAAAGGGCCCCTCAGCCATTAGCCATCCCAGGCTCCTTCTCCCCACCATCTCCTCTCCCAGCCACCTCTCCGGTCACTTATTAACATCCCAGTGACTCTTTTACACACAAGTCCACTGGGAATGCCTTAAAAAGAACCTCCATGAGAGAATAGCCTAGAGAAAAAAAAAAAGAGTCCTCCCTTTCACTGCATCTCCATGGCAACCCCCAGAGTTCACAATAGAGACCCATGGGCAGGCCTATGTGGAGCTCCTTTCTCTTCTTCAGCCCGTATAGAGACAGACGGGATGTGTGAATAAAGTCAGTGGGCAGGACATGCACAAACTGAACAGGACTCCTGGGTACAATCCAAGGCGTATTCACACTGCAGCAGGGAGTTCCACCCAACCCAGCCCCAGTGGGGGAGGGAAATTTGGAGAGAAGGGGATGGGGGGAGGGATATAGGGAGATAAAGAGGGAGGGGAGGGGTGGGGGAAGGAGAGGAAGAAGGGGGAGTAGCATGTTTGTGTGTCTGTTTTGCTGGGGAGTCGTGGGGGGGCCGAAACCAACCCTGTTTCTATAGAACACAACAAAATGGTTACTCTTTGGGTCCGGGGCTGGGGGCTGGGAAAGAGAGAAGGGTAGAAGCAGTATGGCCTAGTGGATAGAGAATGAGTATGGAAGTCAAGAGGACCTATAATAATTATTGTGCTATTCGTTAAACTCTTACTATGTGCCGGGCACCGTACTAAGCACTGGGGTGGATGCAGTCTCTGTCCCACATGGGGCTCACTGTTTTGATCCCTATTTTACAGATGAAGGAACTGAGGCCCAGTGAAGTAACTTGCCTAAGGTCACACAGCAGACAAGAGGCAGAGCCGGGATAATAATAATAATAATGGCATTTGTTAAGTGCTTACTATGTGCAAAACACTGTTCTAAGCGCTGGGGCGGATACAAGATGATCAGGTGTCCCACATGGGGCTCACAGTCTTAATCCCATTTTACAGATGAGGGAACTGAGGCACAGAGAAGTTAAGTGACTTGCCCAAAGTCACATAGCTGACAAGTGGACACTGTGAGCCCCTGTGGACCACCCCCTTCTCCTCAACATGCTATCCAACCTTGGCTTCACAGACTCCGTCTTCTTCTGGTTCTCCGCTTATCTCTCCGGCCGTTCATTCTCACTCTCTTTTGTGGGCTCCTCCTCCCCCTCCCATCTCCTTACTGTAGGGGTTCCTCAAGGGTCAGTTCTTGGTTCCCTTCTGTTCTCTATCTACACTCACTCCCTTGGTGAACTCATTCGCTCCCATGGCTTCAACTATCATCTGTACGCTGATGACACCCAAATCTACATCTCTGCCCCTGCTCTCTCCCCCTCCCTTCAGGCTCGCATCTCCTCCTGCCTTCAGGACATCTCCATCTGGATGTCTGCCCACCATCTAAAACTCAGTATGTCCAAGACTGAACTCCTTATCTTCCCTCCCAAACCCTGCCCTCTCCCTGACTTTCCCATCACTGTAGACAGCACTACCATCCTTCCTGTCTCACAAGCCCGCAACCTTGGTGTCATCCTCGACTCCACTCTCTCATTCACCCCTCACATCCAATCCATCACCAGAACCTGCCGGTCTCACCTGCACAACATCGCCAAGATCCGCCCTTTCCTCTCCATCCAAACCGCTACCCTGCTGGTTCAATCTCTCCTATCCCGAGTGGATTACTGCATCAGCCTCCTCTCTGCTCTCCCATCCTCCTGTCTCTCCCCACTTCAGTCTATACTTCACGCTGCTGCCTGGATCATCTTTGTGCAGAAACGCTTTGGGCATGTTACTCCCCTCCTCAAAAATCTCCAGTGGCTACCAGTCAACCTACGCATCAGGCAAAAACTCCTGACTCTTGGCTTCAAGGCTGTCCATCACCTCTCCCCCTCCTACGTCACCTCCCTTCTTTCCTTCTCCAGCCCAGCCCGCACCCTCCGATCCTCTGCCGCTAACCTCCTCACTGTGCCTCGTTCTCGCCTGTCCCGCCATCGACCCCCCGGCCCACATCCTTCCCCTGGCCTGGAATGCCCTCCCTCCACATAGCTCTCTTCCTCCTTTCGAAGCCCTACTGAGAGCTCACCTCCTCCAGGAGGCCTTCCCAGACTGAGCCCCCTCCTTCCTCTCCCCATCCCCATCCCCCTGCCCTACCTCCTTCCCCTCCCCACAGCACCTGTATATATGTTAGTACAGATTTATTACTCTATTTTACTTGTCCATATTTACTATTCTATTTATTTTATTTTGTTAATATGTTTTGTTTTGTTGTCTGTCTCCCCCTTCTAGACTGTGAGCCTGTTGTTGGGTAGGGACCGTCTCTCTATGTTGCCAACTTGTACTTCCCAAGCGCTTAGTACAGTGCCCTGCACTCAGTAAGAGCTCAGTAAATACAATTGAGTGAATGAATGAAAAGTGGCAGTGTCAGGATTAGAATCCATGACCTCTGACTCCCAAGCCCGTGCTCTTTCCACTGAGCCACGTGGGATTAGAACTTGGGTCCTTCTGACGCCCAGGCTTTCTCCACTAGACTGCGCTGCTAGACCTGGGTTCAAATCCTGGCTCTGTAATTTGTCTGCTATGTGACCTTGGGCAAGTCACTTCACTTCTCTGTGCCTCAATTCCCTCATCTGTAAAATCGGAATTGAAATTGTGAGCTCCAGGTGGGACATGAGCTGTGTCCAACCTGACTAACTTGTATGTACCCTGGCTTTTATTACAGTGTCTGACACATTGTCAGCACTTAACAAATATCATTTAAAAAAGAAGAGGAATTTGTTTTATATTTTGTGTACCTGGGTGAAAGGGAATGTTTGCAGTGAGTTTAGAGTTGTCTCCCTTTGTATTCTCCACTTTTAATTGCCAAATTTGGTCCAGTTGCCTCCCAATTTTTAACTTACTGAGAGAAAAGTCATCTACATTTGTATCTCCCCCAGTGCTTAGAACAGTGCTCGACACATAGTAAGCGCTTAACAAATACCATCATTATTATTACCCTGTACACAGTAAGCACTCAATGAATATGGCTGATTGGTTGATTGTAGCCCTAATCTAGGTCTGCTGGATGGTCGGTAGTGGGTAAGTCATTTAACCTCTGTGTGCCTCAGTTTCCTCATCTGTGAAATGAAGATAATAATGCCTGATTCTTTCTAACTCACAGGGGGGTGTAGGCTAAAATGAGATGATAAATGTGAAAGTACTTTGAAATAATAGAAGTGCTAAACAAATTTCCATTACTGGGGTTCAGGACATTCTTGTGCTTAAGGTTTTGTCTCAAAAATAATCGGTGCATATTTGCATATAAATGTGTAGGCTCTCTGCAGGTCATTCTTTTAATGTCAAAACATAGAAAATTCCAGTTCAGCCCCCGCCTCATTTTTCAGATGCTCCTCACCCCCTGCTGTGTCCTCTTGATCGAGTTCCTCTGTGTTCTGGCTACTTCCCATCTAAACTGAGTCTGAGACATGGCAACAGGGGAAGCAGAGAGGGAACTGAGTCAGAGATGTGGAGGGAGAAATGAGGGAGCCCCAGAGAAGCCCAGGGTTATGTCTCACCCCAGAACGGTACTTCCCAAGCGTTTAGTACAGTGCTCTGCACACAGTAAGCGCTCAATAAATACAAATGAATGAGTGAATGGATGAACGGAGTAACAGATTAGAAAAAGGGGCAGCTTCTTGCAAACATACATAACAGTGCAGCAGGATTGTAGGCTTTGAAATGGACTCCAGATGCCCAGCTTTGTCCCCCAGTTCTATGGATTATCATATGTGAATCTCTGGCAATGTCGAATTTCTAGATTAAAAGAAATTTGAGACATAAGGATGAAAGTGAAGAAAGGTCCTTGAGGGCCCGCGGACTTGAGCAGGAAGCTACTATCTCTCCGAGCTTCTCACTGGGGTTTGTGATGTACAGTGCAAAAGAACAACAACAACAATAATAATAATGTGCACACTGCGTGCCAAGTACTGGGGTAGATACAAGATAATTAGGTCAGACACAGTCTGCAATTTATCTTAATGTCTGTCTCTCCTGTGACTGTTGGCAGACTTCTTGTGGCCAGGGATTATGTCTAAGAGCTCTATTGTACTTTCCTAAGTGCTTAGTAAGTGTTGTGCACACAGTAAGCCCTCATTACAATTGATCAACTGGTGGGGGTTCACAGTCTAAGTAGGAGGGAGAACAGGTATTGAGTCCCCCATTTTACAGATAAGAAAACACAAAGGAGCTAAATCACTTGCCCAAGATCACCCAGCAAGCAAGTGGATTAGAACCCAGGTCTTCTGATTCCCAGGCCCATGCTTTTTTCCACCAGCCAGGCCACTTCCACTACCTGTGGAAGTTCTTTGAGTTCTTTAAAAGAACGGTATCATAGAAATCCAAAATGGTATCATTATTTCTGCACTACTTTTCCCTGTGTGACCTAACAGGGAGAAAATGTTTCAACCCTCTCCGAGAAGATGTCCATTTCTGGTCAATCCTCTGCGTACCAGTCCTTAAAGAGCAGTTTTCCTCATCCTCCAGCCTTCTGCCAGCCCTCCAGTCTCGGAACAGTGACAGCATGGGTCTCTTTAGCTGATTTTTTCCCTGGATCGCAGTTTTATGGAGCTCCGGCAAGTCTGCAAGGTATCGCTAACTGTTGGTCTACCCCCAGTAGCTGCTTTGCCTGAATTGGCCCTGGCCTGGTAAACAGGACGTCCTGCAGCAGGGGAGAGGGAGAGATGAAAGGGACTCGGGCATTGATGGTTGGAGTCAGTTGAAAGCACTGCAACTGGGCTGCTTTTATCTGTGCAGAGGGCCTGGACCCACTGCTGGCAGGAAGGAGCTGAGCTGGGGGCTACAGTTTTATTTTTTAAAAACAGCTGAATAATGGCAGGGAGTGGGAATTGGATGTGGAGGCCAAGAAGTGAGTGGGAATTGGGCCTGGGGTATGGTGGGAAGGGAACTCTCCATTATTTTCTGCAGTCTGCTTCCTCAGGGCCAGGTCTTTTCAGCATCGCCATTTCCAGCTCTCCCAAGCTTGGATCCCTCTTCTAATGGAGCCAATCAGTGTTATTGAGTGCTTACTATGTAGAGCACTGTACTAAGTGCTTGGGAGAGTCCAATATATCAGACACATTCCCTGCTCACAACGAGTTTAGATTCACTGGTCAGCTTTGTGAGCCCATTGTTGGGTAGGGACCGTCTCTATATGTTGCCGACTTGTACTTCCCAAGCGCTTGGTAGTGTTCTGCACACAGTAAGCGCTCAATAAATACGACTGACTGAATGAATGAATTATACTCATGAACATGATTTAATCTAGGCTTGAAAATAAGAATAGAGGATCTACCATTCAATTTTACATTTTGTTTTACCAATTCACCTTCCTCTTCAGAGACTGATTATCCAGTATGCAGACAGTTTAGGTTCCTTTGCTCCTCCTTCTTCTTCTCTTCCTCCTTCTTCTCCTCCTCCTCATGAGTCACTTCCCCCAGGGACAATAGAGGAAATTAAAAGGAGTTGGAACTTAAATCATTCCATTTTGCTTCTTAGTCACCACTCTGGGGAAAATGGGGAAGGGATTGAAATGAGGTTTGGGGGTTATTGGTGGGCTTCAATCAATCTTTCTAGTCCAGTCCCCCATTAGCTGAGAGCACTGTGAGTTGAAAGTAGTTAAATGAAAACTAAGCCTTTGTTCCTCTCTTGGAATGTCCCCAAGGGGAGCTTCTGTTCCCAGGGCTCTGGCCGGGTCAGGCGAGGGACTCCAGCTACAAAGAGATTGAGTTTTAGCTGGTGGAGACGTCCTCTGTGTCCCCTGTCCAGGTAGAGGGAGGAAGGGGAGGGGAAGCAGGCAGGCATAGCCTAAGGGTTATTTTGGGTTGGAATGGGAGCCCACACCCCATAAAACTGGTCTAGCTGGCCTCCTCTGTTTAGCACTCTTCTGCCTTGCCTCTGAGGATAATAATAATAATCAATCAATCAATCAATCGTATTTATTGAGCGCTTACTGTGTGCAGAGCACTGTACTAAGGGCTTGGGAAGTACAAGTCGGCCACACATAGAGACAGTCCCTACCCAACAGCGGGCTCACAGTCTAGAATGTGATGATGATGATAATGATGATGGTACTTAATAATGATGGCATTTATTAAGCACTTACTATGTGCAAAGCACTGTTCTAAGATACTTGTTAAAGCACTTACTATGTGTCAAGCACTGAGCCCCTTCCTTCCTCTCCCCCTTGTCCCCCTCTCCATCCCCCCATCTTACCTCCTTCCCTTCCCCACAGCACCTGTATATATGTATATATGTTTGTACATATTTATTACTCTATTTATTTTACTTGTACATATCTATTCTATTTATTTTATTTTGTTAGTATGTTTGGTTTTGTCTCCCCCTTTTAGACTGTGAGCCCACTGTTGGGTAGGGACTGTCTCTATATGTTGCCAATTTGTACTTCCCAAGCACTTAGTACAGTGCTCTGCACACAGTAAGCGCTCAATAAATATGATTGATGATGATGATGATGATGTTTTAAGCGCTGGGGTAGTTACAAGCTAATCAGGTTGGACATAGTCCCTGTCCCACATTCACTCATTCAATCGTATTTATTGAGCACTTACTGTGTGCAGAGCACTGTACTAAGCTCTTGGGAAATACAAGTTGGCAACATATAGAGGCGGTCCCTACCCAACAACGGGCTCACAGTCTAGAAGGGGGAGACAGACAACAAAACAAAACATATTAACAAAATAAAATAAATAGAATAGTAAATATGGACAAGGAAAATAGAGTAATAAATCTGTACAAACATATATACAGGTGCTGTGGGGAGGGAAAGGAGGTAGGGCGGGGGGATGGGGAGGGGGAGAGGAAGGAGGGGGCTCAGTCTGGGAAGGCCTCCTGGAGGAGGTGAGCTCTCAGTAGGGCTTTGAAGCGAGGAAGAGAGCTAGCTTGGCGGATGTGTGGAGGGAGGGCATTCCAGGCCAGGGGGAGGACGTGGGCCGGGGGTTGACGGTGGGACAGGTGAGAAGAACGAGGCACAATGAGGAGGTTAGTGGCAGAGGAGTGGAGGGTGTGGGCTGGGCTGTAGAAGGAAAGAAGGGAGGTGAGGTAGGAGGGGGTGAGGTGATGGACAGCCTTGAAGCCGAGGGTGAGGAGTTTTTGCCTGATGCGTAGGTTGACTGGTAGCCACTGGAGATTTTCGAGGAGGGGAGTAACATGCCCAGAGCATTTCTGCACTGTGATCCGGGACTCGTAGTCTCAATCCCTATTTTACAGATGAGGTAAGTGAGGCACAGAGGAATCAACTGATTTGCCCGAGGTCACACAGCAGGCAAGTGGCGGAGCCGGGATTAGAACCCGGGTCCTTCTGACTCCCAAGCCTGTGCTGTATCCACTAAGCCATGCTGCTATCCAACCCAGCAGTGCATTCAGATCTTCTCTTGGCATAGACCTCTAGTTCATATCACTTGCTGTGTAAGAAATGGGCTGTCATAGAGAGACAGATAACCATAATGACCAGGCTAATCTGGGCCCCTCTAGGAACAACAGACAGCAGGACACCTCTGCTTTGGGCCAAAGAGTAGAATCATGGATAACTCAGGCCGGTGGAAAGTTGGAGAGGTTTTTTGACCCACGGGAGCTCAGGCTTTTGGCTCCCGGGACCTATCTTCGCTAGTCTCACCAAGGCTTGATTTACTGATCTTGATCATGAGCTGGATGTTGGGGAGGGGAAGAAGATGCTGAGAGACTCCTTGGGTTCTGAATCCCCTTACTCCAACTCTTTCCCCAAATCTTAAAAGTAAAAAGGATTATGCAAAAAATGCACCTCTTCATATATATTTCATAAATGTAGCAAATATATTGCAGGATCTTCTTGTATATGCCAAAGTCATGCAGTGACTAATAACTAGCAGGCAATATTGGCAAATATATTAAAATCATTCCATCATTTTTAGGGGCCAACATTGAAATTCTGAATTATTGGGCTGCAGTTATAGCTCTTCATTTTAAAATCCAGTCAGTCAGTCGTATGTATTGGGCGCTAACTGTGTGCAGAGCACTGCATTAAGTGCTTGGGAGAGTACGATATAACAGAGGTGATAAACCTATTCCTTGCCCAAAGCGAGCTCACAGTTTAGAGGGGGAGGCAGAGAGTGCAGTGGGGCTGAAGAAGAGGTGAATAAAAGGAGCAAATCAGGATGACTCGGAAGAGAGTGGGATAAAAGGAAATGAGGGCCAAGCGCTTAGTACAGTGATCTGTACGCAGTAAGCGCTCAATAAATATGATTGGATGAATGAGGAGATGTGCCTTCAATGAGGCTTTGAAGGTGGGGAGAGTAATTGTCCGATATGAGGAGGGAGGGCGGAAGGACCTTCTAGGCCGTTAGTAAGATAGATGAAATCGAGGTTCAGTGAGTAGGTTGGCATTGAAGGAAAAAAGTGTATGGGCTGGGTGGGAGAGCAGTGAGGTGAGGTAGGAGGGGGCACTGATGGTAAGGAGTTTCTGTTTTGTGTGGAATAAAATTGACAGTCCTTCACTATGTTTAGATAAACGATATATCTTCTTACTCTTTTTTTATTCTGATTTCATTTTCCTTTCCCTACTTTTCTTCTAGTATTATCTTTGCTCGGCCGTTCTGTTCCTGTTGCTTTTTTACTCCTTGCTGCCTCTTTTCTGTGAGCATAGGTCTGTGTGAGTGGTTTGTGTTTGATGCTAATGGAAAATCAATCAATGGCAGAGCACTGTACTAAGTACTTGGGAGAGGGTGCTTAGTCCAATACAATATAATAGACTGTATTGTTCTCTCTCTCTTAATAGAATGCTTGGCATAAACTAAGTGCTCAATATATACCACTGATTGATTGGAGTTGGAAGACATGATCCTTGCCCACAAACAGCTTACAGACTATAGGGAGAGACAGACATTACATTAATTACAGAAAGGGAAAAAGGGTAATAATAATGATAATGGTACTTGTTAGACACTTACTGTGTGCCAAACAGCTTACAGACTAGAGGGAGAGACAGACATTGCATTAATTACAGATAGGGAAAAAGGATAATAATAATAATGGTACTTGTTAGACACTTACCATGTGCCAAACAGCTTACAGACTAGAGGGAGAGACAGACATTGCATTAATTACAGATAGGGAAAAAGGATAATAATAATAATGGTACTTGTTAGACGCTTACTGTGTGCCAAGCACTGTTCTAAGAACCAAGGGAGATACAAGTCAATCAGGTTGGACACAACCCCTATCCCACATGGGATTCACGGGGGTGATGGCATCTCAAGTAAGAAATGCCGTCTCTGAAAGGAAAAAAAAGCTTGATAGACTTTCAGAGCAGGTGTAATTTATGCTGGGCAGATCTAAAGGCTTTTGACAAAGTTGTTTGCGGTGCCATACAGCTCCTGGGACTGATGGGCAAACCTGGCATGTGTTTGCAAAGTTGGCATAAAAGGTCCTTGACTGGCATTTGCACCTCTCAGAGCTGGGGGTGACTTGGGTTGCCCCAAGGGGAAGACAACTGCCAGGGGAGAGCAAGAGGGCCAGATGATTTGGGGGCAAAGACAAGGGGGAGGAAATCAGTCATTCAGTAGCATTTGTTGAGCATTTACTCTGTGCAGAGAACTGGACTAAACAGTTGAGAGTGTGCGATAGTAGACACAATACTTGCCCTCAAGGAGCTTACAATCTAGTGGAGGGAGACAGACGTGAACGTAAATTACAGGGAAGGGAAGCAACCAGTATAAAAGTAGATACATAAATGCTACGCGGGCAGGTGGGGTGAGTCTCCGAGTGCTTACAGAGAAGCAGCGTGGCTCAGTGGAAAGAGCCCGGGCTTGGGAGTCAGAGGTCATGGGTTCTAATCCCAGCCCCACCGCTTGTCAGCTGTGTGACTTTGGGCGAGTCACTTAATTTCTCTGTGCTGCAGTTACCTCCTCTGTAAAATGGGGATGAAGCCTGTGAGCCCCACGTGGGACAAGTTTATTACCTTGTATCCCCCGCCAAGCGCTTAGAACAGTGCTTTGGACATAGTAAGCGCTTAGCAAATACCATCATTATTATTATTATTAGGGGTAAGCAGTAGGGAAGGAAATAGGGTGGGGGAGATGAGTGTTTTCATCATCATCAATCGTATTTATTGAGCGCTTACTATGTGCAGAGCACTGTACTAAGCGCTTGGGAAGTACAAATTGGCAACAATTTGTCAGGGAAGGCTGCCTGGAGGTGTGATTTTTAGTAGGATTTTGAAAATGGGTAGTCGTGGTCTGTCAGATGCGAGGGGGAGGGAGTTACATTAAGAAGGGAAGGTTTGAGTAAAGGTGTCGATGGCGAGAGAGCCTAGCCACAGTAAGCAGGCTGGGGTTGGAGGAGCGAAGTGCGTGCTGAGCTTAACTGTAATGGTTGAAGAGCAAAGATAGATAGTGGGTGGGGAGGGGGAGTGCTGATTTAAGCCAGTGACGAGGATTTTCTGATTCATTCATTCATGCAATCGTATTTATTGAGCGCTTATTGTGTGCAGAACACTGGACTAAGCGCTTGGGAAGTACAAGTTGGCAACATGTAGAGACGGTCCCTACCCAACAGCGGGCTCACGGTCTAGAAGGGGGCGACAGACAACAAAACAAAACATATAGGCAGGTGTCAAAGTCATCAGAACAAATAGAATTAAAGCTCTATGCGCAGCATTAACAAAATAGAATAGTAAATATGTACAAGTAAAATAAATAGAGTAATAAATCTGTACAAATATATATACAAGTGCTGTGGGGAGGGGAAGGAGGTAGGGTGGGGGGATGGGGAGGAGGAGAGGAAAAAGGGGGCTCAGTCTGGGAAGGCCTCTTGGAGGAGGTGAGCTCTCAGTGGAATGATTTTCTAGAAAAATGATCAAGGAAGGAGAGGACGGTATGAACCAGAGAGAAGAGAGCCTGGAAGCAGGGAGGTCAGGAAAGAGGCTGATTCACTAGTTGAGGGGGAATATGAGATTCTCCCAAGGACTGTTCTGGCTGGCCCTCTGCTTCACCGGCCAGTAGAACTGACTCCTGGTTAGGATTTGGAGGCTTCTTTCGTGGTCCAAGTTTTGAAGTGCCTGCTGCCGTCTCTCCCCATCAATCCAGGGCAGTTCCAGGCAGTTGAGCGATTGTGGAAAAAAGGGGGCTGTTCCCTGAGTTTTTCAAGGCCTCTCTTTTGAGTCTTGTTTGCCGTCTCAACCAGTGCAAGGAGCGATTCCTTGCCCCATTCTTCCTTGTCCCGCTCCCCATCGGCCCTCCTTTCCTCTGCTTTCCCCTCCCCATGGCTCTGCCCCCAGCAGCTGAGCACAGCCCGTTCTAGCTGCGAGAGAGCCTCACGGGTGGCTCCTGGGAACCATCCCAGACACCGTGACGGAGTCCAAGGGAGGAGTTCATGGGTGAGAATGAGGCAGAGCTGGAATCCCATGCTCCCACAGTATGCCTGGGAAAGCCGACAACAGTGTGGATTGCAACAGGTCAGCTGGTAAGGAAAGAACAGGCCTTTCGGCTGTGAATCTCGAAGCCCCTTGAGATATAATAAAAAAAATAATAATAATAGCATTTATTAAGCACTTACTATGTGCAAAGCACTGTTCTAAGCGCTGGGGAATTTACAAGGTGATCAGGTTGTCCCACGGGGGGCTCACAGTCTTCATCCCCATTTTACAGATGAGGGAACTGAGGCGCAGAGAAGTGAAGTGACTTGCCCAAAGTCACACAGCCGACAAGTGGGGGAGCCGGGATTTGAACCCATGACCTCTGACTCCAAAGCCCGGGCTCTTTCCACTCAGCCACACTGCTTCACAGTGGTAATAATATGCAGATCTGCAGATATGCAGATCTCCCTTATTGGAAAGTAAGCCTATCATCATCATCATCAATTGTATTTATTGAGCGCTTACTGTGTGCACAGCACTGTACTAAGCGCTTGGGAAGTACAATTTGGCAACATATAGAGACAGTCCCTACCTGACAGTGGGCTCACAGTCTAAAAAGGGGAGACAGAGAACAAAACCAAACATACTAACAATATAAAATAAATAGAATAGATATGTACGAGTAAAATAAATAGATAAATAACTAGAGTAATAAATATGTACAAGCATATATACATATATACAGGTGCTGTGGGGAAGGGAAGGGGGTAAGATGGGGGGATGGAGGGGGGAGAGGAAGGAAGGGGCTCAGTCTGGGGAGGCCTCCTGGAGGAGGTGAGCTCTCAGTAGTTCTATCCTCATAGAACTTCCCCAGGGCATCAATCAATCAATCAATCAATCGTATTTATTGAGCGCTTACTGTGTGCAGAGCACTGTACTAAGCACTTGGGAAGTACAAGCTGGCAACATATAGAGACGGTCCCTACCCAACAGTGGCTCACAGTCTAAAAGGCGGAGAGTCAAGTTATCAGAACAAACAGAAGTCAATCGTATTTATTGAGCGCTTACTGTGTGCAGAGCACTGTACTAAGCGCTTGGGAAGTACAAGTCGGCAACACATAGAGACAGTCCCTACCTAACAGCGGGATCAGTCAAGGAGCCTGTGGGAAGCAGCATGGCTTAGTGGATAGAGCATAGGCCTGGGAGTAAGAAGGGTTTGGGTACCATTCCAGCTCCGCCATGTATCTGGTGTGTGACCTTGGGCAAGTCACTTTACTTCTCTGGGCCTCAGTTACTTCATCTGTAAAATGGGGATTAAGAGTATGAGCCCCATGTGGGATAGGGAATGAGTCCACCTGACTGACTCGTATCTACCCCAGCGCATAGAACAGTGCTTAGAACATAGTGCTTACCAAGAGCCATAATAATAATAATAATAATTATTATTATTATTCACAAGGAGGGAGAGGCAGCCCTGACTCTTGCTCCTTGTCTTATTCTCCGCTTCACGGCGGCTCCCAATCATGTCCAGGTGCTTGGGTCCACTGGCCAAGCATTTTGATTTTATTTTTCTTCTGGCTTCTGTAGTGCGCCCTGGGGAACCAGGGGAGAGGTCGAGGAAGGAGGGGCTGACAAAAACTCCTTTGTAAATGGCAAGTTCTCTGGATTTATTTGTAAGGCTGAAGGAGTCCAGCGTGGGTGTGCTGCTGTTGAGGCATTGAAATAGCCCTAGAGGTGAAAGTAACCTTGAGAAGTCATCTAGTACATCCCTCTGCCTCCAGCAGGATTATATCTAAATCAACGGGAGGAGAAACAGGAAGAAGAGGAGGTTCCAGAGTTACTATTTAGTTGAGGAACAAAAAAATTATTGTGGTTTTGCATGTTAAGTTGCATCCAAAAAGTGGGGGTGAGCCCCTTCCTGGTGGTGTTTGCACTGCTGTGCCAACGGAGGAAGTTAAGTAGCTGAGAAGCAGAAGCATGAGAAACAGTATGGTCTAGTGGAAAGAGCACAGGGCTGGGAGTCAGAGGACCTGGGTTCTAATCCTGGGTCCACCACATGTCTGCTTTGTGACCGTGGGCAAGCCACTTCTCTGTGCCTCATTTCCCTCATCTGTAAAATGGGGATTAAGACTATGAGCCCTAGGTAGGATAGGAACAGTGGCCAACCCACATTATCTTGTAACTATCCCAGCACTATTACTATTCTGTTTATTTTGATAATGATGTGCATCTAGCTTTATTGCTATTTATTCTGATGACACCCATCCACTGTAATATCCAATGTAATATCCAATGTAATAGATATTACATATCTATTCTATTTATTTACATATCTATTCTATTTATTTTATTTTGTTAGTATGTTTGGTTTTGTTCTCTGTCTCCCCCTTTTAGACTGTGAGCCCACTGTTGGGTAGGGACTGTCTCTAGATGTTGCCAATTTGTACTTCCCAAGCACTTAGTACAGTGCTCTGCACATAGTAAGCGCTCAATAAATACGATTGATAATGATGATGATGATGATCCACATGTTTTGCTTTGTTGTCTGTCTCCCCCTTCTAGACTGTGAGCCCGCTGTTGGGTAGGGACCGCCTCTATATGTTGCCAACTTGTACTTCCCAAGCGCTTAGTCCAGTGCTCTGCACACAGTAAGCGCTCAATAAATACGATCGAATGAATGAATCTAGTGCCTGGCACAGAGTAAGCATTTAACAAATTCCACAATTATTGTTATTATTATTATTGTTATCTAAGTAGCCGGGGTAGAAGATCTCAGCGCGGCTCAGTGGGAAGAGCACGGGCTTTGGAGTCAGAGGTCATGGGTTCAAATCCCAGCTCTGCCACGTGTCTGCTGTGTGACCTTGGGCAAGTCACTTAACTTCTCTGAGCCTCGGTTACCTCATCTGTGAAATGGGGATTAAGACGGTGAGCCCCACATGGGACAACCTGATCGCTTTGTACCCCCCCCCCAGTGATTAGAACAGTGCTTTGCACATAGTAAGCGCTTAACAAATGCCAACATTATTATTATCTCAAACAGAGGGTGGTTCTAGGCCTTAAGTGAAATGGCGTTGAGAGAGACAGCAGAAAAGGATGTCACCTGTCTACTTGTTTTGTTTTGTCATGTCTCCCCCTTCTAGACTGTGAGTGCGTTGTTGGGTAATAATAATAATAACAATAATAATGATAATAATGATGGCATTATTATTGTACATATTTACTTCTCTATTTTGTTAATGATGATGTGCGTAGAGCTTTAATTCTATTTATTCTGATGGTTTTGTCACCTGTCCACTCGTTTTGTTTTGTCATGTCTCCCCCTTCTAGACTGTGAGCCTGTTGTTGGGTAATAATAATAACAATAATAATGATAATAATAATGGCATTATTATATTTACTTCTCTATTTTGTTAACGATGACGTGCATAGAGCTTTAATTCTATTTATTCTGATGGTTTTGTCACCTGTCCACTTGTTTTGTCATGTCTCCCCCTTCTAGACTGTGAGCTCGTTGTTGGGTAATGATAATAATAATAATAATAATGGCATTATTATTGTACATATTTACTTCTCTATTTTGTTAACGATGATGTGCATAGAGCTTTAATTCTATTTATTCTGATGGTTTTGTCACCTGTCCACTTGTTTTGTTTTGTCATGTCTCCCCCTTCTAGACTGTGAGCCCACTGTTGGGTAGGGACCATCTCTATATGCTGCCAACTTGTACTTCCCAAGCGCTTAGTCCAGTGCTCTGCACACAGTAAGCACTCAATAAATACGATTGATGAGGATGAAAAGGGCTGTAGCCCTGGAGACTCAGCCTGCAGGCAAAGGGACAGGGCCCTGAAAAAGCCCCCTGATTCGCCGCCATTTAGATTTCAGTCAGCAAAGCGGGGAACAGAGGAGCTGGAGCAAAAAATAATATCAGCCTAGGGTGGCTGGGCTTCCCCTGCAGTGGCCTCCCTTCTCCCACTCAATCCAGTGTGTGTGTACCTATCTATTCTATTTATTTTATTTTGTTAGTATGTTTGGTTTTGTTCTCCGTCTCCCCCTTTTAGACTGTGAGTTGGGTAGGGACTGTCTCTAGATGTTGCCAATTTGTACTTCCCAAGCGCTTAGTACAGTGCTCTGCACATAGTAAGCGCTCAATAAATACGATTGATGATTGATGATGATGTTTTCTCTCTCTCTGTCTGTCTCTCCAGTGCTACCCACGGACAGGCAGAGGTGAGACAGGCCGGCTGGCGGATCCCTATTCTCCTCTTGTCTCCCCTCACCATTTCCCGATCCTTCCTCCTCCGGGCGCTGCCAAAAGCGGTGCCAGGGGCGGCTGCCGGGGCATTTCCTCCCGCCCGGCGGCGGGGAGCGAGAGCATTTGCGGACGTCGCGTCCCGCGATGTGGGCTCAGAGGGTGCCGGGGCTGAGCTGCCGCTAGGCCTTGTGCCCGCTGACCTGCTCCCCTGTCGAGTTGGGTGGGGACCCGACACCAGGAAACGGGGGGAGGAGGAAGGGTGGAGAAGGAGGGGGAAGTTGAAAAGCAGGGTGCCTCAGTGGGAAGAGCACGGGACTGACTGACAGTCTGGAGATCGAGTGCTCGTGTTGCCAATTTGCACTTCCCAAACGCTTAGTACAGTGCTCTGCACATAGTAAGCGCTCAATAAATACGATTGATGATGATGATGATGATGATGAGATGATGATGATAAACACCACTGGTGATGGACGGGATCCTGAATCTGCCACTTGCCTGCTGGGGTACACAGCTTAACTCCTCCGTGCTTCTTTCCTCATTTGTAAAAACCGGTTCTCCTTTCTATATGTTTGTACATATTTATTACTCTATTTATTTATTTTACTTGTACATAGCTATTCTATTTATTTTATTTTGTTAGTATGTTTGGTTTTGTTCCCTGTCTCCCCCTTTTAGACTGTGAGCCCACTGTTGGGTAGGGACTATCTCTATATGTTGCCAACTTGTGCTTCCCAAGCGCTTAGTACAGTGCTCTGCACACAGTAAGCGCTCAATAAATACGATTGATGATGATGATGAAAACAAAACAAGTAGACAGGTGACAAAACCATCAGAATAAATAGAATGAAAGCTCTATGCACATCATCATTAACAAAATAGAGAAGTAAATATGTACAATAATAATGCCATTATTATTATTATTATTACCCAACAACGGGCTCACAGTCTAAAAGGGGGAGACAGAGAACAAAACCAAACATACTAACAAAATAAAATAAATAGAATAGCTATGTACAAGTAAAATAAATAGAGTAATAAATATGTACAAACATATATACATACATACAGGTGTTTTGTTTTGTCATGTCTCCCCCTTTTAGACTGTGAGCCCACTATTGGGTAGGGACTGTCTCTATATGTTGCCATCTTGGACTTCCCAAGCGCTTAGTACAGTGCTCTGCACACAGGAAGCGCTCAATAAATACGATCACTTAGTACAGTGCTCTGCACACAGTAAGCGCTCAATAAATACGATTGATGATGATGATGATGATGATGATTCATTCATTCACTCAAACGTATGTGTTGAGTGCTTACTGTGGACCGAGAAGCAGCGTGGCTCAGTGGAAAGAGCCCGGGCTTTGGAGTCAGAGGTCATGGGTTCAAATCCCAGCTCCGCCAATTGTCAGCTGGGTGACTTTGGGCAAGTCACTTCTCTGGACCTCAGTTCCCTCACCTGTAAAATGGGGATTAAGACTGTGAGCCCCATGTGGGACAACCTAGAACAGTGCTTTGCGCATAGTAAGCGCTTAACAAATACCATCATTATTATTTATTATTTACTGAGCACTGTACTAAGCACTTGGGAGAGTACAATATAACCACAGTTGTAATTGTAATTCCCTGCCCACAATGGGCTTACAGTCTAGAGGACTGGAAGCACCTGAGGGACAGGGGCTGTATTGTATTCTACCTAAACCAGTTCTTAGCACAATGCTGGGCACACAGCAGGTCTTTAACAATATTCTAGTTGTGATTATTTCTGCACTTGGACCTGGGCCTTGAATCTAAGAGGCAGCAGGCTTGAGGGAAGGGAGAGGAAGAAGACGGCTCAGTTTCTGCGCCCTCTCTCTTCCCTCCAGCACAATGGGCACAAGAACAGCACTGAAACCCCCTTCGACGCACTCTCATTCTGACATAGCAAACTTCCCTTTCGGGGCTAAAAATACTGATTCCTCGTTAATGGGAAATGTCAGCCTAGTCTGAAATCTAGAAGAGGAGTGAATTTACGTAACCAGGGGGGAAGGAGGGGAAGAGAGAGAAGGCTGGTTGGGCAAGGAGCAGGGTTGTTTTAAAGCAGGAGGTGTTTCTTCCTGCTATGGTGGTGGGGGTCTCTCAGGAGTTTCCCTCTACTCTCTATCCCTTTGAAATCCCAAAACATCCCCATCCGGTTTCCTGGAACAGCACCTCTCTGTTCTATCCCCAGTGAGGAATAATAATAATACTGTTGGTATTTGTTAATCCCTTATTATGTGCCAAGCACTGTTGTAAGCGCTGGGGTAGATACAAGGTAATCAGGTCGTCCCATGTGGGACCCACAGTCTTCATCCCCATTTTACAGAGGAGGTAACTGAGGCACAGTAGGCCTAAGCTAGGGATGTAAAACACTGACTCATGTATCTTAAGTCAGTTACTCAGTCAAAAGTATTTATTGAGCGCTACTAGAGAAGCAGCGGGGCTCAGTGGGAAGAGCCTGGGCTTTGGAGTGAGAGGTCGTGGGTTCAAATCCCAGCTCCACCACAAGTCTGCTGTGTGACCTTGGGCAAGTCACTTAACTTCTCTGAGCCTCAGTTACCTCATCTGTAAAAATGGGGATTAAGACTGTGAGCCCTATGTGGGACAACTTGATCACATTGTATCCCTCCCAGCGCTTAGAATAGTGCTTTGCACGTAGTAAGAGCTTAACAAATGCCATTATTATTATTATTACTGTGTGTAGAGCATGCAGCATGGCTTAGTGGAATGAGCATGGGCTTGGGAGTCGGATGTGGGTTCTAATCCTGGCTTGCCACTTGTCTGCTGGGTGACCTTGGGCAAGCTACTTAACTTCTCTGTGCCTGTTACCTCATCTGTAAAATGGAGCTGAAGACTGTGAGCCCCATGTGGGACAACTAGATTACGTTGTTATCTACCCCATCATCATCACCATCAATCATAATCGTGAGCTGTATTTTTTTAGGCAGGTTCCATGTGCCAGCCACTGTACCAAGCGCTTGGGTAGATACAAGCTAATCAGGTTGGATACAGTCCAGGTCCCACCTGGGGCTCACAATCTTAATCTCTATTTTACAGATGAGGTAAGTGACTGAGGCACAAAGAAGTGACTTGCCCAGAGTCATCCAGCAGACAAGTGGCAGAGTCAGGATTACAACTTCGGTCCTTCTGACTCCCACGCCTGTGCTCTATTCACTAGGCCATGCTGCTTTCTACTAATAACCCTTGTTGTTTCTCCTTCTCAAGGCCTGTCTCGGTATAAATTCAAACCACTTCTTCCGTCTGCCTTGCTTAGCAGCAGGGCTCATCTCAACAGGCTTTCAGCGGCCCGGTCACGTGAGGAGAACGGCGACGGCAAGTTTATGAATTGGTCACAGCCTGGCCAGGTGTGGAAGCGCTGTGTGCCCCTGAGCAACTCACTCACCTTCTATGAGCTTCACCTTCTTCAACCACACCCAAAGAGGAGGTATGATTTCCTTCCTTTCTTTTACTAGAGTGGCTGGGTGGACGGGCCTTTATTCCCAGGGATGCCAGGCTGGAGGGTGGGTCTTGAAAGGGGAAATGACCTCATTCAGTGGTCTTTAGTAGTGGTAACAGTATTTAGTGAGTCCCCGACAGATTGCACTTGGGAAAGTACAACAGAAGCCAGACACATTCCTGGCTCAAGAGGTACTGCGTCTAGGGGTTGCTTTTATTAATGTTCTTCTAGCTTAGTTGTATGTTTATGTATTTGACATAATACGTAGACTGTACGCTTGTTACAGCCCAGTTTGCCCAGTAGACTTCGGAAGGGAACAGGTCTACCACCTGTTATATTGTAGTCTCCCAAGAGCTCAATACAGTGCTCTGCAGTAAGTGCTCAACAGATAAGATTGCTTGATTGCCGTTTGTTTCTATGATGTTGTAATCCCTTTGGGACAGGGGCCTTCCTCTAGCTCTCCAGAGCATTTTGCCTGCTCTTCTGCACACGCTGGGTGCTCAGACCACAGTTGGAGGACTGAAATGACCCATTTCCTCCCTAAGAGTCTTAGCTGTAGTTTTTCAGCAACAAAAAAAAACCCGTTGGCCAGAGGTCAGGTTAGGTCAGTCAGTCAGTGCCCTGTTACTTGTTCACTTGTATTTGTACATTGCCTAGAGGTGGGAGGCACTAAGTGAGCCCCTGCCGGGGAGAAAGCATCCAGAGGATCTGGGTTCTAATCCCTGCTCCACCACTTGTCTGCTGAGAGACCTTAGGCGAGTCACTCAACAACTCAGTGCCTCAATTTCTGTAAAATGGGGATTGAGACTGTCAATCCTGTCTGCTGAGAGACCTTAGGCAAGTCACTCAACAACTCAGTGCCTCGGTTTCTGTAAAATGGGGATTGAGACTGTCAATCCTATGTGGAACAGGGACTGTGTCCAATCCAATTATCTTATATCTACCCCAGTGCTTAGTACAGCGTCTGCAAATAGTAAACACTTAATGAATACCACAAATAGTAAGTACTTAACAAATACCACAATTATTATAAGCTCTCCTTTCTTTGTACCGGGGAAGGGTTAGGCCAACAGCAGACGTTCAAAGTTGTAAAGTCTATTCTCTGGTTTTCCAGCGGGAGTAGTGAGTCGGTAGAGCTTGGAAAGTTATTGTTGGAGAGTAGAGAATTCAAGAAATGGAGGGGGAAGGCAAGACCCCCACTGCGGAGAGCGGAGAGGCTGACTGGGGATAACGCACAGCCCTATGCGGAAGCCAGACAGGGCCCCATCCACCCCCAGCAGGCCCTCCAACACGACCACAGCGGACGGTGAGTTACCAGCAAATAAGCTGCTTTATTGAAAGCCAAGAACGATGGATGCCACAGGGCCCACCATGTAACGATCAGGTTTAATTCCCTGAGAACTTTTATTTCCCTTGTTATTTATTTGTTTTCCAAACTCTAAGTCTTTGTCGGAACAACTACTAAGTAGGAAGGGGACAGAATGAAATTCCAGATACTGGAAACATATAAATTAAGTTGCGAGTTAGACATTTCAATTTCATTTGAAAGACAAGATTATCCGAAGTGGGTTGTTTTTTTTTTTTCCGATCCACAGAAAAGATAAAATTAAAAACAAGAACAAAAAAAAAAAACTACCATTTAAAAAGACACAGTAAAAAATACTGTCACAGTACAATATTTACACACGCACACCCAGTATGGGCCAATTTCACTCAACCTCTGATGGGAAACATTCAGCTCTAAGTCCGCCCCACGATCGGGAGGGTCTCTGTACCAGGTAGCATTGATGACAGCAGCAGGGTGTGCCCCTCTTTCTCTCCCCAGGCCCAGCTTGGCTTTTCTCCCCCGGCAGCGGGGTAGGAACTGGATGTTTGTCCAAACAGCTGCTCTAAGCCAAGGTGGAGGGCCCGCACCTCTTTTCTGGATTGGTGCCCGCAAAGGTTGTGGGGAAGGAGGTGGTGGAGAGCAGAAAGCCCCCTCAACCTTCTATCTCAGGAGCAGAGACCCAGCCCACTCCATCTGAGGAGGGAGCACAAGCCTGCTGCTTTGCTCAGACTCTTAGGCCTTAGGTTACCGAGTGACGACGGACTCTGCAACACCCTCTCACTGAAAAACCCCTCCAGAGGCTATGATAGCTGGGCACTGATTTCGCCTTGAAGGGAGACATTAACCTCAGACGCAGGAGCCCACGCAGCTCACTGTTGTCAATTTTTCTCCCAACCTCCGCTTCCCTTAGAAAAAGACACAAACAAAAACACCTATACATCCTTTTCGCCAATTAACTGTTGCCAATTAATTGTCTATAAATACTGCATAGCTTTTATCTGAGACTGAAAATAGTTCAGTCGATAAAAAGCTCCTTTGGCTGGAGCAGACAAGGACCCTGGGCCTCCTCCCACCTGCCTCCCACCCCTCTGCCGGGTCTCCTTTCGATGCAGGGAGCTGGAATTTCCAGTTCTGCACACAAACTGTTCCCCTATTCCCCCACCCCTCCTTCCACACCTAGCACCTGCTTCCCAGGCCCAGCGTGACACCGACAGAAGCGGCCCTCTTCAGGCTCGACGGTCCCTTGTGTCTTTCAGCTCCTAGCGCTCCTGCGTGTGCAGGTGTGTGTACAAACACGCACAGCTGAGAAGAAAGTTCAGAAACGGAGACTAAGGCATCACCGCACTCCCGCTCCCCACGCCCAACCTCTTGCAAACGTAAACCTTCATCTGACACAGAATCTGGAGTCTGGAAGCCGGTGAGGCCAGGAGAGGAAGGAATGGAAGATGAAAGTCCAGTGGCCGTGGAGGACAGGGCAGAAGGGAAGAAGCACGGGCAAGCCGGGGACGTATAAAGCGGGTGAGAAAAGCAAACCTGGACAGAAAGCAGCTGAGGCAAGACAGAGAGTAAGACTCTGTGATCGTTGGGCGACCCTGGATGGTGGCTCACCCAGAAAAGTCCTCATGGCTCCACCCCAGGCGGCACCAATTGGGGCGGTGTGTGACGTCTCCTCTGCCTCCAGCACAGGAGGAGGGCAGCAGGACTTGGTCCTCCAGGCCCCCGACCCCGCCTGGCCGGGGGAGCTCAGGCCGCACAGCAGCCTATTAACACATATACACACACACACTGTGCACGGGCACAGCAATAAACACTCCATCGCTTCACAGCAAGGACAAGGACAACGCGGGTCCCGCGAGCCCTATGGATACCAGGGGCTCTCGGGACGAGGGTAAGGAAGGACTGGGTGTCTCCTAGTACACGACGTTGGCGGGGCACCACGGAGTGTCCGGGTACAGCAGACAGTGGATGGAGCGGAACCTGCGAGAGGAGCAGACGGAGTCAGGCACTGACGCTCAGGCCCGGCCTCGCCTCAGCTCACCAACCCCACCGCCACGGGGGCTCCTACGGACAGAGCAGGAGGCCCGGTGTAAAACATTCCTGCCACCCCCTAAGCTAAATAAGCACAACGCCTACCCCGCCATTCTAGGGACGGGACAAAAAGTCAAAATGAAATCCACTGCAGGCCAGTAAGAATGTTGGTTAAAATGGAGAACTGAAGGCAGAACACCTCATATATACATGTGTGTGTATCTATGTACGAGATGTTCTGCCTTTTGTTTATATATATATATATATATACACACACACACAAAGAACATAAGCAGAACATCTCTCTCCACCTCTCCCTCTCTAGTGGAGCAGCATCGAGTGGAAAAAGCACAGGACTGGGAGTCAGGACCTGGATTCTAATTCCAGTTCTACTTACTGGCCTGCTGTGTGGTCTATAGCAAGTCACTACCTTCTGTCTCAGTTTTCTCATCTATAAAATGTGACTGAAAATATGAGTTTTCCCTCCTTCTAGACTGTGAGTCCCATGCTGGGACGGGGACTGTGTCCAACCTGATTTAACTCGTATCTATCCCAATCCTTAGTATAGAGTAACTTCTTATGTGCAGAACACTGCACTAAGCACTTGGGAGAGTACAATGCAGAGGTGGTAGTCACATTCCCTGCCCTCTACAGGCTTATCGTCTGGAGCAGAAGGCAGACTAACGTCAATAACTGAGTAAATAAAAATAGTAAGCACTTAAATGCCATTTATAAGACTTTAGCCTCAGTCAGACAACTGGTCTTTGCCTGGAACGCGCCGCCCTTTGTCTCTGGGACACGGGAAAGGGTTAGAGGAAGGAGCCTAGGTTGACCTATTTTCTACACTCATAATCCAGGCTACTGGATCAGGAGTTTTACCTGGACGGATCTGCCTCCACAGAGAACGCGCCTTTCATGTGGATGGAATTCCGCTTGTTTTCAAACATGCCGTAGCTCAACGTCACCTGGAGGTTGGGGGAGGAAGACGAAACAGGTGAGTGGAATTAGGAACAAGGACCAGGAGACTGTGGTTCACAAGCCAAGAGCCTGGTCTCCTTTTAAAAGGAAGCCAGCGCCCAACAATAAGAGTGGTAATTGTGGTATTTGTTAAAGCGCTTGGCACGTGCCAGGCGCTTGTACTACGTGCTAGGGTAGATACAAGATCGACAGGTTGGGCACAGCTTTTGTCCCGCGTGCGGCTCACCTCGAGGGTGGGGTCAAGGATGAGGAAGAGACAGCCACAAGACCCAAAACTGGTGCAGAAAGGAGGAAAGCTGACATTTGAGCACCGACTGCTGCCATTTCAAACACGGCAGTGTGGTCTAATGGAAGTTTGGGGGTTGAAGTCTGTTGAGTCAGACCTGAGTTCTCAGTCTCTGCCCTGCTGTGGGACTTTGGCAAGTTTACTTGCCTGGGCTCTCTGTTTTCCTCATCTCTTCTAGAAATATCTGCCTCTCCCTACCTCATAGGGATTGTTGGAAAGTATTTAGCAGACTAAAAGCATGCTACAAATTCAAGGTGCTGTCGATGGGTCTGGAAATCAGAAGGGACTGGATTCTAATCCCTGCTTCACCATTTTTCTGCTGTGTGACCTTGGGCAAATCTCTTCACTTCTCTATAGCTCAGTTTCCTCATCTGTAAAATGAGGAATGAGACTGGGAACCCCACGTGGGACAGTGACTGTGTCCAACGCGATTATCTTGGATCTACCCCCAGCACTTAGTACAGTACCTGGCACAGTGTAAGCACTTAAATACCACAGTTGTTATAATCATCGTCACTTTCATGAAAGCAGCATTGAGAGAAGGAGTCTAAATGAAATATAACTCATGTAAAGACCATTATAATGTGCTCCCAGGATCCAAAAAACCCTGACCAAAACAAGTATTTTAAAATGTGAATAAATAAGAGATCCACATGACAGATAGCAATGAAGACCAATACTGAGAGATTTCTAAGTAGATGTTTGTGGGTACTTATGTAAATAAAGTACTTAAATTTCCAAAGTTATCTTTTAGGGCTATTCCAGGAGATCTACTTAGCATAGATAGTGACAGGAATGAAATGGCCTCTCATCAAGTCACTCAAAATATTTCAAAGGAAGAAGAGTAGTGTTTAAATCCTGAGGTAAAGGTCTGCAGGGAATCTCCTCAGGGGATGGCTGTGTTAACATTGTGAAGCTTTTGTTGTGGGCAATGGCTCAGATTAAGTGCAGATTAAATCCAGGGCCCGCTCTATAGTACAGATTGATTCCAGGGCAGAAAAGCACGTGGAACCTAAAAAGAATTCAGGCTGGGGCAAAGGAAAATGTTCAAATCCCACAGCACGGGTTGCTAAACTTTAAGCTGCAGGCTGTAAGCTCATTATGGACAGGGAACTGTGCCCATTAATTCTGTTGTGCTGTACTCTCCAAAGTGTTTAGTACAGTGCCCTGCACATAGTAAGCACTCAGTAAATACCATCCATTGATTGACTGATTGATTAAAGCAATCTAGGCTTCTTCAGGGGCACTGAAGGAGTTGGTCGGAATCGTATTTATTGAGGGTTTACTGTGTGCAGAGCACTGTACTAAGAGTTTGGAAGAGTACAAAGCAACAATAGTCACATTCCCTGTCCCCAACGAGCTTATGGTCTAGAGGGGGACATAGACATCAATATAAATAAATTACAGATATATACATTCATTCATTTAATCATATTTACTGAGTGCTTACTGTGTGCAAAATAAGTGCTGTGGGGTTGGGAGGGGGGATAAAGGGAGCAAGTCAGGAGAACTCAGGAGGGAAGAGGAAAGGGTCAGGGAAGGGCAGGCAAAGGCAAACAGCAAGATCCCACATTACCTGTTTATGGAGCTCAGACTTGGGCACCTGCTGGAGGTTTTCCAGGTGGGAGTGAAAGAGGTTACTCCGGATGAGCTTCACTCCCAGTACGGACTCAATGATGTAGCCAATGGTGCAGTCGTCCGGCAGTCGGATCTTCTCTGCAGTGCTCATGAAGTGGCCACCACTGACAGAGAAAACAACTGGCGTTCCTCATCGAGGTCCATACGGCCAGGACCTGGGTTCCGGAGACCCTCCCCATTTTCCCACTTGAATCATTGGGCAGGCCTTCTCTATAAGCCCAGCTCTGTCCCAGAGAAAGGATGAACGAGATGGACTCAACAGATAGCACTGTGGGTGAACATGGTGTCATGGATAGAGCACAGGCCCGGGGGTCAGAAGGTCATGGGTTCTAATCCTGACTCCACCGATTGTCTGTGTGACCTTGGGCAAGTCACTTCACTTCTCTGGGACTCTGTTACCTCATCTATAAAATGGGGATTGAGGCTGTGAGTGAGCCCCACAGGGGACAGGGACTGTGTCCAACCTGATTTGCTTGTATCCACCCCAGCATTTAGTACAGTGCCTGGCATACAAGCAGCACTTAAATACCATAATTATTATTACATAAGGCCCTACACAGTACCGCCCGACCCCACCTTTCACCACCTCCTCCACCCCAGAATACTTACTGACGTGTTGGGGGGGACCCTTTCAGTGGTCTTACCTGGCCCAAGGACTCATCTTCAGAGCCAACCCACGGCTGATACAAAACCCGGCTCCACCAGTGGCGAACCAGAAATGGACAGGCTGCTGCAAGGAGGAGGACCCCGAGTCAACACTAAAGAGCTTAGTACAGTGCTCTGCGCACAGTACACACTCAATAAATTCCACCGATTGACTGCACCTTGTAACCACCCCATCCCAGCCAGTCTCCCGTCCTATGCTTTCCTCTCTCCCTGGCCGGAATTCAAACCTGACGCTCTTTTTCTGAATGGACCCATTTCCTGAACGGATGGGCAAATCTGTCTCCTAAATCCAGTGTCTTTGGGTGGGTTGGGGTGGGGGAGCCGGCTCCAGGGCCTGTCTTTAAAAACAAGGGGGTCTCAGGGGCAGCTCTGCCTGGCAGTAGTGATGCACAGAGTCTGTGAGGCTTATAATTCTATGGGAATCCACCACCGCTCGTAATCTGGAGGGATTCTTCCGGTGACTGGGCAGGAGGCCGAACCGAGGACATCTGCTGAAAATGGCTCTGACGCTTTTCAGTAGTTCTTCATAGCCGGGCCCCAAAGACCCCCCTACTGCACCCCTGAATGCTCCCCCTCCGGCCTCTCACCATCTTATTCTCGTTGATCCTCTCGGTGGCCTGGATGGGTCTATCGAGGCTGGGCTTGCCGATGTAAATGTCCTGTGTGTGGGGGTAGCTGGACAGCAGTTTCACCAGCATCCGGACATTCACGTAGTTATCATCGTCTACATGGCAGAACCACCTGAAGGAACAATCAGAAACCCAGTCAGATCAAGAGCCATTGGGGGCAAGAATGGGAATGTAAACGGAAAGGGGAGATAGTGTCAACACAAGTCTGGGGTATGGGGGGGACAGGGAGAAGAGGGGTTGGAACAGGAGCTGAGTTGGGAGTCAGACTGGAAATAAACAAGTCACTTACTTTCTCCCAGACTCGATGAACTTGTCATACTCCACGGCCATCTTGCAAGACAAAGCTTGGCGGCTGTGGGCTGCAGAGCAATTTGTGTTGATCACGTTGCCTGTGGGAAGGAGCATGAGAGGCGGGACATGAGCCCGGGGGGTTGTTGTGAAGAAAAGGCTATGTGGGGAAATGTGGGGAACCCACCCAGGCCCCCTAGCCCATGAGGTTGCTGCTCTCCTAGAACCATGATGGCAGGCGAAAGAAATGGGCTATTTTCCTTTGTGGGACAAGGGGCAGGAGCCAGGCTAAAAAGCAAGCAAGGATGAAGAGATCTGGCAGGGATCTCTACCCCCTCACCAGCCCCATCTATCCCTTTCTGTAAGTTCCCGGCCCCAGGTCTGCAGCCCTCCGGTAAGCTCTACCGTACTCTCCAAGTGCTTAGTACAGTGCTTTGCATACAGTAAACGCTCAATAAATATGATTCATTGAATGAACAGAAAGAGGCTGGACTCGGCACAGACCGGCAAGACTCTCTAAATCATAAGCAAAAACAAAATACAACCCCTAAGAAATGTCCTCAGGAGAAATCACCACCTCCCTCATCCCAAAGGAAGAGGACAAGGAAGAAATGCCATCCCAGACCATACACCATGGCAAAGGTCCTGCTCAGAGAGAGAGGCTGTGGGCATGGTTCACAGGGGAAGGGAGGAGGAGGAGGAGGGATGACAGCAGGAGAACAGGACCAGGACAGGAAGGGTCCCAGGGCTCCCGATGGGGTGTGTGAGCCAGAATCCTGTCCTCCTCCATTCAGCCAGCATTTTCCCAGCATCAGCCACCTGTTACTTGCTGGGCCCTCTCAATGGGAATTGATTCAGGGCCTGAAAGGGAATCATTTACATGAGAAGAATTGGGGGGGTGGGGGGGGCTGACCCAAACAGGAGGGGAGGAGCTGATGTATAAACACACTGGGCAGCGAGTAAATCCCTGACCTAGTCTACACCCCCAAACTCCCAAGAGGATTTCAGTCAGTCCCAGCTTCCCCAGGGAGCCCCCTTGTTAATCTGGCCACTCTAGAGGAGGACAAAGAGGCCAGGGTTTAGGCCAACCCCTTGAGATCAGCTCCACCAAGCTATTCAAGTCCTGGCAAATCAGGTAAGAGTAGGCTCTTCGGAAATAGCAAGAGACTGTCTTTCTTGACAAAACAGGAAGGCTCAGAGTCCCTCTCATACCCCCAACTCTTTTACGGAGGTGTGGGGTTCACAAATTCTTCCATTCCCCAGTTCCTCTCCCCGCATCAGTGTCAAAGTATTGTTCCGGGCAGAAGAATTCATCAATTACTTGACCTGTGCTGTGGGAGATTTATTCAACCTATTCTTCCTCCCATGTTCATTGAGGCTCACACTCTGTGTTGCTCATTTCCTCAGAGGCCAGCTAGACCAGCAGGGGAGGAGAGGGGGAGGGTGGGGGGGCTGCAGCGGAGATGGACAGCACAGGTGCAGCAGCTGCTGCGGAGCAGAGCCGGACCAGCAGTGCAGCCAGATGGGGCCTCCCTGGGGCAGAGGAGGGAGAGAAAGAGGGAGAGGGCCGGAAGGGAATCAGCTGACTCACCCGTGTGTTTCTTCAGCTCCTCGTCTTCCCCGTCCGTGAAGATGAAAGTCTGAAAGAAGAAAGCACGACCCCGTGAGAAAAATCCAGTCACCAAGTCCCGCCTGGGCTCCCCCAGTCTCCCCGTCCACCCTGGGGAGGACGGACAACCTTGTGATCACAGCCCTCAGAGCAGCACGTGGGGGTTGGCTTTCCTGCTGACTCTCTGGGCCCAACTAGATGGGAGAGGGGCCTCACCCACACTCTGGACAAGACTGTGCATAGGATTGAACACAAAAACACACTGCAGCAAGAACACATCTCCTTCATGAGGCCTGCCCTAAGGTCTCCTCCCACTCCCACCTCCCCCTTCTCCCACTCCCTTCTGTGCCACCTTGCTCCCTTAATTCATTCCCCCCTCCCAGCCCCTTGGCACCTATGTACATATCTGTAATTTTATTTATATTAACTTCTGTCTCCCCCTCTATCACTGTAAGCTCACTGTGGTCAGGGAATGTGTCTGTTATATTGCTGTATTGCTTTCTTCCCAGCATTTATACAATACTCTCCACATAGCGAGCACCCAATAAATATGATTGACTGACCTGGGGTGCGGGGAGAACCGGAGGGGATGGGGCCTGAATTTCCAGGCCTCGGTCCCGAGGCCGTGTCAATTGGAACTGAATCTCCTCCCCAGCTCAACCTCCAGACCCTACTCAGCAGACTAACTGCCCAAGGTCTTTTTTCAGAGAAATCACCCAAACCCAGATTATGGCATCACCCAAATCCAGATTATGGTTTTTGTTAAGCATTTACTATGTGCTAAAAGCACGGGTAGATACCAGATAATCGGGTCTCACATGGAGCTTACTCAGTCTAAATAGGATGGAGAACAGGTACTGAATCCCCATTTTAGATGAGCTGAGGCACAGAAGTGAAGAGGGTTGCCTGAGGGCACACGGCAGGCCAGTGGCAGAACTAGGATTAGTACCCTGGTCCTACTGACTCTCAGTAGGGCCCACGCTCTTTCCACTAGGCCACACTGCTTGTCTCCTACCTCCCCTCCCCTCCCCATGCCCACCTTCCCTCTGCTCCAGCTGCAAGGCCCAGAGCCCCAACAGGCCTTGTCCCGGCCCTGTCCCCGCACCCCATCCCAACTGGCTGCTCCTGCATTTGAACTGAAGGTCGGGCAGCCCTGCAGCTGCTTATCTCCGGCACGAGCCCTGCCTCACCTTGCCGCACCCAACCTGGCGGGCTGAATGTCAGTCTCCATCAGCAGTCTCCCTGCACCCGTGCAGACACGCACGTGTGCTCGCACGCGTACACACACACTCTCCCTAGGCTCAGCTCCCTTTGCCGCCACTGACCCCCATCCCACTCAAACAGACCACACTCCCCCTTCTTCCCTGCCTTCCAGGTAACTGATTCACCGCCCCCCTCCCCACCAGCAGCTTGAGCCCCGGCCAAGAACCGCCTGCGGCCTCCACCCGCCCTACCTGGGCCACCTGCTTGCCAACACGCCCTGTTGACATAGCTAATTCCCAGCATCTGCTGGCAGTCTCCTGGGGAGTAGAGGGGGGGAGAGGGAGGCACTCCCTCCTGCTCTTCTGGAGGGAAGCTGGGGGGAAGGGCGGGCCAGGGGACGGATGAGGGGACTCCGGGCTTTTGGAAGAGAAATCTCAATCAGAGGCGGACAAAAGCAAGAGGAGAGGGAGAAAAAGCAGCCCTGATCAGCTGCCAAGGAGCATAAAAACCCAAACTTGCACAAAAGGGCAGAGAAAAGAGAGAGAACACACAAAGCCGGCGGTGGGAGGAGGAAGCGAGCCCTTGGAATGATGAATTATAAGTGAACTGGAAAGCCGCCACTGTCGGCGCCCAAGTCCCACCCCGGGCATTGTGCTGGGCGAGGGCTGGGATGGTGGGGAGAGGAGGGTGGAGGGAGGGAAAAAGGGGAGAATGGGGTCGGTAACAATGAATCCTGCCAACCCCCGCTCCCCCCCAGCCCCAACTTTAACACAGTCCAGGAGAGTTAAGCAGCAGTGAGTGTTTGCTTGGTATTAGCATACAGCTGGGCTGGTTAACCCAGGGGCAGGGAACAGGGGGAGCAGGAGGGAAAAGCTAAAGTGGCTTGTCCCCTCTGGGGGTGAGGAAGGGGCTGGAAGAGTCCTTGCTGGTGGGCAGTGGCTGGGTCCTGGAGGAAGGGGTAGCTGCAGGGGTTGAGAAGAGTGTGCTGAAAACAAAGGGAGATGGCGAGGGGGAAGGTGACTGAGGGCTAAATTTAAGGAAAAGAATCTGATTCTGAGGATTGAAAGCTGAATTGAAAGAAGGGGGAGAGAAAGGCAAAATTACTGGCCAGATGGCCAAAGGCCTTAGGACAGATTTGGAGGAGGTCACCATGGATTTTGGTTCTGGTACGTTCTCCCAGGGACCTCAAATGGTGCTTGGTGTTCAGAAGATGCTCAACAGTTGATGGAGGCAAAGGCACCCTGAGGGGAGGTGGGGGAATCCCCTCCAGCCGCAAACACAAACTCCCTCTCTCTCTAGCTCCCTACCCGCTACCCCCAACGGGGGGCAGGGGTGTGTCGCTGTTTCTTGGGCTGGATCTCTTAATAATAATACTATTAATAATAATGTTGGCATTTATTAAGTGCTTACTAGGGGCAAGGCACTGTTCTATGCACTGGGAAGGTTACAAGGTGATCAGGTTGTCCCACAGGGGGCTCACAGTCTTAATCCCCATTTTACAGATGAGGGAACTGAGGTACAGAGAAGTTAAGTGACTTGCCCAGAGTCAAACAGCTGACAATCGGCAGAGCTGGGATTTGAACCCATGACCTCCGACTCCAAAGCCCATGCTCTTTCCACTGAGCCACGCTGCTTCTCTGCTTCTTAGTGACAGTGATTAGGCTTGGGATCATAAGGAGAACCAAATCTCCTGCTTGAGTAAAGAGGAATGACCAATGACCCACCGCTCACCCATTTCACCCACCTCAGGGGCACTGATTCTAGCTGTGGGTGCCCTGGGGCAGCAGCCACACACAGGAAAAGGGGTCCTGGAAGGAGCAAGAAGAGGTGGAGAGCAGGCAGCAGCTGGGTTTATTTCCTCTTTCCTTCACACTTTCAGCATAAACTGTATAGACAAACTCTAGACTCTAAGCTCACAGTGGGTAGGGAACATGCCTACCAACTCTGTTGTATTGCACTCTCCCCAAGTGCAATGCAATGCTCTGCACACAGTAAGTGCTCAATTAATACCATTGATGAGGAGGAAGGACAGAAGGTTGGTTTTGTTTCCTCTTTCCCTCAATCTTTTAGCGTAAGTTGAATAAGCATCACTTGGCTCTAGAACCAAGATCTGGGGTCTCTCCTCTGTTCCCTTCATTCTCTGGGCTCCAGTGGGAAAATGACAGTCTGCAACTCCCTCCCTTCCAATTCCCAGAAACCCGTAAGATCTCCTTCCTGGGGATGGAAGTAGGGTTGGAAGAAAAGATCAGGTCTGGCTGGGGGTTTGCTCCTAGCTCTGCTCCCCTTCTTCTCCCCCCACCCTCCTACCCCAGCTTCACACCCCCTCTGCTTTTCATCTCCCCTTCTGTCTACCTCATTGATGCAGTGGAATGGGGATGGGAGGGGGTGGTGAGTCTTTTCACAGCAACCTCTGAACTCTTGAATAAAAAAGGGAAGCCACTGCACTCCGAAACCCACTCCTCGACGAGGAATCTTCCTTTAAAAATAGACTGAAGTCGCTTTTGTTTATTACTGCCTGGAAAAGAAAATCCTCTCATCCTGCTCATCCATCCACCTTTCCCCTGAGGCCACAGGAGACAATGAAGCTATCTGGCCCTTGCCACAGGCAGCAGATCAGGCCTCACCTCTACCCTCCAACAGGAAAGAACCATATGGCCTGCTGGAAGGAAAATCCGGAAAGTTGTAGCCTGCCCGCCTGTCTCCTGCTGCCCGGGCAGGAAGGGCACAGACTGCAGGCAGCCCCGGTGGCCACCTCTTGGCCCTGCTAGACCCCTGCCCTCTGCTCCCCTCTCCCCCCACCTCTTCCTGACTCCAGGCTCTGCCCAGCAGGAAGGCAGCCAAGACACCCCAGAGCGTTTTCTTGGCTTGTCTGCCTTACAGATGAGATTTCTCCTTGTCCACAAGCAACCATCCCACACCCTTCTGTAACCCACCCTCCCGCTCACTGCTCCACTGGGGCTGCGTGGGGGGGAGCCGGGGAGGCTATGGAGGTCATGGAGGAAGCGGCTTCAGTTGGCACGGAAAGAGAGACCTCACTCAGGAGAAAGGAGCAAAGAGAAGACACCATTTAGAGTGGGTGTGTCGGCAGCAGGCCGGGAAGGGGACGGCCACAATCCTGACCCCTTGGCTATTTGAGAGGCTGGGGAGTTGCCTTCCTCCAGAAGTGGGTGGAGGGGAGGAGCAGGGACGGAGGAGGTGATGAGTGGGGAAAGAGTCAAGTGACCTTGGGCAAATCACTTAATTTCTCTGCCTCAGTTACCTCATCTGTAAAATGGGGATAATGGTGTGAGCCCCACAGGAGACAGGGACCACGTCCAACCTGATTAATTTGTAATGACTCCATGCCTAGAACAGTGCTTGGCACAGAGTAAGTGCCTAACAAATACCATTATTATTATTAGTAGTAGTAGTAATTCCCATCTTCAGATACAAGGGAGGGCTCAGAAGCACCAGATGGTGCTGGCACAAGTTCCAGATTCCACCAAGAGAAGCAGCGTGGCTCAGTGGAAAGAGCCCGGGCTTTGGAGTCAGAGGTCATGGGTTCAAATGCCGGCTCCACCAACTGTCAGCTGTGTGACTTTGGGCAAGTCACAACTTCTCTGGGCCTCAGTTCCCTCATCTGTAAAAGGGGGATTAGGACTGTGAGCCCCCCGTGGGACAACCTGATCACCTTGTAACCTCCCCAGCGCTTAGAACAGTGCTTTGCACACAGTAAGCGCTTAATAAACGCCATTAAAAAAACAGGGGAGGAGCTTCTTTCATTCACTATGCTCAGATAGACTTCCTCTGTCCCCCCTGGCAGGAGCTCTCCACCTGCCTGGCCGGCCACCCCCAACTGCTCCCCCTGCCCCTCCACCCCTTCCCCAACACACCTCAAATGGAGCTTTCCCTCTCTCAACTAGGCAGGAAGTTTCGGGCCTAGAGGTCGCAGGGGTGGAAAAAGGAATAATTTGTTAAGCGCTTACTACGTGCAAAGCACTATTCTAAGCGCTGGGGAGGATACAAGGTGAGCAGGTTGTCCCACTTGCGGCTCACAGTTTCAATCCCCATTTTACAGATGAGGGAACTGAGGCACAGAGAGGTTAAGTGACTTGCCCCAAGTCACACAGCTGACAAGCAGCAGAGCCGGGATTTGAACCCATGATCTGACTCCCAAGCCCACGCTCTTTCCACTGAGCCATGCTGCTTCTCAATGAGCCTGCTGTGCCCTCTTGGGCACAAGGACAGTTGGGTTGACGATACGACATAGCCTCCATCTCACCCTCTGGTCCCCTCCCTTTCCCCTCTCACTCTGACAACCTAGGCACCGGTGCCCGGGGAGAGCTTCTGCATTGCCACACTCCTCTCGGTCCGACCCTCTGTCCGTCCGTCCCTGACAGCGCATGGCGCCGGCCCTGCCCAGCCCCGCCCCCCCTCCACCCACTCTGTTCTTTTTGGGCTGGGGCGGGGAGGGGGGAGACACACAGGAAGCCACATTGTTCTGAAAGCTGTAATTTAGAGAAACACAGGATGCCAAATCCTCCCCAACCATCAGCCGTCCCAAGCCTGGACAATGCAGTGTGCCCCCCTTAAGGTTTCTGAAGCCAGGGGCGGGAGCAGGCAGGAGCGGGGTGGCATAGGCTGCTGCCCTTTCCCCTCATTCATTCAATCCCCTGGCCAGGTCTCTGCTCCCTGGATCCTGCTCCAAATCAGGGCTGAGACGGTTCATTGGATCTTGGTGTTACCAACTTCCACTAGGAAAGACACAAATGCCCTCAGAAAGAGGATAGGCTGGATAGTCTAACCAGGGGGTTGCAACTCTGACTCTGCTAACGGGCAGACAGTGACAAAGGACCCCAAAGCTCAGCCCCGGTGCTCCCACCGGCCCAGGATGCTGAGGTTTGGGGACGGGGAGGAGCAGGGAAGTGGTGGTCTCTCAGAATGTGTGCATGCCCCATCCACATCCTCTTTTCTGCCAAGATGCCCCCACCTACGCTTGGGGCATCTACACTTGATGTCCCTATGCTTCCTCCTCTTGCTCCCTAAACAGGGGAATTGGGATGATCCAGGGTCCACCCAGGGGTTTCAGGCCACCAAGAGGTCTTTGCTGCTGGCACTGGGAGGAGACCGCATGGGTTCTAATCCCAGCTCTGCCACTTATATGCTGTGTGACCCTGGGCAAGTCACTTAACTTCTCCGTGTCTCAGTTACCTCACCTGTAAAATGGGAATTGAGACTGTGAGCCCTACGTGGGGCAGGGACTGTGACCAACCTTGTATCTAACTCAGGTCTTAGTATAGTGCAAGGCACAGGGTAAGGGCTTAATAACACAATTTTATTATTATTGCAAACAAAGGATGGCAATTCTGAACTCCAGCGGGTTTGGAAATTCCCAGCGGAGGGACAGGGGATGGAGGGTGGGGGAGTGGGGGGGAAGAAATCAACGGGGGGGGGGGGGGGGGAGGATGGGACAGGACAAGGAAGACTTGTCACAAGGTCTAGGTAGTGGGTCTGCCACCCTGCTAAATGAGCCACGGATGGTCAGAGCAGTCTACCTGTCCACCTGGGCCCAGGGGGCCCAACCTCTTTTGTGACTCAGATCACTGGGTGCACATATGGGATCCTAAGCAGGAAGTGACCCTGAAAGGGTCATCCAGTCCATCCCCCTGCCTCCAGGCCCCACCACCCTGACATCATGCCAGGCCTCCAGAAGAGGAAGGTCCCAGGATCTCCTTTGGTCAGCCATTCCAGCGGCAAATAATAGCCTTCTTTAGGTCTAGCCCAAATCCCTTATATTGCAGGGTAGGCCCATTTCTGAGATGAGGGACAGACATACGCACACACCACTGCACTCGTCTCGCATCTGTCACACACAAACACACACACATACACACAAACAAAAATAACCAAGCTGACTAAAGAACAGAATTGCTCTGCGTGGAGGCTCCTAACCTATGTGGTGGTGTTCCCCATGCGTCTGGCCCACCTGCCCGCCTGCAAACATCTGGCGGTTGAGACGAGGGGCTTTCCCCAGGCCACTGAGCAGACGTGGTCACTCCAGGCTTGCTTCATGGCACAGAGCAGTCTCTGTGGGAACTGGATTCCCCCTTCACCACTCTGGAAGGAACCGGGAGTTCTTTCCCAGCCCCAGAGTGGGCCAGCCCTCCAGCCACGGAATCCCAGAGAGAAAATGAGCACGGCTCCCCGGCCCCCCGTAACTTCCGACCAAACGCAAGCTGCCTGCAGTGACCGAACAGTAGCCAGACACCCTCCCAGACGTGGTCTCTTCCCTCTCAACCCGCTGCTTTACCAAGGAGAGAGCAGGGGGAGCCAGGCAGGAAGGCGTTACAGTTTTTGGCTTCCCTCCAGACCCGCCACTGCCTGCGGTGCCCAGAGGAGCGCCCACAGGAGTGCCGTCAGGACCTGCTGGGCGCTGGCTTGGGCCACCGGATCCCATGCCTGTCCGCGCCTGCACACGGGGAGGGCGAATGGTCCACACGCCTGCAGAGTCCTGTTAGCTGTGCCCTCGGGGGCAGGAGCGCACATGCCAGCAAAGGGCGTACCCCAGCGCAGCCGTTACCCCTCGGGACAGGGCCGGGGGCCAAAGCGGCAGGGAAAACCAGGAGGAGCCGCCGGGGCTGAGGTGCGTGGGCCCCAAGGGGCAAACCATGTTCCTTTCGAGCCAAACGGCGGAGACATCGCCTCTCCCCCATACCTGGGGAAATCATCAACAGTTCAGGCTGTCCAGGGCCTTTCATCTACGGGGCTTCGAAGCGCTTTGGCAAGAAGCTCCAGTCTCCACACAGAAAGCCAAAGCCCAGAGAGGACAGGCAACTTGCCCGGGGCCACAGAGCGATTCATTAGCTCGGCCAAGACCAGTCTCCATGCACCCTGGCTGTAGCGAAACAACATTCCTTTGCACCCACGCCTGCATGTTCCCCTGTACGGTACAGGCCCACACCCCTCTGCTTCTGTCTTCATGGGGATAATCCCCACTCCAAAGAGAGCCAGCCCAGTCCCTGTCTACAAGGGAGTCATGCTCCGGGCCTCGGGCAAAGGTGGCAGAGCGGGTGCCTCTCTCGTGCCACTCACACTCCACCTGACTCAACCTTGGCAGGACCCAGAGGCAGGGGGATGGCTCTCCCTCCCCATTTCTGTTCTCCCATTGTGAATTCTCCCTCTGTCCCTCCCCCAGCCCAGGTTGTTAAGTATCACCAGTCAGATATAGCTGTGAATTCTCTTCAAAGAAGGAAGGTAAGAGGGGGGTAGAGGTGAGGGGCGGGTAGAGGAGTGTGAATGTCTCTGTCTCCAAAGCACCTGGGTGCACACCGGGGTCGCAATGGAGCCCGACTCAGTAATCAAGGACAAGACCATCGAGCTCATGAACACTTCAGTTATGGAGGATCAGAATGAAGATGAGTCCCCAAAGAAAAATACACTCTGGCAGATGAACAATGGAATGTCATCTGTGATAGTATCCAGAAAACGGCCATCCGAACGCAATTACAAAAAGGAACGAGACTTGTGTATTAAATATTTCGACCAGTAGCCTGAATCAGATCAGGTTGAATTTGTGGAGGATTTTATTTCATGAATGTGTCATTATCAGCATGGTCATATGAACTCTTACTTGAAGCCTATGTTACAGCGGGACTTCATCACTGCCTTACCAGGTAACTGTACGTCTTCCTAAAGGGTTGGGAGTTGCAGGGGCTGAATATGAAGTTCGTTTGTACTTGGAGCTCTTTCTGCATGCCAGCCATGTTCATCTTTTACTCTGTGAACAACTGAACGTGTTTTGTTCATGTTTTGTTTTATCTGTCTCCCCCTTCTAGACTGTGAGCCTGTTGTTGGGTAGGGACTGTCTCTACATGTTGCTGACTTGTACTTCCCAAGCGCTTAGTACAGTGCTCTGCACACAGTAAGCGCTCAATAAATACGATTGAATGAATGAATGAAAGCATGGGTGGGTAGAAGGTGCTCCCCAGCCTCGCCCCCACAAAACTGAGCACCTACCTAGCGTAGGACACCATCTTCAACGCACTGCAGCACAGGAAATGGGCTCGCCTCTGTGAGGCACTCAACAGAAAGTGCAGCAGCAGCTACGGCGCCTCTGCCCACTTCCTCTCCAGAATGAGGACTCACCTCCGTACCCCCTGACTTTTGCTGGCCCTAATCTCTGCCCCTAACTGGAAGTTTACATTATATAATCCCCCATGACTTCATCCCACATACTCCTCTTTCTTCTCTTTGAGGTGGGGTGGGGGGAACATGCAAGGACAAGGGTGGAAGCCCTCTGAGGTGTGGGGAACTATAAGCCACCTCCGAGTCCTTGGCTCTCATTTGGTAAGGCAGATATAATGGATGAGAAGGAAAGAGAGCGGAATGAGAAGCCCATGATAGGACAGAGGAGGCCAGGACAGCTGGGGACCGGTTTGGAACCCAGGTTACCTGGTCAGCAGATGTGCCCCCTCCACCACCATCCATCTCTGACAGTGTTCTGTTCCAAGGAAACCCCTCTACCCTCACCCCTCCTGCCTCCACGTGGCCAAGAGTCCAGGCAAAGCCATGCCCAACCTGCTCCAGCTGAGTGCACGCACGTGTTGGCAAATGGCCAAAATATATCCTTCCTGGCCTCTGGTTGGGGGGGGCGGGGGTGTAAGAGAGGACCCTGGGGGGAATGGGTAGGATGCCCCTGTGGGTCTTTTGGGATGGTGTAGTGAGCTGGGAGTGCAGGGAAAAGAAACAGCGCAGCTCAGCCAGCTCTAGTTAGAGGCACCTCCATCCCACGTGGGGCCAGCCAGGCTAGAAAACTCACATCCCTTTGACAAAAGGCTTCCCTGCAGAGAGCCAATTCTTTGGTGTCGGTGGTCAGGTTGGTGTGGAATGTCTCGGAGAAGGGTTCCCACCGCTTCCCTTCCTCTGGCCCTCATTCTTCTCCCCACCCTGAATCCGCCTTCCAGGGGAAGGATTACAGCGGCAACGGACAGGCCCTCAAACGGCAGCCCGTCCGTCAAGCGTGTCAGAAGAGCTGTCACTCAGGGCGTGCGGGGCGCCGGACAAAGGAGCTGGGAACTCCGGCACCTCTCTGGGGGAGTCAGATCCCCCGGTGCTTCCAGGCCCTTATCTCTAGGCAACCTGACCTGGCCACTGCGGCCCGAGCTTGCCCGGTTCCCATGGAAAGCACCACACAAGAGGCTGCGGAGCCCTTTTCTCTGAGCCCGGAGAAAAGGGGCTTTGTTAACTTGCCCAGGAGGACAGCGTGAGAGCTGAGCCTCGGGGCTCTGGGAATCCAAACAACCCGCACAGAAGAAACAACAACAGAAAAAGCCCTGCGCTCACCCTCCCTCACCCCTGCCGCCCCCTCCACGAAGTCTGGAGAGAGCTGGAGCCCTCGAGAAAAGGGAGCAATCTGTTCCCAGGATGGACAACTAGGTATCACCCTGAGTAAGGCAATCCAACTCCGGCACCCATTTCCCCCACCTTTCCTTTCCCCTGGGGTGGATAAGAAGTCTCCCCCAAACTGGGGGGAGACCTTCCACCGTGCTCCCCCCGCCCCCACCACTTCCCTCCGGCAGTTTCCCCATCAGGAAGAATAGGATGAGGCTCTATGAGACCTCCTCTCAACTGCTCCTCTCCAGCAGGGAGGCAGTCCCAAGACCCCTCCTCCTTCCTCCGCAACCAAGCCAGGTTTCCAGAAGAGATTCAGCCATCCCTTCCCCTGGTGGTCCAGGGATAAGGACCCGGGCAGATAGAGAATCCGGCACGGTCCGGGGGCAGAGGTCAGGGGGCCAGGTGAGGTGCCCTTGAACCTCCCCGCAGAAAAGTGTCCCCCGCACAGTCCCCGGGCGGATGGGGCTGAGGGACAAAAGCCCCCAGAGACTCGTTTCGGAATGAGTGGGGGATTTTCTCCAGGGAGGATGAGGGTGAAAAGATCCCAGGGTCTCGACTGGGGACGGCTGTCAGACGGCGAATACTGCAGTGCGACTGGAGGCGGAGGCGTGACGAAAATGTGTCAGCGTATTTTTGTCACGCTACCCTGCCTGCACAGAGAAGAGCCCAGCTGCCAGAACGAGGTGACGGAGAGGTTCGGGGCCGGGGGGAGTTTCAAGGCGTCTCAGGGCCATTTGAGGGGATCAGGGTGGCCTCTGGATCCCAGGCACCGGGGGGTCCAGCCCAGAGAGGTTTCTGAGGGTGGCTTCAAGCGGGACCTTGCCAAATACCTGCCCAGATGGGAAAAGGTGGGGAGCATCTGGCCAATGGACACACAGCCCTGTCCCTCAGCCCTGCTTCCCCACCCTGCTTCAGCCCAAACCTCCTTGCCTGGGGACCAATCATTTGGTCTTGACCTCTACAGACCTGGCAGGAGAAAGAGGAGAATAGGGTTCCTGCAGGCTCTACAGCCTCGGATGGAAAGTTATTGTTTTTACTACTACTATTGCATTTGTTAACCTAGCACTGATCTAAGCACTGGGGGTAGATATATAAGTTAATCAGGTCAGAGAGTCTTTTCTCATCCCCCACAAATTACCTTAAGGCCCAGCCCCCACCCCACCCCCGATCCACCCAGAGTCAGAAGCAACAGCCTCGGGCCCCAAGGGTACTATTTCGAGGCCCTGAGGGTACTATTTCAGCTAATAAACTCTGAGGGTACTATTTCAGCTCCTAAGGATTTAAGTATCTCAGGATCCTGCCCTCAGCATGCCTCCTCCTGACAGGAACGCGAGGGGTTCTTCTAATCTGAGCTCTTGTCTTTTTTCCTTTTTGTTCTCCCTCCCTCTCATTAAGCAGTGCAGAGAGTACGCTCTTGGGTCCCCCTCCCTCCTTCCCAGCTTCTCTAAGTGGCGGGAGCTGGCCTCCCCTCTGCCTTGCATCTCACAAGTCCAGTCCAGAAACAAATTTAATTTCATGGTCACCTCCCATTCGGTCCCAAATGGCACAAACCCCTCTGCTCCTCTTCCTCCCTTCTCTGAGAAGTCGAGGTTGTGGGGATTTGGGGATTAACAGGCATCGTAGGGGAGGGCAGAGGTGGAGAAAGGGGTGGCAGTGTCTAGATCCAGCGTTTAGGGGGGCTGTAAACCAGCCAAGGGCGATCGATCGATCAATCAATCAGTTGTATTTATTGAGCGTTTACTGTGAGCAGAATTAAGTGGTTTACTACGTACAAGGCACTGTACTAAGAGCTGAGATGGATGCAAGGAAATCAGGTTGGACACAGTCCCTGTCCCTCGTGGGGCTCACAGTCTCAATCCCCATTTTACAAATGAGGTTGGACACAGTCCCTGTCCCTCGTGGGGCTCACAGTCTCAATCCCCATTTTACAGATGAGGTAACTGTGGCACGGGGAAAGAAAGTGACTTACCCAAGGTCACGCGGCAGACATGTGACAGGGTACTAAGCAATAACAACCGACACGTTCCCTGGCCACAGTGGGCTTACAGTCTAGGGGTAGGGGTGGGGGGGAGAAACGTCAATATAAATGAAGTGCGGCTCCGTTGGGATCGGCCAGTTCGGAGGCGTTTCGGCGATTTCGGTTTCCTCTTGGGGTGGGCGGGTCCGGCGGCGGGCGGAGGAGGCCCGTGGCCACCCTCGAGCCGCGTCAGGATGCCCGGCCTCCCCGCTCAATCCGACTCCCCAGCGGCCTGCCTGGAGGAGGTGGGGCGGTGCTGTGCGATGCGTTGGGGTCCCCGGGGGGTCGCCAAGCGAGGGCCCATCAGTCCGCACCATCCGTCCGGCCTCCGCACGACCCGCGGGGCCTTCGGGCTCGGGATGGGGAGATTGCCAGGGGTCGGGGGTCAGGCGGCTCCGCGCCCGCCAAGCCACCGGACGACCCGCCCTTCAGCATCTGCCCCCCGCCCACACGTCCAATCCCATCTGCCTGCATCCACCCCAATGCTTAGCACAGTGTCTGGCAAGTCACCGCAACTCGCTCCCTTTCCTTTCCCCTCTCCCCGCCCCACAGTACTTATTCATATATATCTACAGTTGTAGCTCTTTATATTGATGCCGGTTTGCTTATAATAATGATGACATTTATTAAGCGCTTACTATGTGCAAAGCACTGTTCTAAGCGCTGGGGGGGGGGATACAAAGTCATGAGGTTGTCCCACGTGGGGCTCACAGTCTTCATCCCCCTTTTACAGATGAGGGATCTGAGGCCCAGAGAAGTGAAGTGACTTGCCCAAAGTCAAACAGCTGACAAGTGGCGGAGCCGGGCTTTGAACCCATGACCTCTGACTCCAAAGCCCAGGCTCTTTTCCACTGAGCCACGCCTGTCTCCCCACCTCTAGACTGTGGAGCCCGTTGTGGGCAGGGACCGTGTCCCTTTAGTAGTACAGTGTACTTTCCAAGCAATTAGAACAGTGGTTTGCACACAGTCACTACTCAATAAATACGATTGAATGACTGGGTGAATGAATGGCACATCGTAAGCGGCTCACAAACGACACAATGATGATTCCCCCGGGGCCCCGACAAGGGAGGGCAGCGGCGCGGGTTTGAAGAATGGGGAGGGAAGGAAAAGACGAGCCCTGCGGGCAGGCGGGCACTCGCCGACATGTCCGACTGCTCTACTCGTCGCATCCCTGGCATAGTTTGGCAGCGGGCTAAGGCTCCCGGCCGCATTCCCTCTCACCTGTCCGGGGAGGGAAGGAGGGAAGGAAGGAACACCTTACCAGAAGCCATCAGCTCCGGAGGCTGGGCCGCATTTGCTTTCATTCATTCAATCGTATTTCTTGAGCGCTTACTGTGTGCAGAGCACTGTAGTAAACGCTTGGGAAAGTACAATGAAAAAATAAAGAGAGATCACTGCCCACAAAGGGTTTACAGCCTGGGGGGTGGGCGGGGAGAAACAGACATCAAAACAAGCAGGCATCGACACAAATATAATTATATTTGTATACACGCACACACACATATATACACGCGTAAGTGGTGTGGGGCGGGGGGTGGGAGGGAAGAGCAAAGGGAAGAAGTCGAGGTAATAATAATTAGAGAAGCAGCGTGGCTCAGTGGAAAGAGCATGGGCTTTGGAGTCAGAGGTCCTGGGTTCAAATCCTGGCTCCGCCAATTGTTAGCTGTGACACTTTGGGCAAGTCACTTGACTTCTCTGTGCCTCAGTTCCCTCATCTGTAAAACGAGGTAAGACTGTGAGCCCCCCGTAGGACAACCTTATCACCTTGTAACCTCCCCAGCGCTTAGAACAGTGCTTGACACATAGTACGCGCTTAATACATGCCATTATGTATTATTAATAATAATAATGATGGCTTTCGTTAAGCGCTGACTACGTGCCAAGCACTGTCCTAAGCGCTGGGGGGATACAAGGTAATCAGGTTGTCCCACGTGGGGCTCACAGTCTTCATCCCCATTCTGCAGATGAGGGAACTGGGGCCCAGAGAAGTGAAGCCTCCCCATCCCCGCTCCCCCCCCGCCCCCTCCCCACAGCACCTGTATATATGTTTGCACGTATTTATTACTCTATTTTATATGTGCATGTTTATTCTATTTTGTTAATATGTTTTGTTTTGTTGTCCGTCTCCCCCTTCTAGACTGTGAGCCCGCTGTTGAGTAGAGACCGTCTCTGTACTTTGCCAACTTGTACTTCCCAAGCGCTTAGTCCAGTGCTCTGCACACAGTAAGCGCTCAATAAATACGACTGAATGAATGAGGCGACTTGCCCAAAGTCAATCAATCAATCGTATTTATTGGGCGCTTACTGTGTGCAGAGCACTGGACTAAGCGCTTGGGAAGTACAAGTTGGCAACATAGAGAGACGGTCCCTACCCAGCAGTGGGCTCACAGTCCCACAGCTGACAAGTCGGGATTAGAACCCAGGACCTCCGGCCCCCTTCTAGACTGCGAGCCCACTGTTGGGTAGGGCCCATCCCCGGACAGGAGAGATACATAACCAGGGTAGAGCTCAGAGTATTAAGGGAGACCAGCAGGAGTCTGGTAACAAATTGTTTTGATGGGGGTTTTTCCAAGGTGATAGAGGTGCTTTATTGCCTTGCCTCCATCTGAGTGCACGTGGCCTTATTCATTCATTCAATCGTATTTATTGAGCGCTTACTGTGTGCAGAGCACTGGACTAAGTGCTTGGGAAGTCCAAGTTGGCAACATATAGAGATGGTCCCTACCCAACAGTGGGCTCACAGTCTAGAAGGAGGCCGGAGGTCCTGGGTTCTAATCCCGGCTTGTCAGCTGTGGGACTGTGAGCCCACTGTTAGATAGGGACCGTCTCTCTATGTTGCCAACTTGTACTTCCCAAGCGCTTAATACATTGCTCTGCACACCGTAAGCGCCCAATAAATACGACTGATTGATTGACTCCCAATCCCGGGCTCTTTCCACTGAGCCACGCTGCTTCTCTGGTGACGCGGAAGAGAGGGCCAGGGGGCTCAGTCCGGGAAGGCCTCCGGGAGGAGGTGCGCCTTCAATCATATTTATTGAGCGCTTAATGTGTGCAGAGCACTGTACTAAGCGCTCGGGAAGTACAAGTTGGCAACACAGAGAGACGGTCCCTACCCAACAGCGGGCTCACAGCCTTCAGCAGGGGGGTGACCGGAGCCGCTCCCTCGACTCACCACGTCTTTGTGCCGGGAGATCCAGGTGTCCAGGAGCAGGTCCAGCCGGGCCTTGTGGAACTTCTTGGTGGTCTTGACGGCGATGAAGACGTCCCGGGGGAGGATGTCCTCCAGCTGGGGCCTGGGCCCGCTTTCCCCGGGCTGGGCGAGGCCGGGCGGCGGCGGCGGGCCCGCGTCCCTCCTTACCCGGCTCAGCCTGCCGAAGTAGTCGGAGAAGCTGCGGACGTGTCGGGGCTGCGGGGCGGCGGCGGCGGCGTTGGCGGGCTCGTCTCCCCGGGGCGGCGGAGGGGACGGATGCTGCGGCTCCCGTGGCCGGGCCTCGGCGGCGCCGGCCAGGCTCCGCAGGGCCCGCCGGCCTCCCTCCCCGCCGCCGGCCGCCGCCGCCTCCGGGGCCTCCTGCAGCAGCAGCCGCCGCCGCTGCTGCTGCTGCTGCTGCTTCTGCTGATCGGCCATGAGGACCAGGAGGCAGGCCAGCAGGGCCCCGACCAGGGACAGGACCAGCCGCCGGCCGCAGCTCTTCAGCATCTTCCGGTTGCCTGGGGCGACGGGGGCTTCGGCTCCGCTCCTTCGCGCCCACCCGCACCGCCCGCCACGCACGCCTCTCTGAGCTGGCGGCGCGGCCGGCTCGCCCTTATAATACCTCCCCCGCCCCAGGCCACGCCCCCCGCGCTCCTGATTGGCCCCTCCCCGCCATAGTCCCCGCCCACCTCCCCTGATTGGTCCCTCCCCAGGCCACGCCCCCATCCTCCGATTAGCCCCGCCCCCCGAGGGCCCGCGCGCTCCCCCACGTGGCTCGCGGCGGGGGGAACAGCTGCGCCGCCCGCCCCTTTCACACGTGCACTCGCACACACTCGACCAGCAGACTTACCTTCCCTCCCCCCCGCCCAAACTCTCTCCTCTCAATCAATCAATCAATCAATCGTATTTATTGAGCGCTTACTATGTGCAGAGCACTGTACTAAGCGCTTGGGAAGTACGGGTCTCTCATTCACTCATTCAGTCCTACTGACTGTGTGCTGAGCATTCATATGTACATATGGTTGTACATATTTATTACTCTATTTATTTATTTATTTATTTATTTATTTTACCTGTACATTTCTATCCTACTTATTTTATTTTGTTGGTATGTTTGGTTCTGTTCTCTGTCTCCCCCTTTTAGACTGTGAGCCCACTGTCGGGTAGGGACTGTCTCTATGTGATGCCAATTTGTACTTCCCAAGCGCTTAGTACAGTGCTCTGCACATAGTAAGCGCTCAATAAATACGATTGATTGATTGATTCATTCATTCATTCAATCCCATTGATTGAGCACTTACTGTGGGCGGGGCACTCATTCGTTCAGTCGGATTTATTGAGCGCTCACAGGGTGCTGAGCGTTCACTCATTCGTCCGATCGTATTTATTGAGCGCTTACTGTGTGCTGAGCATTCATTCAATCGTATTGATTGAGCACTTGCTGTGTGCTGAGCATTCATTCAATCGCATTGATTGAGCACTTACTGTGTGCTGGGCATTCATTCATTCATCCGATCGTATTTATTGAGCACTTGCTGTGGGCTGAGCAGTCACTCATTCGGTTAATCGTATTTATTGGGCGCTTACTGTGTGCTGAGCATTAATGCATTTGTTCAGTCGTATTTATTGAGCGCTTACTGTGTGCTGAGCATTCACTCATTCGTCCGATCGTATTTATTGAGCGCTTACTGTGTGCTGAGCATTCATTCAATCGTATTGATTGAGCACTTGCTGTGTGCTGAGCATTCATTCAATCGTATTGAGCGCTTACAGTGTGCTGAGCGTTCACTCATTCGTCCGATCGTATTTATTGAGCGCTTACTGTGTGCTGAGCATTCATTCAATCATATTGATTGAGCACTTGCTGTGTGCTGAGCATTCATTCAATCGTATTGATTGAGCACTTACTGTGTGCTGAGCATTCATTCAATCGTATTGATTGAGCACTTGCTGTGTGCTGAGCATTCATTCAATCGTATTGATTGAGCACTTGCTGTGTGCTGAGCATTCATTCAATCGTATTGATTGAGCACTTACTGTGTGCTGGGCATTCATTCATTCATCCGATCGTATTTATTGAGCACTTGCTGTGGGCTGAGCAGTCACTCATTCGGTTAATCGTATTTATTGGGCGCTTACTGTGTGCTGAGCATTAATGCATTTGTTCAGTCGTATTTATTGAGCGCTTACTGTGTGCTGAGCATTCACTCATTCGTCCGATCGTATTTATTGAGCGCTTACTGTGTGCTGAGCATTCATTCAATCGTATTGATTGAGCACTTGCTGTGTGCTGAGCATTCATTCAATCGTATTGAGCGCTTACAGTGTGCTGAGCGTTCACTCATTCGTCCGATCGTATTTATTGAGCGCTTACTGTGTGCTGAGCATTCATTCAATCGTATTGATTGAGCACTTACTGTGTGCTGAGCATTCATTCAATCGTATTGATTGAGCACTTACTGTGTGCTGAGCATACATTCAATCATATTTATTGAGTGCTTACAGTGTGCTGAGCATTCATTCATTCATTCAGTCATATTTATTGAGCGCTTACTGTGTACTGAGCATTCACTCATTCGTCCGATCATATTTATTGAGCACTTACAGTGTGCTGAGCATTCATTCATTCGTTCAGTCATATTTATTGGGCGCTTACTGTGTACTGAGCATTCATTCATTCATCCGATCGTATTTATTGAGCACTTACTGTGTGTCGAGCATTCACTCATTCAATCGTATTTACTGAGCACCTACTGTGTGCTGAGCATTCACTCATTCATCCAATCGTACTTACTGAGCACTTACTGTGTGCTGAACATTCATTCATCCAATCGTATTTACTGAGCACTTACTGTGTGCTGAGCATTCACTCATTCATTCAATCGTATTTACTGAGCACTTGCTGTGCGCTGAGCATTCATTCATTCAATCATATTTATTGAGCACTTACTGTGTGCTGAGCATTCACTCATTCATTCAATCGTATTCATTCATTCAATCATATTCACTGAGCGCTTACTGTGTGCTGAGCATTCGTTCATTCATTCAATCATATTTATTGAGCGCTTACTGTGTGCTGAGCATTCATTCATTCATTCAATCATATTTATTGAGCACTTACTGAATGCAGAGCACTGTACTAAGCGCTACATGTAGAGACGGTCCCTACCCAATAACGGGCTCACAGTCTAGAAGGGGGAGATAGATAGACATCAAAACAAAGCATGTAGATGGGTGTCAAAATCATCAGAATAAATAGAATTATAGCTATATGCACATCATTAACAAAACAAATAGAATAGTTGATATGTACAAGTAAAACAGAGTAATAAATCTGTACAAATATATACAAGTGCTGTGGGGAGGGGAAGGAGGTGAGGGCGGGGAGGAGGAGAGGAAAATGTACTATGCCCTTGGGAAACTACGATGCAGCAATGGAGACAATCTCTCCCGATAACAAGCACACAGTTTGGGGTGTGTGTGTGTGTTGGGGGAGAGACGTCAATACAAATAAACACCAATATGAATAAATAAAATTACAGATACATACATAAGAGGTGGGGGAGAGCAAAGGGAGCAAGTGACTGTGTCTCTGATTGTGTCTCTAGTCGGGCAGCTCTAGAACAGTCAACCTGGGGGAAAACACAAGGAAAACTCTATTTTACCTGTACATATTTAGTATTCTATTTGTTCTGATGAGTTTGACACCTGTCTACATGTTTTGTTGCCTCCCCAGCTTAGGGCACAGAGGGTAGAAAGGTGGTGAGAGAAAGGGAGGAAGGGGGAGAGAAAAACTGGAAGCGACTGAATGCTTACCTAGAGAAGGGGGTTGAGATAGGGAGCTGACTCCTCTTGGAGCTTCTTCTACCCCTCCAAGTATCCAGTTAAAGGCAAACTCTTCTCCGCTGCTGTAGCTCCACTTGCAGGCCTCTGAACCAGGTCTCATCGGGGCAAACCCTCATTAGCAGCTGGAGCCTTTTTCACCCTGTCGAAAACCAGAGATAGAAAAGCCCCTAAGATCCTCGGGGAACTCAGTGACCCTTCTAACGACCCAGAGAGAAAGAGCAGGGCCTGACTTATCCTCTTACTCACCCCATTTTACAGAGGACAAAACTGAGAAAATCAATCAATCAATCAATCAATCAATCGTATTTATTGAGCGCTTACTATGTGCAGAGCACTGTACTAAGCGCTTGGGAAGTACAAATTGGCAACACATAGAGACAGTCCCTACCCAACAGTGGGCTCACAGTCTAAAAGGGGGAGACAGAGAACAGAACCAAACATACCAACAAAATAAAATAAATAGGATAGAAATGCACAAGTAAAATAAATAAATAAATAAATAGAGTAATAAATATGTACAACCATATATACATATATACAGGTGCTGTGGGGAAGGGAAGGAGGTAAGATGGGGGGATGGAGAGGGGGACGAGGGGGAGAGGAAGGAAGGGGCTCAGTCTGGGAAGGCCTCCTGGAGGAGGTGAGCTCTCAGCAGGGCCAGCTCTCAGCAGAGAGCTTTTTCTCTCAGAGAAAAAGGGAAAGGAGAAAAAAAATTGATATGCGCTACTGTAGGTGGAGCCTGGAAAGGAACCCAGGACCCCTGCCCTCCAGCCCCAACCTCCTGCAGGAGATTGTTTAGCTGGGTCACACGAAAGGCCACATTCTCACTGGTTCTTCCTTTTTCCTTTCAGCTTCTCTTCGTTTTTCCTCCTGTCACACCGGAGAATGTGGGTGCCTGGACCCAATACCAAGAGGGTGATTCCTTAGAGGAAGAAAGACCTGAAGATCTAGGCCTTTTCTCTCTTGCTTGCTTGCTCTCTCTCTCTCTCTCTCTCTCTCTCTCTCTCTCTCTCTCTCTCTCTCTCTCTCTCTCTCTCTCTCTCTCTTTATTAGTATTAGTGAAACCAAGAAGAGTTTGGATCCTTTCGTTGGCCATACTGTGGAAGGCTACTTCCTTTCTTTAGCCACAGAGGTTTGCAGAAGGAAGACATTGCTGGTTTGGCTTTTCCCCATATGGGGAGTGTTGCCTATTGGTTAGTGCAGGGGTGGACAGAAATAGGCTTTTGCATCAGTCAACTTACCTGCTGTGTGATTTTTCAGGGATTCACTTAATATTCTGTGCCTTAGCTCATCCCCTCAATACCTCCTCTTCCCATCAACCTAACACCCCAACGCTACCACTCCCACCTCTCCCCCCACCCCAACTGCCTTCTAAATGGGATTGAGGACATTGGCCTCTGAGGGACCTCCTGAGGTTTGGGAACAGCCCAAGGCTGGGAAATACTGAATTGAAAGGTGTTAGGGGAGGGCCAGCCGGAGAGAGAGACATCTGAAGAGGCTTTTCAGCCGCTAGGCAGCACCGGCGTGTGCCCCAGGATAGGAATGTGCAGAAAACAGCTGGAAGGGGAGAGAACAGGCGTGGGGTTTGCCCTGCTTGGCGGCTGGCTAGGCTGATGAAAGATGAAGAGAAAACAAAGGAGCCTTATTTTCACACCACAGGACAAACAAACAAACCTTTCCCAGCCTGACACAAGGCAGAGGTCCGGGAGACACTTGGCTTTTTGCTGTGATCTTGCTGGTTTTGGCTCCTTCTGTCATCTGATTTGACTGCTCTCACAACTCCAATTAAGAGGAGGGCCTTCCCTCCACCCCCACCTCTTCTTTTCCTCTCCCTTCCACCCTACCTCGGGAAGGAACACAGAGCCCCTTTCAAGGAGGACCCTGAATGGAGGATGCTTGCTCGTAGCCAGCGGCTGCCTGGCCCTCTGGGGTGGGGGTCTCACTAGGGGCCGGGGATCAGTGAAGTAGACAGATGTGCAGGGACCCTTGGGCAGCCCAGACACCTCCCTGCTGGCATCTTTCACAGTGCCAGGAACCGCTGCTGCACAATACAAAGGCGGCAGTCACAATAGTCGGCCTGTTCACGGCCAGTCCCCAAAAGACACGTCAGGAGTCTACAGATTCCTGACACCAGGACACGCCAGCACAAAGCTCCCAGTCTCTGTTCAAACTAAGTTACCGAAGTTCCACTCCCCATGCAGGGGGCTGGCGGGAAGGAGACTGGTGTTGGGGGCGGGGAGGGGGGGATGCAGCTGTATGCAGAACGTAACCTTCCTCCCCCTGGCCCGGGTTTGAGGCCAGCCAGCTGACGCCAGCCTGGCAGAGGGGTTGTGTCTGCTTTCTGTTCCACTAATGTGCCCCTTCCAGAGCGAAGGTTCCCGCGGCTCCAGAGGCCCGATACTATCTGAGCTCTTCCTTTGGGTGCACAAGTCTGGCCTGTGCTTTTGACCTCCTTAAATGCTCCTTCTCGGCCACCCACACTGATGTATGACTGCTCCATTTCCCCCCAGAGCCCAGAGATGACATTCTCCGCTCCCCACTCTGTTCAGACCCGTTTAAGAGCCCTGGGCAATGTGGGGACCACTAGAGTTTGCTCCTGAGTTCCTGAAGTCAGGGCCGTTCCTCACTTCATTCATTCAATTGTATTTATCAAGGGATTACTGTGTGCAGAGCCCTGCACTAAGAGCGTGGGAGAGTACAATACAACAACAAAAAAAGTCATATTCCCTGCCCAAGGTGAGCTTACAGTCTGGTGGGAGGAGACAGACATCAATACAAATAAATAAAATGACAGATATGTACATAAGTGCTATGGGGCTGGGAGTTGGGAAGAGCAAATGGAGTAAGTCAGGGTAATGCAGAAGGGAGTGGGAGATGAGAAACAGCGTGGCTCAGCGGAAAGAGCATGGGCTTTGGAGTCAGATGTCATGGGTTCAAATCCTGGCTCCGCAAATTGTCAGCTGTGTGACTTTGGGCATGTCACTTAACTTCTCTGTGCCTCAGTTACCTCGTCTGTAAAATGGGGATTAAGACTGTGAGGCCCCCCCCCGTGGGACAACCTGATCACCTTGTAACCTCCCCAGCTCTTAGAACAGTGCACATAGTAAGCGCTTAATAAATGCCATTATTATTATTATTATTATGAGGAAAAGTGGGGCTTAGTCTGGGAAGGCCTCTTGGAGGAGATGTGCCTTCAATTAGGCTTTGAAGTGGGGGAGAGTAATTGTCTTTCGGATCTGAGGAGGGAGGGGGTTCCGGGTAAGAGGCCGGATGTGGTCAAGGGGTCCGCAGCCAGACAGCCAAGATCGAGGCACAGTGAGGTTACAGCTAGAGGAGCGAAGTGCGTGGACTGGGTTGTAGAAGGAGAGAAGCAAGGTGAGGTAGGAGGGGGCAAGCTGGCGGAGGGCTTTAAAGCCAATAGTGAGTTTTTGTTCGCTGTGGAGGTCGATGGGTGACCAACTGGAGCTTTTTCAGGAACGGGGTGACACATCCTGAACGTTTTTGTAGAAAAATGATCTGGGCAGCAGAGAGAAGTATAGACTGGAGTGGGGAGAGACAGGAGCTGGAAGGTCAGCAAGGAGGCTGATGCGATAATCCAGATGGAATAGGATGAGTGATTGTCTTAACATGGTAGCAGTTTGGATGGAGAGGAAAGGGCAGATTTTAGCTATGTTGGGAAGGTGGGACTGACAGGATTTAGTGATGGATTGAAAATGTGGGTTGAATGACAGAGATGATTCAAAGGGCACCCTCCAAAGTGAGGGTGCAAAGAGGCAGCACCCCGATCTCTCATTTTCTTGGAAGCAAAGGGACCTGGACAAGCAGAGAAATGAGCCGCAAACACCCTCTCCCTCCCCTTCTCCTCTGTCTCTTTCCACTCTCATTTCCCTCCAAAGCGTGGCAACAGGTGTGGAAGCTGAAGTTGCCAAGGGGCCAGATGGAATCAGGAGCAGGAAATAATATGGCTGAGATGCAGAGTTCTCTGCTGTCCCCTCCCCGGGCTCCTGGGCTTCTATAGTTCCATTTGATTGTTCCCTGAATTCTGTGACCCTGGCTGCATTTAGATCCCTTGAAGTAAGCTGGGAAAGGCAACGTTTCTCTGCTTCCTAGCCCGGCTTCCCAGAAAGCAAAAGTGCTCAGACCCCACAGTTAGCCCCAGAGGGTGGTCTCCAGGCCTCAGGCGGGGCTCTCTCCCCTCTCCCAGTTGAGGCAGTCACCTCTGAGAGACCAAAACCATTCCCCCAGGGTTAGGTGTTCTTGGTGCCACGATGCAGGCAGATGCGGGGCAGGGATCCCAGAGGGCTCTCTCCATGGGAGAAGCTTCCAAAATCGATTAATCAATGGTATTTATTGGGTACTTAATGTGTGCAGAGCTTGGGAGACTACAATACAATAGAGTTGCTAGACAAGTCAGACTGTAAACTCACTGTGGGCAAGGAATGTGTCCATTTATTGTTATATTGTACTCTCCCAAGCATTTAGTACAGTGTGCTGCACACAGTAAGTGCTCCATACATACAATTGAATTGAATGAATGAAGTCTCCAGCCCACAAGGGCCTTATGGTCTTACCAGGAAAAACCATTAAAGAGCAAGTGTCAGGTTCTACAGGGCCCAAGAGCAGAGATTCTTTCCAGGATTGACTCTCCTCCACTCCCTGTCTTCACCTGCAGGTTGGCCCACAGCTCCCTGTCCATGGAGTCTTCTCCCTCCTCCTCCCTCTCAGAAAATGATCCTTTCCTTCCCGATCCTAAGATGACAAGAGACATTCCTAACTCCACTGGAAAAAGCGATGAAATCCCCAAGCCGACACACATAGTCCTTGATCCACGGACACATGTGATGATGATGACTTTGTTAAGCACTTAGAGAAGCAGTGTGGCTCAATGGGAAAGAGCACGGGCTTTGGAGTCAGAGGTCATGGGTTCAAATCCTGCCTCTGCCAATTGTCAGCTGTGTGACTTTGGGCAAGTCACTTAACTTCTCTGTGCCCCAGTTACCTCATCTGTAAAATGGGGATGAAGACTGTGAGCCCCACGTGGGACAACCTGATTACCTTGTAAGCTCCCCAGTGCTTAGAACAGTGCTTTGCACGTAGTAAGCGCTTAATAAATGCCATCATCATTATTATTATTATTTCTATGTGGCAGGCACTGTACTAAGCGCTGGGGTGGATACAAGCAAATCGGGTTGGATCCAGTCCCTGTCCCATGTAGGGCTCACAGTCTCAATTCCCATTTTAAAGATGAGGTAACTTGGGCACAGAGAAGTAAAGTGACTTGCCCAAGGTCACAAAGCAGACAAATGTCAGAGCTGGGATTGGAACCCATGACCTTCTGTCTCCCAGGCATGCTGCTAAGTCATGCTGCTTCTCCTGCCAGACTCTTCGGGTGGCAGGGGAGACAGCAGAGGATATAAACCCAGTGCTCTGGAGTCCTGCATAACTCAGGAAAAAGAAACTTTTTCTACCTCTATTATACAGATCATTGCTTCAATTCTCTGCCTTGCTTTGGCTCTGGAGGCCTAAGTGTCTGGAGACCTCCAAAATGCTATAAGAGGTGGGCAGGGGGCTAGGGCTTCAAAGTGAGCCAAAAGCATTTGCCTCCACTGCCAGATGGCCCTGGGAAAAAGGCTGAAGTGACAACTATCCCAGGGTTTTATCTCCTGCCATAAACTCATCACAGGAGGTATGGTCAGAGCTTGATGAGCTGTGATCCTGAGGCACGGGAGTAAAATGGATCCTCGAAATTCACAGATAATCAAAACCCCAATTTAGCCAATACAGCCCAACCCCCAAACCATATTCTGCAGCAGGTTAGGGTAGGCGGATTAGTGTGAATTGCCTAGTATGTGCCTGTCCACCTCGGGTGGAAGACTTTATGAAATGGCGTGAAGCCAGGTAGCCGAGAGGTGGAGAAGAGTTTTAGGCCTAGAAAAGCTACAAGCTGGAGGCTCAGACCATGGATAATGAGCTGTCCGGAAGTACCCAGGAATTCCTGCTCCTAACTGGGGTTTAAACAGGGTGGGATATCCCAGGAACTCCGACCTGAGTATTTTTGATAAGTATGGGACAAAAGAGCTAAGAAGTGTCCCCTTGCCAGGCAAGGCTTACTCACAATCAGGGGGTGTGTCTTGTCAGAAGCATACTCACTCTTCCCACTGAATGTATGTAAGAACTACCATAATTAGCAAGAATCATTGGTGACAATTTCTATGCAGTAATTTTTTTAATGTTACTTGGAAAGCACTTATTATGTGTCAAGCACTGTACAAAGGGAACTATGTTGGATACAGTCCATGTCCCACAGGAGGCTCACTGCCTAAGAGGGAGTAGGATTTAATTCTCATTTTACAAATGAGGTAACGGAGGCATAAAGAAGTTTAGTGACTTGCCCAAGATCACACAGCAGACAAATGGCAGAGCCGGGATTAGAACCCAGGTTCTCAGGCCACTGGTCTTTCTACTCGGCCAAACTGCTTCCACTAACCTGTTAACGCTACCACCTCTAATAACTAGAACAACGTTAATACAGTTCAGGAAAAAACAAATCATTGCTGCATTCTATTTTTGAATGTTCCTTCTAATGGCATCTCTAGAAGGGTTTCTTATTATGACCTCCATTTTCCTGCTGGAGAAACTGAGGTCCAGCTAGGTTCAGCAATGTGTCCAAGGTCACCAGTGGTGCAGAGACCAGGAGCATGATGTGCTCCTGGACCAGGGCTTTACGCTGAGGGCTACTGTACACTGCCACTGAACTTGGGGAAGGGGAAGGAGCGGTCCCAGGCCCAGTCTGCAGACGAATCATTAATCATTAATTCATTAATTCATTCAATCGTATTTATTGAGCGCTCACTGTGTGCAGAACACTGTACTAAGTGCTTGGGAAGTACAAGTTGGCAACATATAGAGACAGTCCCTATCCAACAACAGGCTCACAGTCTGGAAGACTGATCAGGGAGGAGACGAGGCAGAGGGCACGGGGAGCAGGGGAGAGGGGTGAATGGTCCACTGAGTGACGGATGTGGGCTGGCTGTGCCCAAGTTCCTTTTTCTTCTGCACCCCTGGACCTGCAGCCCCAGAGTCAATCTGGGGCACTGAAAACAATGGATGGAGGTGGAGAGATGGAAGGGAGAAGCCACAGGGGCCGCTGAGGGAGCAGAAATGGTAGGGCAGTGGGGAGAGCAGGGCTGGAGACTGAATGAGTTAAACCCATTATTGTATCGGAGCAGTTTCCTGCGCGATGCTCCGAGGAACAAGCACCACAAAAGGCCAAGTGAGCATTCTTGTGGAGAAAGTGGGTTCCCTTGAAAAGGATTTAATTTCTTTTCTGTCAGTTGAATGGAATTTCGTGGTGACTCCTTGAGGTCTAAGAATCTGGGAGGAGGGAGAGGGGGGACGGACAGCATAAACTCTACAAACATTCTCTCACCCAGACACACACACACACATACACATACACACGGTCTCTCCTCGCCCCCGCATCCATCTCCCGGCGGAGGCGTTCACCACCCCAAACTCCCCCCACCGCCCAGGCCCTGAGATTCTGCACTCATTGTTGGAGCAGGAGACTGGCTGAGCTAACACAAACGGCCCCAGAGAGCCGGACTCCTGTCAGAAAGCTTGGGGCCGGGACCTGGTCTGTGCTGCCTGGTTTCTCATGCTCGCTATTCAGGGTCTCTGTGAACAGAGGGGAGGGAAAACTGTTCAATTCGAAGGAGAGAAAAGGAGTTGATGGGAACTGATTTATGGGTGGGTGCCAGCACTGTCAGCAGCTGAGACAGATTTCTCCCCAGGGCTTTCCCCATCTCCATCAGTTTTGGGACTTCCCCTCTTTCCCTTCCATTTTCTTTACCGAAGTGATGGGAGCAAATCCATTCTTGAATCAATCAATCAATCAATCAATCAATCGTATTTATTGAGCGCTTACTGTGTGCAGAGCACTGTACTAAGCACTTGGGAAGTACAAGCTGGCAACATACAGAGACAGTCCCTACCCAACAGTGGGCTCACAGTCTAGAAGGGGGAGACAGAGAACAAAACCAAACATACTAACAGAATAAAATAAATAGAATAGATAGGTACAAGTAAAATAAATAAATAGAGTAATAAATATGTACACTTCTCTGGGCCTCAGTGACCTCCTCTGGAAAATGGGGATGAAGACTGTGAGCCCCACGTGGGACAACCTGATCACCTTGTATCCTCCCCAGAGCATAGAACAGTGCTGTGCCCACAGTAAGCACTTAACAACTACGATTGATTGATTGATTACTCTCCCAAGAGCTTAGCACAGCTCCCTGCACAGTCATCATTCAGGAAATGGATTAGACGTCAGAGGCTGCAGCTGGTAGCGCTGGCACAGGGACATGGAGGGAAGGGGGTCAGGCCAATCAGGAGGGTGGGCAGCCCTCGTGGGGGCCGGGGGTCAAAGGTCAGCCCCAGACGAGGCTGGGGGAGCGCGGGGGCTGGGGCCATTCTGAACAGAGTGAAGTGGTGTGGGGATGAGGCAGGTTTGGCAGTGGGGGACTTGTTGGGGGGTTGGCTACCCAGCTGGTTTTCACGCAAGCCATTCAAAAATGGAGGTCTCCAGCCTGGCCAACCTTTACTCTGGGTGCTTGAAGACCAAGTATCTTTCAGTATCTCATCTTCCCGGCCTTTGGAGGCTGCCAGTTCAACCCACATGGAAAAGTATGGGTAGTTACCCAAGTTATTGGGGCTCCTTTTTGAGATACTAACTCTACCCTCAGCTTGCCCCACTTTCTCCTGGGATCCTTGTTGGGGTCCCTTCAAACCAAAGGTGGCAAGCCTAGAGTTGTTAACCTATAAGAAGGAAATTTATTACACGATTCCACTCTGGATCTCCAAGGCCGGAGAACTTTGCCCCTGGTAGAGGGTCTGCACAAGACAATTTTCAGGCTAATTCAAGCCCCTAAAGTACACTTTGGCCTTTATCTTCTGCAACTTTCCAGAAAGAGGAAGGGTTTGGGGATGAAATATCTGAATAATTGAGGACAAACTCATCTGGGGACTGAATTATCTCACCTGGGTAGAGCTGACCCAAGAGAGAAGTCACCTCACCACCTAAGTTCCAGGCAGGATCCTATAGATCCTCTGCCGCAAGAAGTATATGCCGAGTTTTAGATACCTTTCTTAGTCTCAACTTCAGATTTCATATCCAGAGAAGAGGCAACATTGAGTTTAAGTACCCCCAACTCCCAAGTTTATTCAGGTAGGACCAGGCCCAGGTAGAACTAGAGTCCTGAATCCATACACCCCTCCCTTCCTCTTCACCCTAATAATTATTTAATCATTTAATAAGCACCTATGGACTAAGTGTTGGGGTAGATTTTAGATTGTAAACTCCTTGAAGGTGGGGATCATGCCTACCAACTCTGTTGTAACAAGCGGTTAGTATAGTGCTCTGTACACAATAAGCACTCAATAAATACCACTGGTTGATAGATACAAGAGTTCCAGATTGGACATGACCCCTGTCCTGCACAGGGCTCTCATTTTACAGGTGAGGAAACTGGCCCAGAGAGGTTAAGTGACTTGTCCAAGGTCACACAGCATTCCAGTGGCAGAGCTGGGACTAAAACCCAGGCCCTTTGATGCCCAGTCCCATGATTTTTCCATTAGACCATGCTTTCATTCATTCATTCATTCATTCATTCATTCATTCGTATTTATTGAGTGCTTACTGTGTGCAGAGCACTGTACTAAGCGCTTGGGAAGTACAAGTTGGCAACATATAGAGATGGCCCCTGCCCAACAACGGGCTCACAGTCTAGAAGGGGGAGACAGACAACAAAACAAAACATGTGGACAGGTGTCAAGTCATCAGAATAAATAGAAGTAAAGCTAGATGCACATCATTAACAACATAAATAGAATAGTAACTATGTACAAGTAAAATAGAGTAATAAATCTGTACAAACATATATGCAGGTGCTGTGGGGAGGGGAAGGAGGTAGGGCGGGGGGGTGGGGGGAGGAGAGGAAGGAGGGGGCTCAGTCTGGGAAGGCCTCCTGGAGGAGGTGAGCTCTCAGTAGGGCTTTGAAGGGAGGAAGAGAGCTAGCTTGGCGGTTGTGTGGAGGGAGGGCATTCCAGGCCAGGGGGAGGACGTGGGCCGGGGGTCGACGGCGGGACAGGCGAGAACGAGGCACGGTGAGGAGATTAGTGGCAGAGGAGCAGAGGGTGCGGGCTGGGCTGTAGAAGGAGAGAAGGGAGGTGAGGTAGGAGGGGGCGAGGTGATGGACAGCCTTGAAGCCGAGAGTCAGGAGCTTTTGCTTGATGTGTAGGTTGACGGGCAGCCACTGGAGATTTTTGAGGAGGGGAGTAACATGCCCAGAGCGTTTCTGCACAAAGATGATCCAGGCAGCAGCGTGAAGTATAGACTGAAGTGGGGAGAGACAGAAGGATGGGAGATCAGAGAGGAGGCTGATACAGTAATCCAGTCAGGATAGGATGAGAGACTGAACCAGCAAGATAGCGGTTTGGATGGAGAGGAAAGAGCAGATCTTGGTGATGTTTTAGAGGTGAGACCGGCAGGTTTTGGTGACAGATTGGATGTGAGGGGTGAACGACAGAGCAGAGTCGAGGATGACACCAAGGTTGCGGGCTTGTGAGACGGGAAGGATGGTAGTGCCGTCTACAGTGACGGGAAAGTCAGGGAGAGGGTAGGGTTTGGGAGGGAAGATAAGGGGTTCTGTCTCCCATGCTGTCTCCCTCCTCTTCACTCTCCCCAACTCCTGCCTCCACTCTCCCAGGGAAGGAGAGAGAGCTTTGCAATGCAGTCTACCAGTAGATGCAATCTCTCTCCAGCCCCGTGAGGCCTTAGAGTTTATAGTGTTGGGGCAGAGGAAGTTGTTTGAACATGATTTCAAGGAGGACTAACTCAGGTTCCTTCTCCACTTTTAAAATCCTCTCTTTCATTCAATCGTATTTATTGAGCACTTACTGTGTGCAGAGGAATAATAATGATGGTATTTGTTAAGCGCTTACTATGTGCAAAGCACTGTTCTAAGCGCTGAGCACTGTTCTAAGCGCTGATACTGTAATAAGTGCTTGGCAAGTACAATTCAGCAGCAAATAGAGACAATCCCTACCCAACAACGGGCCCTCTCCCCACCTCACAGGCTTCCTGGGCATGGGAGTCAGACATACCTACTACACTCTCAGCATGGTCATGCAGTAAGCTGTCTGAACCAGCACGGCAGAGTGGATAGACCACAGAACCTGGGAGTCAGAAGGACCTGGGTTCTAATCCCGGCTCTGCCACTTGTCTGCTGTGTGACCTTGGGCAAGTCGCTTCACTTCTCTGTGCCTCAGTTACTTCATCTGTAAAATAGGGATTGAGACTGAGACCCCATGCTGGACAGTGAGCTCACTGTTGGATAGGGACCGTCTCTATATGTTGCCAACTTATAATTCCCAAGCGCTTAGTACAGTGCTCTGCACACAGAAAGTGCTCAATAAATACGATTGATTGATTGATTGACAGAGGCTGTGATCAAACTGGCAACTTTATATCTACCCCAGTGCTTAGTACAGCGCCTGGCAAATAGTAAGTGCTTAAGTACCAGAAAAAAGGCAGCCACAAAAAATGGGGGGAAACCAATTGGAGCAAGAGGAATCAGCCTTTGTACCACCATGCAGTACTCTTCCAACTGCAGAGTAGTAATAATAATAATAATAGTATTTGTTAAGCACTTACTATGTGCAAAGCACTGTTCTAAGCGCTGGGGAGGTTACAAGGTGATCAGTTTGTCCCACGGGGGGCTCACAGTTTTAATCCCCATTTTACAGATGAGGGAACTGAGGCACAGAGAAGTTAAGTGACTTGCCCAAAGTCACATAGCTGACAGTTGGCGGAGCCGGAAATTTGAACCCATGACTTCTGACTCCAAAGCCCGTGCTCTTTCATCATCATCAATCGTATTTATTGAGCGCTTACTATGTGCAGAGCACTGTACTAAGCGCTTGGGAAGTACAAATTGGCAACATATAGAGACAGTCCCTACCCAACAGTGGGCTCACAGTCTAAAAGGCTCTCTTTCCACTGAGCCATGCTGCTTTACAGTGCTCTGCACACAGTAAGCGATTGACAAATGCAACTGATTGATTGATTGACGGATGCAACTGATTGATTGATTGACGGGGGCCGGGCGTGGAGAGAGGAATCTGTGACATTGGGTAGGTCTGGAAGTGTCTAAAAGGGGTCCCTGGCCTTCAGGGAGGGGTCAAGACAGTTCAAAAGGAAGGGGAATTGTCGGACCGTCCCTCAGCTCTGTGGGCCGAGTAGCTGCTTCTTCGAAGAGGCGGCAGGAAATGCCTCCGCCGATGAGTAGATAGCAGACTTCTCCTTATCTCTAACCTCCAGTGACAGGAACAGGAACACGCTGGGCTGATGTGCGCGGGTGATGCTAAAGAACCAGACCTCTTACTGCATAGGTGGATGAGTGGGTGACCTACAGAGTTCTCCATTTTGCCGCGGGGCAAAGCCACGGCTGCCGTTATCACCATCTCAGCACTCAGGGTCCAGGGGCCTGGGTAGAATGGCTATGACCAATGTTGGGCAGGGTGTGAGAAGGGAGAGGCGGCTGCTCCACCGTGTGCAAAGATTTGCTGTGAATTAATGCTGCAGTGAAATAAAAGAATAATAATAATGGCTTTTGTTAAAGCACGTAGTAAGTGCTGGATAGTGGGCAAGGAGCTGGGCAGATTTGTCCCTTTGATTTGGTCTGTTTCAGACTTTGGTTGGTAGGGTGGGGGTCTGCTACCAAAGGAGATCATGAGTTCTAATGCCGGCTCCGCCATTCGTCTGCTATGTGACCTTGGGTAAGTCACTTTACTTCTCTGTGCCTCAGTTACCTCATCTGCAAAATGGAGATTGAGATTGTGAGACAGGGATTATGGGACAGGGGCTGTGTCCCTCCTGTTTTGCTTGTAGCCACCCTAGCGTTTAGTACAATGTCTGTCACATAGTAGGTGCTTAACAAATACCGCAGTTGTTATTATTAAAGTTTAAACTTGGGCGGGGGGAGTCAAACACAGGCTGGGGAGGGATAATTTTTTTGTCTGTGTTCATCAGAGAGCCTTTTGCTTTGTTTCTCTCTGAGACTATATGTTTCCTTTCCTTCCCTAATCCTTCTCTCGGTTTCTCTGTTGTCTCTCACCTTGTTAAAAGAGCATGAACATGGGAGTCAGGGGGCCAGGATTGCTCTGTCCCTTGCCTACTGTGTGATCTTGGGCAAGTTCCTTCACTCCTCTGTGCCTCAGTATCCTTATCTTGAGAATGAGGATTAAATGCCTGCCATTCCTCCCCTTTAGATTGTGAGCCACATGTAGGACAGGAAATGTGTCTGCCCCCTGCATTTAGTACAGTGCTTGGCATATAATTGCTTAACAAATACCACAATCATTATTTTTATTATCGTCTCATCCTGGTTGGCCAACAATGATGGAGTCAGATGATGAGACCAATGGCCTTTTCACCATGGCCCACATGCACTGGAAATCAATCAACGGTATTTATTGAATGCCTACTGGGTGCAGAGCACTGTACTAAGCATTTGGAAGAGTACAATACAATACAGTTGGTAGACACATTCACTTCCCACAATAAACCTACAGTCTATCAACCAATCAATGGCATTTACTGAATATTCACTATGTGCAGAGCACTGTACTAAGTGCTTGGGAGAGTACAACAGAATTAGCAGACACGTTGCCTTCCCCAAATGAGCTTACAGTCAATCAATCAATCGTATTTATTGAGCGCTTACTGTGTGCAGAGCACTGGACTAAGCACTTGGGAAGTACAAGTTGGCAACATATACAGACAGTCCCTACCCAACAGTGGGCTCACAGTCTAGAAGGGGGAGACAGAGAACAAAACCAAACATATTAACAAAATAAAGTAAATAGAACAGATATGTACAAGTAAAATAAATAAATAGAGTAATAAATATGTACAAACATATATATAAACATATATACACATATACAGGTGCTGTGGGGAAGGGAAGGAGGTAAGACGGGTGGATGGAGACGGGGACGTGCGGGAGAGGAAGGAGGGGGCTCAGTCTGGGAAGGCCTCCTGGAGGAGGTGAGCTCTCAGTAGGGCCTTGAAGGGAGGAAGAGAGCTAGCTTGGCGGATGGGCAGAGGGAGGGCATTCCAGGCCAGGGGGATGATGTGGGCCGGAGGCCGATGGCGGGACAGGCGAGAACGAGGCACGGTGAGGAGATTAGCGGCAGATGAGCGGAGGGTGCGGGGTGGGCTGGAGAAGGAGAGAAGGGAGGTGAGGTAGGAGGGGGCGAGGGGATGGACAGCCTTGAAGCCGAGGGTGAGGAGTTTCTGCCTGATGTGCAGATTGATTAGTAGCCACTGGGGATTTTTGAGGAGGGGAGTAACATGCCCAGAGCATTTCTGGACAAAGACAATCCGGGCAGTAGCATGAAGTATGGATTGAAGTGGGGAGAGACACGAGGATGGGAGATCAGAAAGAAGGCTGATGCAGTAGTTCAGAAGGGATAGGATGAGAGCTTGAACGAGCAGGGTTTGGATGGAGAGGAAAGGGCAGAACTTGGCAATGTTGCGGAGCTGAGACCAGCAGGTTTTGGTGATGGCTTGGATGTGAGGGGTGAATGAGAGAGCGGAGTCGAGGATGACACCAAGGTTGCGGGCTTGTGAGACGGGAAGGATGGTAGTGCCGTCAACAGAGATGGGAAAGTCAGGGAGAGGGCAGGGTTTGGGAGGGAAGACAAGGAGTTCAGTCTTGGACATGTTGAGTTTTAGGTGGCAGGCAGACATCCAGATGGAGATGTCCTGAAGGCAGGAGGAGATGCAAGCCTGGAGGGAGGGGGAGAGAGCAGGGGCAGAGATGTTGATTTGGGTGTCACCAGCGTAGAGATGATAGTTGAAGCCGTGGGAGTGAATGAGGTCACCAAGGGAGTGAGTGTAGATCGAGAACAGAAGGGGACCGAGACCTGAACCTTAGGGAACCCCCACAGTAAGGGGATGGGAGGGGGAGGAGGAGCCTGCAAAAGAGACTGAGAATGAATGACCGGAGAGATAAGAGGAGAACCAGGAGAGGACAGAGCCTGTGAAGCCAAGGTTGGATAGCGTGTTGAGGAGAAGGGGGTGGTCCACAGTGTCGAAGGCAGCTGAGAGGTCGAGGAGGATTAGGATAGAGTATGAGCAGTCTAGAGGGGGAGACAGACATAAATATGAATAAATAGTTATTATACATAATTTAAAGATATGTACATAAGTGCTGTGGGGTTTGGGTGAATATCAAATGTCCAAAGGTTAAAGATCCAAGACAAGAGGGGAAATCCCACAAACACATTCTTTCTTTAGCTCTTTTGGCCTCCCTGCCATCCCCACCTTCAACCAGCTGCTCTAAGGATACTTGCTAAGCGCTTACTATGTGCCAAACACTGTACAAAGCGTTGGGGTAGATACAAGATAATCAGATCCAAAGCATCCCAGAAGGTCATGGGTTCTAATCCCAGCTCCACCATGTGTCTGCTATGTGACCTTGGGCAAGTCACTTCACTTCTCTGGGCCTCAGTTACCTCATCTGTAAACTGTGGTTTGAGACTGTGAGCCCCACATGGGACAGGGACTATGTCCAATCCAATTTGTTTGTACCCACCCCAGGGCTTAGTACAGTTCCTGGCACATAGAAAGCACTTAACAAATACCACAATTATAGTTATTATTGTTATTATTACCATCCCAGGAGCTATACTGGCTGCAGGCCTGTTAGAGGTGGGAGCTCAACTCAATCAATCAATCAATCGTGTTTATTGAGTGCTTACTGTGTGCAGAGCACTGTACTAAGCGCTTGGGAAGTACAAGCTGGCAACATATAGAGACAGTTCCTACCCAACAGTGGGCTCACAATCTAGAAGGGGGAGACAGAGAACAAAACCAAACATAGTAACAACTCCTGCCCTTCCATTCCCTCCCCGTGTGGCCTTGGACTTTCCACTTTCCCTCTCTGGGCCTCTGTTTCTCTTGCTGCCCCTCTCTTCCTCCCAGCTGTATTGTGAGGCGTAACCAGTGAAAGTCATGGCAGAGCCCCCCAGAAAATAAAATATACAGCATTCGTGTTAAACCGCACAGCCAAGGTCGTGAACAAGCCGCTTTTCCTCTGACCCATCTCATTTACGAGCAGGTCCCCCAGGGAGTCATGCTGAGGGAGTTTCGGCCCCAAAATAGTCATTCGGTCGGTCGGGACCGAGGGAATGCCGGCAGTGGTGGTGGCCAAGCCTGACATTTGGGTCAGGTCCAGTTTATTGTTCTGAGCCCGGTGTCCAAAGTACCCAGAGGAAGCGGGGCCGGGAAGCAGGGCCGGGGGGTGGGGTGGGGGGAGAGGTGGAAAGGGCTTTGGGGATGCGGTGGCCCTGGCTGGTTTGGGGGGGCACCTGACCCCTAGTCTGGCTGGGACTCCCTTGTCCCGATGGCTGCCAAGTGTGGCTTGAGGCAGACCATTGTTCCCCAGCCCCAGGAGGAGTTGGGCTGGAGCTGAGGCTGATACAGGACCAGCTGCGGGGCAGGGCGGCACCAACCTGCATGGTCCGGCAGCCCTCTCTGGATGCACATATGGTTGCTGCCCCTGTCAGCTCCCCAGCCCTGGGTTTGCTGCCCCTGTCAGCTCCCCAGCCCTGGGTTTCCTCCCCTTGGTGCCCAAGTCCACCTCTAAAAATGATGAAATCCAGAAGGAAGGGAATTCCTCCTCTCTCCTGGCCTCATCCACCAAAATACCATGGAGGGGCGGGGGACGAGAAGCGGCGTGGCATAGTGGATAGATAGGATAGGGTTCTAATCCTGGCTCTGCCGCTTGTCTGCTGTGCGACCTTGGGCAAGTCACTTCACTTCCTCTGTGCCTCAGTTCCCCTCATCTGCAAAATGGGGATTGAGACTGTGAGTCCCATGTGGGACAGGGACTGTGTCCAACCTGATTTGCTTGTAACCACCCCAGCGCTGAGTACAGTGCCTGGCACGTAGTAAGTGCTTAACAGATAGCACCATTATTATTATAATCATTACATCCCAGTTGCATCTGGCTCAGTGGAAAAGAGCCTGCGCTTTGGAGTCAGAGGTCATGGGATAAAATCCCGGCTCTGCCGCTTGTCAGCTGCGTGACTTTGGGCAAGTCACTTGACTTCTCTGTGCCTCAGTTACCTCATCTGTAAAATGGGGATTAAGACTGTGAGCCCCACATGGGACACCTGATCACCTTGTAACCTCTCCAGTGCTTAGAACAGTGCTTTGCACATAGTAAGCGCTTAATAAATGCCATTATTATTATTATCTACCCAACTCCACCATTAGCGTTTATGTTCTAATCTTTGCTCTGCCACTTGCCTGCTGTGTGAACTTGGGTAAGTCACCAAACATCTCTGGGCTTCTCTGAGGGTTAAAATGCCTGTTCTTCCTCTCCCTCGGACTGTCAGCCCTGGGTGAGTCCGGATAAATTTGTATTTACCCCAGTGCTTAGTGTTTGGCATATAATAAGCACTTAACAAAAACCACAATCATTATTATTATTATTACTATCATCATTCCCATTGTACTCTCCCAAGTGCTCAGTACACAGTAAATGCTCAGTAAATGTGATTGACTGACAGACTGATGAGCTTCAGCCCCAATGACCTTATATCTTTATTTGAATGTGTATTTGTACATTCAATTATTTACTTAGCTACTTCACCCAGATATATTTGTTCTATTTCCTGCCATATTCCTTATTCTTCCTCCCACAATTGGCAAATAAGTTTTATCTGTTCTCCCTTTCCCCCACTAGACTATAAGCTCCCTGAATGTAGGAAACAGGTATTCTGCTTCTGCTGAAGATGTTCAAATTCCATTACTGCTGCTGCTGATGACAGATGAGCTAGTCAAACTTCTACCGTATAATAATTTTTTATTTTTGTCTAAAAAGGCCCTATGGTGTAAACTCTCCCAAGTTGACCAGTGTCCAAGGTCAGGGCCAAGCCAAGCCCTACCTGAATTTCCTATTTGCTCTTTTATGATTCTTTCTAGACTGTGAGCCCACCTTTGGGTAGGGACCGTCTCTGTATGTTGCCAACTTGTACTTCCCAAGCGCTTAGTACAGTGCTCTGCACACAGTAAGCACTCAATAAATACGATTGATTGATTGATTGATCTCATCCTTGTAGAGCAGCAGAGGAGGCGTATGAGGGTCTCCTTCCCAGGAACAACCTCAAGCATTCTGGAGGGAAAGTTGCTCCCAGCCGGTTCATTGCCCCAGCATGGTTTGCTGACAAGAGACTATCAGTGGAAACTTGGAACTGCACCTGGGTCCTTTCTGGGGTGCGGAGGAGGATGGGAGTGGATGTCAAAAGGCTGAGGCTTGCTGGGAAGAGAGCAGAAGGCGGGAGTGAAGATAGGGGCATGAAAACATCCCTTAGTATGTCTGCTTCTGGACAGCTCACAAAAATGTGGACACAAAGCATGACTAACACATTGCAAATGTCCACCCCGCTCAGAGATCAGGGGCCGCCCAGCAGTTAGCAGCCCGCTGGACCCCTTTTTTGGCAAAAAAAAAAAATATCTACTATCAGGGGAACAATGCCTGAATTCCAAGGAGAAGCCCTAATTGTTTTCCATTCAGTTCTGTTGATTGCTCCGTGGAAGTTCTTCTCTGTGCTGGGCCAGATCCCTCTGCAGTTTCCCATGTAACTGGGAATGAGAAACAGAGAGCTGCAGGTTTCTGCAGCAAGGGTGCCCTGGGCTCTGGGGAAGCCACCCAGGGGAATCCCATCCAGGAATGTGGCATTAACGGAGAGGAGATTTCGCCACTCCCTTTGCTCGTGAGGGACAGACTAGACCAGGGGACTCTGCGGCCTCACAAGAACCAGTTCGGCCCATGTCACTCTGAGACCTTTAAGGCTCCTTTGGAGGAGGTGGCTCTGTTGGCCTGGTTGCTTACTTAACCCCCATCTCCAACCCCAATTCCTCTCTTACCGTCTTCCCAGATTGCACCTCATCGTGGCCTAGTGGATAGAGGGAGTCGGAAGGACCTGGATTCTGATTCTGGCTCCGCCATTTGTCTGCCGCGTGATCTTGGGCAAGTAACTTCACTTCTCTGGGCCTCAGTTACCTCATCTGTAAAATAAGGATTAAGACTGTGAGCCCCTTGTGGGACATGGACTGGGTCCAACCTTACATTCATTCATTCAATTTTATTTACCGAGTGCTTACTGTATGCAGAACACTGTACTAAGCACTTGGGAGAGTACAATGTCATAATAAACAAACACATTCCCTTACCTTAAGGAGCGTACAGTCTAGAGGGGGAGACAGGCATTAGTATACATAAATAAATTACAGATATGTACATAAGTGCTGTGGGGCTGGGAGGAGGGATGAAAAGAGAGCAAGTCAGGGTGATGCAGAAGGGAGTGGGTGAAGAGGAAGGGGGATGTTTAGACAGGGAAGGCCTCTTGGAGGAGATGTGCCTTCAATAAGGCTTTGATGGCAGGGAGAGTATCTATTTCAGTGTTTAGTACAGCACCTGGCACATAGTAAGCACTTAACAAATACCACAGTTATTATTATTATTCCCAAGTGAGTACGAGTCCTTGGGTCATGATGCTATCAAGTTACACTGAATCGAAGGCAGGGACAGATCATTTCCAACCAGAGGCTGTTTTTCCCCGCCAGGCAGATGTATTGGACATGTGGTTGGCAGCTCTGAGGATTCTCTTCTTTAACAGAAGGGGTTCCAAGATGTAAGATGGGCTCCTGGTTAAGCTTCTTGAGACCAGGGGCTGTGTGATTTTTAAAAGCACTTTAAGTGCCTAATGCAGTACTGTCTACCCAGAATATAACTTAACCCTTGCTGACTGAATCCTCCTGACCGGGGTTTAGCACTGAGACAAAGTTCAGGACCCCACAGTGTCCCAGGTACTGTACCAAACAATCAGAGAAGCATCCCCTCCCCTCAGAGAGTTTCTCATGAGTGGAACATGGAACGAGAGACTGAAAGCTCATTGTGGGCAGGGAACATGTCTACCAACTCTTATATTGTACTCTCCCCAAGTGCTGCTCTGCAAACAATAAGCACTCATTAAATACAACTGATTTCCAATGAAAGCTACTCTTTTTTCATTCATTCATTCAATTGTATTTATTGAGCACTTACTGTGTGCAGAGCACTGTACTAAGCACTTGGGAAGTACAAGTTGGCAACATATAGAGACGGTCCCTACCCAACAACGGGCTCACAGTCTAGAAGGGGGAGGCAGACAGCAATGCAGAAGGGCCATGAGGCTGCTAGCCATGCGCTCTTCCTCAAGGCCTGCCAGGAATGGGCCTTGAGAAGCAGTGTGGCTTAGTGGAAAGAGCTCGGGCCTATGAGTCAGGTGACCTAGTTCTAATCCCTCCTCTGTCAATTCCCTGCTGTGTGACCCTGGGCAATTCACTTACCTTCTCAGGGTCTCAGTTGTCTCTTCTATAAAATGGGGATTGAATACCTGTTCTCCCTCCTACTTGGACTGTGAGCCCCATGTGGGACAGGGATTGTAACCCACCTAATTGCTTTGTACCTGCTCCAGTGTGTTTGACACACAGTAAATACTTACCAAATACCATAAAAATTGAATGGGCTTTCGGGACCCAGTCCCCTCAGAGAAGGAACTTGGGTTGTTCGGAGGGCTCAGGGCCTTGACATTACTTAAAGCTTTATTAAGGTCACAATTCATTCGAGATGCTTTCCCCCATTAAGCCTTCATTTCCCTGGCTCCCTCTCCCTTCTGCGTTGTCTCTGCTCTTGGATTTATAACCTTTGAGCATTTGATATTCACCCCAGCCTCAACTCTACAGCTCTTATGTACATAACTTTAAATTATATGCTATATCTATATTAATGTCTGTCTCCCCATCTAGACTGTACGCTCATTATGGGCAGGGAACCTGTCTGCCATTTCTGTTGTATTGTACTCTCCCAAGCACTTAGTACAGTTCTCTACACCTAGAAAGTGCTCAATAAATACCATTGATCAACTGATTGGTTGTCAGCAGAGTTGAAGGACCCCCAAGACTCAGATCCAGAGTTGGAGCTGCTTCCCTCCTGCCTCTTGGCCCCAGTTTCTTCCTGGGTCTGGTTCTTACTCCATCCCAGCCCATCCGAGTCCCTACTTCTGCCTAATTGCTGGAATGAGTCCACTGGGGCCCCCGCAGCCCTCCCCTCACAATGAACACCCTATTCCCCTTGCCCTCAAATTATCACACCACCCCCAGCCAGAGCCACCCCAAGATCACAGGGGCGGAGACACACAGTCATTTCAAGAGACCTCCCATCTGGCTGAATTCCTCACAAAGCACATTCAGAGCCCATCACCCAAGTGCAGGAAGAATTGAATCCTTTTTAACCAGGTTGGCTCCTTCAGAGGCCCCGCTTAGGAGGGCACCATTGTTTGCTGGAAATGAAAACAATGAAAACACAGGAAATATCTTCCCCTGGCTGTTACAGGTCCTGGAATAGCCTTCTATTGTAGTTTACCTTTGGGGTTGGGAACACCGCTCTGGTCCGGACAGATTCCTGCTTTGGCAGGGTGGTCCCGACCTCGGGGGCGTCACCTTGTCCTGGGCCAGGGATAATTTTAGCTTGCTCCTTTATGCCCCCTCGGCCCTGACATAGAGTGTGCGGACAGTTCTGTGGGGTTTAAGGGGCCAGGAGGGGAGGGGATTGATGCCACTGCAAGGTGGTGTAATCATTATCACATTAACTTTTAACAGGAAAGCATACCCTTTCAACCTCTTCCTCTGAACAGGCCTCAAGACCCCCTGTGCAATCTCCACAGTTCAAGATTTGGGGACCCAATTCCAACAGGGTACATGTGGGCAGAGTAAGCAGTCTCAGCTTGTGCCGTGGGGAAGGGAGCCCAGAACAGGCTGCAGGGGAGGCAGCCTCGATCCCTAGCTCCACAAACAAGCTCTGGAGCAGGGAGCCATAGTCAGGCCCTACATCTTGCCTACTGTCCTTCACTGCGACTGGAGCAGGGGCCCGCCTCCCAGAGAACAATAAAAGGCAGTTGACTGTGAGCACCCGCCCCCCCGCTGCCAAACTTTCACCCTCACCCTCAGAACCCAGGATCTTCCTTCTGGTCTGGCAAAACCCCCAGGCTGGGAGGAGCCGTGGACCAGGTTTGAGGTCAGCTGCCTCCTTCCTCGGCTCCCACTATGCGCTGTCTCAGGTCCGTTCAGGACTCAATGATTCAGGAGGATTTGAGTTGGTCTCTTTTAGTCCACCTGCTTCCATTCCCATCTGTTCTCTACTCTAAGTGGGAAGACCCAGGTGGCCCTGGCAGCTGAGAGCTGCTTCCCTGATTTCCGTGGAGCTCAGAGTTCTGGGCTGGGGATGGTCCTCCTCGGGGTTCAGAACGGGAAGAGCCAGGGGCACGCTGGATGGGCACGAGCAGGTTCTGGGGTGGTAGGGCTTGGTCGCTGGCCTCTCCCATTATGAGGCCCGAGACCAGAGACTCCCTCCCAGGGCCCACTCACCTCTCCGGGGCCTCAACACCTTGTCCCTGGTCCTGGCTCCTCTGGATCCCAATCCTGAGCTGAGAGTATCACGACCCCGTCTGGGAGGACCTGACTATCCCGAGGCACCCTGGCCATTTCCACAGCCCTAGGGGGGATGGGACATCCCCAGTTTGAAGAGAAGTGTGGTGCCCCAGACCCGAGTATCCTGGCCCTGGGATCAGGGAACACCATTTCTGAGTAAGGATTGTAAGGACCGGGGAGGATGAGGGTCATTCTCCCCATCATTTTCAAGAGTCTCTTGCCTTGGCGCACCACAGTCGACCCTGACTTTCTCCAGGAAGTCCAGAGCTGTCTCTTCCTGCTGGGAGCCATGTGGGATGTGCCTCTTAGCTAGCCGGCTGGCACAGAACAAGCCTCTGGACTTCTAGGTCCCTAAACCAGTGTGCGGAGTCTGGTCTCCGAGGCTGACGATGAAAGGCCGATTCTGCTCTGATGGGGGGCGGAGGGCTGGAGCTGGCAACGCTTAAGGGAGAGGGGATCATAAGTTTAAGTTGATTTACACTCCTCATTAAAAAAGGAAAGAGGCCGCCACAAAAGGAGGATGGAGCGGCAAATGACTCTGCAGCCTGTCTCGACGGGCCCCGTTTAATGAAACGGCAGTGATCAGATAATAACGGTGGAAAAGCCAGGAACACACTGTACAAGGCTTTGTTTCAGGAAGAAAGATCCTTTGTAAGCCCTAAGGGTGGGAGAAGCTGTATGTTTGTCCACTTCCAGGCTATGATGACCACAGAGAGCCAGGCTTCGCGAGGATAACCCCGCCTTGGCTCTGCCCCCATTGTGAACCCCTTAGGGCTCTCTGGCCTCCCCAATACAACAGGGCTTGGAAAAATCAGCTCTGAACTTAAATGTAGCTCTTTCCAGGCAGAGCCTCTGAAGCCCAGATTGGTGTTGGATGCTTGCTTTCTAGGTTATTGCATGAATCCATGTCCTTGTGCAAGTCACTTGACTTTTGGTGCCTCAGTTTCCTTATTGGTAAAATGGGGATTCAATTCCTGTTCTCCCTCTCACTTACACTGTGAGTCCCACAACCTAATTTTCTTGTATCTACCCTAGTGCTCACAGTAAGCACTTAAATCACCTCTCAGTGTCACACCTGGAGAGTTTCCATTACTCTACCAGTCTCGACTTTGGGAGGGAGAGTCAAGCAGAGGCATATCCATTCCATTCTTAGCTTGGGCAGTGGCTAGCAAGTGGAAGGCAATCTGCTACAAGTCAAAACTCACCTGTGCTGGGCAGCAGCGGCACGGGAGAGAGTCGAGGGTGGAGAGTCAGGTTTACTGTACAGAAGGAGGCAATGGTAAACCAGTTTTGTATTTTTACCAAGAAAACTCTATGAATACACTACCAGAACGATTGCAGATGGAGGTGGGGCGTTCTGGGAGAGACGTGTCCACGGCATCGTTATGGGTTGGGCACGACTGGACAGCATAAGACAACAACAACAGCAAGCACTTAAATAGTATTATCGTTGTTGTTGTCACTATTACGGCTATCATTATGTCACAGGAAGTTACTTGAAAGCTTTCTCTTCTTCACACCACCCTCTCCCAGAGTCAACAGGGTGATAAGAGATTCCGACTCACCCCCAGTGCCGGCTTTAAGGGGGATACATTGACCATGCAGAATTAGAAAGCAGTTAGGCTGGGCCTTAAAGAAATTAGCATGGGCATGTGGGAATTGAAAAGGCAGACTTAAGGGAATGAAAATGGAAAACTTCCTCCACCCCTCCAGTACTGGTCATCTTTGTGGGCTGCACTCGAGCTGTGACAGTGGAACTCAGAGCTGTCATGACAGGTGAACAGTTTCCAGGCTGATGGGGTCCAGAAGCAGTGTGGCCTAACGGGCCTGGGAGCCGAAAGGGAGTTCTAATCCCAGCTCCTGGGTTTTTAGCACGGCCATGCAAATTTGCAATAGTTTCATAGGCCCAAGACTAGGAGGAAACTAGGTGGAGCTAAAAAGAAATCAGACTTTGGACAAAGAAGAATTTTTGCAAATATTGAAAAAGCAACCAAAGCAGAGATATTGAATGGACTCATGGTCCTCTGGGGAGTGAGAATCAGGCAGAGGAACATTTCGATGGCAGTGAAAAGTTTCAGCAAATTTACATAGCTGTTTTAACTAGTAATGATGGTCACTTGAATGAGCAAGGATGGACCAGCAGGGACAGATGGATCACCTTCTTCCCACCCTGACTCCTTTGATTTTTAAATTTTTTTTAATATTGCCACACTTCCAAAATTAAAATTTACTCTCTCAGTTAGCACGTATAGGGCCTGTTGGGAAATACATCACTGTGGGCACAAGTAGTGTTTTTCAACTTTTAAGACTACCACTAAGAACAGCTTGGCCCTTTCCTGAACACCACAGATCCTCTGATAGGAGGGGAGAACAGCTCTTAAGCCAGAATGGAGAACTAAAACAACACTTCTACGGACAAAGGAAACTTTACCACTTCCTTACATTGAAGGGAACCAAAAGTTACTAAGAGTAAACAAGTAAGCAAACAGAATGCCCTTTCAATGCCATCACGTGTCCTTTGAAGTGCCACTCAGAGCACGATGATTACTAGGTGATCTCTTGAGGTCTCTTACAATCGATCAGGTGTATTTATTGAGTGCTTACTGTGGGCAGCACTGTACTAAGTGCTTGGGAGAGTACCACAGAGTTGGTAGACACCTTCCCTGCCCATGAACTCACAGTCTAATCCCTTAGAGTCAAGACGGGGTTTTTTTTTTTCCAATGGTATGTATTAAGTGCTTACTGTGTGGCAGGCACTGTATTGAATGCTAGGGTGGATTCAAGCTAATCAGGTTGGACATAGTCCATGTCCCACATGCGGCTCATAGTTTTATTCCCCATTTTAAAATCGAGGTAACTGAGGCACAGAGAAGTTAAGTGACTTGCCCAAGGTCACATAGAGCAGTCCATCGAACAAGGAGTCCAGGTTCTTGCAGCCTCCTGTTTTTGAAGGGTGAAGGAGGCTAGGGCGTGGCAGAAGCAGTGAAGTGAGAACCCTGAACCTCCCTCCCCTCATGGAAATATCTGCCCAAATGGTAACCACCTTATCAGTTTCAGATCGGTCTTATTAGTCATTTCCAAGCACCGAGATAGCCCACATGGAAAGGAAAGTCATTCTCATTTGTGAGAAATCGTGGCTGCCACCGACGCACTCTGGATGCGGTTTCTGGACCCCACGAAGGGTCAGTCAGCCAACGAGTACCTTCAGAGAGCCCACCTAGTGCAGGGCCCTAGCTGCCTCGGGGCCAGATTGAAGAATGGACTTGGGTCTTGCCCTTGGGAGTTCACTCACTAATCTACATGATGATTCCTGGAAAAGGGGAAGAGGCAATGGCTCAGTAAAAAGCTGACTTCTTTCCCGATTAGCCCAGAACGAACCCAAGGCATCTGCAATAGGGGAAGTTGGAACGGGGCAGAGGATGATGCAGGAAGTGAGGTCAGCCCAGTGGAAAGATTGCACAAAGGCTTCCTGAGGGCAGGCCGAAAGCAAAATGAAACCAGTATGGTCCGGTCCAACTGTCTACTCTATGCACCAACTCCAGGAGCCTGTTTTCAAGGAAAGGAACCCCTACCGTTTTTCTCCCCTTCACAGTTCTATCCCCAGGGAAATTCCATTCAGGTGTTTCTAATTCAGGTGTTTCTTTTAGACTGTGAGCCCGCTGTTGGGTAGGGACTGTCTCTATGTGTTGCCAACTTGTACTTCCCAAGTGCTTAGTACAGTGCTCTGCACACAGTAAGTGCTCAATAAATACGATTGATTGATTCTAACCCATAGGCACTTAGCTCCTAAAAGGAGGTAGAGCTAGGGTCCACTCAGAAGTTTAGAAAGCTGGGTTTTTTTTTTTTCTTTTTTTTTCTCCTTAACATCTTTTCATCTCCAAAACAGGAAGTCACATGCTGTCAAAAGCAAACAGACTTGAACAGCTAGCAGTTTCAGGTTGGAGTCACCACTCCAGGCCCATGGGGACATGATTCCTTGTCCCTCTCCTTTCCTGGGGTCTGCCCAAGATGGGGTTTTGGAGAATACTTGGTCTGTTCGGTCATTCATATGCAGAGGACTGGGTCCAACACCCATTTCTTTATTCTGGACTTTATGTAGTCCCCAGGGCCAGGGGTCCTGGTTGAGCATTTTCTCCATCTTTCTTCTAACCTTAAATTTATATGGGATTCTGTAGAATTTGCCCAGGATTACCCAAACCCAGTGGTAAAAGCTACATCTTTAATTTCTTCCTGAGTGTCTGGGTAACTCAACTGGACTTTGAGTCAGGAAGACTCCAACTCTACCTGGAGCTACAGAGTCAGTCTCCACCGTCAGGATTCTGTGGGTTCAAACCCTGATGGGTAACTGGGAGGAGGGAGCCACTGAGAGGGTCTGATCCCAAGGATGGGCTAAGATAATAATGATGGTAATAATTGTGGTATAATTGGTGTCCAAGTGCTGGAGAAGATACAAGATATTCACATCAGATAAAATCTCTGTCCCACAAGGAGCTCACAGTTTAAAGATGAGGAAAATGAGGCAAATAGAAGTTAAGTGACTTGCCCAGGGTCCCACAGCAGGCAAGTCCCAGAGCTTGGGTCTTTTGACTCCCAGGACTATGCTCTTTCTACTAGGCCAAACTAAAATATCTGGTCCTCTGTAGTCTGGAGAAAATACAACTGAGAGGGGACTAAATATCAACTTTTAAGTATGTTATTATGATTATGGTATTTATTAAGTGCTTATTATGTGCCAGACACTGCACTAAGCACTGGGGTGGACACAAGCAAATCAGGTTGGACACAGTACCGGTCCTACATGGAGCTCACAATCAATCCCCATTTTACAGCTGAGGAAAATGAGGCACAGAAAAATGGAGTGACTTACACAAGGTCACACAGCAGACAAGTGGCAGGACTGGGATTAGAACCCATTTCCTTCTGGCTCCCAGGCCTGTGCTTTATCCACTAGGCCACGCTGCTTCTCTTTCAAGTATATGAAAGTATATTATTTGTAAATCAGTAAAAAATGTGCTTACTGTCCAAAAACCCCCCAAACCCAATATGTTCTTTTCACAGGCAACCTTCATAAGGGAAAACCTTAAAGTAAACGGAAAAAATTTCAGTGATGTGCCATTGCCTTAAAAACACTAGTGCTATCTGACTCTTCCTTCCTCTCCCCCTCGTCCCCCTCTCCATCCCCCGCCATCTTACCTCCTTCCCTTCCCCACAGCACCTGTATATATGTATATATGTTTGTACATATTTATTACTCTATTTATTTTACTTGTACATATCTAGTCTATTTATTTTATTTTGTTAGTATGTTTGGTTTTGTTCTCTGTCTGCCCCTTTTAGACTGTGAGTCCACTGATGGGTAGGGACTGTCTCTATATGTTGCCAATTTGGACTTCCCAAGCGCTTAGTACAGTGCTATGCACATAGTAAGCGCTCAATAAATACTATTGATGATGACTGATGATGATGACTCTTCTCCAGCTATGGGTAAAGGGGTCAGATTTTCAAAAGGCAAAAAAGAAGAATAGTAGAGGAGTCATTTTGGAGTCAGACCAGTGATTTAACCAACCCAAATCGGTCTGACAAGGGCAACAGTTGCCAACTTTTCCTTGTGAGATTTAGGGTGGAAAGGAGGCAGGGTGTTTACCAGGGGGAAGGAGAGGGTGGAGGGCGAGGACTGGGAGCAGGAACCCTTCAAAGAGCTAATAAACCAGAAACCCACCATTTGGGGCCTTTCCAGCCCTCACTGGAAACTCTCCAGTCTTGTCAGAAACTAGAGAAGAGCAACACTGGGAGTCAAGCTCAAAAAACTGTGGTGGCCATTGCTCCCATAGCCTCCATGGTGTGGGTGCCTGTGCTTGGAGAAATCAAGTAATGGTTGCTGCCCTTCTTGACATCCTTTCTCATGTTGAGGGTTCAATCAGTCAATCGAGCTTTATATGCAGAGCACTGTACTAAGCACAGCAGGGTAAGGGGACACTATCATTCTCAAGGAGCTCACATGTAGCAGGGAAGCAGCTAACATCCCTAACTTTTCTCCTTTACAGCGTTAACTTTCCCTCTAGTAATCCAGTTTGGGTAACTCATCTATGAATTTATTCTAATCTCTCCTGAACCTACTTAGAGTTTCGGCCCACACAACTTCCTGTGGCAATCAATTCTATATCCTTATCGCCCACTGCCTGAAGAAATCTTTCCTTTTGGTTTCTTTTGAACCTACTACTTTCCAGCCTTACAGGTGTTCCCTGGTCCTGATGCTGAGGGATTTGGTGAATGACAATTTTGCATTTACCTTGTTCATTCCCTTCAAGAGCTGGTAGACTTCCACCATGCCCCTCTCATCCTGCGTCTCTCCAGACTGAAGAGTTCTGATTCCCCAAGACCTGATCTTCTTGGTTGTCCACCTCCTGACCTTCACCACCCCTCTCTCATGACCTTCCTACAATCTGCTGAGCAGAACTTCATGCTGCTTTCCATAGGTTGGCATAGAATGACCCAAGATAGTAGCTTTCTATTTGATTTTCTAATCCCTGCCTCCTTGACAGTAACAAGCATTAGGTTGGATGGTCTCCTAGGTTGCTGCCTCATATAGATCCAGTGAATTAAAAGATGCCAACATTGACTCCAAGATCTCTTTCACTCATCTATTCATTCAATCACCCATACTTATTAAGCATATACTGTGTGCAGCATACTGTACTAAGGGCTTGGGAAAGTACAATACAACAATAAAGAGTGACAATCTGCCCACAGCGAGCTCACAGTCTAGATGTAGGGGGAGACAGACATCAATACAAATAAACAGACATCCAAACAAATAAATAAAATTTCAGATATGTACACAAGTGCTGTGGGGCTGGGAGAAGGGGGAAGAGCCAAGGGAGCAAGTCAGGGTAATACAGAAAAGCGTAGGAAATAAGGAAAAGTGGAGCTTAGTCTGGGAAGGCCTCCTGGAGATGTGACTTCCATAAGGCCTTGAAGGAGAGGAGAGTAATTGTCAGGAGGTTTTGAGGAAGGAAGGTGTTCCAGGTCAGAGGTAGGACATGGGCCAGGGGTCGGCGGCGAGACAGGCGAAATCGAGGCACAGTGAGGAGGTTAGCACCAGAGGAGTGAAGTATGCAGGCTGGGTTGTAGACAGAGAGAAGCAAGGTGAGGTAGGAGGGGGCAAGGTGATGATTGCTTTAAAGCCAATGATGAGGAGTTTTTGTTTGATAGGGAGGTGGATAGACAACCACTGGAGATTTTTGAGGAGGAAGGTGAGATGTTCTGAACATTCCTGAGTTGTGACTTGTAGCTTTGAGCCCATCACTGGATTCCTTTCCTCCCTAGGTTCCTCATCTGGAATCCCCTCCCTCTGAAGTTCATCTGTCACTTTTCAGTCCACTGCCTCAGCTTCTTGCAGTTTATAGCCAATGGCTTGGCATTTTGCCACCCAGAATAGTTTAATGTCCTCTGCAAACTTGGAAAATTCACTGCACACTTCCAGATCATTTGTGAAAATGTTCAACAAACCAGTCCTAGCCCCACCGTGCCTTAGTTACACTATTGACATTTCAACACCTCACCTTGAGGTGTGGCTGTTTTGGCCTTCTCTTTGTTTCCTACCTGTTAGCCAGCTCTCTAACCGTGATGGAACATTTCCCCCAATCCCAAGATTACTCAGGTTTTTTTAAAACCTTTAGAAAGGAACCTTGTCAGAGGCCTTTTACAATCTAAATATATTACATTTATCTTCTATCTACATGCTTGCTAACTCCCTCAAAGAACTCCAGCAGATTAGTGAGGCTTGATTTCCCTTTTCAGAAACCATGTTGTCTTTTCCCCAACAGGGAGTGTTTTCCTAAGATCTGTCTGATCCTTAACTTAATTATCAATTTCACAAATCTGCCAGGTATAAAAGGGAAATTTAACAGCCTATAATTCACAGGATCACCTCAGGAACTATAGATGGGAATTCCACTGGCTGTGATCCAGCTCTCCTTTACAGTGGCCGTTTGTTGAGACAGGTTCCACACACTTGCCAGGAGCTCTGCAGTTCCCCCCTGAGTTCTTCCAGCACTCCCAGCAGGGTCAGGGAGAAAGTGAAGGAGGGAGAGGTACCATCCAGTCCTGGTGTTTTGGTTACATCTAGTTCAACAGTTTGTTTGAAAGTATCTTGTGTGGTGGCCACAATTTGATCTCTAAAAACCAGTTTGGATGGGAGAATCTCTCAAACCTCTTCCTCAGCACAGACCAAACTAAATTAATTGAGCCTTTCAGCTTTCCTTTTTCACCCCTGAATGCACCTTCTACCCTTTGATCATCATCCAATGACCCCTCTGATTCCCTAACCAACTTCCTGATCTGCATATATTTGAAGACTGTTATTTGCTTTGCCAGCCTTTTCAAGGTAATCTTCAAACTTTTTTAGCCCACTTAATTTCCTATTTGCACCTGTCCTGCCATTCTTTATGGACTTTCCTGAACTCCATATTTGGCATGTATTTATTGCACACTTTAATTCCAAAGCACTGTGCAAAACACTGGTGCAGCTACAGGAGAATAAGATTGATGCGGTTCTTGTCCTTGTACTCCCCAAGAGCTTAGAACAATGAACTGCATCGGGTAAGTGCTCAATAAATATTATTATGACCTTATTTATGTCATCTTTAGGGCTCATGTAGGTATGTCCACTCAATTTGTTTATTTCGATCACCGCACTTGTAAATATCTTTATCTCCCCTCAAAGTATAAACTCTTTGTGGGCAGGAAACACAATCACTTCATTACTCTTTACTTACAAAGCATGCAGTACAGTGTGTGCCTCACTTAGTGGGTGCTCAATAAATGTGACTACAACTGCTACTATTAAGACGTAGGGCGAGTAGGTAGCTTATTCCCATTTTACAGATGAGGAAAAAGAGGTACAGAAAGTTTAAGGGACTTGCCCTTGGCAATGGTAGGCTACTGTCAGAGCTGGGACTAGAACCTGAGTCTGCTAATTCTCAGCCACTCTTTCCACAAGACCTAGCTACCTCCCGGGGGTTTTTTTTCTAATTATTTTCCCCCTTGTTGATCTCTTTTACCCTGCCATCTAGCCATGCAAGATTTCTGTTTGGATGCCAGTTTTTTGTCCTGTGGCACACATTTTTCCAGGCTTCACTGACACTGTCCTCTCCTGGTTCTCCTATTTTTCTGGCCACTCCTTCTCGGTCTCTGTCACGGGCTCCTCCTCGGCCTCCCACCCCTTCAATGTGGGAGTTTCTCGAGGCTAAATTCTGGAACCCCTTCTATTCTCCATCTACACCCACTGCCTTGGAGAAATCATTCATCCCCATGGCTTCAACTACCACCTCTCTGTGCAGAGCACTGTATTAAGCACTTGGGATATTCTTACACTCTGCCATTTCCCTTATCTGGACTATATTTTAATGTCTGTCTCCCCCTCTAGTCCCTAAGCACCTTGTTCTAGAAACTCTATTGTATTGTATTCTCCCAAGCGCTGAGTACAGAGTTCTGCACACAGTAACTGCTCAATAAACACCACTGATTGATTGATTGATTGACAAAAGAACCACCCTAAGGCAGGCCCTAGGGAGCTCAAAATCTTGCATTAGCCTCGGCCAGGGTTGGGCCATCCCTCCCAGGCTGCCCTGCACTGGAGAGAACCCGCACCTCCCAGGCTGCTCTGCACCTTCAAGGCTGGGAAGAACCAAATGGAAGCTAGGCACATTTGTTTCACCAGGCATTTGGGGGGGTGCTAGCCCACAAAATGAGCAGTTGTTCCAAGTGACAATACCCAGCAGTGATCCTTCTTGAGCCTGCAGGAGCTGAGAGAGTCTCTCCCAGGTGTCACCAAGGAGTAATTTAAATCTGGTTCCCATCTCATTCCCGATTCCCACCTTGAGGTCCTCTGCAGCAGCAGTTCAGAATCCTTAGTACCACTAGCTTTGTCCTTTGGAAACCCCTCCCCATCAGAATCAAAGCCCTCTATTAGCTCTGTCCTCACTCCTTGGGGTCCCACTTGGCATGCACACCCAACATGCACACTTTCCTCCTCTTATCATTGCTCTCACCTCACCTGCCATCCACCCCATCCTCACACCTTTCCTCCTGCCTGAAATTATCTCACAGATCACAATTCTCCCCCTCTTCAATCCCCTAAAACCATACTGCTTCCAGGAAGCCCTCCCTAAAAATCTAATTTCCCCCCCTCATCCTATTTTCCCTCCCTACTGTCTCCACCACACTTAGTCCCACTCTCTAAGTGCTTAGGTTCCCACCCCACCCACACAGAATTTATATTTCAATCCTTATATTCCATTACTTCCCTTAACTATACACTGTAAGTTCATTGTGGGCTGGGAATTAATCTACTTACTCCATTGTATTGTACTTTCTCAAAGGCCAGTACAGAGCTTTGCACACAGCAAGCACTCAATGAATACCATTGATTGACTGAAGGCAGGACTGCTGACAGTGAGACTATAACAGTGGATATGAGTGTCATTGAGAAAGAATCACTAGTACACAGTGTCAAGGAAAATACAGTGATGCTCATTTCTTGCCTTACCTAGGCTGATTACTGCATTAGCCTCCTCTCTCTGGTCCATACTTCATTCAATTGCCCAGATCATTTCTTCATTCATTCATTCAATCATATTTATTGAGCACTTCCTGTGTGCAGTGTTCTTTACTAAGTGCTTGGGAGAGTACAGTACAACAACAAACAGACATATTACCTGCCCACAACAAATTTACAGTCTATGGTGGGGAGAGAGACAACATAAATACAACAATAAATACAATTACAGTTATGTACATAAGTGCTGTGAGGTTGGGCGGGGGTGTGGGGGAGGGAGAGGAAAGGGAACAAGTCGGGGTGATGCAGAAGAGGGTGGGAGATAAGGAAAGTTGGGGCTTAGTCTGGGAAGGCCTCTTGGAGATGTGCCTTCAATAAGGCTTTGAAGAGGGGGGAGAGTAACTGTCTGTCAGATTTGAGGAGGGAGGGCGTTCCAGGCCAGAGGCAGGACGTGGGCTAGGATTCGGCAGTGAGATAGGCTAGATTGAGACACAGTGAGAAGGTTAGCACTAGAGGAGCAAAGTGTGCAGGATGTGTGTGGGCTGGGTTGTAGAAGGAGAGAAGCAAAGGGAGACAGGAGGGGGCAAGGTGGTGGAGTGCTTAAAAGCCTATGGTGAGGAGTTTTTGTTGATGTGAAGGTGGATGGGCAACCACTGGAGTTTTCCTAGGAACCGGGTGACAGATCCTGAACGTTTTTGTAGAAAAATGATCTGGGCAGCAGAGTGCAGAATGGACTGTAGTGAAGAGAGACAAGAGATTGGCTCTGCACACATCTCCCAACTCCTCCAAAACCCCCAGTGGTTGCCCATTCCCCTCTGTCTCAAGCAGAAAATTCTGATCATTGACTTCTCTCCCTCCAATTTATCCATGCTCTTTTCCCACCACAACCCAGCTCACACTCTTCGTTCCTCTCGAGATAACCAATTTACTGTATCTCATTTTCATTTCTCCCACCTCTGGTCTTTCCCCTTGTCTGGGACAAATTTAAATCTCCCAGTTTAAATCTGACTGATCACAGCCCTCCTCACCCTCATTGTCCTTCTGAAATTATATTTTCTTCAAGAGGCCATCCCCAAATAATGTCTAATCCCGCCAGGTTATATTTCCTCAACTACCACTTCAGCATGTGGTGTCACCTAACACTGGTATACTCACCACCTCCTGAGGCACATATTTTAAAATACCCTTAAGGACTTGCTCACGTGTAGAGTTATTACTTTATTTTACTTGTACATATTTACTATTCTATTTATTTTGTTAATGATGTGCACAGAGCTTTAATTCTATTTGTTCTGACAATTTTGACACCTGTCTACATGTTTTGTTTTGTTGTCTGTCACCTCCTTCTAAACTGTGAGCCCGTTGTTGGGTAGGGACTGTCTCTATATGTTGCCAACTTGTATTTCCCAAGCGCTTATTATGGTGCTCTGCACACAGTAAGTGCTCAATAAATACAATTGAATGAATGAATGAATGTGTATATCCTCTTTTCATTTGTTCTTCTTCCTGTTTGTTAATTATTTTCATCTGTCTCCCCCTGCTACCTCCCACATCCTTGGGAGGAGAGATTGTACCTAGTTATTGCATGCTCCCCAAGCACTTAGTACAGTGCTCTGCACACAGTTAAGTGCTCAATAAATACCACCGATTGATCACTGAGTATGACACTCAGGGTGGCTTAACAAGGGTTCAGCGGGGTGGGGGAGGAGGGAAATCAATCACTGCTACTGACCGAATGCTTACCATGTGCAGAGCACTATAACTAAGCATGTGGAGAAGTCCAATACAACAGCGTTGTTGGAGACCACAACAAGCTTTCAATCTACAGGGTGAAACAGACATTAAATGACAGATAAGGGAAACCATAGAATATAAAAATATGTACATAAATGGTTTGAGGCTGGGATGAATATCAAAGTGGTATAAAGAGTGCTCAGCCAAGTGTTGACGCAGAAGGGAGGGTGGATAGGGGAAATGAAGGCTTAGTCACGGAAGGCCTCTTGGAGGAGATGTGATTTTAAGAGGGCTTTGAAGGTGGGGAGAATGGTGGACTATCGATTATGAAAGGGGAGAGAATTCCAGGCTTGAGAGGGAAGACATAGGTAAGGAATTCACCCCTCACATCCAAGCCGTCACCAAAACCTGCCGGTCTCAGCTCCGCAACATTGCCAAGATCCGCCCTTTCCTCTCCATCCATACCGCTACCCTGCTCATTCAAGCTCTCATCCTATCCTGTCTGGACTACTGCATCAGCCTTCTCTCTGATCTCCCATCCTCGTGTCTCTCTCCACTTCAAACCTTACTTGATGCTGCTGCCCAGATTATCTTTGTCCAGAAGCGCTCTGGGCATATTACTCCCCTCCTCAAAAATCTCCAGTGGCTACCAATCAATCTGCACATCAGGCAGAAACTCCTCACCCTGGGCTTCAAGGCTGTCCATCACCTCGCCCCCTCCTACCTCACCTCCCTTCTCTCCTTCTACAGCCCAGCCCGCACCCTCCGCTCCTCCGCCGCTAATATCCTCACCGTACCTCGTTCTCGCCTGTCCCGCCATCGACCCCCGGCCCACGTCATCCCCCGGGCCTGGAATGCCCTCCCTCTGCCCAACCGCCAAGCTAGCTCTCTTCCTCCCTTCAAGGCCCTGCTGAGAGCTCACCTCCTCCAGGAGGCCTTCCCAGACTGAGCCCCTTCCTTCCTCTCCCCCTCGTCCCCCTCTCCATCCCCCCCATCTTACCTCCTTCCCTTCCCCACAGCACCTGTATATATGTATATATGTTTGTACATATTTATTACTCTATTTATTTATTTATTTTACTTGTACATATCTATTCTATTTATTTTATTTTGTTAGTATGTTTGGTTTTGTTCTCTGTCTTCCCCTTTTAGACTGTGAGCCCACTGTTGGGTAGGGACTGTCTCTATATGTTGCCAATTTGTACTTCCCAAGCGCTTAGTACAGTGCTCTGCACATAGTAAGCGCTCAATAAATACGATTGATGATGATGATGATGATGAATTGGTGACGAGATAGACGAGACTGAGTCACAGACAGTAGAGTGACAGAGGAGAGTAATTTTTGATTTGGTTGCAGTAAGGGAAGGGGGTCTTTTTCACTCTCTTGTCAAAGCCCTAAGACGACCAAAAACCAGAAATGAGAAACAAATCAGAGAACCAAACGCAAAAAAACATACAGATCAGAGCCAGCAAATGGCAGAAGTATCGAGACAGGGCACGTGCAGACCAGGGTTGCTGTTCCAGGGGATGAGGGAAGGTCAACCAATGGGTAAGTCTACCTCTGGAACCTACCTCAGTGATTTTCCAACTGCAAAACCACCCATCCAGCTCATGGATTCCCAATGATAACCATCCTTTCTGCATGATGACTGTGGTCATTGTCACAAGGAGTACATTAGGGAAGTAACGCTTTGAGATTTTTGTCAAAGTTAAGATTTTGAAAAAGTTAACACCCATTTCTCTTTTTCATGTGTTCTTCCTCTGGCCTGACCCAGAAAACGGGGCCTCTGGGGAAGTAGAGTTCCCTGATCTCGGCTTCCTGGCTGGGCTGGTGCAGAGTGTGGGTGTTAGCATTTTCAGGTTTTCATCTGTTGCTCTCCCACTCCATCACATCAGCACCTGCGTTGGCAGCATTTTTAAAAGTATCAACTCTGTGCAAAGCACTGGACCCGGGTTGCGGTGGGCACACTGAAGAAGTAAAAGATGCCTTATCTGCTCTCGAGGAGCTTACAGTCTACTGGGGGAGATGATAAACAAAGAATAACAGTTCATAATTTTTAAAAAATGAGAGAACAGCTTTAAATTAATCAATCGTATTTATTGAGCACTTGCTGGGTGTGGAGCATTGTACCAGGTGCTAGGGAAAGTACCTGGAAACTACCTCAGTGATTTTCCAACTGCAAAACCACCCATCCAGCTCATGGATTCCCAATGATACCATCCTTTCTGCATGATGACTGTGGTCATTGTCACAAGAGCTGGTAGACATGAACCCTGCCCTCATAAAGCTTACAGTCTGGTGTGGGAGAGGTAATCTTAAATAACCTTGGTGAAGAAATAAATCACTAACCATAACAATGTCTTAGCCCAGGCCCAGGCCCTGGCTTTTGGACTGGATTCCGGGAGACACCGAATGGCCTCACAGGCAGGGTCTGTTTTTCCAAGCCTCTTCCTAGGGACCGTTCCCTGCCCCGTCCCAGCCCTTCCTCCAGGAAACAGCGCCGGGCAGAGCCCAGAAACGCCCTGTCCTGAGGAGACGGACGGCACATGGCCAGGCTTCTTGTGGGTGTTAAGCACTTCCTGGCTGGAAGTTCACCTTCCACCCACACTCTTCAGCTCACTACATACTACATATCTCCTACTGCTCTCCATTCCCCTGCTGGGGCGGGGGTGGGGGGGAGGGAGCCTAGGTATCCCCCTGCTTAAGGAAAATCTGTATTCCTTAGCTGCTTCCCCCGATCCGTTCCTTCTCCATAACTACCTCCAGGACAGTCTCCCTAGCTGACTCTTCGGTAGACAAAATTCCATTAAGTTTAATTTCCCCAGCCTAGCCAGTATTCAACAGTGCTGGGCTGCGAGACACTGGTTTAGAAAATCTCATGCCCCTGCATGTATCTTAAACACTCCCAATCCTGGCAACTGCCAAAAATTAATCAATGGTATTTGTCGAGTGTTTACTCTATGCAGAATATTATGGTAAGCAATTGGGAGAGTTTACTAGATTGTAAACTCCTAGATGGCAGGGGGTGGATCGTTTCTACCAACTCCAATGTACCCTCCCAAGCGTTCAATATAGTGCTCTGCATATGGTTAATTCTCCCAAGCCCCTCTCAGGATCACACCTGGAGAGTTTCCAGTACTCTACCAGTCTCGGTTATGGGAGGGAAAGTCAAGCAGAGGCATATCCATTCCATTCCTAGCTGGGCAGTGGCTAGAGAGTGCAAAGCAATCTGCTACAAGACAGGCAGCAGCAGCATAGGAGAGAGTTGAAGACGGAGACTCAGTTTTACTGCACGGAAGGTAAACCACTTCTGAATTTTTACCAAGAAAATTCTATGGATACACTACCAGAAAGATTGCAGATGGAGGTAGGGCATTCTGGGAGGGATGTGTCCACTGAGCTGCTAAGGGTCAGGAACAACTCCACAGCTTAAGACAAGATAGGGTTAATGCTTAATCAATACCACACTGATTGATTACAACAGAGTAGACAGATCCCTGTGCTTAGTTTACAGTCTGGCAGGGGAGAGACTGACGCTAAAATAAATTACAAGGAAGGGGAAGGCGAGGTCTTTAAGTGGTTAGGAAATAAGGACTCAAGTGCATGGGTGATGCATTAGATGGTGGTTGGGGAAGATGGGCAGAGCCCTATCAGAATGGGTGCTGCAGAAAGAAGTGATGGGAAGGGTCCTTGAGTCCTTGGCCCCCTCCTCTTGCTCCCCATTTAACCCTTACAGTCCAGGACAGATGGGGTTTTGCAGGCTCTTTCAGGTAGCTTGGAACTCTTTGGCCATTTGGGGCCATGGCAGAGGAAAGGCCCAAGGTTAATAATGATAGCATTTATTAAGCGCTTACTATGTGCAAAGCACTAAGCGCTAGGGAGGTTACAAGGTGATCAGGTTGTCCCCCGGGGGGCTCACAGTCTTAATCCCCATTTTACAGATGAAAATTCCAGGTTGGGTGGTGGGATGTTCCCCTCACTGCTGGCAGTTCCCTGGCTTGCCTGTGTGCAGAGGGACAGATGTGGAGATGGCCGGGGGTTCTCCCTACCACCCCCCACCCCAGTGAGATTCCCCAGCCTTCCCTGGACTGTTCCGCCGGGCCCAGAGTGTCCTTGGGACACCCCCAGGGAACACTTGGGTTCTCCTGCTCAGCACACCTCCTCCAACCAGAACATCTGGCTCTGTTAAATGGCTGGCCCAACTGAGGCAGAGATAAGAAGGGAAAGGAGGTGGGTTGGAGCTGCTGGTCCTCTCCAAGCCAGAAGCAGGTCACAGCTATTAAGTTTGAGAACTCCTGGGAGCCAGGTATCTTGCCTATTTTTTATTGTGGAACCCAAGGGCCAAGAGCACAGTTGAGCCCCTCCAGGGATTAAGGCAAAAACCTAATCTCCACCCACCCTCAAACAGCTACCTATTTGTCCTCCCACTCTGCCCAGCCTCCTACCTGCTCTGGGGATCTGGGGTTGGGTCAGTGCTCTTGGCCTCACTGCTCCTCTCTATCACCCCTCCTGGGCCCCCAGGAACTGAGGGCTGAACCCCCTCCCCAAATCTTTCGGAGCATTAGGGGATCATGGTGAGCAGGGGGATGAGTTTCAAGACCCAGAGGGGAACCTGAGGGCTGTGGGTCTAAGTTGGGGCAGAATGTGATCCCAGACCACCTGGTGTGGCAGAATGAGGAACCCCCAGAGCTCAGCATTTCCACCTTGGACTGCCCAAGGTGACCCCATCCCAGCCTCATCTCCTCTTGTGGGGTGAAGCAGGTAACCCCCAGGTTCCGGTCACCAGCCCCCACCACCCGTCCCCCAGCCTCACGAGACTCTCCGTTTGGTCTGCCTGTCTCTCTCTAACCATGACCCAGTTTCGGCAGAGAAACTCCCAACTACAGCCTTCCTCCCCGTCCCTCTCCTGACTTTGATGCTCGAGCGGTGGGTCCGGTGGGAGAGTTTGCCATTACCTAAAGAAAGCCTAACAGAGACCCCTGGCCTTTGAAATTGTCCCACATTGGTTTCTGGAAACAAGCGTAACATTCAGAGGAGGGGAGAGGGGCCAGAGTAGACAATGGCCCACTAAAGGTAAAGCCCCAGGAAAGCATATCAGGTGTCGGCTACTGCGCGGGAAACCAAATGGCTTTTCACTGCACTTTCTAAGGAAGAAGCTTTCTCGGGCCCAATCTCTCTCAGATTAGGTTTTGTCCCCAGAGGAGCCTGTTGTGTGTCCATTGTGAGGAGGCTGTGGGAATCTCGCAGCCCCGTTTCAGTCTGGACGGTTCGAACAAAGGGGGTCTGCCGTCGGCATCTTCATTCTGCCAAATAGAACTCTCCTCTTCTAACCTGCCATCTCTCGCTCTGTCGCTCTGGCCTACATTCCCAGTGGCTCCAGGATTTGTTCTCTCCCCCAGTGCGTGTGCAAATGCTTGCGGATGCACACCTGAGCACATACCCTTGCAGACACCCATGACCATCCTCTCCAACCCTGTTCTCATCCCTACCCACACCTCCACAGATCCAACAAGAAGCTGGGAAGTCGCCGGACAGTGCTTAGATGGAGTCAAAGGCCACCTGAAAGCTCCTGTTTTGCCCTCCCCAGTTCCCTCAGAGTCTTTTCGTCCATGAGCCCTCAGTGCCACTAGGCTAGCCTCTGCTGGGCTCGGAGGCTAGAGGGGCAGGCAGTTGAGGCCCAGGTGCCCAGTCCAGAAGAGAAACACCTTTGTAACCGTGAGATTTTTCCTTATGAAACTGGCTCTACCAGTAAAGAAAACAGAAGGTTAGATGGCCATTCCAGCTTCCCCTGTGCCTTTCTTTCAGGGGCCACTGCTTCCCTCTCTACCAACCTCATCAGCCCTGGTCTTCCCCTCCCTTTTTCCCTAAGCCGTGGCCAGCACTGACAAGTCACAGTTCTGAGGTCTCAGTCCAATACTTGGTTTCGAGGGAGGGGGAGGGACCTTGCCATCTTGCCCTTCTAAGCTATTTTCCTTCAACTCTGCTTCATGCCTGCAGGCTAGCTCTGGCTTCTGGGCAGAGCTTTTGCTTCACCACAGAATGGGACCAGCAGCCCACCTGAGAGCTGCTGGGTGGCTGGCCAAGATGACCCACTCTCAGCACAAGAGTTGGGGGTGGTGGTGAGAGAGAGAGAGAGAGAGAGAGAGAGAGAGAGAGAGAGAGAGAGGGAGAGAGAGAGAGAGAGAGAGAGAGAGAGAGCGCACGTGTGAGAATGTGTTGTATGTGAATATGGGTATTTGTGTGGGTGTGTGTATGTGACCATGTGCACATACTGGTGGATCTCTAGAGAGCTGCTTCCCTTCAGCACATCTGGAAAAAATACTCCTGTCCTCCGGTAAACAGACTTCCAGAGGAAGAGTCGGGATGGCTCGGTGTTCCCCTTGGGATGGAGTGGAGCCAAGGTAGGAAAAAACACATTGAGTGACTGAAGGCTAGAACTCCAGAGCACAATTCTGGCGACTACTCTTCTCCCTGGACGGGGGTGACCTGGCCCTGGTCGGGGTTCAGGGTGTGGGACAACACAATCCATCCAGAAAACTCTTCCTGCCGGCAAGGGGGACCAGAGGAAAGGCGGAGATTTCAATCCAGAAAGGAACTAAAGCAGACAGTCAGGAGAGAAGTGTCGAGAGGGACAGAGGCTAGGGAAAGCACAGGGCCAAGATAAGGGGAACTAAGTGGGAAAAGGACAGGGTTGAGAAGCACTTACTATGTGTCAAGCAAGTGCAGCAGGGTAGATGCAAGTTAATCAGGTTGGACACAATCCCTGGCCCATATGGGACTCACCAAGTGAGAAGCAGTGTAGCCTAATGGATAGAGCACTGCCTGGCAGTCAGAAGGAATCGGGTTCTAATCCCGGCTCTGCCATTTGTCTGCTCTATGACCTTGGACAAACCACTTCATTTCTGTGCCTCAGTTACCTCATCTGTGAAACAGGGATGAAGATTGTGAGCCCCTTGTGGGACATGGACCGTGTCTCCAAACTGATTAACTTGCATGTATCTCAGTGTTTAGTACAGTGCCTGGCACATAGTAAGCGCTTTACAAATACCGTTAAAAAAAATAGGAGGGAGAACAGATATTTAATCCCCATTTTACAATCGAGGAAACTAAGCACAGAGAGGTTAAGTGACTCGCCCAAGGTCACACAACAAGCAATTGGCAGAGTCTGGATTAGAACCCAGGTCTTTTGACTCCCAGGACCATGTTCTTTCCACTAGACCATGCTTTTGGCGGGATTTCTTCAGCACAGGAAACTCCAGGACATGGAACAAGTATGAACACTGGGAAAATGAGATAAAACCTTCAGGGAGGCTCCCACCTCAACCTCTGACAATGCTCATACCTGCTGCCCTGTTGTGTATAAAAATAGAGAGGGGCATGTCAGCATAGGTGGCACAGATCCTTCACATCACAGAAGGAAAGTAGAACAGGTGTGCCCAGAGGTCACTTGACCCTGCCCCTACCTCCAGGCAGATCTGTTGTCCTGGCACCAGAAGAGAAACAGGGTGATCTAATGGAAAGAACACAGCCTGTGAGTCAGAGGACCAGAGTTCTAATCTCAGATGTCCCTTGCCTCCTGTGTGACCCTGGGCAAGTCACTTGATTTCTCTGTGCCTCAGTTTCCCCATCCATAAAATGAGACTTCAATTTCTGTTCTCCCTCCTACATAGACTGTGAGCCCCAAGTGGACAGAGACTATATTTGACCTGATTATCTTGTATCTACCACAGTGCTTGGTCCATAATAAGGGCTTAACAAATACTACTGTTATTATTGCCCTGCATCAACTAGTTCGCTGTGGGCAGGAAACATGTCTACTAACTTCGTTTTATTGTACTCTCCAAGTGCAAGAGCAACACAGAAGGAAGTGGAAGATGAGGAAATTAGGGCTTACTTAGGGAGGGCCTCTTGGAAGAGATGTGCTCTAAGTAAGTCTTTGAAGGTGGGGAGCGTGATCATCTGTTGGATATGGAAAGGGAGGGTGTTCCAGGCCAGAGGCAGAAAGTGGGCGAGGGGTCAATGGTGAGATAGACAAGATCGAGGTACAATGAGTAGATTGGTAATATAGGAGGGAAGCGAGTCGGCTGGTTTGTAGCAAGAAATCAGGGAGGTAAAGTAGGGGGGGCAAGGTGATTGAGTGCTTTAAAGCTGATGGTAAGAAGTTTCTGTTTAATGAAAAGGTAGATGGGCAACCCCCAGAGGTTTTCGAGGAGTGGGGAAAACATGGACTGAACAATTCTGAGAAAAATGATCTGGGCAGCAGTGTGAAGTATAGACTGAAGTAGGGAGAGACAGGAGGCAGGGAGGTCAGCAAGAAGGCTTATGCAGTAATCAAGGTGGGATAAAATAAGTGCTTGGATTAACATGGCAGCAGTTTGAATGGAGTGGAAAGGTCAGATTTTAGCAATGTTGTGAAGGTTGAACTGTTAGGATTTGGTGACAGATTGAATATGCAGGTTGATCGAAAGAGATGAGATAAGGACAGCACCACAGTTATGGGCTTTGTGAGACACAAAAGATGGTGGTGTTGGCTTCAGTGATGGGAAAAATCGGGGGGAAGACAGGGTTTGGGTGGGAAGATGAGGAGTTCTGTTTTGGACACATTAAGTTTGAGGTGTCAAAGGGACATCCAAGTAGAGATGTCCTGAAGACAGGAGGAAAACACAAGACTGCAGAAAAGGAGACAGATCAGGGTTGGGGATGTAGGTTTGGGAATCATCCTCTTTAGAGATAGTAGTTGAAGCTATGAGAGCGCATGAATTCTCCAAGGGAGTGGGTGAAGATGGAGAATAGAGGGGGAACCAAAACTGAGCCTTGAGGGGCTCCTACAGTTAGGGGATGGGAGGCAGAGGAGAAGCCCACAAAAGACTGAGAATCAGCAGCCAGGGCAAGAGGAGGAGAACCCAGAGAGGACAGGGTCAGTGAAGCTGAAGTTGGATAATGTTTCCAGAAGAAGGGGGTGGTCAACAGTGTCGAAGGCAGCTGAGAGGTCAAGGAGGATTAGGATGGAGCTGAGGCCATTACATTTGGCAAAAATGAGATCACTGTGATTTTTGAGAGGGCAGTGTCAGTGGAATGAAGGGGGTGAAAGCCAGATTGGAGGGGATTTAGGAGAGAATTAGAGGAGAGAAAGTGGAGGCAGCGGGTAAAAATAACTTGCACTTACTCAAGGAGTTAGGAGAGGAATGGTAAGAGGGAGATTGTGCGATAACTGGAGGGATCCATGGGGTCAAGAAGGCGCTTTTTAAAATAGGGGAGACATGATCGTGTTTGAAAGCAATGGGAAAGAAGACACTGGAGAGTGAATATGGTGGTCAGGGAAGGAGAAGGGAGGGGGCAAGCATTTGGATAAGGTATGAAGGGTTGGGGTGAATTTTGAGAGGGGGTAGGAGATCTCCCCTTGAGGTACTGCTCAGAAAGATAGGAGAGTTGAAGAAGGAGCAGGAGGAGGGAGGGACTGGAGAGGAGCAAGGAAGAGTTTGGGGGATTCATGCCTAATAGTTTCAATTTCCTCAAAGTACATGGCCAGGTCATTAGGGGCAAGAGATGGGGGAGGAGGGAGGACAGGGGGTTTGAGGATGGAGTTAAAAGTATGAAACAAGTGGCGAAGGCAAAGGGGATGGGAGTCAATAAGGTCTTATGGCTCCCAGACTTGTGCTTTATCCACTGGGCCATGCTGCTTCCTATTGTCAGGGCCCGGCATCAGCTCAGTCTCTGCTCTCCATGATCCACCCCAACCTTCGGGTGTGAGCACTTAGGAGCTGGGTTATAGGAACCTCTGGTGAGAACAGAGGAAGTAAACCGCTCTCTGGCTTCCAAAAGCATCAGGTCCCTCTTCCTCGATTGCCATCTGGAGGGCAGGCAGAGACCACTCAGCAAGTAAAAGCGGTCTTTTGGTCTCAAACCTAAAGTGTTGACTCATTATTGTTAATCAGACAGAAATCCTATGGCAAGTTTACACAGGCCCCTTTGTCTCTGCATGGTTTGGAAGAGCCTCCCCTAAAAGGCTGAGGAAGCCTGAAACAATCAGCGGCTCTCAATTAAGCCAGGGGGAGACCAGAGCTGACGGGAGTGGGTTGCCCTCAGACCTTTCTAAGTACTGGGGCGAGAGGAATGAGCCCTGGGAACTAGGGCAGAGGCCTGGTAACAGAAGCGCCAGGGCTCGGAGGCCTGAGCGGATGAGGGACACCTTCAAGTGGACAGGGGGTTTCCTCTGGACATTGGAGAAACTTGGACTGGGCAGAGGAATAAATGGAGAAAGAGCTTCCGGGAGAGCTGGTGATGTTCCCCCCCTCCGGCCCCCACCAACACACCACTTTGGGCCTGCGGCCTGAGACGGTGAGGCCAAAGATGAGATGCAATCATATTTATTGAGCTTACTGTGTTTAGAACACTGTACTAATTGCTTGGAACACAGGTCAGGGAAAGAGATCCATTCCTTGGCCTGTCATGTGACCAGGGATGCCGGGAACATCCAAAGAGCATCAGAAATGAAGAGGTCTGGGAAGGTCGAGTGAGAGCAGCCACAGAGATGAGGTGCTACTGAAGCGGTCAGGCTCGAGGCAGAGCAGAAGTCGATCAATGGTATTTACTGAACACTTACTATGTTCAGAGCACTATATTAAGCACTGGGGAAAATCCAATACAAGAGAGTTGGCTGAAGCAATCTGTGCCCACAAGAAACTTACAGTCTACAGGGGGAGGCAGATCTTAAGGGTAGGAGAAATAGGGTATAAGAATATTTACATCAATATTGTGGGGCTAGGGTGAGTATCAGAATGCTTAAGAATGGCCATGTTCATAGTTGACGCAGAAGGGAGGTGGATAGGGGAAAATAAAGGGCTTAGTCAGGGAAGACCTCTTGGAGAAGATGTAATTTTAGAAGGGTTTTGGAAGTGGGGAGAGGGGTGGACTGAAGGGAGATCCAGGCCAGAGGGAGAAGGCAGGCAGCTTATGAGGCCTAAAGGAGGCCAGTGCGAAGCAGTCAAACACCTGCCAGTGTAAATCTTCCCTCCATCCTCTACCAGCGGGAGAGACGCCAGCAAGCCCCGCCATCCCATTAGCCATCTTGAATTTCAGGAGCAGGCTGACGCCGCTAGACACAGGAAGGAGGAATCGGGGAGGGGCAGAGTGAGGGCAGATCAGTATTGAGAGGGAAACAGCTGTGCCTCTGAAGGGTTGGGGGCATGGAGGAGGGTGGGACCCCACTGTTGGGTAGGGACTGTCTCTATATGTTGCAAACTTGTACTTCCCAAGCGCTTAGTACAGTGCTCTGCACACAGTAAGCGCTCAATAAATACGATTGAATGAATGAATGAATGGAAAGGGTTACGGGTAACTCAAAAGGGAACAGCGAGGAGCACAGGGGCAGGGGAGCTTTTGGTCCCCTTAAAGTGCTACCAGGATACAGCGGGTTCTCTATCCAATGCCTGGGACCCCTCCCTGGCCTCCCACGTTGCCTGAGGTTGCTCCGCAGGGGAGGGTTGGGTGGAGGCAGTAGTCCCATCCGCTGGGAGACGGAGCCAGCTGAGGCAACCCCACTGGGAAGTCGGCCCACATCGCCATCATGGCTGCATGGACCAAGACTTCCAGCCGCCACCCGTCCCTGTGGTTGAGCCCCAGAGGGAGGGCTCTGCCACAGGTCCCAGGGAATGAGCAGGTGCAGGATTGGCCCCTGCCCTCCAAGCTGGGGTCAGGAGGTGACAGGAAGGCAGAACAGTCCCTTAGACATGTCCTGAAGTTTGGGACACTAGGGAAGAGTTGGGGAAGAATTGGCTCCCGCCTCTCTCCAACTCCAGCCTTTGCTTCAGGCAGTCCATACTCAACTGCCTGGATTATTTTTCTACAAAAAACTTTTATTCATTCATTCAATCATATTTATTGAGCACTTTCTGTGTGCACAGCACTGTACTAAGTGCTTGGGAATACAATTCAGCAGGAAGATGATCCATGCAGCAGCAAGTAGTATAGATTGTGAAGGAGCAAGAGGCTGGAAGACCAGCAAGAAGGCTAATTTAATGTGTAGCTATGGCAAGACCAGAAGTTGTAACAAAGTGATAGTTCACATCTCCCTACCCCTCAATAACCTCTTGCAGTTGCCCATCCACCTCTGCAAACAGAAACTCTTTACTAACAGCTTTAAAGCACTCAATCAGCTCACCCCCTCCTAGCCCAGCCCACACTTTTCACCCTTCTAAAGTCAGCTTGCTCACTGTGCCCTGATCTCATCTACCTAGCCTCTGACCCCTTACCCATGTCCTTCCTCTGGCCCGGAACTCCCTCCCCCTCCAAATATGCCAGACCACTACTCTCTCTCCCCCTTCAAAGCCTTAATATAAGGTCACATCTTCTCCAAGAAGCCTTCTCCAATTAAGCCTTCTTTTCCCCGACTCCCTCTCTATTCTCCCCCTTCAAAGCCTCATCAAGGTCACATCTTCTCCAAGAAACCTTCTCCATTTAAGCCCTCTTTTCCCCGACTCCCTCTCTATAGTCTATGCACTTGGATCAGTACCCTTTAAGCACTTGGTATTTGCCCCACTCCACTTACATTCATATCCATGATTTATTTATGTCTGCTTCTCCACCTATACCGTAAGCTCCTCATGGGCACAGAACATGTCTATCCACTCTGCTATATTGTACTCTCCCAAGTGCTGTCTATCCACTCCGCTATATTGTAATAATAATAATAATGGTATTTGTTAAGCACTTGCTATGTGCAAAGCACTGTTCTAAGCGCTGGAGGGATACAAGGTGATCAGGTTGTCCCGTAGGGGGCTCAGTCTTAATACCCATTTTACAGACGAGGGAACTGAGGCCCAGAGAAGTTAAGTGACTTGCCCAAAGTCACACAGCTGACAACTGGCGGAGTCGGGATTTGAACCCATGACCTCTGACTCCAAAGCCTGGGCTCTTTCCACCGAGCCACGCTGCTTCTCTTAATTGTACTCTCCCAAGTGCTGCTTACTGTGTGCAGAGCCCTGTACTAATCAAGAGATACCACTGATGGATTAATTTGAGCACCCTGAAGAGAATTCCTCTGCAGAGGGGCACTGCTTCCCCTTTCCTTGGGGAGAGAGAAGGATACTTCAATGGCCTCCCCTTTCCTTGGGGAGAGAGAGGGATACTTCAATGGGCTGAGGAGAAAAGTTCCTGGGCACTGGTACCCATGGGGAGGCTCATGGGGAGGGACTGGTTTGACAGCAATAAATTCTCCCAACAGATGCTCCTTAGGGGGTTGGAGGTTGGGGGAGAGGATAGAAAAGCTAATGGAAACCTTGGCCTCACTCCTGGGAACACTCCCCTCACCTGTCCTTTAACTCCTTCCCAGCCACCTGGGGCCGAGAAGCTGGAGGCAGCAGAGGCATTCCCGGAAGAAGTGGGGAGGTGGAGGTGGTGGCAGCATCCCCAGAGGGAGGGGAAAGTGCCCCCCTCAGGACCTATGGGATATACTTGTACCAACTTGTACTTCCCAAGCGCTTAGTACAGTGCTCTGCACACAGTAAGCGCTCAATAAATACGATTGATTGATTGATTGAGTGATATACAACTAAAGAGAGTAGCCTCTCCCTCGGAGGTACTGGGGGTACCTCCTCTCTCTCCACACCTCCCAGCCCCAAACAATAGCAACAAGCACTATCTCCTTCACCACGATACCACCACTTCCAGAAATCCAAGCTTAGACAATTTCAAAGTTTGTTCAGTATTGGCACCACTTTAGATGGGAATAAAAAAACACAGAATTAATGTGATTTACTTGTATATGTAAAGGAGAAGCATTAGTCTGAGTTTTTTACCCTGTGCAGCGGTTCAGTGACCTGTTTTGAGATTACCACAGTGTGCCCCTGCTGAGCACCCCTATTCTCAATATAACTCACCCTTCTGTATAACCGCATGACAGAGAGCATTGGGGAACTGGCTAGATATGTCAAAAGCCTTAACTTCAGTCCTGGATAACTGGGTTTAAGTCTTTTCTCATTTTGGAAAGAGTTACGTTTTCCCCCCTCCTCCCCAGCCCATCTTGCCCTGCAGTGAGAAATCCCAAGGAGGCAAAGCAGAGTCCTTGAGAGGCCAGGCCAGGCCATGAGGATATCCCACCCTGGTAGCCCACCAGTACAGGAAAGCTCTTCCAGCTACCCAAGCACAACTAGCAGAGAAGGCTCTTGCTCCATTATGGCAAGACCAGCTCTCCCATCATGTTTCAGAATAATAATTATGAAATTAAGCACTTACTACGTACTAAACACTGGGGTAAAGCTAAACAGGGTGAGCCCTGACACTTGGATCCACACCTTTTATTCACCCCTCCCTCAGCCCCACAGCACTTACGAATATATCCATAATGTATTTCTTTATAATAGTGTCTGTCTCCCTCTCTAGACTGTAAGCTCATTGTGGGCAGGGAGTGTGTCTATACTGTACTCTCCCAAGTGCTTACTACAGTGCTCTGCACACAGTAAGCACTCAAATATGACTGATTGTGTGGGAAATACAAGGTTATGAGATCAAAGACAGTCCCTGTCTCACGTGGAGTGCACCATTTATTTTATTCCCATTTTACAGATGAGGAAACTGAGGCACAAGGAAGTTAAGTAACTTGCTCCAGTTCACCCAGCAGGCAAGTGGAATAGCAGAATTAGAACTCCAGTTCCCTGACTACCAATCCTGCATTCTTTCTACGAGGTCACGCCGCCTCCCAAGGGTCGTTTTTTTTCTCCCTAATTTGTACCTACTTACTTTGTGTCAAGTACAGTATTAAGCACTGGGGTAGATACAAAATCACCAGGATGGACACAGTCCTTGTCCCACATGGGGCTCACAGTCTAAGTACGAAGGAGTAGAATTTAATTCCCATTTTACAGAGGCGGAAACTGAGGCACAGAGAAGTTAAGTGACTTGACCAAGGACAAGTGGCTGAGCGGGGATTAGAACTCAGGTCTTCTGAGTCCCAGACCCATGTTCTTTTCACTAGGCCACCTGCTTCAATGCCTTCAAACAGACATGGGAGGTTGCCAGAAATGGGTCTACAGTATTATGTTTGCTCCTGACTGTTAATGATGTTCAGGAGGACCACCCCTTGGGCTCCTACAATATTTCCAGTCCCAACAAATTTATTTAGCTTGGTGATTGCTGGCTGGGATGGAACTAGGACACCTAGAAACTTGTTCTCAAATGCTGAGAAACCTTGTAATTCTTGTCAGTTTTCCACCACTTCCTCAATAAATACATTCTTCGCATCATGTTTAGACAGCTCTAAAAATGGCTAAAGTGACAATTTCAAATGAAGTCAAGTTGGACTTTTGATGCAGGCTGCCATTGTTTACTTGTTTCTCTGATCGATGGAATCTGTACCAGTTATAACAAAAGGTATAATGTTCAAATTCATTATATTAATCTATTATTGGAATTTTTAAAAATCCCCTAATTACAGGAGACTTACCCCGAATTACCCCCCTCTTAAGCTGCGGTACCAAAGAATGAACCCCAGTTCCTTAACTGGAACTAATGTTTGAGCAACCTTATCCTATTACAATCAGAATTTTCCTCCCCACCTTCTCAGGAGGTGGGGGAGGAACAGTGGGAAGGATGATGTATAAGAGGAACCGTGGTCCCTGGCTTATTGGAAAGAGCACGGGCTTGGGAGTCAGAAGCCACGGGTTCTAATTCCGGCTCCGCCATTTGTCTGCTGTGTGACCTTGGGCAAGCCACATAACTTCTCTGGGCCTCAGTTCCCTCATCTGTAAAGTGGGGATTAAGACTGTGAACGCCACATGGGACAACCTGATTATCTTGTATCTACCCCAGTGCATGGAACAGTGCTTGGCACACAGTGAGTGCTTAACAAATACCATAATTGTTATTATTATTATTACCTAGCCTTAAGCAGCTCACCCATGGGATGAGCAGCGAAGTCACAAGGGATATCTTGTATCCCTTGTATCTTGTATCTACCCCAGTGCATGGAACAGTGCTTGGCACACAGTGAGTGCTTAACAAATACTATAATTGTTATTATTATTATTACCTAGCCTTAAGCAGCTCACCCAAGGGATCAGCAGCAAAGTCACAAGGGATATCCAGGTCTGCTGGCTCCCAAACCAGTGCCTTCCAAAGACTCCCCAGGCCAGCTCAGTTAGGGTGACTCGACTACAGGAGGAGGAAGCCAGAGCCGATTCCCTGGCAGTGTACGGACCTGCCGTGGAATGCAGCCTCTCCTGGCACGCTGAAGGCCACGAGAGAGGAGACTGCTGTTTCAGCTGCTGCTCCAGTTGTGCTTGCTGGGGGAACGTGCTGCCAACAGCACGCAATTTCCAGATCTGGCAAGGGGCCATCCCCCCGCCAGGTAACCGCTGCAGCTTTGTCATAACAACCAAACACTCCAGACCAATGTTACAGCACACTGCAGGGGCTGAGGTGCGGGAGAATGGCAACAGCTGTTACGGGATGGGTGGCTGCGGCAGGGGGAGGCAATCGGTTACCTTTTTAAACATAGGGTTCCATTTTAAACTACACCCACCTGCCACTGAACCCCCAATTACCAAAATGTTTCTCTGAGCTCAGCAGGTTTGGGCATGACCCGCAGGAGGAGAGGGGAGCCAGGACCTGGTTGCCAGGCCGATTGAAAAATTTCATATTTGGCAATATCTGGGACGTCTGGAGCCCTTTTTTATGAGGATTTTTCCTCACTTGATCCAGTGGCCACAGTAATAGTAATAATAATAGCATTGGTTAAGCACTTGCTATGTGATAAGCGAGGTGCTAAATGCTGGGGCAGATACAGTCAGATCAGTTGGCGTCCCACATGGGGCTCTCAGTCTAAGGGGGGAGGGAGAGCAGGGATTTAATCCCCATTTTACAGAGGAGGAAACTGAGGCACAGAGCAGGGCTGGGATTAGAATCCAGGTCTCCTGACTCCTAATCCTGGGCTCTTTCCACTACTGATGATCATCCCCGCTAGTCTGTAAACTCATTGCGGGCAGAGAATGACTGTTTGTTACATTGTACTCTCCCAATAATAATAATAATAATAATGATAGCATTTATTAAGCGCTTACTATGTGCAAAGCACTGTTCTAAGCGCTGGGAGGATACAAGGTGATGAGGTTGTCCCACGTGGGGCTCACAGTCTTCATCCCCATTTTACAGATGAGGGAACTGAGGCCCAGAGAAGTTAAGTGACTTGCCCAAAGTCACACAGCTGACAAGTGGTGGAGCCGGGATTTGAACCCATGACCTCTGACTCCAAAGCCCGGGCTCTTTCCCACTGAGCCACGCTGCTTCCCAAGTGCTTAGTACAGTGCTTTGCACACCGCAAGCATGCAATAAATGTGATTGAATGATCACATTCTACCCGTGAGAAAAGCAAAGCACAGAGAGAGCACGTGACTGGTGCAAGGTCACACAGCAGTGAAGAGTAGACTAGAACCCAGGAGGGTTGATTCCACAAGGCCCGGCGGACCAGGGTAGATACCGCATCTGCAGAAATGGGAGATGAGAGTCTGTTGATCATTGCCCCTTTGTATGGGGCAGGGCCTTGTCTTTGTAATCTGTACTGGGCTGATTCTGTCAGGCTCTCCTTGAGTTCTTGTGACCCTTCAGAAGGAGAGGGGAGAAGGAGTAAGAGTGAGGTTTCTAAAACCTCTCTGCTCTAGAGAATCTGCCTGGAGGCTGGATGTTGAATGGAAAGATCAAGAGACTCCTGTTTCATGCTCACAATGTAAGAGGGAGAGAAGAAGCAGGGGCAGAAGAGGGAAAGGGCAGTTATCCTCAATTATACAGTGACAACAAATTATTTGCTCTTAGTAACACCTTCATTCACTCAGCAGTTTGCCTTCAGCGTGGCTCAGTGGAAAGAGCCCTGGTTTGGGAGTCAGAGGTCATGGGTTCTAATCCCAGCCCCACCACATGTCTGCTGTGTGACCTTGGGCAGGTCACTTAACTTCTCTGAGCCTCAGTTACCTCAGTTGTCAAATGGGGATTAAGACTGTGAGACGTGGGATAACCTGACCACCTTGTATCCCCCCCATCAATCGTATTTATTGAGCGCTTACTGTGTGCAGAGCACTGTACTAAGCACTTGGAAAGTACAAGTTGGCAACATATAGAGACAGTCCCTACCCAACAGTGGGCTCACAGTCTAGAAGGGGGAGACAGAGAACAAAACCAAACATATTAACAAAATAAATAGAATAGATATGTACAAGTAAAATAGAGTAATAAAAATGTACAAACATATATACAGGTGCTGTCGGGAAGGGAAGGAGGTAAGATGGTGCTTTGCACATAGTAAGGACTTAAATACCATCATTATTATTCAGAGAACTCAGAGCACTTCCACCTCCCGTTATCTCCCTGTTTCGGTACTGATCTTCTCTCTGTCGCAGTAAGAGGCAGTTTGGGTCATTCCTCCATTTTATAGACTGAGGGGAAACTGAGGCCCCCAACACAAAGAAAGGCATCTAAGGCTACATAGCATTTCTGAGCCTGAACTAGAATTCAGATCACCTGATGTCCAGGGGGGAAAGGGAGGCAGAGGGGGCCCTCCCCAGCCCGTGACCCCCTGCCCTCCCCTCTCTGACCTATTCTTCCCACAGGCCCCTGTTGCCGGGAGGCTCTTAGGTGTCTTTCCCAGGGCCTCTCGGTGGGAAACAGAGGTGACCGCTTCTCTCAGCTTGTCGGCCTCTTCCCCGGGGGCCCAAAGCAGGCAGATGTACCTTGGGGTCCGGCTGGCGGTGGGCAGGGGTCACCCGGCTGCAGCAGCTCCTGTGGCGCTGAGCCGAGCTAGGGGGGAACAATGCTGTCTGGCGTGGGGGAGCCGGTCGCTGATGCTTATCTGCCTTCATTTCCCCAAGGAACCACTCAGCTCCAGTTTCTGGCCGGGACCTTTCACCTTGCTCTTCTCCCGGCTGTGCACCTGTCCGCTCTCCCAGCCGCCTTCACCCGGAGCCGCTCAGCCCTAAGACACCTGTTCCAGCTGGGGCCCGAGGCGGTGGGGCAAGAGAAATGGGGAAGCACCTGAGCCAGGTGGACGCCCGAGGATGGAGGGACGGACAGCGAGGCCGTTGTGACAGAAAACTGACAGCGGGCTTCCTGCGCTTCCCCTCAATCAATCGATCACTCCTATTTATCGAGACCTTACTGGGTACAGGGCACTGTACTAAGCATTGGGGAGAGTGGCTTAGTGGAAAGAACACAGGCCCGGGAGTCAGAAGGACCTGGGTTCTAATCCCGGCTCTGCCACTTGTCTGTTGTGACCTTGGGCAAGTCACCTCACTTCTCTGGGCCTCAGTTACCTCATCTGTCAAATGGGGATTAAGACAGTTGTCACACTCCATTTTGACTGGCATCAGACCCCTCCTGGCTTCTAGTCTCTCCCCGCTCTAGCTTTTACTTCACACTGCTGCCTGGATCACTTTTCTAAAAGATCACACTACATAAACTTTCCCACTCCTCAAAAACACCCATGTGTTGCCCATTCTTCTCCACATCAATCAATCAATCAATCAATCATATTTATTGAGCGCTTACTATGTGCAGAGCACTGTACTAAGCGCTTGGGAAGTACAAATTGGCATCACATAGAGACAGTCCCTACCCGATAGTGGGCTCACATCGACCAGAAACTCTTGACAATTAGTTTTAGGGCACTCTATCAGCTCTGTCTTTCTTGCTTATCCCCTCTCTTTCTCCACTGCTTCTCAGATTGCACTCTTCCTTCCTCTCAAGCTAACCCTATGCCATCAACTTCTTGATCACCCCTTTCTTTAAATGGTATTTGTTAAGTGCTCACTAGGTGCCAGCCACTGTACTAACTGCTGGGGTAGATACAAGATAATTGGGTTGGGCATAGCCCATGTCCCACAAGGAGCTCACAGTGTTAACCCTCATTTTACAGATGAGGTAACTGAGTCGCAGAGGAGTTAAGTGACTTGTCCAAGATCACCAAGCAGATAGGTTAGCAGGGCTGGGATTCGAACCCAGATCCTTCTGTCTCCTAGGCCTGTGCTCTATCCACTAGGCCATGAGGATTCCTTTCTCCTTGTGTGGCACTCCCTACCCCTTCCTAACCAACAAAGCACAGCTCCATCCATCTTTGAAGCCCTTCTAAAATCACAGGTCTTTCAGGTGGACTCCCCCAGTGAACTGCCAATCTCTAGAGAAGCAGCGTGGCTCAGTGGAAAGAGCACAGGCTTGGGAATCAGAGGTCATGGGTTCTAATTCTGACTCTGCCACATGTCCGCTATGTGACCTTGAGCAAGTTATTTAACTTATCTGAGCCTCAGTTACCTCATCTCTAAAATGGGTATTAAGACTGTGAGCCCCACGTGGAACAACCTGATCACCTTGTATCTCCCCCAGCGCTTAGAACAGTGCTTTGCACATAGTAAGCGCTTAACAAATGCCATCATTATTTTTCGAGAAGCAGCGTGGCTCAGTGGAAAGAGCCCGGGCTTGGGAGTCAGAGGTCATGGGTTCTAATTCCGGCTCCGCCATTTGTCAGCTGTGTGACTTTGGGCAAGTCACTTCACTTTTCTGTGCCTCAGTTACCTCATCTGTAAAATGGGGATTAAGACTGTGAGCCCCATGTGGGACAACCTAATTACCTTGTAACCCCCCAGCACTTAGAACAGTGCTTCACACATAGTAAGCGCTTAACAAATGCCATTATTATTATTATTATTAATAAACCTTATTTCCCCAACTACTCCATCAGTATTTTCACACCTCCTATACACTTTATACCGTCACAATTCCCATATAGCAGTTTTCTACATCTCTTCCAGACTCTATTACTTTCTCCTACCTGTAATTTACTTTAGTTCCTTGAGGTCAAGGATCATTCTCCTAGTTCTATTGTATTGTGTTCTGCCCAAAGCACACACTCAAATACTACTGGTGTACAATTGAACATACATGAATACATGCATGCTGAGGACTGGTACAAATGTTAAAGGACTGTAAGTGGCTGGTGGAGCTACATGGCTGGCGTGGGATATTGGGAAGGAATCGGGGATGGTGTTTTGGGAAAGGTGGGATTTTAGGCAGTCTTGCAAGGTTAATGAGTACTTCGGGTATTTTTCACAAATGCTACTGGCCAGCTCCCTTGGGCAGCTTATAGTCATGACCACATTTGCTGATCAATAGTTAATTTCCTTGGACTGAATAGGCAGGAGAACCAAACGGTGGCTTTTGGGGTCCAGAAGGGAGTTATTGACATAGTTTTAGACCCAGGCTGAGAAGCCAGATGGAATAGTCACCTCAGGCAACAATCTGCTTTCCCAAGATCCCTTCTCTTCCCCAAAAGGCTCCAGCCTTCCCAGAGACCTTTCTTCCACTTCACACTCTGGGAGAGCCAACAGTGGGGGTAGCAAGAGCAGAAGCATCTCCGAAGCCAGATGGCCTCTGCGTCTAGAGGTGTTTAAGGCATTTGGCTGTGGCCTAGGGCTCTGAAAATCACCTCAGCAATCTCAAAATCTTGGTGGTCTGGCAGGCAGGAAATCTAGATTCTAACGGTGACTGCCAGTGACTCAACCATATGACCCGTGAACGGCCTGATCTGCTCTTAAGTATCTGTCTCTTCCATTACACTGTAAGCTCCTGAAAGTGAGAATCATGTCTACTAACTCTACTGTACCTTCCCAAGCTCTTAATGCTGTGTTCCACATGGAATAAATGCTTCATAAATACTCTTGATTGATTGATTGTATCTCACTGGGGAGCCCTGGGTAGATAATGAACAACAATAATAATAATAATAATAATAATAATGGCATTTATTAAGCGCTTACTATGTGCAAAGCTCTGTTCTAAGTGCTGGGGAGGTTACAAGGTGATCAAGTTGTCCCATGGGGGGCTCACAGTCTTAATCCCCATTTTACAGATGAGGGAACTGAAGCACAGAGAAGTGACTTGCCCAAAGTCACACAGCTGACAATTGGCGGAGCCAGGATTTGAACCCATGACCTCTGACTCCAAAGCCCATGCTCTTTCCACTGAGCCACAATGCTTCTGAATGATAGTGAGGTCCTGAACCACAACCTGCTTTTCTCCATCTGCCCCCGAAACAGGGCAAGGCAAAAACAACAGTGTATTGTCTCCCCTGAAAATCAGTAAGGCCTTTCAAAGCACAGTGTGGCTTGGAAGGGAAAACCAAAGGAGCCCACCTTTGCTGGGATAGGAATCTGTCAGACCGGCTATGGGAGAAGCTACGAATTGGTATTTCAGCCGCTACACTCAATGCCCTGCAGCTAAACTCCAACCAATCCCAATGTGTGTGCCTGAACCTGGTGAATCCAAGGGCAGCTGAAAAAAGTTCACTGATTCTGCCTGTTTCTTAACAGGATTAACATGATCTGACTGTGAGCAAGTTAATGAAAACGGGCTTGGCAATCAGAGCCAAGGAAAACTCAGCAGAGGTGGAAAAAAAAAACCCCGCCTTGGGGGGCTTGAGGAAACAGGGCCAGAGGACTGTGGGATTCCTTCTTTGGAAAACCCTTGTGAATGACTCCAGAATCCAAAACAGTGTTCACTGATGCTCAGGGTGGTGCAAGCTTTACCCACCACCCTCTCTGATGCTGGAAAAGCTTGAGGTGCTTTGGGTCACTCAGGGTAGCGTGCTGCCTCCGGGAGCCCTGGGGCAGACTTGGAGGTGGATCAGCAGTCCAGAGAAGCAGCACTCTGTAGGGTTTGGTTTGCACCGATTGTGTCAGTGGGCCCTTAGGGTGTGGTTTGCTCACTCCCATATGGGGCAAAGCCAAAATTATCACTGAAAAACCTGGCTGCCACCTTCAGGCAAGTTCACTGTCTTATTAAACTGCCCATATTGCAGAAAACTGGCCCGGTATCCCCAGCCAACATCTGCCTTTTCTTACCCACGCATGCTTTGGAACTGGGTGGAACAAGAGACAGCTTGGACTAAACCCTTTCAAGCTGAGGACCATCTCAAAGGGGACCTCCCCAATACAAAGCAAACAGCCTTTTCTGCCTCCCAGCCTAGTCCTCCTAAAACCCCTCCCCTGCCCTGTAGCCCTATAATTCAGTTTCCTGCCTGGGCCCTGCCCCGGGGGTGGAGTCTTGGGCTGACTGGGGAGCTCAGGGTGGGTGGCCAACCCAAGGGCAAAGCCCGTGGCTCGGCTGGGTACGCGGGTTCCACTTCAGACAGCTGAACTGGAGGCCATGAAGTTTCCAGTGCTCACCACAAAGCACCAGGGCCTGGATGCAGCTGAGGAATGGCAAAGGATCAAAGGGATTCTAGGATCCGTTGGGGAGAGAGAAACATGCCTTGAGAAACAGGCAACTGGAAGTGTTTGTGGGACATCATTTGATCTGCCCTGTGTGCCTTCAGGCAGTTGGATGCCCAAATTGTCCAAGCAGACACTTTCCCTTAAGGAATCCCATGGGATAATAGCAATGGTATTTGTTAAGTGCTTACTATGTGCCAGGCACTGTACTAAGCTATGGGGTGGATACAAGCAAACTGAGTTGGACACGGTCCCTGCCCCATGTGGGGCTCACAGTCTCAATTCCCATTTTACAGATGAGGTACCTGAGGTCCAGAGAAGTGTTGTGACTTGCCCAAGGTCAAACAGCAGACAAATGGCGGAGTCATGATTAGAACCAATGACCTTCTGACTCTATCCACTATGCCATGCTGCTTCTCAAGGGATACTGCAGTGAGAGCTGCACGGGATTGGGGAGCTGGGAAGGCTGAGGACTGAAGGGAGGGGGTGTGGGGACCTTCCTCAGTCCTAAATTCAGGGGCTGGAAACCACAGAAGTCTGGTGCTGAATTCAGATAAGTGGGTGGGTGAATGAGGGCAGCACCAAGGGACGGGGGAAAGGGTTGCCAGACCAACTAGCTACACCTTAGTTAGTGCCTCAGAGCCAGGGTCTCTGTTCAAGCTGGGGTCTGGTTCCCTTGCCAGTGAATCGATGGTAGTTACTTATGACCCAGAGACCAGTCACTGAACAGTTGTCATGGTAGCTGGGGTTCACACCTGTGGCTCAGGAGGACAAGGTACTGTTCCTTTCAGTACCCTACAAGCCTCCTCAACTCATCACTATCCTTCTTCTCTCATGCCTCCCCAGGCAGTGAGGAGCTCATTCAGGCAAAGCATGGGTTAAACCCTCCTGGTTCTGAGGAGGGGAGGTAAGGAGAGGGAGTACTGGGATGGGAGTTGGGTGGGTGGGGAGAAGGAATCAAAGCCTGAAAGGCCCTTGAAAAACCCCTTGACTCCTGAACTCCACTCAATCAGTCACTCCACTTTATTCATTCATTCATTCAATCGTATTTATTGAATGCTTACTGTGTGCAGAGCACTGTACTGAGCGCTTGGGAAGTACAAGTTGGCAACATACAGAGATGGTCCCTGTGGGCTCACAGTCTAGAAAGGGGAGACAGACAACAAAAAACACCAGTTCCTGCTCTGGTTTCCAGGTGGCTCCCCAGAAACAAAGTGACTTCTGGGGTGGGGGTGCTCTCATGATACCCCATATCTCTTGCAGGGTGCTGGGAAACTGATTAGATGCCACCACCCTGCCCCCTCCCCAGATTCCCAATGGAGAAGAGGCTCTCCTGGAGAAGAGATTTCCCACAGTCTTTTTCTCCCCAGCCAGTTCCCTCCCACACCCCCCCAGTGACTGAAGAGGAAGTCATCCATATCTAAATGTGTCTTGATAGCTGCACTAATCTAAGGCTGAATATATGACTTGTGGTGGGCTTGTTGGCAGTGAACAGGGCATTAGAGGAACACATGGCCTGCATTCAAGACAGAACAATGGAATGTATTCTCTTCTCTCAGGCTCCTTCCCCAGCTCCAACCCAGCTATTCAACCATTAACCTCTCAAGTGGAAACACCAAGCTGAACTCTCCAGGGCTGATTGGAGTCAGGGTGGGAAGGCAGAGACACAGGAAGAAGGGGCTCAGAAGTGGGGAGGTGACTGAGAAAAGAAGCCCGAGAAGGGTTGGTTGGCGGGGAGGGGGGGTGTACACAAAGATCTCAAACTCTCAGATTCTCGCTTTGATTAATATTCTCTGGCTTATCGAGGAACAATCCTATTAGAACAGGTTTTGCTAGGAGGAAAAACTAAACAAATTTGCTTTATTGGCTCCAAAGCTGAAGTTCCCAAATTCCTGTGAATGAGATGGAAAGGAAGAGGATAATAAGAGGGGAGTTTTCTCTAGGTAGCAGTAGCCCTACTGCAGGTCCAGTGAAAAGAACAATGAGCTGGGAATAATAATGAAAATTATGTTTTGTTAAATGTGTACAATATGGTGCTGTGCTAAACTCTGGGGTAGATAAGAGATCATCAGATTAGACGCTGCTCCTGTACCACATGGGGCTCACAGTCTAAGAGAAAGAGAACAGATATGTCATCCCCATTTAACAGATGAGAAAACTGAGGTACGGAGAAGTGAAGTAACTTGCCCAAAGCCACAAGAAAGCAAGTGACTGAACCAGAATTATACTGTGGGCCTCCTGATCCCTAATCAGGCCCTTTCTACTCAGCAACACTGCTTCTCATCGGACTTGGCTAATGTGAGTGAAGTTTGCATCAGCATTTCACAATGGGCTGCACCCCTGCCCGCTTACTCGCTTGTTGCACTATGTACCCCCAGAGCAACCTCAGATCAGTTGTGAAGACTTTAGGTTGGAGAACTTGGGTAAAGGAATTGATGATAGTGCCCGTGCCAGTGACACTCTCACAAGGGCAACGGGGGCAACGAGCCAATGGACTGGCAGGGATGAGACCACTACAGTGTGCACGGCAGAGTTTTTTGAACAAAACCTCTTCAGGGGCCCAAGTGTCACAAACATCTTACTGAGGCAGGGCTGTGGCTTCACAGACCAGCCTGTAGTTGCCAGGGTAACTACCTCCTCAGTGCCCATGTTAGCCAGCTATTTTCCGAATTCCTGCTGAGAATGTACCCTGCAAGAGACACCTTAGGCGATTCTTTGAACAGAAACCCTCACCCGTGACGGGAGAGCTCAGCAGGGCCTCCCCAACTTCTGGCTGTCACAGGGAAAATAGATACCGAATCCCCATTTTACAGATGAGGAAACTGACACAGAGACAAGTTAAGGGTGACTTGTCCAAGGTCACGCAGCAAGCAAGTATGGAGTCTGGGGTTAGAATCCAGGTGTCCTGACTCCCAGTCCTGTGTGCTGCCCACTAGGCCATTGTCTATCTCAGATGTTGGGGATGATGATAAGAGGGATGATGCTGGGTCAAAAAACCCCCACAAACCCACCAAACCACCCAGGTGAAGACCAAGAAGTAGAAATTGAGGAACTGGAGAAAATAATCCTAGCATAAGAGTCCAAGCATAGCCAGTTTAATCCAAAAGCAAGTGGTTCCGAAAGCATTTCCAGCAGAACTGCCTAAAAGTAATTCTAAATATGCTTTGAAGTGGCTTGATTTAACACTCCTTTTATGGTATTCGTTAAACGTTGACTACGTGCCAGGCACTGTACTGAGCACTGGGGAAGATGTAAATTAATCAGGTTGGACACAGTCCCTGTCCCACATGGGGCTCACAGTCTTAATCCCCATTTATGGATGAGATAACTGAGGCAGAAAGAAGAGAAGTGACTTGTCCAAGGTTACATAGCAGACAAGTGGCAAAGCGGAGATTACACCCCAGGTCCTTCTGGTTGCCGGGCCCGTGCTCTACCCATTAGGCCACATTGCTTCAAGCAGCCTTAGTGTCATCGCTGGATTTGCAATCTCGATGACCCATGTGAGTACTAGGACAATAAGTGAAAGCCTTTTGGTGCTTTAATTCTTAAAGTTACTCACTCATGTATTATTTGTCATACTCTCCTTAGGCCCTTACACTTAAACACATTTTTCCCCCTTTGAACTTATATATTTAATTCCCCCACTTATCTCTTTTCTTCACTTTTTCACATGGCCACTTTTCTGCTATTGTCCCTATCTTCCTGCTACTGAGTGCTCCTGAGCCCCTCTTTATCTACCCATGAAAAAGAGAGCACTCTTTGGAAATTAGCACACACTGTGGGACCCCTGAGGAACACATTGAGTATTCCTCATCATCACTGACATCAACAACAGTTATCGATCACTTACTGGGTACGGTATTCTGTAGTAAGTGCCTGGGGAAGCTACAGTAGAAATAAGACACGGCTCCTACCCTGAAAGAGATCCACTCCGCAATATGTCCTCCTTTGTTGGACCAGGGACCTATTCCAATATCCGCTTTCCCAACTCCCCAGTCTTAACTCCAACATTCTCCTTGCCCCCAACCCTGATGATGCCCCTCACAATGCCCCTCACAATGCCCCACCCTCACCCCGGCCTCCCATCCAGCCCTCTGGAGTGGCCCAAATTCCTCCCTACCTAGAGAAGAGCAGCCCTAGCCTTTGAAAGCGGGACCACCAAGGCAGCCAGGGCATCCTGCCAACTGAGCAAGATTCTCCTGGGAGCTGGCTGCAGTGTCCTCAGTGACATCACTGTTCTCCTAAAACCAGCCCAGCAGGGAAGGTTGGCATTTGAACCACTGTGGGTGAGGAGAGGGGAGAGGAAGGAAGGCAGGCAACTGTCCCTGCGGCTGGGGAACCCGGCAGACGAATGATGCCATCCCTGGCCCTGGTTAAAGTTACCTGTTTTAACTTGCCCGTGCATTTAGGCGATGTGTTGGAGACGCACGGCTGATCCTAGGTCCGAGAGGCTCTCGCTCCACGCGAAGGTGGGAGGCATATAACGGTCTGAGGCCTATGGGATATCTGGTCCGAGATGCAGTTGAATAAAAACAGAAAGGGAGCCTGAATATAAATAGGTATGTGCAAAAAGAAGCACTCTCCCCAGCCCCTGAAATGGGATTAGAGTGACTTTTTCCTCGACTCTGAAGACTCATTTTGGAAAAGAATGACTCTGAAGAGAGAGAGGAAAACGCTGCTGTCTAGTGCTGCCATGGAGACGGCAGTTTAATTAACCACAGCTCGGTGCCCCCATCCCACAGACTAACGGGAAAATATTCCCGAGCAGAGCGAGGTCTGCTTCAAGCCTTTCATTATTTTCTCCACTTCACTCCAACGTTCGTTTCCCATCGCCCATCAATTTCCTAAAGACAACTTTGTGATCATATATTATTATAGGATATCAGATATTATGTGATTATATGGGGTCTGGGTACATTTTAATAGCTGAGCACAATGGATTGCAGACAGTTTGTCATTCAGGCAAAGCCTTCTGAAGTGTCAGAACAGACGGGGCGCAAGGACAGAGGTTGGGTTCCGGGCTCCCTGCCAACCTTCTCCTTTCTTCCCACGCCACGACGCCATGTGCTGGTGGGTGGGAGCCCGTTCCCCAGAGGTGGCTGCAACGCAAACTGCACATTGCACATGTACCATCTGGAACTACTGGTGGATGGAAGGGATGACCCCCATAGATAGGCCCTGGAGTGTGGGGGCAGTCGCTTTCCACTAGGTAATAAGAGCAAGACAGTTATCTGAAGAATCCAGTCTGTAGTTGAGGAAAAAGAGGGGAGGTTGGGACTTGGAAGGAACCATTTTCCTGCCCACATTGAGGTAGGGATTTAGATAATCTGCTTCCACTTCACTGATCCGTGCGGTCACTCCTGATCTGTCAGAGAGGCATAGATGAACTCCTTATTCAAAGGCTCCTCTTCACCACCGAGGGCATCCTCAGCACCACCCTTCCCCTTCTTTTCCTGGCACCCTGGCTGGCTTACAGCTAAGCAAGAAGGATGGGTCCCTAGCCAATTTCCTTGCCTGGACACTTTTGAAGAGGTTCCCCCAAACGCCAAGGCCTGAAGCCTCTAGCCAGGGCAAGAAGACCAGGATTTTGAGACTCTGGCTAGAATGCAGGAGGGAGGTCTGGCAGCTTCCCAGGAACCTCAGCTGGTGAGGAAAACTCCACAGCCTTCAGCCTCCACCCCTCCTCGCCTCACCCTGTGGCGCTCAATTCTGGAAAGGAAGAGACGAGGGCATGCCTGCGTGTGTGCGTGTGTGTGTGTGTGTGGTGTGTGTGTTGCGGGGGGTGGGGGGGATGCACTCTAAGACTGGCTCTTCATCTTGTCAACCAGCCTGTACCTGTCGGCATCTGCCAGACGCTGCCGCGCTGCCCCCCGCCCCCGCCCCACCACAGGCTACAATCAGCCTGCCAGGCAAGGAGGAGAGGCCCAGCAGTCAGCTCTTCCTCCCTCATCCCCTCATTCCCTGCCCTGCTTCCCAACCGGCCCATGTCCCCCCAGGCCCACAGGCTCCACATTTTCTCCCAAGCCTCAGAGATCTTCCTTCCCAAAGAAAGAGCCTGGCAGAGCCCCAGACATTTGTTCCCCATTAACCTTGAGAGCAAATCCCGACAAGCTGAACGCCCGCCCCCTCTCCTCCACTGCAGGGTGGGACAAGGCTCTCCGGGACCACGTGCGGGATCTTTTTGTTCGCCCTGTTCCTCTTCACCCTCTCCAAGAGGTAAATGAGGCACAGAGAAGTTAAGTGACTTCCCCAAGGTTACACAGCAGACAAGTGGTGGAGCATGGATTAGAACCCAGGTTCTGCCTCCCGGGCCTGTGCTCTTTCCACTAGACCATGCTGCTTCTCAGGCAACTACTGTGCTGTACCCTCAGGTGCTTAGTACAGCAGTCTACACAGAGTAATAATAATAGTAATGATGGTATTTTTTAAGCACTTACTATGTGCCGGATACTATATTAAGCCCTGGGGTGGATACAAGTAAATCAGATTGGACACAGTCCCTGTCTCACGTGGAGCTCACCGTCTCAATCCCCATTTTACAGATGAGGTAACTGAGGCCCAGAGAAGTGAAATTACTTGTCAAACGTCACACAGCAGGCAAGTGGCAGAGCCAGGATTAGAACCCATGACCTTTTGACTCTCAGGTTCATGCTCTATTCACTACATCGTGAGATACTCAGTGAACACAATGAACTCAATGCTCATCTCCTCTCATGCCTGAGCCACTGGAACAACCTATCCATCGCGTTTACTGAGCAGAGCCCTGTACTAAGTGCTTGGGAGAATACAATATAACAGAACTGGTAGATCTGTTCCCTGTCCACAATGAGCAGAGGGGGAGCTTCCAGCCTGCCTCATTGGTTATTCCACTTAGAATAGAGTCTGCGAGGAAATAGGCTTGGTGGGCTGGGAGAGTTTGGGAAATCTGCACAGCTGTGGGGTGGGCATGGTTTCACACTATACGGTTCTTTCCCTAAACAGAAATCAATATGGCTGAAGCAGAGAAGAGCTTTATACAGGGCACCTAAACAATGCCACAGCACTGGGCAGGGCTTATGAATGCTTTCGATGATGCCAATGACAATGAATTTGAATAAGGGGAGGGATTAGCGGAGGGGGAGGGGGCGTCTTCTTCACTGTTTCTCATGCCACATCACCTGGGTTGTCAGGTGGGTGAAGACCAAGGGTGACTCTCCAGGGGAATGAGGCGACTTTGCCCTTGATCTTAATCGCTTTCGAGTTTCCCCTTCGTGGGAGATGGCAAGCCAAGGGCTAAGGGTCAGTGGGGATGAGAGGTGGAAGATGGGGCCATCTTGGGTGGACAAGGAGGCAGGAAGCTGCAGAGATGAGGGAGGAGGAAGCTGCGGTGAGGAGTCGTGGGGTGGAGGGGAGGAAATCGCCAGTCCATTCATGAGAGGAAGAGCCAGATGGTCGCTCAGCTTTCTAACCTCCCTCACCTTGTTAGGAAGTTCACCAATCCAGATCGACTGCAAAGTTTATCTTTGATGCTTTCCTCCCCTCCTGGGAAATTTGGAATTTCACCCCAGGATTTGGTCTTTCCGGGGGAGTTGAGGGGGTTGAGGCCTTCACTGTTTGTGTTGCTCCAACCTCCCCCACTCCCTTTCCCTCCAACCAAGCGAGATGGGAGGGAGGAGGTTCCCAGAACATTGCCGGCCTGGACATACTCGCCTGGTTTCCTTAAAATACCTTGGAGCTGTTTTCGGAAGGAGCAGCTCCCTGCTGGAGAAGGAGGAGCCTGCTTCAGCTGGCAGCAGGGGCTTGCTGGGCCAGTGTGGACTCAGTGTTCTGGCCCCACAGTCCTGGGAGAGTTGGGAAGTGGGTGAGGCCAAAGGCTCTCTGCCCACCTACATCAGGAGCCGGGCAGGGGAGTTGGCAGTGCCGAGGCTGTTTGCTTTTCTGACATTGTCCTGCTGGTAGCTTAGACTTAACTCAGGAGCCAGTGGGGCTGGGTAGGGGGGAAACTGTTTAACCAAGTGGGCTGGGAGGGGCTGGAGGCTGGCATTGCCTGGCTTGTAAGTGCCCTAGGGAGAGGGGTCAAGTCTCCTGCTCACTGACCTAACCCAGCAGTTGGAGGGCTGGGGTCAGTCTGAGGTCTAATTTCTCTACCCCAATACTCAGAGTCCATCTGAAGGGGCTTTGAAAATTCCCACTACTCCTTCCTCTGATGAGTTGGTGAAGAGGAGGGGAGCTGGATTTGGTCTGGGGTGCAGTCCAAGCCTAAAGTGTGGCCTATGTGTCAGAGTTGGGGACAGCGGTGGCCTCTGCCCCGGTGGCATCATCTGGGGCATCTCCAATTCCGGAGGCCTGCCGCCTTCCCGCTGCCTCAAGAAGTTCTGCCCAGTGGCCTGCCTCCTGCCCATAGAAGCTGTTCCCAGTGGCCCATTTCAGTGGGATTTTGCAGGGCTGGTGAAGTGGAGTTACCCTGTCCTGGGACAACTGTCACCCCACCACGCAGGCCCATGATGCACCTGGGATCAAAGGGGCCTCAGCCAGACTTGGGGCAGACAAGTTCGGTAATGCACATCTGCCCAGCCTCTGCACTCCGTGCCTGGGTCTTGCTCCGGGCTCTGAAAATCTTACTGGGAGATCCCCAGTCTAAAGGTGGAGAATGATGGGTGTGGTTTCAGGAGGGGAAACTTCTCTAAACTTCCAGCTGCTGAGCTCCAGCTCTGGGCAGTCTCCATGGGCACTGGCCCTCGGTATCTTCACCCAACCATATAGGGGCTTGAAAAATACCATTATTATGATATGGTTCAATTGAAAGGATTCTGGGAAGGGTACGGGTGGTTGAGGACTGAAACTGCTTTCTCCCGAAGCAGCTAGAAAAATTAGGTATTGATTTGGCAGTGAATTAAATGAGGACCTGAAACACAGTGAGCCCAGGGTGGCTACTAATATCATCTAAGAGTCCAGGAATCTCTGGGTGTATAAGCTCCTTGTGGGCAAGAAACCTGACTATTAACTCCATTGTAATGTACTCTTCCAAACGCTTTAGTTCAGTGCTCTGCATACAGTGAGCACTAATAAATTCCACTGATTGACTGACTGAGGTGAAAACTTGGAAGCATTTTTGCCCACCACAGTTCCTGTCTGCTCAAGAGGATTTGGTTGACATAAGTTTCTCCCCCATCATGGATATGATTTGTAAAGTGCCTCCTCCGCTGAAAGCCCCAGGGTATTTGGGGAATCATGGAAAACTGTCTCGGTCTCAGCATGGGTGGATGAGCAATGCTCTAGGCTGAGGAAGCTAAATCTTGATGTTGATCCCCTATTCCCCAGCCTTGCATTGGTTTGATCCCGATGGCTTTTCCAAGGCTAGAACAATAGCCCTAGGACCCTAGATCCTAGGAGATTATGTACCCCCACAAAACTTATGTACATATTCTTATACACAGTTGCTTCACTAACCTGTAATTTATTTCAATGTCTCTCTCATTAGACTGTAAGATCCTTAAGGGCCAGGACTTCACTTACCAACTGCATTCTACCCTCCCCCAAGTGCTTAACACAGTCCTTTGTCCACATTCGGTGTTCAGTGAACACCACTGATAGATTGATTAAATGTGGGTCTCCATACCCTCAAGTGAACCTAGGTTGGGTCTCTTCCTACTAGTCTGCCCTAGGCATCGGCCTGGTGTGAGTGAGCAAGTACTGAGCGGCAAGAGGAACAACGTCCTAGACAAAGGTTGTTTCACTATCCTTGGAGACCCTGAAATCAATCAATATTTATTGAGCGCTTTCTGTATGTAGAGTACTGTACTAAGTGCTTGGGAGAGAACAATATAAAAATAAACAGACACATTTCCTGCCTACAAAGCACTTACAGTCTAGAGGGGGACACAGATATTCATATAAATAAATAAATTACAGATAGGTACATAAGTGCCATGGGGCAGAGAGAGGGGTGAATGCAAATCTAAGTGCAAGGGTAATGCAGAAGGGATTGGGAGAAGAAGAATAAGGGCTTAGGTAGGGAAGACCTCTTGGAGGAGATGTGCCTTCAATAAGGCTTTGAAGGTGGGAAGGGTAATTACCTGTTGGACATGAAGAGGGAGGGTGTTCCTGGCCAGAGGTAGGAAGTGAGCAAGAGGTCAGCAGCAAGATAGATGAGACTGAGGCAGTGAATAGGTTGCCGTTAGAGGAGTAAAGTGTGTGGGCTGGGTTGGAGTAGGAAAGTAGCAAGGTGAGGTCAGAGTGGGCAATATGATTGTGTGTGAGGAGGTGGACAGGAAACCACTGGAGGTTCTTGAGGAGTAGAGAAACATGAACTGAACATTTTTTGTAGAAACATGAACTGAACATTTTTTGTAGACAAAATGATCTGGGAAGCAAAATGAAGAATGGACTGGAGTGGGAAGAGTCAAGAGGCAGGGAGGTCAGTAAAGAGACTGGTTCAGTAATCAAAGCAGATAGGCTAAGTGCTTGGATTAATGGGGCAGAAGTTTGGATGGAATGGAAAGGGCAGATTTTAGCAATGTTTTGAAGGTTGACCCGACAGAATTTAGTGACAGATTGAATATGTGGGTTGAATGAGAGAGATGAGTCAAGGATAGCACCAAGGTTATGGGTTTGTGAGACACCAAAGATGGTAGTACTGTCTACAATGATGGGAAAATCGAGGGAGGACCGGGTTTGGGTGGGAAGATAAGGAGTTCTGTTTTGGACATATAAAATTTGAGGTGTTGGCAGGACACCCAAGTAGCAATGTCTTGAAGTCAGGAGGAAATGAGAGACTGCAGAGTGGGAGAGAGATCAGACCTGGAGATGTAGATTTGGTAATCATCGGTACAGACGTGGTAGTTGAAGCCTTCAATCAATCAATCAATCAGTCATGTTTATTGAGTGCTTACTGTGAGCAGGGCACTGAATTAAGCGCTTGGAGAGTACAACACAACAATCTGATACGTTCCCTGTCCATAATGAGCTTACAGTCTAGAGAGGGAGACAGACATTAATAGAAATAAATAAATTACAGATATATACATAAATGCTGTGGGGCTGGTTGGGGAGGGGTGAGTAAGGGAAGCAAGTCAGGAAGATGCACTTGGGCGGACCTCCTGGGAGAAGTGGGGCCACTAGTACTGGATTTCTGAGGCACTTCCTGTTCAATGGAGGAGCCATCACAGTGCAACCTGTGACCTGCTTTAAAGTAGCTCACCTGGACCATTCCAGCCACAGAGCCCCACCCCAAGACAGGCCACCCCATATGACCTTAAAGTCATCCAAGGGTTAACTCACACCCACGCCTTTCCATGTCTTACCCCTTCTTTGAGCCTCCTCTGTTTATTTGATGCAAATCTGCTGCTGGTTACAGCTTTTGCAACTAGTGAGTTGGGACTCTTGGAACATATTTTTATCCCTTTCAAGTAGCAAGAACTGTAGCCTGGAGCAGACGAGTGGGTGACCCAGGGGACTAGGCTGTGGTTCTTTGTTACAGCTGGAAATGACTGAAGGCCCCCAGTAGGGGCCCCCGCCCAGCCCACCCCCTTTTCCTGTCTCAGCATGGGCAGAGCAAGATGTTCCCTCTCCAGCTCCAGTTCCCAACACCCCTTGGTCATTCAATGGGAAGTGACCTCCAGTGTAGCTGAAATCTAATCTCCATGGGGCACCTGGTCCTGGGTTACGGTAGAGAAGGACCAGAAAGATGCTTCAGGCAGTAGAGCAGGGAGCCCAGGGTGAAAAGAAGAGCAAGAGGAAGAGAAACTCCTGTAAAGTCCTGCCTGCTTAGGTATAGCAGGGCCTGGCAGCTGGAGCTTTAGAAGAATATCCCCAGGGATGTACAGTCTGAGATTTCCATAGAGGTCTAGGATGCCAGCTCCTTAGAGTTGGGCCAGAGCACCTTGGGATATGGGCTCTCAAGGGTAAAGTCCGGGCAAGCAGCAGGGCTTTTTGGAAAAATGAGGGCAGTCCTCCTGCAAGCCGCTGTTCTGGTCCTCTCTCCGGAACCTAAACCCTTGCAATTCAGGAGCCAGCGGACTGCCACTGCAGGGACACACATCCTTTCCACGGGCCCTCTGGCTGGTTAGTTTGCTATTTCTAACCCTCACACATATGAGCAGCAGCATGGGTTTGGGAGTCAGAAGACCTAGGATCTAACCCCGCCACTTGCCGGCTGTAGAACCTTGGACAAGTCCCTAACTTCCCTGGACCTCAGTTTCATCTGCTGTAAAATGTTCTCCCTCTCCCCTAGATTGTGAGCCCCATGTGGGACAGGACCTGGGTCCCCTCTGGTTGCAGTATATCTACTCCAGGACTTAGTTCAGTATTTGGCATATAGTAAGTACTTAAATACCTCAATTATTATTACCATTACAGTTCTCTGATCCTTGGAATAGGGGGCCTGGTGGACTCCTCCTAGATTTCCCCCCACCCCCGGGAATTGGCAGGAATACTAGGACCCAGTTCTTTGGGGACAGAGTGATTTAGCTAGGAGTGCCCAGCACTAAAGGAGTTCAGTAAGGAAGGGAAGAAATGGTGGGAAAGAGCCCAGAGATACCCTTATGGCTAGTCCAGCCTCAGTGAGGTGCTAAACACTACTTAGTGACCTCTGTCTGAGCCTTAGGCCTTAGGCAGGTTAAAAGCTGCTTTTTAAAGCCTATTTGGTCTGGTCTATCCAGGGGTACTCCAATCTGTGGAAGACTCGAAGGCCAACAGTGCTGGGTGATCTTGACACAAAGAACCACTCTGAGGTAAGATCCTCTCTCCAGCTTTCCCGCTCCTTAGGAAGGGAGTCCCTGAAGAGAAGGGGCCAGAAATTACCTCCTGGGGTGCTGTCCTTCTTTGAAGACCATAAACTGTGGACAATGGGCCCAGAACAAAGACAGCCAAAGAAGCTGGGGCCAGAGGGGTGAGCCAGAATAAGAAGGGAGCAAATTTACAGCCTCCTCTGACCCCTTTAGAGAAACTCCCTGTTACTAGAGAGTTGACGTCAACTGATTTCAGGGGACAGGCCGTTGTGCAAGGAGGGAAGATGAAAGGCAGAGAGAAAAGAAAGGATTAAATTTAAAAAACAAAAAAGAACCAGAGAAAGGGGAAAAAACCATGGCAACCGGGAAGTTTTCGGGGGCTTACCACTCTCTAGATGGGGGTCTCTGTGTTAACATTCTCCCCCACTCGCCCATCTGAAGGACTCAATGAATCAACAGTAAGAGGCCTAAACTCCCTTTCCTGCCTCCCCATTCTCCCCACCCTCACTCTCCCTGTCTTGTGAGACCCCCGGCCCCCCGACCCCTGGCTCCCTCCACCCCCGACCACCCCTTCTATTCACTGACCTCCTGAAAGAAAAGCCACTGGGGCCGTTTCTAGGATACGGGTGGAGGCGGAGGGGTCTGGATGGCTAGAGGCCTCTCTGAGGAATGGGACAGGAAGGGAGGGAAAGCAGAGGAATCCTGTTAACCAGCTAGGGCTAAACAGGCTGTGGGGCCCCCAGTAGCAGAGGCCTCTCCCCTTCACCCTCCACCCCTTATTGATATTGAAATAAGAGGCCATCCATCAGGGCCCAAAAAGGGCCCTGTCAGGGAAGCCTGAAAAGAATTACTGTCAGAGGGAGGAGGAAAACCTGTCAAGGGGAAGGCCGGACTAAAGCGTGGCAGGTGTGGTATGGATGGGGACACTGTTCGGACGAGATGGTGATTCATTCCCTGTCAGGGCCGCAGTTTCAAGCTTCTGTGGGCAGGAGACACTGTCAGGAAGTCGCTGGTCTCCTGGGGGAAGGGAGAAGTGGGAGGTGGGAGGTGGGAGACAGGATACTCCCAAGAGAGGCACCAGGGGGAGGGGTTGGGATGGAGGAGAAGATGGACCTCTGAGCTTGGAGTATGTGCCCACCGAGACTTGCGGGTAGTCCCGGGTGTTTTAGCGCCTGGCTCTAGAGACTCTCAAATAGACAGATGGGGTTCTTTAACAGCTCAGCTAAGGACCCTGAGGAATGCCTGCACAGTCTGATGGGCCCAGTCCGTGGCTTGATAAGAAAACCTGGGTGTTTGGGCAGGTTAATCCCCTGGAGGTGGGAATTGGAAGGAATTAGGGAGTACCATGGAGTCAGCTGTGAAGTCACCAGTCCAAAAGTGAAAACAGTGAACTTGCCTTACTGGAATGAGGAACCTGAATAGATGGGCAGTGTTTTCCAGTAAGTCCGGTGATGAATTTTGGAATTATTACTTGAGTAATTATTTAGGTAGTCATGGTACCTAACACACTGATCTCTATGTCCAAAAGTGGCTAGAGAAAGAAGGACCAAATGGGGCTATACAGGCACTGGGGCTACCAGGGCTTTAGTCACCACGGATCTTAGAACAAGAGTTCTCATGGCAATCGTAAATTACCTTCCTTATGATGACTCTAATAATCAGATTGAAAATGTAACTCCCCATCTTTCTTCATAAACCCACCTCTCCTACCTACCTTACACACTAGAGAAGTGGCATGTCATAGTGGAAAGAGCATAGCCTAGGAGTCAGAAAACCTGGGTTCTAATCCTGACTCCTCCACATACCTGCTGCATCATCTAGGGTAAGTCACTTAATTTCTCTGTGCCCCATTTCCCTCATATGCATAGTAGGGATTCAATTCCTGTCTCCCTCCTACTTAGACTGTGAGCCTCATGAAGGACCTAATTATCTTGTATCTACCTCAGCGCTTACTACAGTACTTGGCACGGAGTAAGCGCTTGACAAAAACTACAATTATTATTATTACCGTTGACAACAGCCCTATCCTTCCTCTGCCTGAAGCTTGCAGTCTTGGTGTTGTCTTTGACTCCTCCTGCATGCCTTTCCCTTCCTATATTCTGTCGGACTCTAAACCCAGCCAGTTTTGTCTCTGCAATTTTTCCAGGATCTGCCCCTTCCTATCAATCAGTCCATTGATGCTATTTATTGAGTACTTATTGCTACTCCACACAAGGTTTTTCCAATTTTGTTCAACAGTCTGAGGGATTCTTAAATCCAAATTTGTCTCAGTTCAGATAGCCGGTGATTTACACCCAGACTGGATAATCATTTTTTTTTCTGTACCTGGCCTAAGTCATCATCATCATCATCATCATCAGTGGTATTTAATTGAGTGCTTTCTGTGTGCAGAACACGGTACTAAATGTTTAGGAGAGTACAAATGCTCCAATCTGAGGGATTACTCTGGGAATATAGGATTAGAAAGGATTGAATCAGATTATTAGGTACTTTATGCTGAACTGCTGAGAGCTGATGCTACAGAGACTTGGGGAAGCCCTGAATCTTGTTTATGGCCAGTTGTGCGTTGTTGGACGAAAGGGTTTCAATATCTCTTCTCTTTCTTACTTCAACTGGGAGTCCCATGAGGGACAGACAGTGTGTCCAACCTGATAATCTTGTATCTACCACAGACCTTAATCAGTATTGGAAACTCCTTGAGAACAGGGATCGCGTCTACCAACTATATTGTACTCTCCCAGTGACTAGTAAAGTAATCTGCACAAAGTAAGCAATCAATGATATTTAATTGATCGACTGGTATTTGATAAGTGCTTACTATAGACAAAGTGCTGTACTAAGTGAAACATTATCCAACCTCGGCTTCAGTGACACTGTTCTCTTCTGATTCTCCTCCTATATCTCTAGCCATGCATTCTCAGTCTCTTTCACAGGCTCCTCCTCTGCCTCCCACCCCTTAACTGTGGGAGTCCCTCAAAGAATCAGTTCTGGGACCCCTTCTATTCTCTATCTACACCCTCCTCTTTGGAGAGCTCATTCCCTCCCACGGCTTTCAACCACCATCTGTATGCAGATGATTCCCAACTCTACATCTCCTGTCCTGATCTCTCTCCTTCTCTGCAGTCTTGTATTTCCTCTTGACTTCAAGGCATCTCAACATGGATGTCCCACTGACACCTCAAATTTAACGTGTCCAAAACAGAACTCCTCATCTTCCCACCCAAATCCGGTCCTCCCCATGACTTTCCCATCACTGTAGACAGCACCACCATCCTCCCTGTCTTACAAACCCATAACCTTGGCATTATTCTCAACTCATCTTTCTCATTCAATCCACATATTCAGTCTATCATCAAATCCTGTCGGTTCAACCTTCACAACATCACTAAAATCTGCCCTTTGCACTCCATCCAAACTCCTAACACATTAAATCCACTTATTTATCCTATACTACCTTGATTACTGCATCAGCCTCCTCACTGACCTCTCTGCCTCCTGTTTCTTCCCATTCCAGTCCATATTTCACTCTGCTGCCCGAATCATGTTTCTACAAAACCACTCAGTCCACGTTTCCCCACTCCTCAAGAACCTCCACATTCACATCAAACGGAAACTCCTTACGATAGGGTTTAAAACTCAATTACCTTGACCTCTCCTACCTTACATCCCTGACTTCGCTCCTTTAATTCCAACCTACTCACTGTACCTTGATCCCGACTATCTTGCTGCCGACACCTCACCCAAGTCCCGTCTTTGTCCTGGAACTCCTTCCCCCTTCATATCCAACAGACAATTACTCTTCCCACCTTCAAAGTCTTAAGACCACATCTCCTCCAAGAAACCTCCCTTCTGCATCACCCTTGCACCCTTTATTCAGCCCATCCTAAGCCCCACAGCACTTACGTACGTATTTGCAATTTATTTACATTAATGTCTGTTTCCCCCTCTATACTGCAAACTTGTTGCAAGCAGGGAACATGTCTACTAACTCTGTTATACTGTACTCTCTCAAGTGTTCAGTACAGGGCCCTGGACACGACAATGGATTTGATCCATTTGGGTGAGCGTGACCTAGAAAAGGCAGACATGTGACTGGTAACCATGAAAATATCATATATATTGCTGCCTGGAATCACCTCTGGCTAAGTCTACAACCTTGGTGTCATCCTCACCTCGTCACTTCTCCATAGCACTTATACAATTGATTGAATGATTGACTGACTGATATAAGATAATCAGGCTGGACATAATCCCTGTCTCATATGAGGCTCACTGTCTAAGTGGGAGACAAAACAGGAATAACAATAATAATAATAGGGGTATTCGTTAAGCACATATTATGTGTCAACACTGTACTATGTGCTGGGGTACATACAAGATAATAAGGTCCCACACAGGGCTCAAAGTCTAAGTTGGAGGAAGAACACGTATTGAATCCCCATTTTACATTTGAGGGAACTGAGGCCCAGAGAGGGTAAATGACTTGCCTAAAATCACACGGTAGACAAGTGGTGGAGTCGGGATTAGAACCCAGGTCCTCTGACTCCCAAGACCATGCTCCTTCCATTGGGCCACGCTGCCTGGTACCGTGCTTGGCACATAGTAAGAGCTAAACGAATGCCACAATTATGATGATGGTAATGATGATGTTGAGGTCAAAATATTTCTTCTTGACCTCCGCAGCCGCTAGCTCACACCCTACGCTTGAGATTTGCTTTTGCCCTGATGTCAGCAACAGACTACGACTCATTTTTGGCTGTAAACCTATCCAGTCCTTTTCGAGAAATACAGCTGCGGCATCCGACTTACTGACCTCTGCTCAAGAATGGCCCAGCGCTGGGACCTGTGATCCAGGGAGCAGAGCACTTCTCGCGCAAGGAATTGACACCAGGGACCTAAGCCGCCGCTTCCAGGAAACTCTGGCAAATGGCACTGGGCTTTCTGCCTTGATCCAGTAAATCCCCCTCTGGGGTCTTGTGGGGAGAGGAATGAGAGCCACTGTGAGGCAGAGAGATAAAGGCAGCCAGACAAAGGCAAACAGAGAAACAGGCACGCTAACAGATGGAAGGGAACGGCGGCAACACAGAGAAATCCAGGGAGAAGTCCAAAATAGGAAGAGGCAGAAAAGAAGGGCTGGAGAAGAGAAATTGGATCGCTTTCTCTCTTACAGAGAGGCAGGACTCTGGACTGTTAGAGAGAGATAGGTCCCAGAGAACTCACTCTTCTCTCTTAAGCACTACGGGCTTCAGGGAAGGGCTAGGCTTGGTGGCTTTTTCTATCTCCCCTACAGAATTCTCCATTTAATCCCTCCGAATAATAATCGTGGTATTTGTTAAATGCCTACCAAGTGTCAAACAATGTGCTGAGCACTGGGTTAGCTGCAACCAGCTCAGACACATGGGACTCACAATTTAGGTGAGAGGGAGACTGGGTATATAATCCTGATTTTATAGATGAGGAAACTGAGGGCCAGGGATATTAAGTGACCTGTCCAAGGTCACGCAGCAGGCGAGCGGAGGAGCTGGGTTTAGAAGCTTGATCTCCTGAGACCCGGTCCTTCGCTCTACCCATTAGGCCACGCTGCTTCTCTTACCACATGCTTCCCGGGCTTCTGTGGGGCAGAGAGGAGGGGAGAGGGTCCAGGGCCTGCACCTTTTTTTTTTTACCAGACCACCTTCTTTCTAAGCCTCTCAGAGTTCCCAGGCCAGGGAAGGCCCAGGAGCTCAGCCCACGTCCTCCGCCTGGGGACTAGGATGGCACAATCTAGATGAGGGGGCACGAATGCCTTTGGACTGTATCCTGCTGGCAATCTAGGCCGGGGGGGAGGGTGGCGGGGAGGAAAATGAGCCGGTTCCACCACGTAAAACAAACAAACACGGCCCCCATAACTCCTTGAGGCCTAAAGGCAGTGACCGATGTCAGCTTAACAGGTCACCAGGACCCCACAGCTACCATCTGCTCCTGCCACCTGGGGATCGGATGAAACAGTAGAGAAATGGACGGGCAGAATAATGCCGATTTGATCTGTGCCCTCCCTCCACTTTTCCCAGGCGGAGAGAGGCCCCCACCTTCCTGCTCCCTCGGCAAGGCAGAGTTAAAGAGAAGGACCGTAATGTTGCTGTTCAGCCAGAGGGTTGGGAAGGGAGGGAAGTACTTGAAATCTTGAGGAACAGAATAGCAGGGATACCAGAAATCCATTACAACTGCTTTCAGGGAAGAGGGGGATGCTACCCTTTGTAAGATTTGACCCATTGGAGTAAGCGTGACTTAAAAAAGGCAGACAGTGGCTGGTTACCATGTAAATATCATATACACTGCTATCTGGAATCATCTCCGGCTAAGCCCACAAGCTTGGTGTCGTCCTCACCTCCTTACCTCTCCACAGCATTTACGAACATAACTGTAATTTATTTATATTAATGTCTGTCTCCCCCTGTAGACTGTAATTCTGCTGTGGGGAGGGAATGCATCTAACAACTCTGTTGAATTGTACCCCCCCAAGTGCTTAGTACAGTGCTCTGCACACATTAAGGGCTCAATAAATTTGATTGACTGATTGATTCACTGCCTTTCAGCTCTCAAATTAGGCTCCTGCCATTTCTTCCTTACAATACTGTCCAGCTCCTCTCTTCCTCTCCAGCCCATCAGCTATCACCTCGGTCCAAGCTCTTGTCATAGCACAGTTAGGGTACTCTATAAGCCTCTTCACTGCTCTTCCTGCCTCCAGCCTCATCCTCTTCCAAGCTATACTACAGGCTGCCGCATGGATCATCTTTCTGAAAAGTTTCTCAGCACACATCTCTCTACCCCTCAAAAAACCTCCAATGGCTTACTTTCATTCATTCATTTAGTCATATTTATTGAGCGCTTATTGGGTGCAGAGCACTGTTCTAAGTGCTTGGGAAAGTACAATACAACAATAAACAGTGATATTCCCTGCCCACAACAAGTTTCCAGTCTAGAGGTGGGGAGACAAACACCAATACAAATAAATAAAATTACAGCTACGTACATAAGGGCTTACCTTTTGTCTCCACAAAGAGCAAAGCTCACGATTGACTTCAAGACAGCCCACCAACTCTCTCCATCTTATACGTCAGCCCCTCTCCCCAGTTTGTACTCTTTGCTCCTCCCACGCTTACCTTCTGACTATACCTTGCTCTTTATTCCTGTCTCCATTCCCCTGCTTCTCTGAACTGAACTCACTCCCCATCTAAATCTGCCAGACGACCTGCAGCCCTCCCTTTCTTGAAAGCCCTCCTAGTGGAAAGAGCCCAGGCGTGGAGTCAGAGGGCCTCACTTCTAATTCCAGCTCCACTACTTGCCTGCTGTGTAACATTGGGGCAAGTCGCTTAACTTCTCTGGGCCTCAATTACCTCATCTGTAAAATGGGTATTAAGACTGAGCCTCATGTGGGACATAGACTGTGTGCAAACTGATTGCATAGCTTGCATCTACCCTGGGATAAGGACTCTGTCCAACCTGATTAGCCTGTATCTACCCTACAGCTTAGCACAGTGCCTGGCACATATTAAGTGCTTAACAAATACCAAATACCATAAAAAATCCCAATTCCCCAATTAATATCAATCCAATAACCACCTCTAGCACTTAAATATCCAATTAAATCTTGTGTGTATATTCGATTATACTTTCAGTTATTTATTCTTATTCCACGGGCTGTAAAGATTTCTGTGTCTGTCTCCCTCATTAACATGTAAGATCCTTGTGGGCAAGGAATGTGTCAGGCTTCTGTTGTTCTTCGCAGATCTCATTACCAAAGAGAAATCTGGGCACTACAATTTCTTTTTATTTTTTAAAGTGGTATTTGTTAAGCACTTACTAAGTTCTAAGCACTGTTCTAAGCACTGGGGTAGATACAAGATAATCCGGTTGGAAACAGTCCATGAACCATGAGGGACTCACAATCTTAATCCCCATTTTACAGATGAGGTAACTGCGGCCCAGAGAAGTTAAGTGACTTACCCAAGGTCACACAGTGGACAGAATGTCATGGGTTCTAATCCCTGCTCTGCCACTTGTCTGCTGTGTGACCTTGGGCAAGTCACTTCACTTCTCTGGGCCTCAGTTACCTCATCTGTAAAACGAGGATTGAGACTGTGAGCCCCATGTGGGTCAGGGACTGTGCCCAACCCAATTTGCTTGTATCCACCCCAGCACTTACTACAGTGCCTCACACATAGTAAGCAAAGTGCTTGGCACATAGTAAGTGCTTAAGAAATATTATTATTATTATCATTATTTTGTGGTAAAGTCAGGATTAGAACCCAGATCCTCTGACTCCCAAGCCCACTGTCTTTCCACTAGGCCATGCTGCTTCCTAGATCTGCTCTGCAGTTCTTCAGTTTGGTCTAAAGATTGATTAATACCACGAATGGAAAACCTCCTTAAGTCCATCAGTCTCCTCAGGGAGAAACAGGCCTTCTTGATTCAATTTTCTACTTCTTTGCCTAGCTTGGTCTACTTCTTTGTCATGAGAGAATTTTGTGTAAATTGAAATCTCCAGAAAATGAAAAGGACCCTTACACTTTAGCCAGTAATTAGTCCATCAATGCTAATTATTGAAGACTTTGCGCAAAATACTGTACCAAATACTTGGGAAAGCACAGAACAGACCTGAACCCTGCCCACAAGGAGTTTACAGAATAGAGGGGGAGACAGACACTAAAATAAATTACAAGTGGATATGTACACAAGGGCTGTGGGTGTGGGGTGAACCTACAGCACAGTAGTTTCACCCTGTTCTCTCCTCCCCCCTCTAAATCTCTTCTCAGAGTTGTAATCATTCAACCCCCATATTAATTCTGTCATCATATCCTATTGGCTCTACCTTCACTACATCACTAAAATCCACCCTCTCCTCTCCACCCAAATTGCTATCAGGTGGACTCAAGCACTTATCCTATCCTGTCTTGATTAGTGCATCGGCCTCCTTGCTGCCCTCCCTGCTTCCCGTATCTTCCAACTCCAGTCCATACTTCACTCTGCGGCCCAGATCATTTTTCTAAAAAAAATAAAATAAAATCAGTCCACATTTCCCCACTCCTCAAGAGCCTCCAGTGGTTGCCCATCCACCTTCACAGCAAACAGAAGCTCCTTAACATCGGGTTTAAAGCACACAATCGCCTTGCCCCCTCCTCACTGATTTCTTTCTACAACCCAGCACATTCACTTCACTCCTCTAAATCCAACCTACTCACTGTACCTCAATCTCATCTATTTCGCTGCTGACCTCTCATCCATGTCCTGCCCTCTGGCCTCCCTCCCAATTCATACCCGACAGACGATCACTCTCCCCATCTTCAAAGCCTAATTGAAAGCACATCTCCTCCAAGAGGCCCTCCATGACTCTCATTTCCCCTTCTCCCTTTCCCTACTTCACTGCCCTTGCTCTTGGATTTGTAAACTCAGCCCCACTATTCAATTCAATCATATTTATTGAGCATTTACTGTGTGCAGAGCACTGTACTAAGCGCTTGGAAAGTACAATTCAGCAACAGAGACAATCCCTACCCAACAACGGGCTCACTACTTATGTACATATCTGTAATTTATTTTAATGTCTGCCTCCCCGTCTGGATTGTAAGTGGGCAGGAAACATGTCTTCCAAATCGTCATATTGTACTCTCCCAAGCACTTAGTACTGTGCTCTGAACACAATAAATGCTCAATAATTGACTGATTGATTAGTAATCAAGGAACAGTATGAACTGAATTATTTTTAACCTCTATTTCCCCAAACCAATTTTTACAGATCAGTGAAATCACCAAGGGAAGCAGCAGTAGGAAGAGGAGAAGAAAGGACAGTGTGTTCTAGTGGAAAGAGGACAAGCTTGGGAGTCAGAGGACCTGGGTTCTAATCCTGACTCTGCCACTGTGCTGTGTGACCTTAAGCAAGTCACTTAAATTCTCTGGGCCTTAGTTACTTGATCTGTGAAGTGGGAATTAAAACTGTGAGTCCTATGTGGGATGGGGACTGTGTCCATGCTGATTATCCCAGTGCAATGCTTGGCACGTAGTAAGTACTTAACAAATGCCATTTTAAAAAAAAGAATAAAAGGGTCTGGATAATACGGCCCTGAGTCATCAAAAGCTAACATTTATTGCTTGGTAATAATGTTGATTAGACTGGAAAAAGAGATTAGCACTGAATTCTCCTTAGACTTCCTTCTCCCCCCTGAACCTGGTTCTTATGCTGTAGAGAGAAGATGTGCTGAGACTGAATTTGAACGCTGCTCTTAAATGTCAGACTTCCTCTGTAACCAGAGAACAATGTATCACCTAAGCAGCCAACCCCTTAACACACCCATTTCCCCATGCCCAGCAGCCCACGTTTTCACACTATGACTTATTTTTAAATTGTTGAGAAAGATAGGATCATGATGTACTATAACACAGAAGGTGTGAATACACAGGAGTAGTCGCTTGGTCTCTTGGATTCTTCGGAGAATTAGGTGGTGAGCAGAGAAGGGTGAATGGTAAATCAGTAGAGAAAAACAGAAGTGTGTATGTGTGTGAGTGAGAGTGAGAGAGAGAAACTGCACAAGCAGCATGACCTACTGGATAGAACAGAGGCCTAGGAGTCAGAAGGACCTGGGTTCTAATCCTGACTCTGCCACTTGCCTGCTGTGTGATGTTAGTCAAGTCACTTAGCTTCTCTGTGCCTCAGTTACCTTGTCTGTAAAATGGGGGTTAAGAGGGTGATCCCCATGAGAAGCAGCGTGGCTCAGTGGGAAAGAGCACGGGCTTTGGAGTCAGAGGTCACGGGTTCAAATCCCGGCTCCGCCAATTAGCTGTGTGACTTTGGGCAAGTCACTTAACTTCTCTGGGCCTCAGTTACCTCATCTGTAAAATGGGGATGAAGACTGTGACCCCCCCGTGGGACAACCTGATCATCTTGTAACCTCTCCAGTGCTTAGAACAGTGCTTTGCACATAGTAAGCGCTTAATAAATGCCATTATTATTATTATTATTATTATTATGTGGAACCTGGACTGTGTCCAACCTGACTAGCTGGTATCTACCTCAGCGCTTAGTATAGTGCCTGTGTGTCATCACACACACAAAAAAAGTGCTGGCGTAACTCTAAGTGTGTATGTCAGTGGGGCCACTTTTGGAACTGCCTCCCGACTACGCTGTTGGATAGTCTCAGTCTCTCATCTTCTCCTCCCTGTCAAGGTCACAGTGGTCAGATATCCATTTTGGAAGCTACGTCTGAACCAGGCACTTGGGGCACAACTCCCTGGAAAGGGGATCGAGAGGGAAAGAACAGCTTGGGCTCTGCAGGCCACCTCAGGAACCTGTCCAGCACAAAGTGCAGTTAGTTTACCCTCTAAGCAAATACCAGGAGCCATAAGAGCCCCCAAGAAGAGATCTGGCCAAGATCACGGTGTTCCCCACATGGTGCACAGTCAGCACCTGAGCAGCCCCGCGTTGTTCCCCTTTACTCGAGAGGTGTCTTCCTGCAGAAGCCCCACAAAGCTTTCAGGAGTCCTGCCCTTTCCCAGGACCCTGGCCAAGACTGACAAGACCATGGGACGGGCAGTCAGGAGACTTGGATTCTAATCCCAGTTCTGCCACTTGTCTGCTAGTTGACCTTGGGCAAATCACTTAACTTCCCTGTGCCTCAGTTTACTCATCTGTAAAACGGAGATTACATACATGTTCTCCCTCCTACTCTTAGCCCCATCGGGGACGGGGACTGGACCCAACGTGATTATCTTTTATCTACCCCAGTGCTTAGGATAGTGCTTGTCACATGATAAGTGCTTAACACTTACCATAATTACTATTACCACTATTATATTTTCAGAGGCTCAAGGACAGTGTCCGCAATGGATGCCATATCAGCCTTAAAGAAGGCTCTACGTTTAGGGGGAACTAACACTGTCCTTGTTCCTCCTCCTTCTTCTCCTCCTCCTCCCCCTCATCTTCATCAGACCCCATTCAAGAACCCTCACCAAGCAATAGTAATAATAACAATGATGGTATTTGTTAAGCACTCACTATGTGCCAGACACTGTCCTAAGTGCTGGGGTAGATACAGGCTGACCAGGTTGGGCACAGTCCCTGTTCCACTTGAGGGTCTCAGTCTTTATCCCCGTTTTACAGAGGTGGTAACCAAGGCACACAGAAGTGAAGTGACTTGCACAAGGTCATACAGCAGACAAGTGGCAGAGCCGGGATCATCATCAATTGTATTTATTGAGTGCTTACTATGTGCAGAGCACTGTACTAAGCGCTTGGGAAGTACAAATTGGCAACATATAGAGACAGTCCCTACCCAACAGTGGGCTCACAGTCTAAAAGATCGGAACCCAGGTCCTTCCAAGCTCTAGCCATTAAGCCATGCCTCGGCAAGACCAAGGTGTCTTACCACCAGCCCATGAACTACACGTAACTAGTTCATTGTTCAGTTTCATAAACTTGCATATCACTTTCAAAATCTCACTCCCAACATGTAAAATTAGCATGAGAGTACATTTGTGTTCAAACCCGCCACGCAAGGCCCCAGACTGGAGATGGTAGGGTTAAGAGTGGCCAGTGAGAACTGTAGAGCTTGAGCCCCACCTCAGCCAGTGACGGTTAAAAGGTGAGCAACGAGTCAAGGGCCCGGTTGGCCTTGTAGTTCTTTAATTACCGAGGAGGGAGCGGGTGGGCCGCCGCCTCAAGAGGAGAGCAGGTGTCCCAGCCCCGTTAAGAGATATCACAGCCTATTACAAGCACCTGGCTTTCCTGATCCTCAAACAGCCCTGGATGGATACGTCCCTTCCTTCCCCCAACCCCTGTCAGAGTCTGTCTTCAAGCCGAGGGAAAAAGAGCTGAGACCAGTGCCTACCTCCTTATAAGAAGCTCCCAGAAAAGCCTCCAGGGGATAGGGAATGACATGAATCTCTGAAAACCGTTTAAAAATTCCCCCCAGATTTGTTTGCAAGTTGGGGGAGGCAGGGGGAACGCCATCAATCAATCCAGCCGCTCTGCTCACAGGGCAGAAATACAGATTCTTCAGGTTGTGTACTGGAGTTGGAAAGAAATTATAATATTGTCCTATTTTTTGGCACAGATCTCGGTCATCCTGCCTGTGACAGCTGGCATAGGTTTGAATGTCTAATTCAGGAAACTTGGTGGAAACAGAGAAAAAGGCCCAGAGGACCCTGTCTTAGAGAGGAGAGAGAGAGAAAGAGTGAAAGGGAGAGAGTGTGTGTGTGTAGAGGTAAGAAGGTACATTCATCTCTGGGGAAATAGAGCCACAAACAGCAACTGCAACCTCCATCTGAAAATGGTATGATAGCAACTGTGGTCCTATGTAAGTTTTTTTGACCTCACCTATACATGCACGCAAATAGGCTAACATGTGGGTGTGCTGACCTCCCTCCTCAGCACATTTGCTTCCCCACCCTACACAAATGTCCTTTCTCCTTGGGTTATTTTGATATTGATCCAGAGGTCCAATATGATGTCACCTATAGGCACTCTCTATAGTAGATAAGGAGTAGAATAATAATAATCATATGATACTTATAGCATTACTAAGTGTCAAGCACTGTTCTAAGTACTGGGGTAGATACAAGCTAATTAGGTTGGACACAGTCCCTGTCTCGTGTGGGGCTCACAGTTTAAGTACTTATCAAATACTATGTTCCAAGTACTGTGCTAAATTCTGGGGTCAATATAAGATAATCAGCTCGAACACAATCCCTGTCTCATACAGGGCTTAGTGTAAGAGGGAGAGACAATAGGGATTTCATCTGCATTTTAGAACTGAGGAAACTGAGGCCCAGGGAGGGTAAGTGACTTGCCCAAGATCAAACAGCTGGCAAGTGGCAGAGCAGGATTAGAACCCAGTTCTCCTGACTTCCAAGCCTGTGCTCTTTCCATTTGGGCCACGCTAAGGCCAGGAGAGCCATATAATAATTAGACTGTGAGCCCACTGTTGGGTAGGGACCGTCTCTATATGTTGCCAACTTGTACTTCCCAAGTGCTTAGTACAGTGCTCTGCACACAGTAAGCGCTCAATAAATATGATTGATTGATTGATTTGTTAAGTGCTTACTATGTGCCAAGCACTGTTCTAAGTGCATAGTACAGTGCTCTGCACACAGTAAGCACTCAATAAATATGATTGAATGAATGAATCTGGTTGGACACAGTCCCTGTCTCACAGTCTCAATCCCCACTTACAGATGAGGTAACTGAGGCACAGAGAAGTTTAATGACTTGCCTAAAGTCGCACAGCAGACAAGTGGCGATGCCGTGATTAGAACCCACAACTTCTGACTCCCAAGCCTGTGCTCTTGCCACTAGGCCATGCTGCTTCTTGCCACATCCTCTGCTTGAGACATCCTGCTCCCCATTACCTGCTGGCCTCCACACCAAGCCAATGCTTGCGCAGAAGGGGAAGCTAGTAATGAGAGAGACTGGTGCTTAATAAGCTCTAAGGGAGAGGAAGGGGCAAGGGATCATCATCATCATCAATTGTATTTATTGAGCACTTACTATGTGCACAGCACTGTACTAAGCGCTTGGGAAGTACAAATTGGCAACAGATGGTGGGAGAGAAGGGGAGTCATCAAAACAGAGTCTAAAGGCAGGCCCGCACCCGAGTCATTTCCATCAGATGTGGCATGTCCACACAGCTGGTCAGAGAAGGAGACTCCACAGCTTCTTCTAGACTGTGAGCCCACTGTTGGGTAGGGACTGTCTCTGTATGTTGTCAACTTGTACTTCCCAAGCGCTTAGTACAGTGCTCTGCACACAGTAAGCGCTCAATAAATACGATTGATTGATTGATTCCCAGTGTCCGGTGCCTCATAATCCTCTCAGCCAGGTTGTCTTCCATGTCCAGTCTCAGTTCCCCTTGCTACCAATGCAATCTGTGGCTTAGAGAAGCAGTGTGGCTTAGTGGATAGAGCGCAGGCTACTTAGCTGCTGTGTGACCTTGGGCAAGTCACTTCACTTCTCTGGGCCTCATCTGTAAAATGGGGGTTAAGAGCCTGAGCCCCACGTGGGACAGAGACTGTGTCCAACTTGACTAATTTGTATCTATCCCAGTGTTCAGAACAGTGCTTGGCACACAGTAAGTGCTTAACAAGTACCATTATTATTATTAGTAGTAGTATGAATGGAGGACAGGTGTTGCTTTTGAGGCCCATGTGGATTTACCTTTCTGCTGCCCTTAGGTCTAGAAGACGTGAGTGGAGGGAGAAGTGGGGTTTTGGTCAGACCTCCTGACATCTCCCAGTAATCCCTGCCCAAACACCCTCCAGTAGCAGTTGTGGCTCGGTGGAAAGAGCTCGGGCTTTGGAGTCAGAGGTCATGGGTTCAAATCCCAGCTCCACCAATTGTCAGCTGTGTGACTTTGGGAAAGTCACTTCACTTCTCTGGGCCTCAGTTACCTCATCTGTAAAATGGGGATTAAGACTATGAGCCTCCCAAGGGACAACCTGATGACCTTGTAACCTCCCCAGTGCTCTGCACACAGTAAGCGCTCAATAAATATGATTGAATGAATGAATGAATGAATGAGAGTCTCTCCCTGAGAGAAATTTCCAACTGCTGAAGTCACTGAAGGGGCAACTACCTAACTGGCATTGGCACCCTGCATGGCAGCACCTGGCAACCTCTAGCACCTGCTCCCAGGTGCAGGTGTGTGCCCCAGGGCTGAACTTGAGCTTGTCAACTCCCTCACTGCCAGGGTGAAAAGGTGAGCTGGCTCCTCCCTGCCAGTCTCCCTGACTCCCCAGATAGAATGGGGATCACTCTGTGAGCGAGCCCAATAACCTCCGGGAACTTAGTCCAGGACAGAATCCCTTCCCCCTTGACTCCGCCCCTCAATCAGATTTCTTTTGAGCACTTACTGTGTACAGAGCACTGTACTAAACACTTGGGAGAGTTCAATAAAATAGAGTTAGTAGAATATCAATAATAATTATGGTATTTGTTAAGCACTTACTATGTGCCAGGCACTGTTCTAAGCACTGAGGCAAATCAGGTTGGACATAGTCCCTGTCCCAGGTGGGGCTCATAGTCTCAATGCCCATTTTACAAGTGAGGTAACTGAGGCACAGAGAAGTGAAGTGACTTGCCCAAGGTCACACAGCAGACAAGTGGCAGAACCGGGATGAGAACCCAGAACCTTCTGATTCCCAAGTCCGTGCTCTATCTGCCGTCATGATGCTTCTCATGATTCCTACCCTCAAGTCCACTGTTGGGAAGGGACTGTCTCTATATGTTGCCAACTTGTACTTCCCAAGCGCTTAGTACAGTGCTCTGCACACAGTAAGTGCTCAATAAATACGATTGATTGATTGATTGAAGGGGCTTACAATCCCTCCTGTCCCACTGGCTGGGAGGGAAGCAAAAGCATCTTGTGGGGCAGCCTGGGGCTCGTGGAGAGAGGTGCTCCAGACTGAAATTCCCAACCAAAGAGACACACTGAGCCAGTGCCTCCTGCTACCCTGGACCTCAGTGCCCTGGGAGGCTGTGTCCAGAGGATTAACTCCCTGGCCAAAGGGGTGAGATCAGGCAGCCTCTCTGAAGCAAACGTCTTCAACGATCCCAATGGGCGGCTCTCCATCCAGGTGCTGCTGAGCCCTAGAGGAAGGTGGGCCAGTTTCCCCGGCTCTTCGGGGACCCTGATGAGCCGGTGTGGACGCCCAGCTGGCTGAAGACATGCTCGCTCCAGTCTTCCTCCCCGCTCCAGCCTGCTGGCACACACTGTGGAGGCTAGAAAGGCCCAGTTGTGAGGTGGAGACGGACTGCCGTGAAACTCAGGCCCCCAGCCCTGGCCTGCCCCCCACTTTCTGAGTTGAAAGCAGGTTTCCCTGCCAGAGCTGGCCCGAGTAACTGATTAACTTGGGCTGCTGGGTGAGGCTCTCACTGATGGGCCAGAGCTCGGACAGCCTGGCAGAAGTCCAGGGGACAGAAATCCCTCATTATATTTGCACAACTGCTTGCTTATATCCTTCTCAGCAACAGATGTTCCTCTAGCCCTGGGCTGGAAAGAGAACTCGAGGAGGTGAAAATTCCTTCTGCCTTCCTCTTTAGCTCTGCCTTTGCAAGTGCATCCCTCTCTTCGCCTCCTGCCAGTGTTCCCTATTCTTTCTCCTTCCCTGCTTTTCTTTTCCTTTCCTTCTATTTGCTTCAAGGCTCAGTCTCTCCCCCCTCTTCACTGGGGCTTGGGGATTTGGTGGTTGGCTGCGTGAGTTCAGGACCATAAAGAGCCATGGTGGACAGATCATCTGGGGACTCTTAAAGTGTGTGCTCCAAGCTAGAGACAAAAAGGTAGTTCTGCACAGAAGCTATAAGGGGCCAGGGGAGGGCAAAGCCAGCCCCCACCTTGAACTCTCCCGGAGTGAACAATCTAGCTATTTGCTATGAAATGGATGCCACTTCTAAATGTAATCAGCCTTTAGGACCCCATAGCCTCCAAAGTACACATATTTTTTTTCTAATTCTGGCTCTGCCCCTTATCAGCTGTGTGACTTTGGGCAAGTCATTTAACTTCTCTGTGCCTCAGTTACCTCATCTGTAAAATGGGGATTAAGAATGTGAACCCCATGTGGGATAACCTGATTACCTTGTATCCACCTCAGTGCTTAGATCAGTGCTTGGCACATAGTAAGTTCTTAACAAATACCATCATTACTGTTATTATTACTTTGGATTTTTTTGCTTTTTGCTGTGAAGTAGGGCCATTCCATAATTCATAAGAGAAGTAATGTGGCCTAGTAGAAAGAGCACGGACATAGGAATCAGAGACCCTGGGTTCTAATTCTGGCTCTGCCACTTGTCTGCTGCGTGAACTTGGGCAAGTCACTTAACTTCTCTGTGCCTCAGTTATCTCATCTGAAAAACAGGGATTAAGATTGAGAGCCCCAGGTGGAACATGAATTGTGTCCAACCTGATTAGCTTGTATTTACCCCAGCGCTTATTACTGTTCCTGGAACATAGTAAGCACTTAAATACCATTTAAGTATGGTATGCTGGGGTAGATACGAGCCAATTAGTTTGGACACAGTCCATGTGCCACGTTGGGCTCACGGTAATCCTCATTTTACAGATAAATTAACTGAGGCACAGAGAAATAAAGTGACTTACCCAAAGTCACACAGCAGACCAGTGGCAGAGCCAGGACAAGAACTCAGGTCCTTCTGATTCCCAGGCCCATGCTGTATCCACTAGATCAATGAGTACCCATGTCTAGCACAAGAATAAGAGGGACCTGGTGTTTCTCCCTGGCATACAGCAGTTTTGGAATCAGGGCCATTCTTTCAAAGCGATGATGTTTTGATAGACTTAGGTGCTCTTGAGAGATTCGTTTTTTCGGTATGAGAGAAAAGGAGAGACCGGAAGCAAAAGAGGAAGGAAAAGGAAACAGCCAAAGTGCAGGTGTTTGTTCGGATAAGGCTCAAGACATGAACATCCAAAATACTCTGAAGGTTTTGGACCCACAGAAGTGCAGGTCTTCCTAAAGATAGCTTTCCTGGTCAGGACCAGCCCACTGTTGGGTAGGGACCGTCTCTATAAGTTACCAACTTGTACTTCCCAAGTGCTTAGTACAGTGCTCTGCACACAGTAAGCACTCAATAAATACGATTGAATGAATGAATGAATGAATGACCAGGACCTCCTGCTGTCTGATTCCTTTCCTCTCCTAATAATGAATAGATAATCATCATCAATCGTATTTATTGCACGCTTACTATGTGCAGAGCACTGTACTAAGCGCTTGGGAAGTACAAATTGGCAACATATAGAGACAGTCCCTACCCAACAGTGGGCTCACAGTCTAAAAGGGGGAGACAGAGAACAAAACCAAACATACTAACAAAATAAAATAAATAGAATAGATATGTACAAATAAAATAAATAAATAAATAGAGTAATAAATATGTACAAACATATATACATATATACAGGTGCTGTGGGGAAGGGAAGGAGGTAAGATGTGGGGGATGGAGAGGGGGAATAGATACGATGATGGCATTTGTTAAGCACTTACTACGTGCCAAGCTCTGCACTAAGCGCTGGGGTAGATACAAGATCATCAGGTTGGACACAGTCCCTGTCCCTTACGGGGCTCACAATCTCCTGAAACAATCAGTTCATCAATAAATTGTCTTTATTGAGCCCTATTGTGTGCAGAGCCTGCTACTAAGCACTTATGATGAGTACAGTAGAACAGAGCAGGCAGACATGTTCCCTACCAACAACAAGCCTAGAGTCTAGAGGGGAAGACTGACATTAATATAAATAAATAAATTCTGGATATGAACATAAGGGTTGTGGGGCTGAGGGAGGGGTAAATAAAGGGTGCAAAACCAAGTGTAAGGGTGAAGCAGATGGGAGTGAGAGAAGAGGAAATGAGGGCTTAGGAGGGGAAGGCCTTTGGGAGGAGATGAGCTTTTAATAAGGCTTTGAAGGTGGGGAGAGTGATCATCATGTGCAGAAGGAGGTACTGCTTCTGTTTAACCACCCTCCAAGAGAGGAACATACCTTCCTCTGCCATATTCAGAGACAGAGACATGAAAGCAAGGCGTGGTTACTTAAAGGGTTTGAATTCCGAGAAAGAGGAAATGCAATTAGAAGAAAGGGCTTCTTCAGGGCATATCCATGCTTATCTTTGCTTTTGGCTTAGCACTCCCAGAGCAGGCAAGCAGGGGTGGCATCCGGCCATTAGGTATGCAATACTGTCACAAGTCTGTCTTCGCACATGGGTCAGACAAAGGACACTCTAGATATCCATTCACTGTGTCCTCATGCTGCCCCTATCACAAATAGCAACTGAGTGTTCACCTGTATGTAGGAGATGGTATCGGCTCTGCAGGGACTCTCCCCAGAATACTTGGATATTAGGGTGGGAAGGACCTATGGAGGTTACTTAGTCCCATCTTCCTGCCTCTAGGCAGGACATTTAAGATACCTCACACTAAGATGGCTCAGTGGAAAGAGCACCGTGGGACTGAGAGCCAGGAGGCCTGGTTTTAGGTTCCAGCTCCTCCTCTGGCCTACAGAAAAAAATCTAGCCCATTTTCAAACGTTCCCAGAGAAGATTTCACAGCTTCTCTTGGTCACTTGCACCAGCGCCAATGGCCTGTGCTGCCAGGAAATTAATCCTTTTTTTTTTTTTTTTCAGTTTGGGGAATGTGTAGCTTCAGTTTATGTTCTCTTCAAGATTTATCTGGAAAGTATGTGATCCTGCTCTGAGTGGACTGGACCGCTTTTTCCAATGTGAAAGTATCATGAATGATCCTGAAGACACTGTGAAAGCAAGTCTGTTCACCCATAAGGAGGCAAAAAATACTGTTGGGCTCCTACTGGTAATAATGGAGAATGCCCCCAAAGAGGTCAGAATCCTGGCTCCAACCTGGATCCATTCTCTTTGCTGTGCTCATTTACTGTGTTGCCTGGTTCCCATTTAGGAGTTATCCAACCTTGGCTTCATTGACACTGTCTTCTCCTGCTTCTCCTCCTATCTCTCTGGCCGCTCATCCTCAGTCTCTTTCTTTGCTTCCCAACCCCTAACTGTGGGAGTCTCTCAAAGCTCAGTTCTGGGACCCCTTCTATTCTCCATCTACACCCACTCCCTGGGAGAATTCATTCACTCCCATGGTTTTGACTACCATCTCTATGCGGATAATTCCCAAATCTCCATCTCCATCCCTGACCTCTCTCCTTCTCTGCAGCCCCATATTTCCTGCTGACTTCAGGACAGCTCTACTTGCCAACACCTCAAACTTAACATGTCCAAAACAGAACTCCTCATTTTCCCACCCAAACCCTGTCATTCCCCTGACTTTCCCATCAATGTCGATTAGCACAACCATCTTCCCTGTTTTACAAGTCCATAGCCTAGGCATTATCCTCGATTCGTCTCTCTAACTCAACCCAAACATTCAATCTGTCACCAAATCCTTTTGGTTCAACCTTCATAACATAGCTTAAACCCACCCTTTTTTCTCCATCCAAGTTTCTAACACATTAATCCAAATATTTATCCTATCCCACGTTGATGACAGCATCAGCCTCCTCACCAACCTCCCTGCCTCCTGTTTCTCCCCACTCCAGTTCATATTTCACTCAGCTGCCCGGATTGTGTTTCTACAAAACTATTTAGTTCATGTTTCCCCACTCCTCAGAACCTCCAGTGCTTGCCCATCCACCTCGCTGTCAAACAGAAACTTTGCACAGGCTTGGGAGTCAGAAGGACCTGGGTTCTAATCCTCACTCCGCCACTTGGCTGCTGTGTGACCCTGGACAAGTCACTTCACTTCTCTATGCCTATAGTAAGGCTTTAAATCATTCAATTACCTTGCTCCTCCTACCTTACCCCCCTGATTTTCTGTTACAACCTAGTCCACAGACATCACTCCTCTAATGCCAAACTGAGCACTGCTCCTCGGTCTTGACTATCGCCCTGCCGACTCCTTGCTCATGACCTGCCTCTGGCCTGGGACTCCCTCCTTCTTCATATCCGCCAGATGTTCACTTTCCCCACCTTCAAAGCCTTACTGAAGGCCCATCTCCTCCAAGAGACCTCCCCTGACAAAATCCTCATTTCCTCTTCTCCCTCTCCTTTCGGCATCACCCTTGCACAAGGATGTGCACCCTTGATTCACTCCTCCTTCAGACACATAGCGCTTATGTACATATCTATAATTTTATTCATTTATTTATATTAATGTTTGCCTCCCCCTCGTCGTGAGTGTGGAACATGTCTACTAACTCTGTTATTCTGTACTTTCACAAGCACTTAGTACAGTGCTTTGCCCATTGTAAGCATTCAATAAATACAATTGATTGATTGAGGAGTTAGTGGCATCCAGCTACAAGGTGATTAAGATGACTACATCCCCAATATATACAGTAGACCGGGCATCAGCCAACCCTCCGTATGTAAAAGAGTCTACCCACCGAGCCGCCCAGCACTTCCCCTACGTGTTGTTTATTTTAATGTCTGTCTCCCTCAGTAGACTGTAAACTCTTCGTGGGCAGGGATTGTTTCTACCAACTCAATTATATTGTACCTTCCCAAGTGCTTAGTACAGTGTTCTGCACAAAGTGCTTAATCAAAACCATTGATTGATTGACTGGAATCCTCCCCTGTCATTCCAGGCCCTCCTGCTTCTTTTCTCTGGTGGTGGTTGCCTCTACTTGTGCCCAAGAAATAGAATAGTGAGGGTCCAGCCTTGGTGATGAAAATCCAGACATGATAGCAATGGCTACCAAGTACCAGGCCATGTTCCCTGGGAACCCAATCTGTGGCCTATCTACTTACTCTGTAGGTCAGGGTAGCCAGTTTAAAAGCTTGATGATGCCTGGCATTTTATTTTGTTAGTACATTTGGTTTTGTTCTCTGTCTCCCCCTTTTAGACTGTAAGCCCACTGTTGGGTAGGGACTGTCTCTATATGTTGCCAACTTGTACTTCCCAAGCGCTTAGTACAGTGCTCTGCACACAGTAAGCACTCAATAAATACGATTGATTGATTGATTGGTAAGAAATGAGAGCTACCATCAGCTTCCAGATGGAGGGTTCATGTCTTAACCAAAGCCTAGTCAGAAAGAGCACAGGCCTGGAAATCGGGAGGACTGAGTTCTAATCTCCACTCTGCCATTTGCCTTCTGTGTGATCTTGGGCAAGTCACTTCACTACTCAATGTCTCAGTTTCCTCATCTGTAAAATGGGGGTTCATCACCTGTTCTTCCTCCTCCTTAGACTGTGAGCCCCATTTGAGACAGGGACTGTGTTTGAGCCAATGCTCAGCATAGTGCTTGGCACATAGAAAGCTCTTAGTAAATACGATAGTGATTATTATTCACTAGTAATGATGATCATGTTTACTTGATAGTCCTAATGTGGACTTGCCTGAGGAGGGTACCCATTTAAACTGGGTGAGTTGAAAACACTGTACATTTTATTCTTGCTTAAACTTCCTGGGGAAGGGATGGGTTGCTAAAAATGATGGACTGTTAGGAAAGTAAGTTATATCTTCCAGAGTTCCCAAGCAGACAGAAAGTACTGCAGCAGAGAGGGGCTGGGTTATGCTGAGCCGGTTATGCTGAGCCAGTTACGCTCTCACACCTAGATCCCATGTAGCCAACAGCATGCAGAGCAAGCCAGCTGCCAGTCACCTCCCCAACAGAAACAACTGAGGCACATGTCTCGTTGGCAGAAGGCCAGCCTTTCTTCCACCCCCCACCCCAAATTAGAGCTGTCCTGTGAAAGTGTACAGCTGAAGATGGCCTGGTGGAAAGAGCGGAGGATTGAGAGCTAGGAGACACAAGTTCCAATCCTGGCTCCGTCACTTGCCTGCTTGCTGACCTGGGGCATATCAGTTTCCTCATCTGTAAAATAGGGGTACGATGGATGGTGAGCCTTGTTTGGGACAGGGACTGTGTCAGATCTCATTGCCTTGTACTTACTCCAGTGCTCATCTACTATGCTAACCTTTGAGATAAATGGCTTAAAAATGTGTCCAACTGCATTATTTGTGCCCATAGATCATCCTGTCAACAACTCTGCCTTCAGGTGGGGGGTGGTGTGTGTGTGTGTGTGTGTGTGTGTGTGTGTGTGTGGTTAAATCTTATAAGTAAATGGACAGTTTCTGTCCTTTCTGTAAAGCCATTCAGAACAAATCAGAGGAGTCGGGGTCTGCAGCCCCAGAGGGTTCCAAACTGGAGAAAGGCCCGAGAATTAGCTCTGGCCTCATCCCTCAGGCTCCTCTGACTCCAACCCCAGGTCCCCAAGGGGCAGGGAGCAGGGTGGTGAGTGGGATGGGGAGCCGGGAGGGGAACCCTTCAGCTCCAGGGGCTCTGGAGAGGAGAAGGCTTGAGAGAAACGAGCATGGGAAATGTCCTACCCTGTTTCCTCCCACCCAAGAGCCATACACATTTGCGCCATATGGAAAGTTGAAAGCCTAAAGACTGTAGCTCTGAGAGCAGGAAAAGGACAAAAAAGCGGGAGGTGGTGAAAATGAAAAAGAGAGAATAAAAACAGGATCTGAATTTATATAAATGTGTGTAAATATATACATGTATCTATATATGCATGTCTATATCTATAATTATATCTATATCTATATATAGGAAGACAAATACACTGGTATATATATCTATAGATATATATATATATATATATACACTGATATATATACCAGTGTATTTGTCTTCCTAATCTGCACAACCCACTTGCCCCCCTTGCTCCCCAAGCCTCTTCCATAAAGAACAAAAGCGGATTTCTTCCTTTTCTTCCTCTTTTTGTCCCTTAGTAATGCAGTTGCTTGAGACTAATTGAATTTTCTGCCCAAGGATAGAAAGACAAGATGTTAAAGTCTGACATCAGGACAGGAGGGGGGGAGGCGGGGAGAAGGGAAGGAGCGAGCTGTGTTAACTTGGTTTGGGGACAGCCCCACGCTTAACAAAAGCAGTTGATTCTGTGCTCTCTTGTGAGAGAGGGAGGAAGAAGGGAATATTTAATGCTGTTTCATTCTCGAGATTTCCCTTTCAGGTCACAAAGTGCTCCCCCCTCCCCACACCCCCCACTAACTTCTCCTCTTTTGTGCCAGCAGCAGCTGGCAGGTTGCAGAGGGGTTGCAGCTTTGTCTCCACACACACTTCAACATTTCTTTACAGAACCGGGAAAACCCTTGGCCACATTCCCCCCCACCCCCTTCTCATTCCCGCCACCGCCTTCACCGGGCTCTCCACGTCTCCTCTTCAATGCTTGGGGCGGGAAGCCTCAAGCAGAGTAACTGGGGATGAAGGAGAAGGGCCCCCAAAGGCCCAGGGAATTCAGAAGGGGAAGCCGGAGAAGTTGTCTCTGGGACCGGAGGGGTCAAAGGGCATGGGGAGGAGGGGGTCGCCGTTGGGTCTGTGTTGTAGGACAGCTGGCCGGGGAAGAGAACCGAGCCAAGGGTGGACTTCAGCTGGGGACTGGCAGCTTTCCAAAACACACCCCCTGCAGACTGTCTCCCCGCTGAAGGTCCCGGGAGAGCCAACAACCAGGACTGAGGTTCTGACCCGTGGAGGATTCGCTTGGGTTGAGTTTCATAGCTGCAGCCAGTTTCCTCTTCCTGCTGAGACACAAATGACCCAGAGGAAATGCCAGGAGGCTCCCGGCCACACTGGAGGCCTTGAAGGATTCTCAGGTGTTGGCAAGCGGAGCGGAGCCAGTGGCCAGGGCTCCCAGGAGATTCCCGGAGCTTGCTACAGTGTGAACACAGCAGTGACTGATGGAGACCAGAAGGGACTGGAGGCTGGTGGGGACTGGAGTCCAGTGGGGACTGGAGGTCGGTGGGAACTGGAGGCCAGTTTAGGGACAGGCTTAACAAATCCCATCATCGTTATTATTATTGTTACTAATCCACATTTTGCAGATGAGGGAACGGAGGCCCAGAACAGTGAAGTCACTTGCCCAAAGTCACACTGCAGACAAGTGGCGGAGCCAGGATTAGAACCCTCAGTGGAAAGAGCACGGGCTTTGGAGACAGAGGTCATGGGTTCGAATCCTGACTCCGCCACGTGTCCGCTGTGTGACCTTGGGCAAGTCACTTCACTTCTCTGAGCCTCAGTTACCTCATCTGTAAAATGGGGATTGACTGTGAGCCCCACGTGGGACGACTTGATCACCTTGTATCCCCCCCAGCGCTTAGAACAGTGCTCTGCACATAGTAAGCACTTAACAAATGCCATCATTATTATTATTATTATCCTTCTGACTCCCAGTCCCGGGCTAGATCCACGAGGCTACACTGCTTCTCTAAAACGGCCAGGCAGAGTGCGGGAAACGCTTTACCGGCTGAGAGTGCTGTCACACTGCTGTCTTCTAGACTGTGAGCCTGTTGTTGGGTAGGGATTGTCTCTATTTGTTGCTGAATTGTACTTTCCAAGCGCTTGGTACAGTGCCCTGCACACAGTAAGCGCTCAATAAATATGACTGAATGAATGAAGGCCAGGAGGCGAGGGGCAGCCTCAGGCCCAACCAACTCCATGCTGTAGTTTATGCCAAGGTAGATTGTCACCTAACTTTCCAAGGATTGCTTGAAATCAGAACAGGCAGTAAAGAAGAGGTGGTGGACATAGATACACAAATCCCCCTTCATAGCCAACAGACCATCTATCAAAGCCTACTGAAATCACATTTCCTCCAACAGCCTTACCTGACTACCCTCTCTTTTCCCCACTCCTCTGGGTCAATTATAATAATAATAATAATGATGGTATTTGTTAAGCACTTACTGTGTGCAAAGCACTGTTCTAAGTGCTGGGGGGATACAAGGTGATCAGGTTGTCCCACGTGGGGCTCACAGGCTTAATCCCCATTTTACAGATGAGGGAACTGAGGCCCAGAGAAGTTGTGACTTGCCCAAAGTCACACAGCTGACAATTATGCCACTGTGCCACTAAACCCTATGATACCCACCCCACCTCCAGCCCCACAGCACTTGTATACATATCCTTGTACTCTGCACCTTCCCCTTCTTTAATTTCATTTAACATTTCTCTCCCCACTAGACTCTAAGCTCCTGGAGATCAGGGATCATGTCTACCAACACTGTTGTACTCTCCCAAGCATTTAGTAAAGTCCACCTTCCCCTTCTGTAATTTCATTTAGCATTTCTCTCCCCACTAGACTCTAAGCTCCTGGAGATCAGGAATCATGTCTACCAACACTGTTGTATTGTACTCTCCCAAGCATTTAGTAAAGTGACCCGCACACAGGAAGTGCTCAATAAACAACACTCATTGCCTGAGTGTTTGAAATAAAAAGGTGACAGAGGTAGCGAACATAGTAGTGCAAATGTTGAACAATAATAATTGTAGCATTTATTAAGCGCTTAGTACGTGCCAAGCACTGTACTAAACACTGGGGAAAATGCAAGATAATCATTGGAGCCCACAGCCTAAGTGGGAGGGAAAACAGGAATTGCAGATGTGGGAGCTGAGGCACAGAGAAGTTAGGTGACTTACCCAAGGTCACACAGCAGGTACATGGTGGAGCCAGGATGAGAATCCAGGTCCTCTGATTCCCTCCCAGACCTGTGCTCTTTCCACTAGGCCAAATTGATTCCCGTGAAGTGCTAAGGTGGTTGTAGTGAGCAGAGTGACAAGAGGCAGGGCCACTCTGTCAGGTTGCTGAAGAAGACAGTCAGACTTAGAGCCCTCTCTCCTCCCTGAGCCCTGCCCAACCCGAGAGTCCTGAATTCTAGATGCCACCTGAAGTTCTTTAACCCTCAGAGAGATGCTCATGGGAGCCAGGTGGTTTAGGGGCTGCCATGCTTGGAAGCCTAGAACATATGAAATTACTTCTCAAGGTCCTGTCCAGCCTTAGAGTTGAAGGATTAATCATTTCTCTTTGTCTCGGGATCATTTTCCACTGGTGTTGGGAATCAATCCATCAATCAATCGTATTTATTGAGCACTTACTGTGTGCAGAGCACTGTACTAAGCACTTGGGAAGTACAAGTTGGCAACATATCATCGTCATCATCAATCGTATTTATTGAGCGCTTACTGTGTGCAGGGCACTGTACTAAGCGCTTGGGAAGTCCAAGTTGGCAACATATAGAGACAGTCCCTACCCAACAGTGGGCTCACAGTCTAAGATCTTAGTACAATGCTCTACATACAATAAGCACTCAATAAATATCATCAATACATGGGTTCAAATCCCAGCTCCGCCAATTGTCAGCTGTGTGACTTTGGGCAAGTCACTTCACTTCTCTGTGCCTCAGTTACCTCATCTGTAAAATGGGAAGGAGGAGGGACCCGGGGAAAAGGTGCAGAGGGCAAGCAGGAGTGGAATTTTGCCAGAAGGGGCACCCCAGCAACTCTGAGGCGGATGGGGGCTCGGGAAGGGCCCCTCAATCAATCAATCAATCAATCATATTTATTGAGCACTTACTGTGTGCAGAGCACTGTACTAAGCGCTTGGGAAGTACAAGTTGGCAACACATAGAGACGGTCCCTACCCAACAGTGGGCTCACAGTCATGACAGCTTTTCCCTCCTCACTCCCGGGATGGGCTAGAGCACGGGAGAATGGCACGTGCCAGTGCGGTCCAGCTAGCTAGGGTCTGGCATCGCCGACTTCCAGAGTCTCTGCTTTCCATTGTGACTCAGGGTGAGATGGTAAATATTTAGAGTGGACTTTAAATATTTACAGCGCAGTTGCCCCTCCGACAGAGCACTGGTGGGCGCTGGCAGAGAGGAAGGGGAGCCCCCACCACTGAGCAAGAGGAGCCGACAAATACCTGGGGCTCTGGGGAGGGACTGGTCCTTTATCCTCAGCCCGCGGGGGATACCAGGGTGTGGATCACTGAGAAGAGGAGGAGGATATGGGGAAGCAGGAGCGTCAGGAGGAAAGGGAGTCCCACAGGATGGCAGCCCAGCCTAGGACCCCCGAGCACTGTGAAGGGCTTCTGGAGATCCATCTCCCCTCTCCCCTTCCTCTCCTCTCCACCCTGCCAACGGCCACCGCCCGTCCTGCCTGGGAGGGTCCTGGCTGTGGCTGGAAAGCAGATGATTAAGGGAAAAGGGAAGGGCTGGCCCTGACTTCCTCACTAGGCTATTTTTCCCCTCATTTCCCCTCAGGCTTCTCAGGGGTCACAGTTAGGGCTGGAAGGCTCCTCCCTGAGATAGCCTGTGGGCAGAGTGAGGCCTGGGTACTCCAAGTTGGGGCAGTATTGATTTCCAAGTTTTGTCCTTCCCTCGACTCTATCAGGCCCCCACATCCCTTAGGTCCCACCCCCACAATCTCAGGTTCCAGCCCCCTGCTACCTCCCCTAGGTATGGGGCTGAGGGAAATCATCTGAGCTGCAAAGACCACAGACTCCACCCTCATTCACATTCATCCAGCGCTTAGAACAGTGCTTGGCACATAGTAAGCGCTTAACAAATGCCATCATTATTATCTAAATGTTCAGCCAGACCAGCTGAGAAGGGGAAGTAAAGAGCTGGGCTCTCTCTTCTAGGATAGACCCGAGTCCTCCTAATCCTGCAGCTACACACTAAGATCTGGTCCAGAGGTGGGGGGTTGGGAAGGAGAACACACCTGGAGGAGCAAGCAGATCAATGCTCTAGGAAATTCATTCATTCATTCAATCAATCGTATTTACTGAGCGCTTACTGTGTGCAGAGCACAGTACTAAGCGCTTGGGAAGTACAAGTCGGCAACATATAGAGACGGTCTCTACCCAACAACGGGCTCACAATCTAAAGGTAGCAGATTACACAGGTCAAATGGATTTAGATACTTGCACAAATGACAGGTCCTTAGTGAGGTTAATTCCCTACCCACAGATGCCAAGGAAAGGATCATTGCACTGTTTCTCCAATTATCCTCTCCGATGCCACTTTCGGAGGCCGGAGGGACAGCCCCCAGTCTGGCCCAGTGCGTGGACGTAATTTCTGTTAACCTCCTCACTGTGCCTTGTTCTCACCTGTCCCACCTTCGACCCCTGGCCCACGTCCTCCCCCGGCCTGGAATGCCCTCCCTCTGCCCATCCGCCAAGCTAGCTCTCTTCCTCCCTTCAAAGCCCTACTGAGAGCTCACCTCCTCCAGGAGGCCTTCCCAGACTAAGCCCCCTTTTTCCTCTCCCCCTCCCCATCCCCCCGCCCTACCTCCTTCCCCTCCCCACAGCACTTGTATATATTTGTACAGATTTATTACTCTATTTAACTTGTACATATTTACTAATCTATTTTGTTAATGATGCGCATATAGCTATAATTCTTTTTGTCCTGACGATTTTGACACCTGTTTTGTTTTATTGTCTGTCTCCCCATTCTGGACCGTGAGCCCGTTGTTGGGTAGGGACCGTCTCAATACGTTGCCAACTTGGCCTTCCCAAGCGCTTAGTCCAGTGCTCTGCACACAGTAAGCGCTCAATACATATGATTGAACGAGTGAATGGTGGTCTCATCGTTAGTGCCATCTCGGGGAGTCACTGAGGGCAGCAGGGCCCCACAGCAGCTCCAGTGGAGGTGCCCATCCGCCCCTTGCAGATCTCCCTCTGCCTTCCTGAGCCTCAGGGACACTCAACTCTCACTCTGGGGACTGGGCACTAAAGCTTAACCTCCCTAGGGTCACTGTTCACTTTTCCAGCCACACTGGACCAGGGGGCCTGGGAGGTGAATGGGGGGGGGGGGGGCTAGAATTGGGGGGCACATGATGGGCAGAATCACTGTTTTTGGACAAATCCCCCCAGTTATGTTGTTCTGGGAATTCAGCCAGGAACTTGAGAGGATAGGCCCTGAACTGAAAGCATTGGCCTTTTGGATACTCTGCCTGTCTTCCTCCTCCTCCTCATCTCGATCTTTCCTATCTTCCTCCTCCTCCTCCTCCGCCCATCTGCAGAGGCACACAGTGCAACGGCGGGCCGAGCCTCTGCTCTGCCCTGCCACCAGCCCCTTGAGCTAGTCAGGGACACAATGGCCCCAGAAGAAAGGAACCTCACTGGTCTGTTGGAGCTACTGAGGAGGTGAATCAATCAATCAATCAATCAATCAATCGTATTTATTGAGCGCTTACTCAATACGCTTACTTAGAGAAGCAGTGTGGCTCAGTGGAGAAGAGCATGGGCTCTGGAGTCAGAGGTCATGGGTTCAAACCCCGGCTCCGCCAATTGTCAGCTGTGTGACTTTGGGCAAGTCACTTTTAACTTCTCTGGGCCTCAGTTACCTCATCTGTAAAATGGGGATTGAGACTGTGAGCCCCACGTGGGACAACCTGATCACCTTGTAACCGCCCCAGCGCTTAGAACAGTGCTTTGCACATAGTAAGCGCTTAATAAATGCCATCATTATTATTATTATTACTGTGTGCAGAGCACTGTACTAAGCGCTTGGGAAGTATAATTGGCAACATATAGAGACAGTCCCTACCCAACAGTGGGCTCACAGTCCAGGGGCAGACGAACTCTCTCTTAACACCAGGCCATGAGGTCAAGTCTCCCGGGGACGCGATCCATGAAGCGACGTTGGAAGTCAACCTGCTCTTGGGAAAATCCAACACCCGGAGTGGAAGCAGCATGGCCTAGTGGAGTCAGAAGGACCTGGGTTCTAATCCTTAGCTCAGTGTGATCTTGGGCCAGATCTTCACTCCTCTGTGCCTCAATGACCTCATCTGTAAAATGGGGATTAAGACTGTAAACCCCATGTGGGACGGGGGACCTGATTAACTTGTATCTACCCCAGCGCTTGGAACAGTGCTTGACACATAGTAAGAGCTTTACAAATACCATCATCATCAAGTGGATGTAATTTGGCTCAAAGGAAATCAGGTTTATGTCTCTAAACCCATTTGGCTCTGATATTTGCTTTTAATGAAGAGTGTCTCTTCAGGATGTGGAATAGACCCTTCCACATAAATTGGCAATGCCAGACAATAATAATAATAACGATGGCATCTGTTAAGCGCTTACTATGTGCAAAGCACTGTTCTAAGCGCTGGGGGGGATACAATGTGATCAAGTTGTCCCACATGGGGCTCACAGTCTTAATCCCCATTTTTACAGATGAGGTAACCGAGGCTCAGAGAAGTTAAGTGACTAGCCCAAGGTCACACAGCAGACTTGTGGTGGAGCCAGGATTCGAACCCATGACCTCTGACTCCAAAGCCCGTGCTCTTTCCACTGAGCCACGCTGTGGCCTAATGGAAAGAGCATAAGCCTGGGAGACAGAAAACCTGAGTTCTAATCCCACCTCTTCCACTCAGCTGTGTGACCTTGGGCAAGCCACTTAACTTCTCTGTGCCTCAGTTACCTCATCTGTAAAATGGGAATTAAGACTGTGAGCCCTAAATGGGACAGGGAATTGTGTCCAACCTATCTCATACCTACCCCAGTGTTTAGCACAGTGCCTGGCACATAGTAAGCACTTAACATATACCATTAAAAAAAATCTTGTTTGAGTCTTGGAAGCCGTTTGCAAAATGAAGCAAGAAGATCCTAGGGAGCAGGGACTCTCCCCTTTCTTGCCTATCTACTGGGCTCTTCCACCCCTTTTGCTGTATCCCTATTTCTCCCTTCCAAGCTGCCCTGGCTTCCTTTTCTGCCACCCAACTCCTCCCCACTTTCCACCAATCTCACCTTAACTAGCAGCCATACATTGCTTTTCCCTGTAATCCTGCAGCTGCCCCTTCTCCCCCAACCCCCTTGGCTGCCCCTCACTCTCTTCTAGACTGTGAGCCCACTGTTGGGTAGGGACCGTCTCTATATGTTGCCAACTTGTACTTCCCAAGTGCTTAGTACAGTGCTCTGCACACGGTAAGCGCTCAATAAATATGATTGATTGATTGATTGGCCCTCCCCCAGTTCATCTGGAGAGGATCAGGACTGAGGTGAATCTTCTTGGCTGGCTACGAGCTCTAGCTTCTACTCATCTCATCAATCAATCAATCGTATTTATTGAGCGCTTACTGTGTGCAGAGCACTGTACTAGGCACTTGGGAAGTACAAGTTGGCAACATATAGAGATGGTCCCTACCCAACAGTTATCAATCGGCCAATCAATAGTATTTATTGAGCACTTGCTGTGTGCAGAGCACTGTATTATGCACTTAGGAGAGTACAATACAATAGAGTCATGATGGCTGTCCAGAAGGAGCTACAGTCTACAGGGAGAATCAGACATTAAAATTAATTACAGATTGGGGAAATAGTTGTTTCACGTTCCCAAGAGACCCACTGGAGTAGTTCAACCTTGTTCCTATAGGCCTTTTCTGGACACTCTACTGGAGCCCTTCAGCAAGAATGGATCAGAGGGAAGGGTAATAGCAGAATGCTCGAGCAGCTGTTACATGGTAAATGAAAGTTCTTGGTATGTATTTATTACTCTATTTATTTATTCTACTTGTACATATCTATTCTATTTATTTTTTTTTGTTAATATGTTTTGTTTTGTTCTCTGTCTTCCCCTTCTAGACTGCGAGCCCCCTGTTGGGTAGGGACCGTCTCTATATGTTGCCAACTTGTACTTCCCAAGCACTTAGTACAGTGCTCTGCACACAGTAAACCCTACTGAGGCCCTACTGAGAGCTCACCTCCTCCAGGAGGCCTTCCCAGACTGAGCCCCTTCCTCCCTCTCCCCCTCATCCCCCTCTCCATCCCCCCAATCTTACCTACTTCCCTTCCCCACAGCACCTGTATATATGTATATATGTTTGTACATAGTTGTTACTCTATTTATTTTACTTGTACATATCTATTCTATTTATCTTATTTTGTTAGTATGTTTGGTTTGTTCTCTGTCTCCCCCTTCTAGACTGTGAGCCCACTGTTGGGTAGGGACTGTCTCTATATGTTGCCAACATGTACTTCCCAAGCGCTTAGTACAGTGCTCTGCACACAGTAAGCACTCAATAAATACGATTGATGAGTAAGCGCTCAATAAATATGATTGATTGATTGATTGGTGCTCTGCACACAGCATGCGCTCCATAAACATCATTGATGGATTGATAAAGGGCGCTTTGGGGCGAGCCCCAAAGAATGATTGTTCAGGCCTCCTTGATTGCATGTGCCCTTTATCAATCCATCAATGATGTTTATGGAGCGCATGCTGTGTGCAGAGCACCAATCAATCAATCAATCATATTTATTGAGCAATCAAGGAGGCCTGAACAATCATTCTAAATAATAATAATAAAAACTGTGGTATTCATTAAGTACTTACTGCGTGCCAGGCACTGGAGAAGCAGCGTGGCTCAGTGGAAAGAGCACGGGCTTGGGAGTCAGAGGTCATGGGTTCGGATCCCGGCTCCGCCACTTAACGGCTGTGTGACTTTGGGTGAGTCACTTCACTTCTCTGTGTCTCAGTTGCCTCCTCTGTAAAATGGGGATTAAGATTGTGAGCCCCCCGTGGGACAACCTGATCACCTTGTATCCCCCCCAGCGCTTAGAACAGTGCTTTACACATAGTAAGCGCTTAATAAATGCCATCATTATTATTATTATTACTAAGCACCAGGGTAGATAGAAGCAAATCGGGTTGGAAACAATCCCTGTCCCACTTGGGGCTCGCAGTCTTAATCCCCATTTTATAGAGGAGATAACTGAGGCATGGAGAAGTTAAGTGATGATGGGATAACTGAGGCAAGGAGAAGTTCAGTGATTTGCCCAAGGTCACGCGGTCATACTCTAAAGCTCAGTCTCAAACAACACGGGAGAGCAGTGAACTGCCAAGAGAGCCTGGAGGCAGAAAGATTGTCCTGGCCCAAAGTTGGAAAGAGAGGCCTCACTTGAAGCAGAGGCTTGGGAAAGATCTGGATGCCAAGGGGCCAAGTTTCCTAGTGGATAGAGCATCATCATCATCATCATCATCATCAATCGTATTTATTGAGCGCTTACTATGTGCAGAGCACTGTACGAAGCACTTGGGAAGTACAATTTGGCAACATATAGAGACAGTCCCTACCCAACAGTGGGCTCACAGTCTAAAAGGGGGAGAAAGAGAACAAAACCAAACATACTAACAAAATAAAATAAATAGAATAGATATGTACAAGTAAAATAAATAAATAAATAGAGTAATAAATATGTACAAACATATATACATATATACAGGTGCTGTGGGGAAGGGAAGGAGGTAAGATGGGGGGGGATGGAGAGGGGAACGAGGGGGAGAGGAAGGAAGGGGCCTGGGAGACAATCAATCAATCAATCAATCGTATTTATTGAGCACTTACTGTGTGCAGAGCACTGTACGAAGCGCTTGGGAAGTACAAATTGGCAACATATAGAGACAGTCCCTACCCAACAGTGGGCTCACAGTCTAAAAGGGGGAGACAGAGAACAAAACCAAACATACTAACAAAATAAAATAAATAGAATAGATATGTACGTAAATAGAATAGATATAGACAGAAGGACCTGGGTTCTAGGACATGGACTATGCCCAACCTGAACTATCTTGTATCTACCCCAGTACTTAAAACAGTGCCTGGCACATAGTAAGCGCTTACAAAGAGCAATAAAAAAGGAGTGTGGGGGGACGTGGACAGGGACAAAAACAACAAAAAGCCCTGCAAGTGGCAGGAAGGAACTTTCCACATGTGCACAGGCACACAGCAGTCTTCTCATCTGTACACTCACACACACAATAGTAATAATACTGGTATTTGTTAAGTGCTTGTTCTGTGCCAAGCCAAGCAGCGTGGCATAGTGGAAAGATCCCGGCCTTGGGAGTCAGAGGTCATGGGTTCTAATCCTGCCTCCGCCACTTGTCAGCTGTGTGACTCTGGGCAAGTCACTTCACTTCTCCGAGCCTCAGTTACCTCATCTGTAAAATGGGGATTAAGACTGTGAGTCCCCCGTGGGACAACCTGATCACCTTGTAACCTCCCCAGCACTTAAAACAGTGCTTTGCACATAGTAAGTGCTTAATAAATGCCACCATTATTATTATTGTTACTAAGTGCTGGGGAAGCAGCGTGGCTCAGTGGAAAGAGCGCGGGCTTGGGAGTCGGAGGTCATGGGTTCGAATCCTGCTCCACCACTTGTCAGCTGTGTGATCTTGGGCAAGCCACTTAACTTCTCTGTGCCTCAGTTACCTCATCTGTAAAATGGGGATTAAGACTGTGAGCCCCAAGTGGGACAACCTGATCACCTTGTATCCCCCCGCAGCGCTTAGAACAGTGTTTTCAGCATTTAGAACAGCGCTTTGCACATAGTAAGCACTTAATAAATGCCATCATCACTATATAGGATAATCATCATCATCATCATCAATCGTATTTATTGAGCGCTTACTGTGTGCAGAGCACTGTACTAAGCGCTTAGGAAGTACAAGTTGGCAACATATAGAGACAGTTCCTACCCAACAGTGGGCTCACAGTCTAAAAGGGGAGAGACAGAGAACAAAACCAAACATACTAACAAAATAAAGTAAATAGAATAGATATGTACAAGTAAAATAAATAGAGTAAATATGTACAAACATATATACATATATACAGGATATATATATATATATACAGGGCACATATATAATCAGATCAGCAGGGTCCTTGCCTCACATGAGGCATGCGGTCTGAGAGGGGAAAAATAACAGGTATATGCAGATGAGGAAACTGAGGCTCAGAGAAGTTAAGATCACACACATGCTTAAGATTTCGCCATCAGTAGCGGGCCCTCTGAAAGTGAGGAACAATTATCTCCCCTCAGTTCTGCCATAAATATGCTTTTAATATGGGTCTGAGTAGGACAGGAATAGGCAATTAGCAAATGTTTCCCTAACAGGGCCAGCCGGTGGGGGCTATCATGCAGCGCTATTAAGGAAACCGCCTCTGTGCATGAGGCTGGCATTGGAATGGATGAGCCCTTTGGCACTAGTTTTCCTTACCCTGTGGTGTTCTTGCAAACCCTCAAAACCTGAGGTTTTGCAAGAACACCACCCTTGTGTCACAGGAGAACCGGGTGTATGTATGACGTTCTAAATAAGATTTCCACAAATGAAATCTGCCTTGTTTTTCTCTAATCTGATCGGGCCATAAGGAGACGGAGGCCTGAACCGGAGGAAGGTGCTGGGACTGAGTGGGCAGCCTCCCAGAGGAACACGTGAGGCAGGTTGACGGTTGAGAATGGTAGAGAGTATGTGCCCCAAGTGTGACAGCAGAGAGAGGGGAAGATAGAAGCTGTATACCCACTGTTGGGTGAACTAGGAGATGATTTCCTTGAGTGATAGCAGTCAATTTTGCCTTCTCGCACTTGGAAGCTTCTTCCTGATCCCTAAATTCAATCCAAGCCAACCTAACCCCAACAGACTTGACTCCTCTCTCTCATTCAACCTACATATTCATGTCATCGCTAAATCCTGTCAGTTCTACCTTTGCAACAGCACTAAAATCTGCCCCTTCCTCTCCTCCAAATTGCTACTGCAATAATGCAAGGATTGACCCTATCCCACCTTGATTTTAGTATCAGCCTACTTGCTGACCTCCCTGCCTCTTGTCTCTCTCCACTCCAATCCATATTCCATCTGCGGCCCAGATCATTTTCCTTCAGAAACATTCAGACCATGTTTCCCCACTCCTCAAGAAACTCCAGTGGTTGCTCTTCCACGTCGGCAACAAACAAAAACTCCTCATCATTGGCTTTAAAGCACTCAATCACCTTGCCCCCTCCTACCTCGCCTCACTACTCTCTTACTACAACCTAGCCTCTAATGCTAACAGCTTGGCTCAGTGGAAAGAGCACGGGCTTTGGAGTCAGAGGTCATGGGTTCGAATCCCGCCTCCGCCACATGTCTGCTGTGTGATCTTGGGCAAGTCACTTAACTTCTCTGGGCCTCAGTTACCTCATCGGTAAAATGGGGATTAAGACTGTGAGCCCCACGTGGGACAACCTGATCACCCTGTATCCTCCCCAGTGCTTTGCACACAGTAAGTGCTTAACAAATGCCAATTATTATTATTATTATTATTCTCACTGTACCTTGATCTCATCTACCTTGCCAACACATCCTACCTCTGACCTGAAATGCCCTCCCTCCTTATATCAGACAGATAATTGCTCTCCCCCACTTCAAAGCCTTACTGAGGACACATCTTCTCCATGAAGATGAGAGGCAGCGTGGCTCCGTGGCAAGAGCCTGGGCTTTGGAGTCAGAGGTCAAGAGTTCGAATCCCAGCTCCGCCAAGTGTCAGCTGTGTGACTTTGGGCAAGTCACTTAACTTCTGTGGGCCTCAGTTACCTCGTCTGTAAAATGGGGATTAAGACTGTGAGCCCCGCGTGGGACAACCTGATCACTTGTAACCTCCCCAGCGCTTAGAATAGTGCTTTGCACATAGTAAGCACTTAATAAATGCTATTATGAAAAAAAATAAAGAAGCCTTCCCCAAATAAGCCCTCCTCTCCTTTTCTCCCACTCCCCTCTGTGCTGCCCTGACTTCCTCCCTTCATTCACCTTCCCTCCCATCCCCACAGCACATATATATGTAATTTATTGATTTATTATTAGGGAAGCAGCATGGCTCCGTGGAAAGAGCCCGGGCTTTGGAGTCAGAGGTCATGGGTTCAAATCCTGGCTCTGCCAATTGTCAGCTGTGTGACTTTGGGCACATCACTTAACTTCTCTGGGCCTCAGTTACCTCATCTGCAAAATGGGGATTAAGACTGTGAGCCCCCTGTGGGACAACCTGATAACCTTGTAACCTCCCCAGTGCTTAGAACAGTGCTTTGCATCATCAATCATCAATCATATTTATTGAGCGCTTACTGTGTGCAGAGCACTGTACTAAGCGCTTGGGAAGTTGGCAACATATAGAGACAGTCCCTACCCAACAGTGGGCTCACAGTCTAAAAACTGGGGATCTTTCGCGTGTGAGGCGAACGTGACAACCACTACACTACGGAAACATAGTAAGTGCTTAATAAATGCCAGTATTATTATTAATAATAATACATATGCAATTTATTTATTTATATACATTAACGTCTGCCTCCCCCTTTAGACTATGAGCTCGTTGTGGGCAGGGAATGCGTTTGTTGCTATACTGTACTCTCCCAGGTGCTTAGTAAAGTGCTTTGCATGCAGTAAGTGCTTGATAAAAAAGATCAAAAGAAGGAATGAACAACAACACCCTGCCCTACTCTGACAACATCCATCTCAACCACCAACACATCCATCCCAACACCAACAAACCAGGCCAACAACATTCTGCCCTAGTCCGGCAATATCCATCCCAACCCTGATGACATCCATCCCAACACCGCTCACCCAGCCCAACGACATTCTGCCCCAAAATTATCCATCCCAACCCCAACATCCCAGCCCTGCCTCAACAGTGCCTCAAGGTGCAGCTCAACCTGCGTTCGCTAATATCACTGTGGCACCCCAAGGGGAGAAACTCTTACCATCTTAAGTTCTGTTTCCTCTTCCACCTCCCTCATCAGACAAAATAACCCTTCCTGCTTCCTGACAGCGAGAGGTGGTGTCTCCTCTTCCTGAGGACCAAAAATGATCTGAGCCCTCCCAACTCCCAGTGATCTTGGGGCCCCAGATGACCTTTTTTGAGAAGAGGAAGGGGTAGTAGAGGGGCCTTTCCAGGGCACAGGACAAAGGGGAAAATCAGATCTTGCAGGGAGCTGGAGCCCTGCTCTGCAACTCACCCCAGGGTCAGATGGCTTCTTACAGGGCGGAGAGAGAGGTGGATCTGCCTGCCCTGACATCAGTGCCAGAGTGAGGAAGATGGGCATATGGTTGCTTCAGCCCAGCCTTGTAAATTAGCACAGGCCCATAGACCCAGGACCCGAGAGAAATTGGGCCAGAGCTTACAAGAAAGCAGACTGTTGGCCAGGGAGAACATGATCAAAACAGAGAATGCAAGTCCACCACTCTTTTTGACTGTGAGCCCACTGTTGGGTAGGGACTGTCTCTATATGTTGCCAATTTGTACTTCCCAAGCGCTTAGTACAGTGCTCTGCACACAGTAAGTGCTCAATAAATACGATTGATTGATTGATTAATTGAGGCTGCAGTCTTCAAGTGGCTGATCTTCCTCACAGGGTGAATTCCCTGGGGGCTGGAAGGGTTGGAGAAGGATGGCATCTGGGAATTTGCCCTGGTCTGCTCAGGGGAAATGCCTGCTCCTGCCCTTGGGCTGGGAGCGGGCAGGAGAGAAGGGCCCCAAGCTTTTCCATTGACTTGGAAAAAGGCTTAGTGTTTTCTCTGCTGAGCGGGGGAGACGGCGATGGGGAACTGTTTATCTTGGTCCTGATTCAAAGCAGTGTCCTCACCCCTGGCCCTGCTGTCCCCCACCCTGTTCGTGATGGTGAGAAAGAGGAGGAAGAGGTGGAGGAGGGCTGAAGAGAAGAAAAAATCTTGCTCAGGCCAATGGGGGCTGCTTTGTCTCCCTAGCCTCCTCCCTTCCCTCCCATTAACCTCCTGGCTCTGCAACTGCCCTCTACCCTCCCCGCCACTGAGCTTCCTCCCGTCCCCCCCGAATCCCCGACATCCCTGCCCCCAGCTGCCTTTGCTGCCCCCATCCCTTTCCTCACTCTGTTTCATCAGTCCTCAGAATCTGTCACGCCATTTCCTGCCTGGCCCAGGGTGAGGGCACTAAAAGGGCACGTGCCGGAGGATGAGAGTGTGTCCCTGCCCACTTCCTCCAGCCAGGCCTCAGGCCCCAGGCCTGATCCATCACAGCAGGATTCCTGTCTGGAGCTGGACCACTGGGGCTGGTCAGGAAGGTGAACCATGGCGAATTTCCAGGTGGGCCACTGCTGCCGGTGCCAAGGCCGCTTTGGTCAGGACCGCTGGACGGGAAGCACTGCGTTTGTACGAGGAGCAGGGGAAACCTTGGTTCATTGGGCAGTTGGCCTGAGGTTTCACCAGTGATGAGAGGGTGGATGTCTGGACCAGGAAACACCTCTGAGGAAGAGGAATGTAGGAGTGGAAGTTTTCCTGGGAAGTGTGGCTAAGGGGCATATGACAGGCTTAGCAGGGTGCTTGGGTGGGAAGAAAGGTCCCCACAGGAGTGAGTGAGTGTGTGTGTGTATGTGTGTGTGTCTGTGTATTTTAGAGCTCTCAGGCAGGCAGTGCTGCATTTGGGGCTGTAGAAGATCCATATGGTTAATGCTATTTGTACGCATATAAAAATTAAAATTTGTGGTATTGGAGAGGGCAGGTGGGGCATCCTTTGGGTAGATATATATCTCCAAAACAGTAGTCTGCCAAAGTAATAGAATAATCATCGGGTATTTGTTAAGTGTTTACAGTGTGCTAAGCAAAGTGCTAAACACTGGAATGGACACAATACAATCACAGCAGATAAGGTCCCTGTCCCACACGGGGCTTACAGTCTAAGGAGAAGGGAGAATGGGTTATTTAAACCCCATTTAACAGGTGAGGAAACTAAGGCACAGAGATGTTAAGTGACTTGCCCAGGGTCAAATGGTGAGCAAGTGGCAGAGCCAGGGCGAGGCCTGAGCTAGGGAGGAAAAGGAGGCAGAAAGGGACTGAAGCTGAGAAAAAGAAAGAACAAAGAAGCTAGAAAGAGAAAGGGACTTGGGGCTTGTGATTCCCCTTCAGATGGTCTCAGGGAATGAAAGAGAGCACATAGTTGGCAGATTTTCCAGCCAGCGTTTTTCCCAGTGGATAGATAAGAGAGAGAGAAAATATTATAAATACACATCATCTCTGTGGGCTCAAGGCTGCCGCGGGGCCTGGGGGAGCAGGAGGGGAGGGCGGCCTCCCCAGAGACATTTTTTTACTGTAGCATCATGCTGGGAGTGTTCCAGACGCCCCATCATTCCAATCTTCAAATAAAAACAATAACTCTCCCTCCAGCCGCCCCATAAAAGCTGTGAAAAGTCCTGACCTGAATAGCGGGACTTTGGGGCTCGTCAGACATTCCCCTCCCCTCCCCCTGGGTCCCAGTGGGTGAACAGGGACATGTGTGGCTTGGTGTAGAGGAGGAAGTCTGCCCAGTTTGAATCATTCCTCATCCCTCCTTGAGCTTCAAACTTTGGAGAGGTTCATAGTGTTCACTTATGCTTCAACAGAAAGTCCTTTTTCACTGGGGTGTCAATAATAACAATAATACTTGTAGTGATATTAATAATAATAATAATTACAAAGTGTTTAGTCCATGTATTAAGAGCTAGTATAGGTGCAAGAAACCAAATCACACCTGGTCGCTGTCCACATGGTGCCCAGAATCTGCTCACTATCTCTCACAAGGGAGAGCAAGAACCTTATCCCCATTTTACAGATGAGGAACCTGTGGCACAGAGAGGTTAAGTGACTTTTCCAAAGTCACCCAGTAGGTAGAGCTGAAACTAGCTAGACTCTCCTATTTCCAGACCTACTCTTTTTCCATAAAGCCTCACTGCCTTGCTTTCCAAAGCTACAGGACTTCATCCCTTTCCTGGCCTCTTCCTCCCTCCAGTCCAATGCTCTGGTCCTGTGCTCGTGTGATTCTTTAGGTGGTAGAGGAGGCCCTACCTCCTTCCCCTCCCCACAGCACCTATATATATGTTTGCACAGATTTATTGCTCTATTTATTTTACTTGTACATATTTACTATTCTATTTATTTTATTAATGGTGTATATAGCTATGATTCTATTTATTCTGATGGTATTGACACCTGTCTACTTGTTTTGTTTTGCTGTCTGTCTCCCCCTTCTAAGCTGTGATCCCATTGTTGGGTAGGGACCGTCTCTATATGTTGCCAACTTGTACTTCCCAAGCGCTTAGTACAGTGGTCTGCACACAGTAAGTGCTCAATAAATACGATGGAATGAAGGAATGGAGGGAAATTAAAAAATCTCACCTGTCTGCGGTGGTGTGGAGGCACAGTGAGGGCAAGATGACTTTCTGAGGCCTCCTTGTGCCCGAAGAATCGGTAAAAATAATAATTGTAGTATGTGCCAAGCACTGTACTAAGCAGTGCGGCAGATGCAATATAAACAGATTGGACCCTGTCCCAGTCCACCTTCAAAGCATGTGGTCATCCAACTGCTCTGAATGGGACCGCGAAACCCAAAGTCGTCATCATCATCATCATCAATAGTATTTATTGAGCGCTTACTGTGTGCAGAGCACTGTACTAAGCCCTTGGGAAGTACAAGTTGGCAACACATAGAGACAGTCCCTACCCAACAGTGGGCTCACAGTCTAAAAGGGGGAGACAGAGAACAAAACCAAACATACTAACAAAATAAAATAAATAGAATAGATATGTACAAGTAAAATAAATAAATAAATAAATAGAGTAACAAATATGTACAAACATATATACATATATACAGGTGCTGTGGGGAAGGGAAGGAGGTAAGATGGGGGGGATGGAGAGGGGGACGAGGGGGAGAGGAAGGAAGGGGCTCAGTCTGGGAAGGCCTCCTGGAGGAGGTGAGCTCTCAGTAGGGCCTTGAAGGGAAATTGAAAGTCAGTTTTGTTTTATGATGATGATAATAATAATTGCACTTTTTAAGCTCTTACTATATGCCAGGCACTATCCTAAGCACTGAGGTAGGTACAAGTTACTCAGGTTGGACACAGTCCACGTCCCACATGGGGCTCACAGTCTTAATCCCCATTTTACAGATGAGGTAACTGAGGCCAACAGAAGTTAAGTGTCCCTTGGTGCTGGCATCAAGGCCCACATCCACAGGCCCAAGAGGTGGTCGGCAGGCTCTTGGTGGAGGGTCCAACCAGATTGGGGGGGGGGGGGCTGGGAGTCTTCAGCGGCATCCAGGAATTTGACCCGAGAAGGGAGGGAGGGAGTGGGGAGGAAGCAGCTGTTGAGGCCTGCCACTGAGCTCCACCTGTTGCCTTTTCCCAGCATCATCACGCAGAGGGAGATCTCTAACCCCTGGAGGTGGCCTTCAGAAGTCCCTGGGTCCTTGCCAAGAGCACAAACCCGGAGAGTCTCTAGTCACAGTGACCCACGGTCTGGGAGTTGAAGAGAAAGCTGAATACTACCAATGGAACTGGCCCTGTGCTCCCGCTCGCCCATATTGCCAACCCTTTGTCCGGAGAGGCTGCACTTGTGTCCTGCTGCCTGCTCTTATATGTCTGCGCCTTCCTGGGGGATGCTCACATTCACACTCAAGACCAGCACCCTTGAACCAGGAAGCAGCTCTTCTAGTGTTTGCCAGATTCCGACAGGCGGCCCAATGGCTCCAATTTGGCAATGCTCCAATTCAGTGGGCATGTTGTGTTATTTGTACTTTTGTGTATGGTCATTACACTGTAAGGTCCTTGGGGACAGACACTGCACCTTTATTTCAAATCAACCAATCAATCAGTCAATCGTATTTACTGAGAGCTTACAGTGTGCAGAGCACTGTACTAAACACTTGAGAGAGTACAATATAGCAATGTGGCAGAGTTGATAGACATCTCCCGGCCCACAATGAGCTTAGAGTCTAGAGGAGAAGGCTGACATTAATACAAATAAATATATTATGGATACATGAATAAGTGCTGTGGAGCTGAGAGAGGGGTGAATAAAGGGAGCAAGTCCAAGTGTAAGGGTGATATAGAATTAAATACGTAAATACATTTTTTTATTTATATTAATGTCTGCCTCCCTCTCTAGACTGTAAGGTGATTGTGGACAGGGAATGTGTCCATTTATTGTTATATTGTACTCTCCCAAGTGCTTAGAACAGTGCTTTGCACACAGTAAATACAACTGAATGAATGAAATGACCGAAGGGAGTTACCCTCCTCAGTTCCTGGGCCAGCACTTTGAACACTGGGCTCTGAATCAATAGCAGTGGTGATGGCAGTGATGCTGAAGGCGCTGCTAAAGATGCTGAGGAGGAAAAGAGAGTCAGACGCAGCAAGGATCCCCACTTTCCCCTCACCAGGTAGTTCCTTTGCCCCTCCAGCATGGAGTCCTTACCTCCCCACCACACTCTCAGAGATGCACCCACTGTGATTACCATGGGGAAATCCTCCCTGCAGGACTCAGCCTTCTTCCCTCCATCAGCCCAGGCCATACCCACTGACGATGGCAGGGGCATCTCCTCCTGAGGTTCAGCTATCAGAGTTCAGCTCGGAGACAAGGAGAGGGTACTCAACCACAATCTTGATTGGGCAATCAATCAATCCATCCCTGGTATTTACCGACAGCTTAGTGAGGGTGTAGCACAGTACGAAACACGCTTGGGTGGATACAACAGAAGCAAGACGCACTTCCTTGCCCTTGAGAAACTTGCAATCTAAAGGGGGGAGGCAGACAAGAATTATGAGCAAATAATGTGTGTAGGAAGATAGAGAGGAAAGTGGCTCAAGTATATGAGGATGAAATAACGTAATAAGTAATTGAATAAGCAAATGAAAATCCATATATATGTGGATATATATTAATATAATAACATATAATATATTGTATATCATATATAATTATATATGACATATAATATATACAATGTATAATATATTATTATATATAATATGATATGATATAATATAATATAATATAGAATATAAATAATATATTATATACTATAATATAATATATAATATATATTATATAATAATGATATAATAATATTAATATATATATTGTCCTGTATATGATGGTGATGATGATGATGATGATGATGGTATTTGTTAAGCGCTTACTATGTGCGAAGCACTGTTCTAAGCACTGGGCGGGGGGGAAACAAGGTGATCAGGTTGTCCCACGTGGGGCTCACAGTCTTAATCCCATTTTACAGAGGAGGTAACTGAGGCACAGAGAAGTTAAGTGGCTTGCCCAAGGTCCCACAGCTGACAAGTGGCAGAGCCAGGATTCGAACCCATGACCTCTGACTCCAAAGCCCGTGCTCCTTCCACTGAGCCACGCTGCTTCTCCGCTGCTGTTTCTGTATATCCACAGAAGCATGAGTACTGAGGAGAGGAATAAAATAAAATAAAAATATGTGCCAAAGGTGAACGTGGGGCTCATCCAGCTATGATGATTTGAATTATTTGGGGAAGGCTTTTCCTTGCAGAAAGAGCAGAGGCCTGAAAGTCAGAGGATCTGGATTCTAATCCTGGCTCTGCCACTTGTCTTTGTGTGTAACCTTGGGCAAGTCATTTAACTCCTTTGTGCCTCATTTATCTCATCTGGAAAATGGGGATTAAGACTGAGAACCTTATATGGGACAGGGACTGCGTCCAATCTGCTTATTTTGTATCTGTCCCATTGCTTAGTACAGTGCCTGACACATAGTAAGTGCTTAAGAAGTACCATATAAAAAGGCTTCCTGAAGGATGTAGCATTTTAGAAGGACTTTGAAGAGGGGGAGGATTTTTGTCTGGTAGTCTGGAGCTATGGTTTAGGGAAGAAGGGGAGCTTCAGGCTGGAGAAACAACATGAATGAGGAGTCAGGGGCAGAAGAGTTAAAACTGAGGGACAGTTGGAAGATGAACTTTGGAGGATCTGGGGAATAATGGATGAAAAAAGCTATAATGTAAGATGGAGAGAGTTGGTGGACAATCTTTGATTTGAATAGGCCATCGGCCTCTGAAATAACTGGCCCAAGGGTTACAGCTTGGGTAGGCAGGAGTAGAGAGGGAAATGTGGTCAGGATTTGGTGACCCAACACAAATTTCTGGTGGCCTTTAGCATTCCTCAACCAGCTCTCCTCTAGGTCTGTGAGTCTCTCCATTCTCTGCTGTATCTCTTTTTGATCAGGGACCTAAGTTAATAATTGTGACTTCCCAAGCGCTTAGTACAGTGCTCTGCACACAGTAAGCGGTGCTCAATAAATACGATTGATTGATTTATTAAAAGGCAGGAGTCTAGGGTAAGGGTTCCCCCGCACCCCGCCCCCTAACACACACACACACACACACACACAAACACTGCACATTGTGGCTCACACTGACGTGAGATGTTTCCACTGCTGCATCCCCAACCCTCACCAAAATGGCCCTCAATCATGTTTGGATGGCACCAACTTCTCCCCCACCACCCCAATCATTCCCCCTCCAGTGACAGAATTCCCTCCCCTCCCTGCAGCTCTGGACCGTCGTTGGGGATAGTGTGCAGGAGCAGCACAGAAGCCGCAGCCTCGGCCCACCCCCTCAGGAGACCCTGGGCTCAGCTTCAATAAATCAGGAAAGGGAGAGAGCCCACGGACCTGTTGGGAGAGACACAGGGGTGGAGGGTAAATGTGAACTGATGAGGGATTAGCAATTATTAATGGGAGCAATGCCCTGGGAATACACAGAGTTTAGGCGTGGTCCCTACTGGACTAGGAGAGTAGTCTGGAGGGGCTGGCAAAATTATAGGGAAAAATGGGAAAAATCCTCACCAGGCCCAAATCAGTGAAGCTGGAGACTGCACTGGTGTTGTTATTCACGGTGTGACGTAATGACGTGCCATCCTATAGAGGACCCACAAACTCTTCAGTCCTGGGCCCATGGCAGGGTTAACTCAATCTAGGGTTTCCTTTCGGGGCAGAAATAACATCATTTTAACTGGCAAATAACCTGAAAATGGATCGTACAGCCTATGCAGCCATAAGCAAATCACATGCAAAGTCTATGTAAAAACACACATCGCCCTCTTATTTCATACACCTGAAAGTGGCCCTTGGGAAGGGAGATGCCAGGAATAACGCCTCCCATGAAGGCAGAGGCTCCCGCCCCGAGGACAGCAGAACAGGAAGCAGGGTAAATCCAGGCTGCCGTGTTGGCCCGCTAATAGAAACCCTCTGTGTAAACAGGGAGGGGAGCCAGCAGAGATCAGAGCTGATTTTTCTTTCAAGAGGATTAAACATTAAAAATGTTTTTGAACGCCCGCTCCCTTCACCCCCACCCCCGCCCCATCCCCCTCACAACCCCCGGACAGTAATTAACTTCTTCCTGTTCAGATCAGGGACCGGTTTCCAAAAACATATTTGGACAGATTATTTTGCAAAGGAAATGTTGTTGCAAGAGTCCCGCGTCCTGGACCGAGTTGAGGAAAGGGGTGCAGTGGGCACGGAAAGCCAAGTCCCGCCTGGCCGGTGCCTCCCCTGATTGAGGTCTGAGGGGCGTGGGGCTGGCTGGGCTAGGTTGTCTAAAGGTGCCCAAAGGTGGTTTGGAAGCCCTTCTTTCACCCGTGGTCCCCATTTTGGGCCTCCTCGGGCTGGGGAGGACCTTGGCCCCTGGAAACCTGTATTGTGGTGCTGGGCATGTCCCCCCACTTCTTCAGCAGGTAAATTGGACCACACCCTCACCCTCCTGGGGCTGTTTTATCTCAGCTTGGCCAGGGCCCAGATCTTCAGGCTGGGCAGGGCTCTTCTGGGGGGTCAGGCTCCCCCGGGACCAGACCTGGAGGGTTGGGCAGGCTCCCCTTGTTTGCCGGGTTTCCAGGAAGCGGTCGACACCCTTGCCAGGCTCTTGGAAGGCCCTTTGGGAGGCAAGGGAGGTTCCACAGGCAAATGCCACTCCTCTGCCGACTGAAAGAGATGGCGATAGGGCAAGGAAAGGGCAGTAAGTAGAACCACCACTGACAGCACTTTAAGGAATCCCAGGCGCTGCTTTGCTGATCCTCCCCCCAGTTTCTCACACCCACCATCGGACAGAGGACAGAGCAGTTGAAAACTGTACTGTCCCACAACAGCCCTGATGAATGGCCACCCTAGCTGTGAGGATGTCAGGCACTAAAAAGAATTCCCTGTAGTTTAAAACAGAGAATAGAGTCAGTGAGAAAAAATGAGAAGCAGCATCCGAGACATGAGAAAGACAGAAACATAGTTACGATGAGAGAGGCGAGACACAGTGTAAAGGGGAGAAGGAGGAGGGGGTTGAGGCAGGAAAGAGAGTGAGAGAGGTAGACAGGGACAGAAGGGGCAACAGAGAGGGAGGCTGAAGAGCAGAAGATAGCAGATGTTGAGGGAGTGAGAGTGAGCAACAGACCCAGAGAAAATCAGGGGGAGCAAAAGCTGGAGAAGCAGAGAAAATGAGAAAGCCAGAGCCCGAATGGGAGAGGGAAGACTATGAGAAGGAGAAGCCCAGTGCTCCTCAGAGGATTCCAAATTTGTGACCAATTATTCTCTGGAATTGAATTACAACTAAGTCATTCTCCCCAGTGTTCAGTTGGACCAGAATTCCATCATCATCATCAATCGTATTTATTGAGCGCTTACTGTGTGCAGAGCACTGTACTAAGCGCTTGGGAAGTACAAGTTGGTAACATATAGAGACAGTCCCTACCCAGCAGTGGGCTCACAGTCTAAAAGGGGGAGACAGAGAACAAAACCAAACATACTAACAAAATAAAATAAATAGAATAGATATGTAAGTGCAGCAAGATGGTTGTCAGACAAGGGGGTGGTCCCTTCATGGCACCCCAGACTCTCTCTGGCTTTTCTCACCTGCCCAGTCACAGGGGCCCCTAATCGTCCCAGTGGGTCTCAACGGTCTGAGCTCACTGGAGCAGAGCCCAGGCAGGGGATGCCTCTGGACAAAGGAAAGATGGATAACATAGAGACAGTGTGGGGCAAGATGTGCAAGTGGAGACCAAAAAGAGCTCGTGGGCAGATAATGTGTCTCCCAACTCTATTGTACTTTCCCAAGCACTTAGTACAGTGCTCTGCACACAGTAAGTGCTCAATAAATGCAAGTGATTAATTGATAAAGAGGAGAGAGAGATGAGTGCAGCAGGGGAAATCTAGGAGGAAAAACTGGACTGGGACTCTGAACCTAGGACTCCAGGAAGGGGCAACAGAGAGAGGAGTGACTGCTTTGAAGGAGAGAATCATCTTTATCTGTCTTAGCTCACTCCCAGAATAATGTGCTTCTTGTTCCCATGCAATCTCATACCTTTTGCCATCTGCTCACCCAAGTTTTCTCCAATCTCCCCCTCGGCACTTCTTTCAGGAATAAAATTTCCTCCCATAATGAGCCAGATTGTGACGGTTGGCCTGATGCAGGGTGTGAGTGTGAAGTCGAGTGACTGAAAGCTTGAGTGTTTTGGGACAGGTGTGTTTTGTGTGTGTTGGAGTGTTTGGGTGGTGAAGGTGTGGCAAGGGAGTTGTGGGTGTGTACGAGGGCTTGGTAAGGCTGTGTGATAAGGGTGTATGTATGTGTCATGTGTGTGTGTGTGTGTGTGTGTGTGTGTGTGTGTGTAAGGGAGAGAGAAAGAAAATGGACTTGGAGCATTTACAAAAACCTGAATGCAAATGTTTTCATCCCACATCCAAGAGTTGAAATAATTGCTTCTTAGTTTCTACCACAAGAGCTACCAGGACTTGGACAAACTCACTACAGCAAAATCAAAATCCTACACATTGATCATCAAAGGGAATTTCAATGCACAGGCAACACTGAACTGTGGAATAAAATCTCAGACCACGTGGGACTGAAAAGCTAAATAACAATGACCGGCTCCTCCTCATCCAGTATGACAAATGCTAACTCATAAGTACCATCTTCCACCTTCCCAATAAGAGAGACACATCAGGAAGGCACCCATGCACCTCACTGATTAGATCATTGCCTGACAGAGGGAATTGAGACATGTATGGATCGCTGCAATCAAGTGAGGTGCCTAATACAGTATTGCTCGCTGTTCGATAAATTCCAAACTTGGGCTAGCAATAAAACCAATGCCTCGAAAAGCAGCATCTAAGCTATCAAGATGGATTAATGTCATATTTCCATAGAATGAAGATGCCAAGGCAACCTCACATCAACGCAATTCATGCACAAAACCCAAGCTACAGACGCCAATGGGAACTGGGAATGAGGCTCCTCTAAGATAGCTTCTCCCAAACATCCATCAAGGTGATAGGTGTGCGAGGCAACATACCATGATTGCATGTGATGAAGTGGATCAGAAACTAAAATATCTCTTAAGGCATTAAAGCAAGGAATACACTGTCAGATCCTTGTGTCAGAACACAGGTGACAGATGTGACCGGCAGACTTCGGTAAGGGACATCTGTGTCAGAAATGATAAGGCTGAAGACAGCTGGGACTGAAGTGGTTGTTGTACCTATAGCCACAGCCTCATGAGAGAATGCAGATGGCTCCACTCTTGACCCAGGCAAGGAGAGAATTCTAAGGAGGTGGTAATGACACTATAATGATATTGGAAGCATACTTTCCCACATCAAGAATCAGGCTAGATTAAGCTTAAAGAACCGGTCAAAATCTTAAGCTCCAACTTTTGAGGCAGTCTCTACCGCAAAGTTTAATTGTGGTGCTTCTTCAGGGCTTCAAATGAGCCCTACCCTGCACATAATACAAAATAATCTGATCGACTACAGTCCAAGTACCATTCACAAACTAAGTGTTAGGGAGAATAGATACCCTCTCTCTATTTTAAAGATGGAAAAAACTGAGGCACAAAGAAGCTAAATTAAGTGACTTGTCTACGGTCCTACAAAACAATGGTCAGAGGTGGGATTAGGATCCAGTTTACTAACTCCCAGAACAAAGTTCTTTTTGCTAGGTAACGCTGTCTCTCATAATCTTTCAAAGCCACCCAATGTGGTACAGCAACTGGATCTAATAGCCTTTTTCAGGAAATCTTCAAGCAAAGAGGGAATGTAATGCTTAGATAGCTGTCTGGGATTTTTCCTCAACATTTGGAACACTGAGGAAATGTTTCAGGATTCTAATGCCATAATACTCATCTTCAAGAAGACAGGCGAGAGAGCTAACTGTAGAAATGACCACCCTATCTCACTGTTCTCTGTGGCTGACATGATCTTAACCCAGAAGCCTGGGACAGACGATTTAAATGTCAAAGTAGCTTCAAACCAAAACCCCAAACACAGCATATTTTTGCAACAAGACAAATGCAGGAGAGATACAAGGAATGAACTACGACCTCTTTTCGACAGATTAAAGAGCTTTGGCAATATCAGCAGCCTGGCCACTGGCAAAAACCAAATGAATTTGATTGCCCAGGGAATTTTACCTAGATTCAGAGGTTGCTCCAATTACACATGGCCAGTTAAGTCAAAGATGAAGGCTTCCTGTCTGGTCAATTGCCCATCACCACTGGAGTAATGCAGTGTGTAGGTACAGTCCTGTTCATCTGTTCTATGATCCTCTGTTTGAAGAAGCCACAGAAAATGTAGAAACTGATGTTCAAATAGTTTTCATTCACCAACCCCATAAATGGTGAGCATAATAAAAAACCTTGAGATATCCATCCAGAAGCTATTTCTGGTTTGTGCGTTATTGAACTTTGAAGGCACATATATAAGAGGACATAGAAATGGCAGTTATCCACTTTTCAGAGTCAACCCAATACTATGGGCACACTAAACTAAAGAAGGATGAAGTTTGGTTTCCAGCTGACACCAAGGAAACCCTACAACCCATCAGAAATTTTGATTAATAATCAAGCTTAATATTGCACCCTTAGTATACTAAGCAGTATACTAGCCAGAAATGCAAGTATAGATGAAGAAGTACCTTCCAAGTGCTTAGTACAGTGCTCTGCACACAGTGAGCACTCAATAAATATGATTTAATGAAATAACAGTTTCTTAAACTTCATATCAGACTGAAGGTCTACCAGGGCATAGTGGTGTCCAACTTCCTACACAATAACAAAAACAATAATAAAAATATTTGTTAAGCACTTACTATGTGCCAAACACTACACTAAGCACTGGGGTAGATACAAGATAATCAGGTCTCTAGCTGTGAAACCCAGACTTATTAAAAAAGGAACATCTGAGTTCCTTCAGGTTGATTGAGCAATTTCATTAGGGTGTCCCGTGATCCACATTCAACATCCAAAGGCCAGACAAGATCACCAATAAGAAACTCCTGGCATCCAGTCAGTTCCCCAGTACTGAAGAATTGCTTACCACGGAAAATCTTCTCTTGTCAGGACATGAGAAGAGAATGGAAGTTATAAGGTAGCCAAGCTACTGCAAAAAAAGTGAACTGAAATGGGACAAATGCAAAGAGGAAGGGGGAAAAGACATAATGCAGTGTATGGAACACTATATCGTAACAATTTACCGCTGGAAGACAACAGCGGCAAACAAACCAGCCTGACCTGTGGCAGTCAGGAGAAGGCTGGCTTTCTTTGAGGAACAGTTTTAGGAAGATCAAGATACCAAGAGACAAATTGGAAATGACCAGTTCATCCACAAGGCAAAGGACAGTCTACGTGCACAGAGTAGAATGGGTTGTCAGTCATGCATGGGTAGTTTTCAGCCACAGCCACTTCTACGGTTAGGATCACAGTTCAGAATATATTGTTGCCTTCTTATTTGAAGATAAAACCACTAACTACAGTTTTTCCGTAGTTGTTAGCGTGTTTGAAAAGGCCACTGTGGGACTGATACTCCCCTTCACACCGGGCTGTCCCTCATTGTGTTTAGATCTTTGCTCTTTATGGCACTTGGCATTTTTTTCTTTTTGGCATTACCAATAATGTCAACCTTGAGTATGAAAGGTAGCTTCAGAGGTTTTCAAAGAGATAGAGATACTCAGAGAGATAGGAAGATAGCCAGAGATGGATGAATAGGTAGGCAGACAGGGAGAGACGGAGAGCAATCCAAGTCCAGATCCACGTCCTGGAGTTGGTGGGGTGCGGATAAAAAGCCAACAGGCTGCCAAGTGACGCCGGTGTAATCCAGTGCCAGCATGTGGTAGAAGGAAAGCCAGCTGAGTGAGCCTTGTGGGTGCCCTGACAGTCCATCAAAGTTTTAGGGGCTCAGCAACCCAAATGGAGGATTGGTACTATCCTCTGATCCACAGCTGCAAGACTTTTGCCCAACTGGTTCACGAGTGGCAGCGTAATCACGGACCCAAACCTTAGCTGCTCTTGTTCCCTTGGCTAGATGCTATTGGCGGGCCAGCCCTGTGCCTGGAGGACCATTCTTGTCTCTCGGGGGGCCCTGACACTGTCCGTTATCCTGACACTGCCCGCTACCCCTGCTCCCGCTAATCCCCTGCTTGAAATTCCCAAGCTGCCGGAATCCCATGCGACCTCTGTGCCATCAAAGCCCACCCAGTGCGGGCTGCTCTGAAGTCCATTCAGGAGCATCTCTCTGCCAGGAGCTATTCAAGCGGCAGCCGGCCACCTTCCCACTCAGGCTAAGCCTCAGGCCGAGGACTCCCCCCGACCTCGGTTAGCTCCTTTCCTTCCCGCCTCAGCTGCTCAGGGTGTGGAGATTGCAGATGTTTGCCCAGGCCCCCGGTCCACAAAAGCCAGGGATTCCCTCTTGTTGCTCATGACAACGTTCCCAGGAACAACCCCCAACTCGCTCTTCGGAAATGAGCGTTCGTTCCCGCAGAGAGATGCTCAGATGAGCGGCTCGTTGACTTGTGAAGAGCTGGGTAACAAAGGGCAAAAATAGAGCCGTGATAGACTCCACAGTCTACAGCAGCACCAACCGGCTGCTCGCTGGCCTGCGTCCCCAGGCCCAAAGCACGGAAGACATCTGGCCACAGACAAGTGAGAATCTGGGACGACGTTGGAACTCTCTGCTGCCTGGTCAGGCAGATGCAATTAGACACTGTCCTCCTCTGGGCGTGGAAATGCTTTACTTCTCCTCCTCTCCCTCCCCTCCCCAACAGCAGATTCCCAGGAAGGAAAATCAAAGGGATCAGCATCCTTTCCTACTCACCCATCGAACTGCGGACTTCGGCATGAGAGCCAATCACTATTTGCAATTTGAACCAGTTAGTAGTATTCATCTTTTTCAAACCTAAATGAACTTTTTGGAGACCTCTGGGTAGGTCTTTCAGCCTTTCTGAAAATAGGTCCTCGTTACCCTCCTCAGGAAGTTCAGGTAAAGGGGAAGAGGAGCAGCATGGCCGAGTGGAGAAAATATGGGCCTGGGATTCAGAGGACTTGTATTCTAATCCCAGCCCCGCCAGTTGCCTGCTATATGTCACTCGGCAAGTCATTTAGCTTCTCTGTGCCCCAATTTCCTCATCAGCAAAGTGGGCATTCAATGTTTGTTCTCCCTTCTACTTAGAATGTGAACCCCATGTGGAACGAAGACTGTATTTGATCTGATTAACTTACACTTACCCCAGGGCTTAGAACAGTGCTCGACACACAGTAAACACTTAAGAAATACCATAAGAAATAAATCAAGAAATACCATACCAAAAGGGGTGGGCAGAGAGTTGCATACAGTTGCGTGAGATGCAGTGTGGCCTAGTAGAGAGAGCAGGGGCCTAGGATCTGGTTTCTAATTCCAGCTCTGCCGACTGCTTGTTGTATGACCTTGGGCTAGTCGCTTAACTTCTCTGAGCCTCAGTTTCCCCAACTGTCAAATGGGGATACCTGTTCTCCCTCCTACTTAGACAGTGAGCCTCAGGCAGGACAGGGACTATGTCTGATATAATTAACTTGTACGTACCCCAGCACTTAAAACAGTGTTTGACATATAGTAAATGCTTAACAAATGCCATTTTTTAGAAAGGGGTTGTATAATCCCCCTGACTCAGGGATAAACTGAGGCAGAAAATAATTGACTTGTCTCAAAGTGCGGAGGGAGTCAGAGTACGAGCCAGAATTAAGCTCCAAGTATCCCTGGTTCCCAGCATCTGATCAGCATATACCACCTCTTCTAAGAAAACCTTTCAGGAGCCAAAGATAACTAAACTAGTCGAGGAAACTGTGGGGTCACCTCTGTTCCGAATGAGCCAGCAGCGAGGCCAAGTCTGGGTTTGGAGAAAGAACTTTCTGGCTACTTGTTGCTTCAGTATGCTTGACTCCAAAGCAGTGTGGCCTAGTGAATAGAGCACAGGCCTGGGAATCAGAAGGACCTGGATTCTAATCCTGGCTCTGCCTCTTGTCTGTTGCGTGACCTGGGTCAAATTGCTTCACTTCTCTGTCGCTTCACTTCACTTCCCCACTCTTCTGCCTCATTTATCTCATCTGTAAAATAGGGATTAGGATTGTGAGGCCTATGTGGGACATGGACTGTGTTCAACCATGTATCTACCCCAGCACTTAGTACAATGCCTAGCACATAGTAAGCATTTAACAAATACCATAAAAAAGGGCCCTTGGGAAGAGGCAGGCGGGTGTCAGTGTTTCCCCCGGGGTCTCTGAGCAAGACAGGGTGGGTCCACGCCCAAGCCTGTTCCTCATCTTGCCAGAGCTCAGGGTGTCCCAACCTGTCTTCCAGCCCTGCTCTCTCTGGGGCCGCTCCGACTCTCCTGTCTCATCCTCTCACATCCCAGCGGGTCTCGTGAACTAAGAACCGGGGTCTGATTTTTCCACTCCTCCCCAGATGTTCTGGCAGGTGTGTGCGAGGCAGTTATTTTGGGACCTGGCTCCTCCAGCTCTAACCCGACAGCCTTGGAGGCTTCCAGAGCAACATGAGGGGAAGAGGGGCGGAGAGAGCAAGGAAAGAAAGATAAGACTTAGCCCCTCGGAAAGACCGGGGCCTGTGGCTGCCCAACCCATCCGTCGCCTGTCTTAATTCCCCCTGGAATTTTGGAGCCTCCTGGGCTCTCGATGGCGGGAGACCAGCTCAGAAGGGAGGGCGGGGGAAGTTGGAGATGGGTGGCGTTGGGGGTGGAGATGGGAAACCCGGTCCTGCCGGCTCAAACAATTCTTCACGCATCGTAACTCCCGGCTTGAAAAGTGGAGCATGAGGGAGCAGGACGGTCGGCGGGATGGATGTGGTCACGCTCGGGAAACATTCCTGTCTTCAAACAGCCCCAGCAGACAAGGGGCCCGAGCGGGCAACGGGCTGCTGAGATCAGGTTCCCCGGGACCTTTGTACTCCTAACAGGCATGACCAGGCAGCCAAAACTATTAAGAGAGAGTGTGTGACCGAGCAAGGGGGTCAGATGGGCTGCGGCCTCCTGGCACTTGGCCTGGCATTAATACCCACTCCCGGATTAGTGGCCCGGCTTTGAACAGAGGAAAGGGGAGATGGGAGACTAATTGGAAAGTCGTGCAGGGAAGAGGTCTCACCTAATCCTCACCCTCCCTCTGCTCCCCAAAAGGGCCTCCTGACCCTCCAGGGGCTCCTGACACCTGAACTCCATCCTGGGAGGTTCAGAAGCTGCTAGACCTGGTTCTGTGATGTAGGAGCATGGGGTCCCTCTCCAAAGACTGGTAACATGAACTTGTACTTCCCAAGCGCTTAGTACAGTGCTCTGCACACAGTGAGCACTCAATAAATATGATTGAATGAATGAATGAATGGCCTTAGGCAAGTCTCTCCGTCCCTCTCTGGGCCTCACTGATACCACCTTTAATACAGGGAAAATCATCTTGAATGCCAGGGGAACACAAGCGTTCTGGGCACTTTTTGTACTTTTCAAAAGGAGGAGCAGAAGAGAGTAACAAAAGTGGCTTTTAACCCTTCTCTCTCTGGTTCTCCCATGAGATGTCACCAATCCCCAAAAACTTCCTCTCTGGAAGCTCCACCCAGGAGCTAAGGATCCTGGAAACTTGCACGGTCGGCTGGATGGGGAGAGTCCAATCTTGTGACCACCTTGCTCCTAAGCATTGTGCAGTTAACACCCCTTAAGATCTGCATATGAATTTATCTCACAAGCCATAGCTTGAGATGGTATTGGCGTCCACCGAGAAGATGGTGATTATAAAACTCTTGAGGTCAGGGATCGTCTGTTTGGATAGATGGGTCACAGCCCCACATCCTCTACAGGAGATGCTGCCGCTGACGATGATGATGGTAACAGAGAACGGTTGATGTGTCACCCGGAGTTTGCTGCAGGCAGAAGGGGATGGGAATGTGGCCAGGGAATATGGTTACCAACTCTGTTCTATTGAACTCTCCCAAATGCTTAGTACAGTGCTCTGCATACAGTAAGTACTTAATATATACTATTGATTGATTTACGGAAGAAAGTGGGACTGTGATTTGACCCAGGAAGGGGCATAAAGATGGTGGGAAAGTGTCAGCCGGCCAGGGGCCAGCAGTGGCATAGTTTGAGGAAGCCACATAGCCCAAAAGATAGACTATGGAGCCGGGAGTTTGAATGGGCTTGTTGTTCTGACAGCTCACTGGGCCCAAGGTTCCTGAGATTGGGCAGGGCCAGGAAAGAAGGAGGAAGAGATGACCTATGTCTTTTCTCATGGAGCTGGAAGCTTGCCCCAGGATGCAAAGATGGTAGAGGACAAGATGTGCTGTCCAGGGCTCCAACAGCCCTATGGTTCTCTGGTTTCACTGACCCACTCGTCCTCCTCTTTCTGAGGGAAAACAGTCATGGGAGTTCAGTGCCTCGACTACAGGGACATGTTTGTACCAGATCTGGGAAGAGACCAAGGATTACCTTTAAATTCAGGCTCCTGCCCTTCCAACCTAGAGCAAAGAGTCTGCTCATCCAGCTTGTCCCCCTCCGGCTATTTGGCATAGGGAAACCTCGTGACTTTTAGAGATGAGGTAACTGAGGCACAGAAAAGTTAAGTGACTTGCTCAAAGTCACACAGCAGACAAGCGGCGGAGCTGGGATTAGAACCCAGGTCCTTCTGACTCCCACGTCGGCTTCCTCCCAGTATCTCAACCCCACAACCATGGCATTGACCTTGACTCCTACCTCTTTCAATCCAAACATTCAGTCTGCAGTCAAATCCCATCTGCTCTTCATTCACGATGTTTCAAAAGTCCATCCCTTCTGTCCTTGTCGTATCCCTCCTCAACTACTGCAACAGCCTCCTCACTGATATCCCGGCCTCCAATCTCTTCCCTCTGCAGCCCATACTCGATTTTACTGCCTGGACCATTTTTTCCAAAACGTCCTACTACTCACATGTCCCCACTGCTCAAAAGCCTCCAATGGTTGCTCATACCTCTCCACATCCAGAAACTCCTGACAATTGTTTTAAGGTACTCGACCTGCTCTCCCTCCTACCTATCTACTCTCTTTTCTCACTTGCCCCTCAGCTCACAATCTCCACTCTTTTCAAGCTAACCCACACATTTGCATTTCTCCTTCTGCTGAATTCCTTCCCAGTTAACATCCAACAGACCACAACTCATCCTATCTTCAAAGCCCTTCTGAGATCACATCTCCTCCAGAAATTCTTCCCCATTAATTGCCAATCTTCCCACTTTATATTCCACTTCACGCATATGCCATTTAGTACAGTGCCTGGCACATAGGAAGCGCTTAACGAATACCATTATTATTATTTATATATGATGCCATTCTGCCCTTCTAGGACCACCTAATCATCTACATTCCCACTACCCGCTATGACTTTTTCTTAGCTACACACACATACATATCTTATATGGAGTTCTCTATTACTTTACCATCCTTCCTTGAGAACAGCAATCCAGTCTTCTAACTCGACTGTACTCTCCCAAAGGCTTAGTGCAGTGCTCTGCAAACAGCAGGGTCTTGTTAAATGTTATTGGTTGACTGACTGATTGACTGAAGGCTTTGCATTTCTTACTCCAAGCCTAAGTCCCCAATGACTGACTTCGCAGCCCAACCTTCCCACCCTCAGACACCCACTGCTACTCCGACTAGGGGCCAGAGTCACTGAGGAGTCTGCGTTCCCCAAAATCCGTAAGAATCTGGTTTCAGGGGCTGACCCTTCTCCCCTCTCCTGGCCACTCTGTTTCGAACAATTTCACCTTCTGGGTGTCTGGAATGGACAGGGAAGAGAAATCAAAGGGCTACCTTGGCCCCCGACCCTGTAGTCCCATAAGCTCCGGCTTCGCAGGCTTCTCCACTGCTCGTGAGGGGTACCCCAGGAGAGCCTCACCAGCCAGTCTGGCACAGCCCGAGGAGTCATCTAACAACTTCCAGATCTTTAATCTAATTTAATTACTAGTCCCTTTCTTTTCTTAATCACTCTGCGTCTGTTTATAAACATTAGAGAAGACTCCCTACCCCAAGGCTGCAATCTGAGAGCTGTTCTTCCCATCTGCAGAACTCATTATGCCTCTGATTCCACCAGATGTCAGAAAGTAAGTCCCAGCCCACTGGACACCAAAAGCTCTGACCACTCCATCTGCTCTCCCCTCCTGCTCCCTGGACAAACAAGCCCTCTGATTGGCTGTTAAAGCTTTCCATCTGTTTCCCTTTCCCGCCACCACCAAAGGTCCTCTTGGTAGGTAGGATGACCCTTGATTATAATTGCCATGCCAGAACCTAATCCTCCCAAAGGGGACAGCAATGATCTTCCATTGCCAGACCCAACCGGGGCCCATCTGGCCCAAGCCTATGGGATTAGTTGAAAGTGGCCTGAGCTCCCTGCATCCCCCAGGACTGCCACCTCGTCTTGGTGGCTGGCACCTTCTCTTGATAGCTGGCTTATTTGGAGCTCTGGGGCCAGGAATCCTGGGAGTCGGTGCAGATACAGCCCTCCTTCTCCCTGGTATTGTCCAGATGACACTTGGGGAAGGGAAGCCATTAGGTATAGCTACGAGAAATGGGGTCTCCAGGCCCCAGGCCATCTTCTTAAGGTGCTGGGCACTGGGATGCCAAGGGAAGCTCAGAGGAATTAGGGCTCTGACTCTCTCTCTCTCTCTCTCTCTCTCTCTCTCTCTCTCCATATATATCATCATCATCATCATCAGTCGTATTTATTGAGAGCTTACTGTGTGCAGAGCACTGTACTAAGCGCTTGGGAAGTATATATATGTATATGTATATATTTCTTTGAACTGGACTTTGCCTCCTGGGGTCAACGATACCATTTAGGGCAGCCAAACTTTCTCTCTCTCCCTGAACTGGACTTTGCCTCCTGGGGTTAACCCTCCCATCTGGGGGTAGCCCCACTTTCTCTCTCTCCAGTGAAGCCTGAACCTCAGAGAAGGGGCATAAGCAGCAGCAGGAAGCACTCAGACTGACCTACAGAGGAATTTTCCCAAAGTGAGCTTTGCTAGACATGGGAGAGCATTCATTCATTCAATCCTACTCATTGAGCACTTACTAGCCCGGGCTTTGGAGTCAGAGGTCATGGGTTCAAATCCCGGGTCCGCCAATTGTCAGCTGTGTGACCTTGGGCAAGTCACTTAACTTCTCTGTGCCTCAGTTACCTCATCTGTAAAATGGGGATTAAAACTGTGAGCCCCCGTGGGACAACCTGATCAACTTGTAACCTCTCCAGCACTTAGAACAGTGCTTTGCACATAGTAAGCACTTAATAAATGCTATCATTATTATTATTATTATTATTATTATTACTGTGTGCAGAGCACTGTACTAAGCTTGAGAACTACAAATCAGCAACATATAAAGACAGTTCCTACCCAACAATGGGCTCACCATCTAGAAGGTGCATGACCATGAGCCTGTGGTCTCTTGCCACTGTTTTCCCTTTCCATTTAGACTGTGAGCCCCATGTGGGACCTGATTATCGTGTATCTTCCCCAGAGCTTAGGACGGTGCTTGACACACAGTAAGTGCTTAACAAATACCACAATTACTATTATTATTATTCAGTGATGCCACTATGATGGAGAGAGCTAATCTGCAGGGAATCTTTGCTGTTGCCGGCGAAGTTCTAGCCAGAATTCTTCTGAGCATGCTGCTGAAGAAAAGTCAGCTTGCACTTCCCGAATCGTAGTGTGAGGTAGGGCCAAAATGCAACCCAGTAGAGTTGATTTTTACAGTGTCACAGATACAGGAAAAGTTCAGGGAGCAACATCTAGAGCTCATGGATTTTCCAAAAGCATCTACCACCATCAACAGAGAAGCAACTTGGCCTAGTATGGCCTGGGAGTCAGGACCTGGGTTTTAATTCCAGCTCCACCACTTTCTCTGCTGTGGACCCTAGGCAAGTCACGTAACTTCTCTGTACCTCAGTTTCCTCATCCGGAGAATGAGGATCCTACTTCCTCCTTCCTAGATTGTGAGCTCCGCGCAAGACAGGGCCTATGTCCAACCTGATAACTTGTATCTACCCCAGAGCTTAGAACAATGCTTGGCACATAGTAAATGCTTAATAAATGCCATTTTAAAACAAAACAGCCCAAGGCTCCGGAAATTGCTAAGTAAATGCAGCTCTCCTGAGAAATTCACCAAAATCTTCAGGCCTGATGGAATGTTTGGAAGAATCGTATTTGAGGGATCCCTATCTGACCCTTTCTCCATCACAGTTAAAGTGAAACGGCTGAAAATAGTGTTTAGGCCTATTTGACCTAGTCTATGCTGCCATGTTTGAAGATGCCAAGAGGGGTCTGCAAGCTGGAGTGAGAATGTGCTTCTGATCCACTAGGAGCATCATTAAAAGTCTCTGAGACATTGGTTCAGGAACTGCTGTAAGCAGATAGCTGTGCTGTACAAGCACACGCACAAGAAGGCAAGCAAATGATTATGAACCACTTTGCAGGTGTCACACAGCGCAATGAACCGACAATATTTTTGAAGAAAATGAAAGCTACGAACATCCTCCTGTCTCTCCCCACTTCAGTCTTCACGCTGCTGTCCGGATCATCTTTGTGCAGAAACGCTCTGGGCATGTTACTCCCCTCCTCAAAAATCTCCAGTGGTTACCAGTCAACCTATGCATCAAGCAAAAACTTCTCACTCTTGGATTCAAGGCTGTCCATCACCTCGCCCCCTCCTACCTCACCTCCCTTCTCTCCTTCTCCAGCCCAGCCCGCACCCTCCACTCCTCTGCCACTCACCTCCTCACCGTGCCTCGTTCTCGCCTGTCCCGCCATCGACCCCCGGCCCACGTCCTCCCCCCGGCCTGAAATGCCCTCCCTCCACACATCCGCCAAGCTAGCTCTCTTCCTCCCTTCCAAGCCCTACTGAGAGCTCACCTCCTCCAGGAGGCCTTCCCAGACTGAGCCCCCTTTTTACTCTCCCCCTCTCCATCCCCCCCGCCCTACCTCCTTCCCTTCCCCACAGCACCTGTATATAAGTTTGTACAGATTTATTACTCTTTTTATTTTACTTGTACATATTTACAATTCTATTTATTTTGTTAATGATGTGCATCTAGCTTTACTTCTATTTACTCTGATGACACCTGTCCACATGTTTTGTTTTGTTGTCTGTCTCCCCCTTCTAGACTGTGAGCCCGTTGTTGGGTAGGGACCGTCTCTATATGTTGTCAACTTGTACTTCCCAAGCGCTTAGTACAGTGCTCTGCACACAGTAAGCGCTCAATAAATACAATTGAATGAATGAATGAATGAAAACCAGACCAAATCCAGGGCACCCTACATACAACAATGTGCGTTATCATCAACAAAGTGGAATTTAAAGCAGATGCTGAATTCTGGTACCCAGGAAGCATGGGTGGATAAGAAGAAAGAAAACAGAATAAAAAAGCCTGATAAGGACTGGAAAGCAGAATGGCAGCAGAATGGCAGCAAAAGGGCATCTATCTCCGTACCATGTTGAAAGTCTTTAGACTGTAGTGAAGATAAATCTCCAACATGTTGTTTTTATTTTTAAAAAAAATGTATCTGTCAGGCACTTATTATATCATCATCATCATCATCATCAATCGTATTTATTGAGCGCTTACTATGTGCAGAGCACTGTACTAAGCGCTTGGGAAGTACAAATTGGCAACATATAGAGACAGTCCCTACCCAACAGTGGGCTCACTGTACTAAGCACTTCAGTAGATACGACATAATCAGCTGGTACGCAGTCCATGTCCCACATGGGGCTTACCATCTTAACCCCCATTTTACAGATAAGGAAACTGAAGCCCAGAGAAGTTAAGTGGCTGCCTGAATGATTTGCCCAGCAGACAAGTGGCAGAGCTGGGATGAGAAGCCATCCACTAGGCCACGCTGCTTGTGGCCTACATCAGGAGACCCAATTAGCTTCTAGCTCAGTTTTTCCAACACTACCTTCTGAACACACCCAACATCAAATGGCAGGACGAGATCGCCAACAGCATGGTCCTGGAATGCAATCTGCTCACCAAGGCTGAAACAAAGCTCACAACAACACAGCTCTGCTGGGAAGGACATGGGAAAAGAATGGTTGGCTGCAGAGTACCGGAGCAGCCGTTGTACCGTCACCTGAAAGGAGGCACATGTCAGCCAAGGAGGCAGAATAAACATTAAAAAGGCATAGTGAAGCCCAGTGTCAAGCAATGAAATTCAGTAGTGAGCCACTGAGATACCACTGCAGGGAACAGAGGAGCCTGGCAGACAGCATCTGGGAGAATAATAATAATAATAACGGCATTTATTAAGCGCTTACTATGTGCAAAGCACTGTTCTAAGCGCTGGGGAGGTTACAAGGTGACCAGGTTGTCCCACGGGGGGCTCACATTCTTCATCCTCATTTTACAGACGAGGTAACTGAGGCCCAGAGAAGTCAAGTGACTTGCCCAAAGTCACACAGCTGACAGGTGGCGGAGCTGGGATTTGAACCCATGACCTCCGACTCCAAAGCCCGGGCTCTTTTCCACTGAGCCACGCTGCTTCTCTCCTTGAACAAAGGCTTCTCAAAGATCAGAATATCAAGAAACAGGCTTGAAAACAGATTCTACATAGGACAGACCCCTTAGCAGGGCAGGGATCCATCTTTAAATTATAACCAACAGCAAGGTGTGTTGGCCCTGGATCAGTCTTTTCGGGTACTGTGGCATGCATGGATGCATGATCTTACTGTCAGTAGCATAATCTTTAAAAAGAAAAGACAGCTAATATCACTAACATGATTTTCCCTTCTGGGCTTTTGGCAAGGTAAATGTTGTCCCTCTCAACGATACCTCCAGCTCTCTGGAGAAGGAATATGTCTCTAGGGAAGACAAGGGTAACTTCCGAAAAACTCCTAGTAAGGATGGAAGAAGTCAAGATAGTGGCTCTGAGCTACTCTCAGGACTCTTGGTGTTGGAAGGCTGAGTGGAAAAGATCAGCAGAGAGGAAGACCAGACCACAGGAGAAAGGCTGGGAGAGATTGATTAAAACCTCACATCCTTCAGAGCCAATGCCAGACTTCTTGCTGTTCAAGAGTCCCCATTCCTTCCCTCCGACCTGGACCCATCTTTCCTGGGGGTGGAGAGAAGACTAGAAGCAAGAGAGAAACAGAAAAATGAAAGCTCTATGTCTCTTCCTGGGAGCCAGTGGAATGGACAAAAGTTTTTCTTATTACGCGGGGTCCTGGGCCCTTGAATATGCCTTGCATCACCTCCAGTCACACATCTGCTCTCCAATCGTGCCCAGAAGAGCTGGGCCTCTGGAGGTCACCATCTGGAAAAATCATTACCAGCCACTGTAACTGACTGTAAAGCTGAGATGGAACAAAACAGCCCAATTCTCTGCAGCATCACCTCTGTGCCTTTGAGTCACAAGGCAAGTAAACTGAGCAGAGCCTGGGTTAAAAGCTTGCCCACCTCTCCCTGCACATTTCAGTCAATCAATCAATCAACCAATGGTATTGCGCAGAGCACTGTACTGAGCACTTGGGAGAGTACAGTATGACAGGGTTGGTAGACATGTTCCCTGCCCACAGTGAGTTTACAGTCTAGAGGAGGAGACTGATGTTAACAAAAATAATAACAGATTTATAGATATGTACATAAGTGCTGTGGGGCTGAGGGTGGGGTGATAGATCCAAGTGCATAGACGATGCAGAAGGGAGAGCGAATGGGGGAAATTAGGGCTTAGTGGAGGAAGGCCTCCTGCAGAAGTGATTTTCAGTAAGACTTTGAAGGTAGGGAGTGGTGGTCTGGTGTATATGGAGTGGGGAGGAATTCCAGGCCAGAGGTTGGACAGGGGAAAGATGTTGACAGCAAGAACAAGATGTGAAGCAGGATGGCGTAGTGGATAGAGCATGGGTTGGGAGTCAGAAGGTCCTGACTTCTAATCCCAGCTCCACCATTTGTCTGCTGTGTGACCTTGGGCAAGTCACTTCACTTCTCTGTGCCTGTTACCTCATCTGTAAAATGGAGATCAAGACCGTGAGCCCCACGTGGGACAGGGACTGTGTCCAACTTGATTTGCTGGTATCCACCCCAGCTTAATACAGTTCCTGGCACAGAGTAAGCGCTTAACAAATACCATAATCTTCATCAATATTATTATTATTATTATTAATAATAATAATAAGATAGACAAGATTGGGGCATAGTGAACAAGCTGCTGATGAAGGAGCAAAGTATATGGGTTGGGCTGTAGTAGGAGGTTGGTCAGGTCAGATAGGAGGGGACAAGCTGATTGAGTGCTTTGAAGTCAGAGATAAGGAGTTTATTTGATGCAGAGATGGATGAACAACCACTGGAGATTCTTGAGGTGTGGGGAGACTTTGAACTTTTTTTAAAAAAATGATCTGGGCAGCAGAGTGAAGTATGGACTGGAGTGGAGAGAGTCAGCAGGCAGGGAGGTCAGCGAGGAAGCAAATGTAGTAGTTAAGGTGGGAGACAGTAAGCGTGTGAATCAGCACTACAGTGGTTTGGATGGAGAGGAAAGGGAATCAATCAATCAATCAGTCGTATTTATTGAGCGCTTACTGTGTGCAGAGCACTGTACCAAGTGCTTGGGAAGTACAAGCTGGCAACATATAGAGACAGTCCCTACCCAACAGTGGGCTCATTTTAGTGATGTCGTGAGGGTAGAACCAACAGGATTTGGTGACAGATTGAATATGTAGGTTTTATTAGGGAGATGAGACAAGAAAAGAACAACATCAAAGTTACAGGCTGGTGAGATGTGGAGAATAATAATAATGATGGCATTTGTTAGGCGCTTACTATGTGCAAAGCACTGTTCTAAGCCCTGGGGGGGATACAAGGTGATCAGGTTGTCCCGCATGGGGCTCACAGTTATCATCCCCGTTTTAGAGATGAGGCTCCGAGAAGTTAAGTGACTTGCCCAAGGTCACACAGCAGACATGGGGTGGAGCCGGGGCTCGAACCCATGACCTCTGACTCCAAAGCCCGTGTTCTTTCCACTGAGCCACGCTGCTCCCTGAGCATAGTGGTGAGAGTGATGAGAAACTCACAGGGAGGATAGGATTTCGGTGGAAAGATAAGGAGTTCTGTTTCGGACATGTTTAGCTTGAGGTGTCATCAGGACATCCAGGAAGAGGTGTCCTGAAGGCAATAGGAAATACAAGACTGCAGAGGAGGAGAGAGATCAGGGCTGGAGATGTAGATTTGGGAAGCTTCCGCATAGAGGTGGTAGTATATGTTGCCAACTTGTACTTCCCAAGCGCTTAGTACAGTGCTCTGCACACAGTAAGTGCTCAATAAATATGATTGATTGATTGATTGATTGAAGTTGAATACTTCAAGGGAATGGGGATAGATGGAGAATAGAAGTGGACCCAGAACTGTGCCGTGAGGGAGCCCCACTGTTAGGGGTTGGGAGGCAGAGAAGGAGCCTGCAAAAGAGACTGAGAAAGAGGGGAGAGAGAGAGAGAGAGAGAGAGAGAGAGAGAGAGGAAATTTGGATAAAGGTTCGTATTCTTATTGTATCATTATCATCATCATCAATCGTATTTATTGAGCACTTACTGTGTGCAGAGCACTGTACTAAGCGCTTGGGAAGTACAAGTTGGTAACATACAGAGACAGTCCCTACCCAGCAGTGGGCTCACAGTCTAAAAGGGGGAGACAGAGAACAAAACCAAACATACTAACAAAATAAAATAAATAGAATAGATAGGTACAAGTAAAATAAATAAATAAATAAATAAATAGAGTAATAAATATGTACAAACATAGATACATATATACAGGTGCTGTGGGGAAGGGAAGGAGGTAAGATGGGGGGATGGAGAGGGGGACGAGGGGGAGAGGAAGGAAGGGGCTCAGTCTGGGAAGGCCTCCTGGAGGAGGTGAGCTCTCAGTAGGGCCTGGGAGGGCAGAATGGTTGAGCTGTGAGCCCAAGGGGGTGAGTCTGGCTTTAGAATTCCTGGGGGAAGCCCCCAAACTGTGGGGTCCAGAGAAAGAGGCTGTATAACCCTCCAGGGGGCATGTTGGGGAGGGAGGGTCTTGTTTGGGAGGTGGACCTGGGCTTTGTTGTTCAGACTGGGGAGAAAGAGAAAGGGCTCAGTTCAAGATGGAAGAGAACATATTTCTTGAGAAGCAGTTGTAAACTCCTGGAAAGAACACAGGCCTGGGCTTCAGGAGATCCGTATTCTAATTCTGGTCTGCCATTTGCCTGCTGTATGACCTAGGGCAAGTCATTTTAACTTCTCTGTGCCTCAGGTTCCTCATCTGTAAAATGGGGATTAAATCCCACTCCCTCCTACTTAACAGTGTGAGCCCTATGTGGGATAGGGACTGTGACCAGCTTCAACTTCTCTGGGCCTCAATTTCCAGTAAATTGGGGGCTAAATTACGTATTCTGCCTCCTGCCTACACTGTATCTACTCCCAGCACATAGGCGCAGTGTCTGGCACATAATAAACACGCAACAAATGCCACAGTAGTGAATGTTGTTGTTATTATTATCATTATTATTTCTGTTTCAATGCTGCAAAGGGGAAAGGGGGACTGTCAGAGAGATGGATTGGGGTGGCTCTCAGCCTCCAAGAAGGCAGGCTCAGTCTGTCCCTGGAAGCTCCAATCCACCACCAAGACTCACCCTCACAGCAACCCCACTTACAATCCTAATCAAGCTGACTCCAATAAAACCTTATCAGCGTCTAAAACACCCCCCTGAGCACATATCCTGGGGCAACACTGTGATAAGAGATTCAAATACAGGAAACCCAGAGTGGAAACACAATGGGGAGGGCACTCTGAGCGGGACTTTGTATAAACAAGGACTGTTCTGAGTGTTAATAAAGGGAAGAAGTGGTCCGGGACCCATTCACACTCTGGCCTGGCGCCAGACAGGGGGAAGACTGCCAGGGAGCCGACTGGCATCCTTCTTGGCCCAAAACTCAGTCTGCAAGGCCTCTGCTTCTCCATCTAGAGCCTACAGCTTCAATCTGCTGGGTCTCTGCTTCTCCCAGAGCCCAGCCCAGGACTGCCCCTGTGGACTGGTTCCCCAGCCCCAGACTATTTATCTCGATATTATCTCGATTTATCTCCGCCAAGCTAGCTCTCTTCCTCCCTTCATGGCCCTACTGAGAGCTCACCTCCTCCAGGAGGCCTTCCCAGACTGAGCCCCTTCCTTCCTCTCCCCCTTATCCCCCTCTCCATCCCCCCATCTCACCTCCTTCCCTTCCCCACAGCACTTGTATATATGTATATATGTTTGTACATATTTGTTACTCTATTTATTTATTTATTTATTTTACCTGTACATATCTATTCTATTTATTTTATTCTGTTGTATGTTTGGTTTTGTTCTCTGTCTCCCCTTTTAGACTGTGAGCCCACTGTTGGGTAGGGACTGTCTCTATATGTTGCCAACTTGTACTTCCCAAGCGCTTAGTACAGTGCTCTGCACACAGTAAGCGCTCAATAAATACGATTGATTGATTGATTGATTGATATTCTTATACTCTTACTATTTCCCCAATCTGTAATCCATTTAGTGTCTGTCCTCCTGTAATCTGTAAGAGCCTTGTGGGCAGGTATTGTATTGTTAGACTAACAACTCTGTTGTACTGTACTTTCCCAAGACCTTAGTACAGTGTTCGGCACAAGGTAAGCACTCAATAAATACCACTGATTGTTAGATTGATAGGAATCACCCCCCTGGGTGGGTGGGGGGCACTGGAGACCAGCATATGGGCTTGGGTTGGGTACCCTTATAACCCAAGTAAAGGGGCAGAGACGATCCTCTAGGGCAGAACTTCAAAGTTGCTGGAGGGGATGGGTCAGTGGAGGCAATGTCCTGGGGCCATGGGGAGCGGCCTGCAGTTAGGAGAGTTGGAGTCTAGGATCCTCTTCTAGCTGCTCTTCTCCTTGGGACACGGAACCATGTCTGGGATGGGATGGCAGCAGTGCCCCCATCCCCTCCAAATTATCCCACACCCTCCTTGACCTCTCCAGCCATGAGGAAATCCCTTGATTCATGCACAGACACACATACACACACACATACCCCACCCTCCACATTTCCGAGGCCAGCCTTGTCGGGGCAATGGCTGAGAAGCTCCAAATTCGAGTTCATACTCTTTGAGTCTGAAAGGAAGACCCGCTGGGCATCACGTCGGATAAGCCATCATCATCATCATCATCAATCGTATTTATTGAGCGCTTACTATGTGCAGAGCACTGTACTAAGCGCTTGGGAAGTACAAATTGGCAACATATAGAGACAGTCCCTACCCAACAGTGGGCTCACAGTCTAAAACGGGGGAGTCATAGCCACCCAGGGAGAGATGCAAGGCCCATTACTTTGAAGCTCCTCAGTTTGAAGTCATCTTCCTCTCCCCATCATACCAGACTTCATTCATGATTCTTGAGCACCGCTCTGATATATTTAGGCCCCAGGTTCTCCAGGGCTCTCCTGTGAGGGGGCTATATCTATTCTGGGAAGATGAGGCACAGACTGTTCAAGCAACTTGCCAAGGGTGAAGGTCACATCGCTTGAGAATGGCAAAGCCAGGCAAACCGTGACTGCCCACTGAGCCACCCTGTTCTTGGCTCCCCTTGGCACCCCCGACATCTCTCACCTTCATGCCACCTCTCCGACTTCTCCCACCAAGCCCCTGGCCGCCTTGGGCGGAAGGGCCGGATTTCCGCCACTCGGAACTGACCTCACTCTTGCAGCAGGAGCCGTTCCAGATGTGAAGAAAATGCCTCTGCTTGTTCTAAAAGCTCCTGAAAAATGCCTGGGAGTCACCAGTGAAGGAATCCAGAAGATGAGGTATGCTCTCTGGTAGCCAAAACGCTGGGAAATACGCAGCATGCTGACTGTGGAGGGAAAACACAGCGCTGTGAGAGGGAAGCTGAAGCCAGCGGGCCCGGGGTCTTGGTGAAAGCCACTTGGGAAGAGTGTGATTGAGAGCCCCCAGCTGCAGGAGCCCTGCACCCTGAGAAATGGAGCTGGAGAGGGACCTAACCCTGAGGGGGAGGCCCCTCTGGGGCTGGCTATTACTCTTCTTTTCTGGAACTCTTCTCCCCTACCCCTGACCCCCTTATTCCCAGGCAGGGTGAAGTTTGGGGAACCAGTAGGAGCCCAGGTGTTTCCTGTTCCAGAGAAGATGGGAGTTGGGGGCAGGAGGGAGTTCCCTGGGAAAGGGCAGAGGGAAAGCTCCCCATCCATCATGCGGGGTCAGCCCTGGGGGCTTGGGCTTTGGGCTGGGAGGGGTCCTGCTGGGCTGGGCCATGTGAGGCTGAAGAATAGGGAAGGTGAGGCAATGAAAAAATGAAAGGAGTTCTCTTGGATCAACTGTCCATCCGGGCAGGCGGGGTCACTGTCTAACTGCAACCTCCCCGCCCTCCCCGCCGCACCACAAGGGAGCTGAAACCAGACTTCAGATTAGTGATGAACATGGGCATTGTGTTATTAATAATAATCACAGTAATAATGATGGTATTTGCTAAGCACTTACTGTGTGCCAAACGCTGTTCGAAGCATTTGGGTAGACACAAGGTAATCCGGTTGTCCCACATGGGGCTCACAGTCTTAATCCCCATTTTATTATTATTATTATTATGGTATTTGTTAAGCACTTCCTACGTGCCAAGCACTGTTTTAAGCACTGGGGTAGATACAAGGTAACCAGGTTGTCCCATGTGGAGCTCACAGTCTTATTCCCCATTTTACAGATGAGGGAACTGAGGCACAGAGATGTGAAATGACTTGCATATTTGCTATTTACATATTTACTATTACTATGTACTATTTACATATTTACAATTTACTATTTACATAGTACATATTTACTATTCTATTTATTTTATTTTGTTAATATGTTTTGTTTTGTTGTCTGTCTTCCCCTTCTAGGCTGCGAACCCACTGTTGGGTAGGGACCGTCTCTATATGTTGCCAACTTGGACTTCCCAAGTGCTTAGTACAGTGCGCTGCACAAAGTAAGCGCTCAATAAATACGACTGAATGAATGAATGAACTTGCTCAAAGTCACACCGTTAATAAGTGGCAGAACCAGCATTAGAACCCACAACCTCCGACTCCCAAGCCCGTGCTGTTTCCTCTAAGCCAAACTGCTTCTCTAAGCCACGCTGTTTCTCCTGTGTTGTAGGACAGGCCAGAGCCAGGAACCCTCCTGCATCAGCCTCCTCTCTGCTCTCCCATCCTCCTGTCTCTCCCCACTTCAGTCTATACTTCACGCTGCTGCCCGGATCATCTTTGTGCAGAAACGCTCTGGGCATGTTACTCCCCTCCTCAAAAATCTCCAGTGGCTACCAGTCAACCTACGCATCAGGAAAAAACTCCTCACTCTGGGCTTCAAGGCTGTCCATCACCTCGCCCCCTCCTACCTCACCTCCCCTCTCTCCTTCTCCAGCCCAGCCCGCACCCTCCGCTCCTCTGCCACCGCTAACCTCCTCACCGTACCTCGTTCTCGCCTGTCCCGCAGTCAACTCCCGGCCCACATCCTCCCCCTGGCCTGGAATGCCCTCCCTCCACACATCCACCAAGTTAGCTCTCTCCCGCCCTTCAAAGCCCTACTGAGAGCTCACCTCCTCCAAGAGGCCTTCCCAGACTGAGCCCCCTTTTTCCTCTCCTCCTCCCCATCCCCACCACCCTACCTCCTTCCCCTCCCCATAGCACCTGCATATATGTTTGTACAGATTTATTACTCTATTTATTTTACTTATACTATTCTATTTATGTTGTTAATAATGTGCATTTAGCTTTGTTCTGACAACTTGACACCTGTCCACACGTTTTGTTTTGTTGTCTGTCTCCCCCTTCTAGACTGTGAGCCCATTGTTGGGTAAGGACCATCTCTATATGTTGCCAACTTGTACTTCCCAAGAGCTTAGTACAGTGCTCTGTACACAGTAAGTGCTCAATAAATACGATTGAATGAATGAAGCAAACCTTCTCCCATACTCTGCACAAGTCACACCCTCATTATAGCCCCGGTTTCAGTTCTAAACCCTGCTGTTTAAGAAGGATGTGGAAAAACTGGAGTGGGTCCAGAGGATGATGGATATGATGAAAGAGATAGAAAAGAGCCCCTAGGAGAAAAGGTTAAAGGAATTGGGGCTGTTTAGCCTGGAGAAGAGAAGACTGTGGGTGGTGGCAACTCTCTTCCAGTTCTTGCAGGAGTTTTTATGGGGCAGAAGCAGACCAGTTAGTCTACGAAAGCCCTGAGGATCAAGTAAGAGGACACAAGTTCTGATGATAGGATGGGAGACTGTGGGAGGCCCAGAGGAAAGCCTGGACTCTCAGGTGATAAAATGCTGAAATAGTCCAGCAAGCAAGGATGGGGAGCGTCTCTGGAGAGAGTTAAAAAAATAACCTGTCTGTTGTCTGTCAGTTTAATCATTCATCTGCTTGGAAGCAGTTGACCCCTCCCAGGTTCTTCCCACGCTAAGATTCTAGGATGATTCTTGGACAGACATGTCCCAGGATCCATTCCCGTGAGCTGGTTGGGATGTCTTGGGGGTAGGCCTTTAGAATCTAGCTCCCTGGGCCAACAAAGCTGGAACTGAAACATTAGGATCACTTCCAAGGGGCTTAGCCTGTAAATTGGAGAGGACTAGCCAGGCCACTTATCAACCCTCCTATTACAAACCCCTTATTTCCACCTCCAGGGAACCAGCGAGAAAAAATGGCCAACAGAAGGATGGCCCTTTTTTTTTTTTTAAAAAAAAAAAGGGTATTTGTTAAGTGCTTACTATATGCTAATGATGGTATTTTTTAAATGCTTACTATGAGCTGCCTAGCACTGTTCTAAGCGCTGTGGTAGATACAAGCTAATCAGGTTGTCCCACATGGGGCTCACAGTCTTAATCCCCATTTTACCGGCGAGGTAACTGAGTCCCAGAGATGTTAAGTGACTTGCCCGAGGTCACACAGCAGACATGTGGCCGAGCAGGGATTAGAACCCAGATCCTTCTGACTCCCAGGCTTGTGCTCTGTTCACTAGACCACTCTACTTCTCTGCTTTCTGTCCTCAAAGAACTGTTTCCTCCAGCTTCACTGCCCCTCTCCCGTGAACTCTTCCGTCAGGCGGGTACGGCATCACTACTGATCAGGGGGCCTAACCGGAGAGAGCGAAGGACCAAGAGTCGGTAGATCTGGGTTCTGGCCCCAGCTCTACTGCTAACTTACTGCGTGACCTTGAACAAAGCACATGGCTTCTTTGTACCTCGGTTTCCTCATCTGTAGAGTGGGGAGACAATACCCGCTCTCCCTTCTACTGGACCGTGAGCCCCATTTGGGACGGGGATTGTGTCCGCTCTGATCGTCCTCAATCGATCAATATTTATTGAGTGTTTACTGTGTGCAGGGTATTGTACTAAGCCCTTGGGAGAGTACGACGGAGTAGGTAGACGTGATCCCGGCCCTCAAAGAGACTACAGTCTAGCATTCTCAATCTTGTGTCTACCCCAGGGATTAGTACAGTGCTTGGCACAGAGAAAGCACTTAATAAATATCATCATTACCATTATTCATTCATTCATTCACTCAATCGTATCTATTGAGCGCTTACTGTGTGCAGAGCACTGTACTACTACTAATAATTATAATGGCATTTGTTAAGCGCTTACTATGTGCAAAGCACTGTTCTAAGCGCTTGGGAGGTACTGGTTGGCAACATCTAGAGACGGTCCCTACCCAACAGCAGGCTCACGGTCTAGAAGGGGGAGACAGACAACAAAACAAAACATGTGGACAGGTGTCAAGTCATCAGAATAAAGAGAAGTAGAGCTAGATTCATTCATTCATTCATTCATGCGTATTTATTGAGTGTTTACTGTGTGCAGAGCACTGTACTAAGCGCTTGGGAAGTACAGGTCGGCAACATATAGAGACAGTCCCTACCCAACAGCAGGCTCATGCGTCTACCTACTCCGTCGTACTTTCCCAAGGGCTTAGTACAATACCCTGCACACAGTAAACACTCAATAAATATTGTTTGATTGAGGACGATCAGAGCGGACACAATCCCCATCCCAAATGGGGCTCACGGTCCAGTAGAAGGAAGAACGGGTATTGTCTCCCCACTCTACAGATGAGGAAACTGAGGTACAAAGAAGCCATGTGCTTTGTTCAAGGTCTTTTAGGCTGTGAGCCCACTTTTGGGTAGGGACCATCTCTATATGTTGCCAACTTGTACTTCCCAAGCGCTTAGTACAGTGTTCTGCACACAGTAAGCGCTCAATAAATACGATTGATGATGATAGAAGGGGGAGACAGTCAACAAAACAAAACATGTGGACAGGTGTCAAGTCATGAGAATAAAGAGAAGTAAAGCTAGATTCATTCATTCATTCATTCGTATTTATTGAGCGTTTACTGTGTGCAGAGCACTGTACTAAGCTCTTGGGAAGTACAGGTCGGCAACATCTAGAGACGGTCCCTACCCAACAGCGGGCTCACGGTCTAGAAGGGGGAGACAGTCAACAAAACAAAACATGTGGACAGGTGTCAGTAGGGACTGTCTCTATATGTTGCCAACTTGTACTTCCCAAGCGCTTAGTACAGTGTTCTGCACGCAGTCAGCTCTCAGTAAATACGACTGATGATGATGATGATCAGAATAAAGAGAAGTAAAGGTAGAGTCATTCATTCACTCATTCAATCATATTTCTTGAGTAATAGCAAAGAATCATTAGGTACAAGGTCCTCTCGGCATGTGCTATCGACTGAACTGCACTCTCCTCTCTATTTCACCTCACCGTACCTTCCAGGGTCTCGCTCCTTTCTTCCTGCCCCCTCCTCCATGAAACCCAAGGCAATCAATCAATCAATCAATCGTATTTATTGAGCGCTTACTATGTGCAGAGCACTGTACTAAGCGCTTGGGAAGCACAAACTGGCAACATATAGAGACAGTCCCTACCCAACAGTGGGCTCACGGTCTAAAAGGGGGAGACGGAGAACAAAACCAAACACACTAACAAAATAAAATAAATAGATATGTACAAATAAAATAAATAAATAAATAGAGTAAAAAATGTGTACAAACATATATACATATATACAGGTGCTGTGTCCATGGATTTGTTCAGCAGGGTGGGGCTCCCCATTTCTGTTCAGGAGCCCCGTTAAAGTCAACAGGGCCCCGGCCGGGTTTCTTTGTGGCCCAGGCTGCACTGTGTGAGCTCGGAGGCCCCAAGGAAAAACTGAACATCCTGCTCTCATCTGCAGAAACCGCATATCCTGGTGTCGGGGGGCAGGAGCGGGGGGGGGGCAAAGGCAAGCTGGCCAGTGTTGATGCTTGGTTCTGCATGCAGAGTGGGCTGATGGACAGCTTGTTTGCCCAGATTGTTATGACAGCAGCGGGGCTCACCCACTCTGAAGCTAGAGTAGCCAGGGCGGGAAGAGAAAAAGGGGGAGAGGTGGAGGAAAGAGGGAGGGGAACAGCAGAGAGTCTGGGAAAGACAGAGCGCGTGGCTCAGTGGAAAGACCCCGGGCTTGGGAGTCAGAGGTCACGGGTTCTAATCCCGTCTCCGCCACTTGTCAGCTACGTGACTTTGGACAAGTCACTTAACTTCTCTGGGCCTCAGTTACCTCATCTGTAAAATGGGAATTAAGACTGTGAACCCCATGTGGGACAACCTGATTACCTTGTATCCCCCCCCCCCCCCCACCCAGTCCTTAGAACAGTGCTCTGCACATAGTACGTGTTTAGAGAAGCAATGGGAATTAAGACTGTGAACCCCATGTGGGACAACCTGATTACCTTGTATCCCCCCCCCCCCCACCTCCCAGTCCTTAGAACAGTGCTTTGCACATAGTACGTGTTTAGAGAAGCGGCGTAGCTCAGTGGAAAGAGCCCAGGCTTTGGAGTCAGAGGTCAGGGGTTCAAATCCCAGCTCCGCCAACTGTCGGCTGTGTGACTTTGGGCAAGTCACTTCACTTCTCTGTGCCTCAGTTACCTCATCTGTAAAATGGGGATTAAGTCTGTGAGCCCCCCGTGGGACAACCTGACCACCTTGTAACCTCCCCGGTGCTTAGAACAGTGCCTTGCACATAGTAAGTGCTTAATAAAGGCCATTATTATAAGCGCCTAGTACAGTGCTCTGCACACAGTAAGCGCTCAATAAATACAATTGATAAATACGATTGATGGGAAAGGAGCTTCAGCGTAACTTTCCAATAAACCAATCCCAATTTCCTCTGTCTCACTTTGTCGGCCAGGCCCCACTAGGGATGGGAAGCTCACAAGTCTTGGAGGGAGGAGAGCCTCCCCCCAATTCCTGACCCATCTTTGGTCCTCGGGGCCTGCAGACTGGGTATGATAATAATAACAATAATAACCCATAACATTTGCTAAGTGCTTACTATGTGCCAGGCACCGTACTAGGCGCTGGGGTGAATAGAAGCAAATCGAGTTGGACACACTCCCTGTCCCATGTGGGGCTCTCAGTCTCCATCCCCATTTTCCAGATGAGGTGACTGAGGCACAGAGCAGTGAAGTGACTTGCCCAAGATCACAGAGCAGACAAGCGCCGGAGCCGGAATTAGAACGCATGACCTTCTGCCTCATGACCGTCATCCCCCGGGCCTGGAATGCCCTCCCTCTGCCCATCCGCCAAGCTAGCTCTCTTCTTCCCTTCAAGGCCCTGCTGAGAGCTCACCTCCTCCAGGAGGCCTTCCCAGACTGAGCCCCTTCCTTCCTCTCCCCCTCGTCCCCCTCTCCATCCCCCCCATCTTACCTCCTTCCCTTCCCCACAGCACCTGCATATATGTATATATGTTTGTACATATTTATTACTCTTTATTTATTTATTTATTTTACTTGTACATATCTATTCTATTTATTTTATTTTGTTAGTATGTTTGGTTTTTTTTTTTTCCTCTGTCTCCCCCTTTTAGACTGTGAGCCCAATGTTGGGTAGGGACTGTCTCTGTATGTTGCCAATTTGTACTTCCCAAGCGCTTAGTACAGTGCTCTGCACATAGTAAGCGCTCAATAAATATGATTGATTGATTGTCTCTATATGTTGCCAATTTGTACTTCCCAAGCGCTTAGTACAGTGCTCTGCACATAGTAAGCGCTCAATAAATACGATTGATGATGATGATGATGATTGATTGACTGCCTCCCAGGGCATATGCAGGCAAAGCTACAGAATCGATGCCAGGCCCGAAGGTAGAGATTCCTCGTGGGTCATTTGACTACCCTTCTCCGTGCCCTGATCCCTGGGGCCTGTCTTCCTTCTGGAGGAAAAGCCTCCATCTTCCAGAACCAGGCTCCTTGTCCACAAAGCCAGCCGGAAACCCATGGTATCCAACCTACCTCCACCCCCTATCAAATAGTGTGGAAAGAACACAGAAACTGTGAGGCAGAGGACCAGCTTTCTAATCCAGGTTCCGCCACTGGCCTGTTGTGTGACCTTGGGCAAGTCATTTATCTTCTCTGTGCCTTCATTTTCTCATCTATAAAACAGGGATTCAATACCTGTTCTTCCTCCTATTAAGACTGTGAGAACCATATCGGGCAAGGACTGTGTCTGGACCTCATATTATATCTACCCCGGCGCTCAGTACAGTGCTTGGCACAGAGTAAGCACTTAACAAATACCACAATTATTATTATTACCAAACCAGTGACTTCCCTTGGCTCAGTGGAAAGAGCACGGTCTTTGGAGCCAGAGGTCATGGGTTCAAATCCCAGCTCGGCCAATTGTCAGCTGTGTGACTTTGGGCAAGTCACTTAGCTTCTCTGTGCCTCAGCTACCTCATCTGTAAAATATGGGGATTAAGACTGCGAGCCCTCCAGGGGACAACCTGATCACCTTGTACCTCCCCGGAGCTCAGCACAGTGCTTTGCACATAGTAAGAGCTTGATAAATGCCATCATTATTGAGAAGCAGCATGGCTCAGTGGAAAGAGCACGGGCTTGGGAGTCAGAGGTCATGGGTTCGAATCCTGGCTCTGCCACATATTGGCTGTGTGACTTTGGGCAAGTCACTTAACTTCTCTGTGCCTCAGTTGCCTCCTCTGTAAAATGGGGATTAAGATTGTGAGCCCCCCGTGGGACAACCTGATCACCTTGTATCCCCCCCAGAGCTTAGAACAGTGCTTTGCACATAGTAAGTGCTTAATAAATGCCATTATTATTATTATTCTAACCACTGACCTGGGCTTTGCCCCCTGCATCCCAATACTGTTTTGCTCCTTCCTTGGTGAGCTCCAGTTACTTCCATCCAAAGCCTTCTGGAGAGGAGAAACAAGGAATTGAGGCAGTTGTCAGCAGAGAAGGCTTAGAACCAGGCCATTGTCTATACACCCTAGGGCTGTTGTGTAGATAATTCAATATAATTCCTATTCATTAAACACGCACAGCAGGTACAGCGATGAACAGGATGCTCTGAGACAAGAAATCTGAGAAGCATCACAGTTTCTACCCTCAAAGAACTTACACTTTAACAAGGTGAACTAATAAGCAGACTATGGACAGGCAATTCTGTTGTAAATGTACACACCCATGTACATCACACTACATTATGCTACATTAGGGGGTTTTTTGTTGTTGTTTTTAGTGGTATTTGTAAAATAATAATAATAATAATAATAATGGTATTTGTTAAGCGCTTACTATGTGCAAAGCACTGTTCTAAGCACTGGGGGGGATACAAGGCGATCAGGTTGTCCCACATAGAGCTCACAATCTTAATCCCCATTTTACAGATGAGGTAACTGAGGCACAGAGAAGTGAAGTGACTTGCCCAAAGTCACACAGCTGACAATTGGCGGAGGCAGGATTTGAACCCATGACCTCTGACTCCAAAGCCCGTGCTCTTTCCACTGAACCATGCTGGTTCTCTAAAAAAAAATAACAATAATGACATTTATTAAGCACTTACTATGTGCAAAGCACTGTTCTAAGCACTGGGGTAGATACAAGGTAATCAAGTTGTCCCATGTGGGGCTCATAGACTTAATCCCCATTTTGCAGATGAAGTAACTGAGGCCCAGAGAAGTGAAGTGACTTGCCCAAAGTCACCCAGCTGACAAGCGGTGGAGCCGGAATTTGAACCCATGCCCTCTGACTCCAAAGCCCGTGCTCTTTCCACTGAACCATGCTGTTTCTCTAAAAAAAAATAACAATAATGACATTTATTAAGCACTTACTATGTGCAAAGCACTGTTCTAAGCGCTGGGGTAGATACAAGGTAATCAACTTGTCCCACGTGGGGCTCATAGACTTAATCCCCATTTTGCAGATGAAGTAACTGAGGCCCAGAGAAGTGAAGTGACTTGCCCAAAGTCACCCAGCTGACAAGCGGCGGAGCCGGGATTTGAACCCATGACCTCTGACTCCAAAGCCCGGGCTCTTCCCACTGAGCCACCTTGCATCTCCGTGCAACGTGGTTAAGTAAGTTAAATGCTTACTATGTGCCAGGCACTGTACTAAGCACTGGAGTAGATTCAAGCTAATAAGGTTGGACACAGTCCATGTCCCTTATGGGGCTGGCAGTCTTAATCCCCATTTTACAGATGAGGTAACTGAGGCACAGAGAAGTGAAGTGACTCACCCCAGGTCACGCTGCAGACAAATGGCGGAGCCAGGCCTTTCTGACTCAGGCCTGTGTTCTGTCACGGTCAAGACACAATCAAATGCCTTCAAAGCACCCTTCAGATCATGTCTACCTACTCTATTGCATTGTTCTTTCCCAAGTGCTTAGTACAGCGTTCTGCGCACAGTAAACGCTCAATCAATACCACTGATTGATTATCTCCGAAAAGTTTTACCGAAGCAACAAGGCACTCTCTAGACTGTACGGTCGTCGTGGCCAGGGAATGCATCCGATAATTGCTATACTGTACACTCCCAAGTGCTTAGTACAGTGCTCTGCACACAATCAGTGCTCGATAAATACAATTGAATGAATGAATGAAAGGCACAGAGGTAAATAGAGATTCCCAGCAGGACTTTCTGAGCTTCCTTGCAGCAAGTCAAGGACAGGAACTCTAACCTTAATTTGTAAATCCCATAGCACCCTGAGATCCAGCAGCCGCACCTCTTGGTCATCAAGGCAGCTGAGCCCTTATCAGTACCTACATTTCCTTAAAGTGTGCAGAGCCCTGTAAAAAGTAAAAATGTCACTTCTGGTCCAAAGTAGTTGATGACGATTATAATCATCATCATTATTAGTAGTATGGACTTACTATATGCCCATCAGTGTACTAAGCACTGGATAATCAAATTGGACACAGTTGCTGCCCTACATAGGACTCGCAGTCTAAGTAGATTTAAAAAGGGAGACAGTAGATAGACGGAAACTGAAGAATATTGGCAGCTATTGGTATTCAGCTGAGATGAGAAAGGCAAAGAGCACAGTTCTACAAGCTCTCAAGACCAGGGATGAGGCCACCCAACCTGGATTCCCCCACCCAACCTGGATTTTCCCACCAAAGAGGGGATAGAGCCAAAGGTTTGGAAAAGCTTTTTCACCTCCTCCTCCTCTTTTAGAGCTAACCCTCTAGGGAAGGAACATCAACGCTCCCAACCTGATCACTAATAGACAGCAAGCACCTGCTGTCTTCCCCAGAAAAAGGCACCCAAATGTATTTGATTTCTCCCGCGGGCTTCGGGCAACATTTATGATCACCGCCTTAGCAACTATTTAACTGCAGAGGGAGGAGAGGGTAAATATTTGCCCAAGCCTCATGCGATGGAAATGAAGAAAGCAGGTGTTCAACTTTTGAGTCCCAATCTCTTACCCCCTTCCTCCATGGACATTCCCCACTGACAAGAAATGTGTCCTGCGGGAGAAGCAGAGAAAGGGGATCCTGGGGACAGGAGAAGGAGACTGAATTACTCGCAAATCACCTGGAGGATTCTCATCATCATCAATCGCATTTATTGAGCGCTTACTGTGTGCAGAGCACTGTACTAAGCGCTTGGGAAGTACAAGTTGGCAACATAAAGAGACAGTCCCTACCCAACAGTGGGCTCACAGTCTAAAAGATTCTCCACAGCTCCTCTGAGGTCTCCGACCAGAGACTGAGAAGAGGTAAAAGTATTTGAGGTGAGGCAGGTGAGTGGTGCAAGGAGACTCTAAGGAGCACTTGAATTCCCCTGGAGAAGCATGGGAGAATCACAGTCCGAGTTCTGGATTACGTAAAGGGCCTGGCCCATCGGTAGTCCGCAGTAGCAGTTCAAAGTCAGCGTCTAATCTACTAGCAGTTACGCCTATGTCAGGATTGCTCAGGGCTCCCATTCATTCGTTCATTCCACCATATTTACCGAGCAATCACTGTGTGCCGAACACTGTACTGAGTGCTTGGGAGAGTACAATCCAACAATAAACGGACACACTCCCTGCTCACAACGAGCTTACAGTCTAGAGGGGGAGACAGACATTAATATAAATGAATAAATTATAGGTATGTACGTAATGCTTTAGGGCTGGGAGGGAGGAATGAATGAAGGGAGCAAATCAGGGCAACGCAGAAAGGAGGGGGAGAAGACCTCGTCACCCAAGGGGAAGTCCAGAAGGAGTGAATGGTGCAGGGAAATCCAACTGGTTTTATGCTCAGTTTTGCTGCCCACTGGCAGAGAAACTCTGGGAAAGTATCCTTTAGTTTCCCCCCTCTGTAAACAGGGGTGATTATGACTTTCTCCTTCATGGGTTCTGAAAGACTTGTAAAAAAATATCACCAAGTATCATTTTATCACCAAGATGCCCCCTCCCCCTGCCTGAATCCGGGCCTTTACTCGTCCCCTTTGCCCCCAGGACTGGTTAACTTTCGGGCAAAAGAGGCTGCTTCCCTGACACCACCCCATCAATGGTGGAGTCAGGGCAGCAGCCTCTTTCCTCTCTCCGCCCTCCCCTCTTATCTCTTCCACTGCTGCTGATGGCCAACCCAGCCAGTGTTACGAAGGGGAAGGGGAGTCGCCGTGGGGATCATGGACTTGCCTGTCTGGGGTTCGACAAAGGGGTAAACTTTGTCCTGGAGATATTGCAGGGGACCGATCACTGGGCTTCCTCAACCCCAGGCCCACCAGAGGTTTTATCTGGCCCTGCCTGTCCAGACAGAGGAGGGTCATTGGCTGCGGAGGAATGGAAGCAGAGACATTCATTCAGCCCTCCCATATTGTTACTGCGAGAGTACGTATGGATTTAACATGGACTTTCGGCAATGCACTGTACTTACTAGGCACTGAAGATTGTTAAAAGCACTGGAAGTCAACTTCCCTGGCCCGGAGGAGCAAGCTGGAGGGCTCTGTATTAAGAACCTAAACATCACAACCCCTACCCTAAACTGCAGGACTTGGTTCCCTATAGGAGGGATGAAGACACCCCCTTCTCCCTCTACTCTCGTAGGCTTCTCGGCCTTGACAGAACGACTGTTGCAGTTTGGTCCATTTGCTTTTCCTTTTGGTATTGTACTTTCCTCTGAAGACGTTAGCCGGTAGGAAACTGAGACCCAGTCCTAGAGTACAGGGAGGGGCTCTGGAGCCAAAGAAGTCGCCCTGTTTCGTCTTTGTTGTCTGAGCTTTTCCTTTTCGCCCTCTACACACAACTAGGTCTCTCATCAAGGATCAACTCTTTTGCTACCAGATGCTGCCATCTATGGGAATACTTGTTGTCCCCCAGCTTCAAGGATAGATTCGTCTGTTCTCTGTTTATTTACACAATTATCATTATTATTATTATGTTTGTTAAGCGCTTACTATGTGCCAAGCACTGCTCTAAACCCTGGAGTAGATGCAAGGTAATCAGGTTGCCCCACGTGGGGCTCACAGTCTTAATCTCCACTTTACAGATGAGGGAACTGAGGCACAGAGGAGTGAAGGGACTTGCCCCAGGTCACACAGCAGACAAGTGGCGGAGCGGGGATTAGAACCCATGACCTTCTAACTCCCAGGCCTGTGCTCTATCCACTATGCCATGCTGCTTGGTGATGGGGTGACCCGAGCTTCTCTGGGGTGAGGGGGGCCCCAAAGTTGAGGTGGAGAAATAGGTGCTTACAATGGTTTCTTGACCTCTTCTGCCCCACTGAAAAAAGGATGGATTTTCTTCCAGGCCTTTAAAGGGTAGCCGGTCCATAAAATGAGCTCTGTGCAAAGCTTCATCTAGGGAACAGATAGGGAACTAGTGGAAGAAATCGAACATGCTGCCTCCCAGACAGAGGGGTTTAACTTGAGCATAGGGAGAGCCCTCCCAGATTCATTTATTCATTCATTCAATCGTATTTATTGAGCGCTTACTGTGTGCAGAGCACTGGACTCAGCGCTTGGGAAGTCCAAGTTGGCAACATGTAGAGACGGTCCCTACCCAACAGCGGGCTCACACTCTAGAAGGGGGAGACAGACAACAAAACAAAACATATTAACATATTATGTTGCCAATTTGTACTTCCCAAGCGCTTAGTACAGTGCTCTGCACATAGTAAGCGCTCAATAAATACGATTGATGATGATGATGATATTAACAAAATAAAATAAATAGAATAAATATGCACAAATAAAATAAATAAATAAATAGAGTAATAAATACATACAAACATATATACATATATACAGGTGCTAGAAGATCCTTTAAACTGGGAGCCCCACGTAGGACAGGGTCTGTGTCCGACCTGATTAACTTGTACCTACCCCAGCACTTGGAACAATGGTTGGCCATGATAAGTGCTTAATAAATGCAATAATAATAACAACAACAGCAAACACGGCTGTGGTGTCTGACGAGATGAGTGACTGATTTAACGAAGCATAAATTTAGAGATGGGAGGGGGCTGAGGAAGGCACTTTCCCTCCTGTACCCAAAATTCCCTTGGCTAATAGGACCCTGTTGAAATTCCATCTCCTCTAGGAAACCTTTCACAATTACGTCCCCACACCCTAATTCTTTTCAACTCCACCACCACTCTTCGCACTAAGGTGCTGTCTTCGGCACTCAGTGTGCATTCGTATATTCAGTTGTATATTCCACTATATTCATTCTCGCCTCTGTATCCGTTTTTTCCTCGTTCTTCCTATGCACACTACCTGTAAATAATTTTTGCCCATCAGTCTTCCCCATTGGATTATGAGCTTTTTGAGGGCTGAGAATGTGTGTCCTGCTTTTACTGCACTCTCCCAAGCAACTAGTACAGTGTTTGGCAATCAGTAAATGCTCAACAAAATTGAATGATGAAGGGAAGACTAGAGTCCAATATTGTGGAAGTTTACTTTCCTGAGAATTCATGAGTGCTGCAACTTCACGAGGTCCTGGGGCTTTGAGTGCCCAAATAATGGCAGCGTGGCTCAGTGGAAAGAGCACGGGCTTTGGAGTTAGAGGTCATGGGTTCAAATGCTGACTCCACCACGTCTGCTGTGTGACCTTGGGCAAGTCACTTAACTTCTCTGCGCCTCAGTTACCTCATCTGTAAAATGGGGATTAAGACTGTGAGCCCCACGTGGGACAACTTGATCACCTTGTAACCCCCCCAGCGCTTAGAACAGTGCTCTGCACATAGTAAGCGCTTAACAAATGCCATTAAAAAAAAACAACCAGTCTCTGACTGTCCTCACCATTCCCTCCACCAACCCTCCTAGGTTGGAGTTTCCTTTCTGAGCCACTGAGAGTAGGTGGGAGAGAAAAGAACAGTGAAGGGAAAAATCATCAAATGACAACTCTGCATTTCAGTTGTCCAAAGGAAACTTTACAGTCTATAGGCACATGAAAAATTAGATGCAAATATTACGCAAATGTATTGTGGTCCTTCAATTTCCCAAATCTGGATAGGATCCTCAAGACCATCTTAATGAAGACTACTGTAGTCTTGTCTTGTCTTATGCTGTTGAGTCGTCTCCGACCCATAGAGACTTTATGGATACATTTCCCCCAGAATGACACTCTCCATCTGCAATCATTTTTTTGTGTATCTATAGAGTTTTCTTGGTAAAAATACAGAAGGGGTTTACCATTGCCTTCTTCCGTGCAGTAAACTTGAATCTCTGCCCTCGTCTCTCTCCCGTGCCGCTGCCCAGCATGGGTGAGTTTTGACTTATAGCAGATTGCCTTCCACTCACTAGCCACTGCCCAACCTAGGAACGGAATGGGTATAATAATAATAATGGCATTTATTAAGCGCTTACTATGTGCAAAGCACTGTTCTAAGCGCTGGGGTAGATACAAGGTAATCAAGTTGTCCCACGTGGGGCTCACAGACTTAATCCCCATTTTCCAGATGAGGGAACTGAGGCCCAGAGAAGTGAAGTGACTTGCCCAAAGTCACACAGCTGACAAGTGGCGGAGCCCACATTTGAACCCATGACCTCTGACTCCAAAGCCCGAGCTCTTTCCACCGAGCCACGCTGCTTCTCTAAGCCTCTGCTTGACTCTCCCTCCCGTAGCCGAGACTGGTAGCGTGATCCTGAAAGGGGAATTGATCATACATACATACGTATATTATTAAGTGCTCAAGGAAGGTAAAAAATAAACACCCTATTCCGACTGGATTACCGCATCAGCCTCCTTTCTGACCTCCCAGCCTCCTGCCTCTCCCCACTTCAGTCCATACTTCATTCCACTGCCCAGATTATCTTTCTACAGAAACGTTCAGAACATGTCACCTCCCTCTTCAAAAATCTCCAGTGGTTGCCTACCAACCTCCGTATCAAGCAAAAACTCCTACAATCAGTCACTGGTATTTATTGACTGATTACTATGTGCAGAGTACTGTACTAAACAGCACAATACAACAGAATTAGCAGCCACATTCCCTGCTCATTAAGTTGGCAAGAGCTGTGATCTTTTAGATTAGGCGGGAAAGGAAGTTCCCGACTGATGCACCAGCCCTGGGTGAGTGGATGGAGGTGGGAAAGTCAACAGAGAGGTACAGCTACAAGATTAGCTTGGGAGGAATGAAGAGAGCTAAGTGGAGAGTAGCAAGCAGTTGAAAAGAAAGAATATATAAAATGTGGAGAGTCCTGAAGATGGTCAAGGGGAATTTTTGCTTAATGAACAGAGAAATGGGAAGCCATTGGAAGAGCTGGAGGAGAGGGGAGATATGAAATGAATGATGTTTCAAGAAGACAACCTGTACTCAATGTGCATTATAGATTGGAGTGGGACAGAGACCTCCTCGGCCTCCCAGCCCCAAAGCACTAATGTATATATCTGTAATTTATTTATTTGTATTGATGGCTGTCTTCCCCCACTTGAGACTGTGAGCTCATTGTGGGCAGGGAATGCCACTGTTTATTATTGTATTGCACTTTCCCAAGTGCTCTGCACACAGTAAGAGCTCAATAAGTACGACTGAATGAAAGAATTAAAGAACGAATGAAGGGAGGGAGACCAGACTCCGGGTTCTAATCCACCCATCCTCCGCGTGGCCGCCAGTAGCTTATTTTATTTGTTCATTCATTCAATCATATTTATTAAGCCCTTACTGTGTGCATAGCACTGTACTAAGTGCTTGGAAAAGTACATTCCAATAATAAACAGTGACATTGAAAACCTCTCAGTCTGAGGTTAATTTGGTCCTCGCTCCCATACCAGAGCCAGCTTGCGGTGCCCAACAGCACCTCTTATAAAATGAATCTGGAGTTGTAACCGTCATGGGTAAGCAGCCTCTCTTCCCAATCTCACTGAAGCCCTTTCCCCAGGGGTGGGTTCCGATGCTGCATTGAGTTCCCTGGCAGTCCACACGTCCTTCCTCACAGTGGCCAGTGATGGCTGGCACCGGACAATCAGCCCCCGCCGAGGCTCGAACAGTAGCCAACTTTGTCCCTCCACCTTCCCACCCTGTGTGGACCAAAAAAAAATAAAAAAGACTCATGGGATCTGTGCCCTTGGAGTTTAGCCTCCCGGCCTCCCGAGTGTGGGAAAGGGTTGACTGGCCCCAAATCACCCCTTGTACCAAGCTGATGGGGGGAGAGAGAGAACGATTGCGGGGCTGGAATTTGCTGACGGCAGTGGGGTCCGGCCTGCATGCTAAATTCTAATCCACTGTCGACAATCCCCGCTTTGTGAGGCCCTGCTGATCGGAAGCAGCCAGAAAGCTGTGAGGTGGAAAAGTGGATGAGCTAGACTCAGGCAATTCCCAGCCAGGACTCTAAGCGGAGAAGAGGCCAGGGGAGAGAAAGAGGGAGATATGTGAGCAGAATGGTCAGAAATACTGTCTCATCGTTCTCATTTTTGTCCGGGAATTTGGGGCTGTCGATCAAGTAATTATTTTTATTGGAATTAGAGTGGAACGAGGCTGTGACTCGGGGTTTTGTGTGGGAAATCCGGAGGGAGCGCACCGTTGGTCAAAAATTGCCTCGAATGCAAGAATTGGGGTCAAAATCCAAAATAATCCGAAACTGAAAATCAAGTCAGGTGGGAGGAGAACAGAGGAAGGTAAAGGGGGAATAGGAAGGGGAGAGGGAGAAAGGTAAGGCTCCTTGTTCCTGCCGAAATTGTCAATCCCTGATCAATCTCCGGCCCCGGATCAGTCGGTCGGTCAGTCAATCATATTTATCGAGTGCTTAATTTGTGCAGAGCACTGTACTGAGTGCTTGGGAGAGTACCGTATAATTATGCAATGGACATAGTCCCGAGTTTACAGTCTAGAGGGATAAGGGGCGTTGGGTGGAGATGGGTTACCCCAGGCCCATCTCAAGGGAAGAGAAGATGAGAGAGGTCGGGAGGCTTTACAGGGGAACTTCTACTCTCACCCCCACACCCTCCTTCAAAACAACAAATCAAAAAAACCCCATCCGCCCCCCAGCAGCTTCAGCCTCCTGCAGGTGCCCCCAGCTGCCTCTGGCCCCTGTGATCACCCCCACCCCCATGGGCCTGCACAGGGAGGCATTAGCTCCGGGAGACGGGACAAGGGGAATGTGTGGGGCGGGGCCGACCCCCAGCCCCCCTCCCCGGGAATGGATGAAAGGTGGGGGGGGTCCCCTATATTAGCGGCCCTGCCCCGGCAGGCCCTCACTGCGGTGAACCTGGAGCCAAGGGGAGGATGCCACTGCAGGTGATGAAGGAGAGGGGAGGGGGCTGGGGGCGGGACCCGGGTGTTGGGCCAAATGTGTGGGCCCCACGTGCCCCCTCCCCACCCCCTGCAGGGGGACAACATGTGAAGGGCCAGGAAACCTTTTGGCCCCTTTATGGGGTCTTTATGGGGGGCAGTGTGGGAAAAGAGCAAGACTTTATGGGGGGGAGGGGAGGGGAGACCCCTGCTTGCCCGGGGAGGGGGCTCTGCTCACCGAGGCCCTGCCAAAGCCCGCAGCCTCCCTCGCTGGGCCCCGTTCTGGACTCCCAAGGCCGTGGGGGCGGCCCAGCTGGAGGGATGGCAATCCCCCCCACCCCTTCCGTGACCCTAATTTAACTGACCCCTTCTTTTTTTTTTAATGGCCTTTATTAAGCGCTTACTAGATGCAAAACACTGTTCTAAGTGCTGGGGAGGTTACAAGGTGATCAGGTTGCCCCACTGGGGGCTCACAGTCTTCATCCCCATTTTACATCAGTTCCCATTTTACAGATGAGGGAACTGAGGCCCAGAGAAGTTGATAATAATAATAATAATAATGGTATTTGTTAAGCGCTTACTATGTGCAAAGCACTGTTCTAAGTGCTGGGGGGATACAAGGTGATCAGGTTGTCCCACGGTGGGGCTCACAGTCTTAATCCCCACTTTACAGATGAGGGAACTGAGGCCCAGAGAAGTTAAGTGACTTGACCAAAGTCACAGAGCTGACAATTGGTGGTCAGAATTTGAACCCTTGACCGCTGACTCCAAAGCCCAGGCTCTTTCCACTGAGCCACACTGCTTCTTATTTATTATTCTATTTATTTTATTACTTCATTCATTCATTCATTCAATCGTATTTACTGAGCGCTTACTGTGTGCAGAGCACTGTACTAAGCGCTTGGGAAGTACAAGTTGGCAACATATAGAGACGGTCCCTACCCAACAACAGGCTTACAGTCTAGAAGGGGGAGACAGACAACAAAACAAAATATGTGGACAGGTGTCAAATCATCAGAATAAATAGAAGTAAAGCTAGATGCACACCAGTAACAAAATAAATAGAATAGTAAATATGTACAAGTAAAATAAATAGAGTAATAAATCTGTACAAACATACAGGGTTCAGGGGGTTCAAGCGCTTAGTACAGTGCTCTGCACACAGTAAGTGCTCAATAAATACGATTGAATGAATATATACAGGTGCTATGGGGAGGGGAAGGAAGTAGGGTGGGGAGGATGGGGAGGGAGAAAGGAATGGGGGGGCTCAATCTGGGAAGGCCTACTGGAGGAGGTGAGCTCTCAGTAGGGCTTTGAAGCGAGGAAGAGAGCTAGCTTGGCGGATGGACAGAGGGAGGGCATTCCAGGCCCGGGGGATGACGTGGGCCGGGGGTCGATGGCGGGACAGGCGAGAACGAGCTACGGTGAGGAGATTAGCGGCGGAGGAGCGGAGGGTGCGGGCTGGGCTGGAGAAGGAGAGAAGGGAGGTGAGGTAGGAGGGGGCGAGGGGATGGAAAGCCCTGAAACCGGTAGTGAGGAGTTTTTGCCTGATGCGTAGGTTGACTGGAAGCCACTGGAGATTTTTGAGGAGGGGAGTAACATGCCCAGAGCATTTCTGCACAAAGACGATCCGGGCAGCAGCGTGGAGTATAGACTGAAGTGGGGATGGGAGATCAGAGAGGAGGCTGATGCAGTAATCCAGTGGGGATAGGATGAGAGATTGAACGAGCAGGGTAGTGGTTTGGATGGAGAGGAAAGGGCGGATCTTGGCAATGTTGCGGAGGTGAGACCGGCAGGTTTTGGTGACGGATTGGATGTGAGGGGTGAACGAGAGAGCGGAGTCGAGGATGACACCAAGGTTGCGGGCTTGTGAGATGGGAAGGATGGTAGTGCCGTCAACAGTGATGGGAAAGTCAGGGAGAGGGCAGGGTTTGGGACGGAAGATAAGGAGTTCAGTCTTGGACATGTTGAGTTTTAGATGGCGGGCAGACATCCAGATGGAGATGTCCTGAAGGCAGGAGGAGATGCGAGCCTGGAGGGAGGAGGAGAGAGCAGGGGCAGAGATGTAGATTTGAGTGTCATCAGCGTAGAGATGATAGTTGAAGCCGTGGAAGTGAATGAGTTCGCCAAAGGAGTGAGTGTAGATAGAGAACAGAAGGGGACCAAGAACTGACCCTTGAGGAACCCCTACAGTAAGGGGATGGGAGGGGGAGGAGAAGCCTGCAAAGGAGACTGAGAATGAACGGCTGGAGAGATAAGAGGAGAACCAGGAGAGGACGGAGTCTGTGAAGCCAAGGTTGGATAGCGTGCTGAGGAGAAGGCGGTAGTCCACAGTGTCGAAGGCAGCTGAGAGGTCGAGGAGGATTAGGACAGAGTATGAGCCGTTGGATTTGGCAAGCAAGAGGTCATTGGTGACCTTTGAGAGGGCAGTTTTGGTGGAATGTAGGGGACAGAAGCCAGATTGGAGGGGGTTGAGGAGAGAGTTGGTGTTGAGGAATTCAAGGCAGCAGGTGTAGATGACTCGTTCAAGGAGTTTGGAAAGGAATGGTAGGAGGGAGATAGGGCGATAACTAGAAGGGGAGGTGGGGTCAAGAGAGGGGTTTCTTAGGATGGGGGAGATGTGGGCATGTTTGAAGGCAGAGGGGAAGGAACCAGTGGAGAGTGAGCGGTTGAAGATGGAAGTTAAGGAGGGGAGGAGGGAAGGGGCAAGAGATTTCATAAGATGAGAAGGGATGGGGTCAGAAGCACATTCAGAAGTTCATTCATTTAATCGTATTCAGAGAATCAGCATGGCTCAGTGGAAAGAGCACGGGCTTTGGAGTCAGAGGTCATGGGTTCAAATCCCTGCTCTGCCAATTGTCAGCTGTGTGACTTTGTCACTTAACTTCTCTGGGCCTCAGTGATCTCATCTGTAAAATGGGGATGAAGACTTTGAGCCCCCCGTTGGACAACCTGATCACCTTGTAACCTCCCCAGCGCTTAGAACAGTGCTTTGCACATAGTAAGCCCTTAATAAATGCCATTATTATTATTATTACTGAGTGCTTACTGTGTGCAGAGCACTGTACTAAGCGCTTGATATGCATATATCTATAATTCTATTTATCTATTTTGATGTTATTGTTTTGTTGTGTTGTCTGTCTCCCCCTTTTAGTCTGTGAGCCCGTTGTTGGGTAGAGATGGTCTCTATCTGTTGCCGAATTGTACTTTTCAAGCACTTAGTACAGTGCTCTGCTCACAGTAAGCGTTTAATAAATACGAATGAATTAATTAATGAATTTGCCCCCCGACCCCCAGGAACAGTAGGGCCACGACACGGGGCTGGGCCTGGGGGAGGCGGAGGGGGCTGAAAGACGGAATTAGGCGGCTGGCAATCCAACCCCTTCCCCAGGGCGAGGATGGGGGCCGGGGGGGCCTCTCCCTGGCCCATTTTCCTCTGGAATTTTCCTGGAATATCTCTCTTCCTACAGTTTGAAGCATCCTGCGCCGGGGGCCTGGTCCCAGGCTGGAGTCTGATCATCAGGGGCCTCTCCAACTCCAAAGATGATGAGTAAGGGAAATTGCTTTTGCTCCCTCGTCTTCCCCCGCCCGACCCCGACCCTTTTTTATTATTATTATATACTATTGTATATATTATTATATATTATTAATAATAATAGTAGTACTTGTTAAGAGCTTACTTCATTCATTCAGTCGTATTTATTGAGTGCTTACTGTGTGCAGGGCACTGCACCAAGCTTACTAAGTGCCAGGCACTGTTCTGAGCACTGAGGTAGATACAAGCGCTTACCAAATACCATCATCATCATCATCATCATCATTATTATTATTATTACAAGTTAATCAGGGTGGACACAGTCCCTGTCCACCATGGGGCTCACATCCTTCCACACTTCCCCCATTCCCCTTTCTCCCTCCCGGTTCATTCATTCATTCATTCAATCATATTTATTGAGCGCTTACTGTGTGCAGAGCACTGGACTAAGCGCTTGGGAAGTAAAAGTTGGCAACATATAGATACGGTCCCTACCCAACAAGATCCTTTCCCCTGGAAATGGATCCCGAGACTGCCTTAGGAGGTTCATCATCACCGTCATCATCATCATCAATGGTATTTATTGAGCACCTACTGCATGCAGAGCACTGTACTAAGCGCTTGCAACAGAGTTGATAGGGACCATCCCTGCCCACCATTGCAAGCTTAGTCTAGAGGTGGAGTAAGATGTTTATATATATTAATATATAATATTATATATATATGTACACAAATTTATACAGCTGAGAGGTCGAGGAGGATTAGGATAGAGTAGGCGCCATTGGATTTGGCAAGCAGGAGGTCATTGGTGACCTTTGAGAGGGCAGTTTCGGTGGAATGTAGGGGACGGAAGCCAGATTGGAGGGGGTCGAAGAGAGAGTTGGTGTTGAGGAATTCGAGGCAGCAGGTGTAGATGACTCGTTCAAAGAGTTTGGAAAGGAATGGTAGGAGGGAGATAGGGCGAGGTGGGGTCAAAATATAAATAATTTGTAATACATGATCTATAGATACATACATAAGTGCTGTGGGGTTGAGGATGGGGCAGATATCAAATGCCCAAAGGTTACAAATTCAAGTACAGAGTTGATACAGAAGGGTGAAAAAAGGACTTAATCGGGGAAGGAAAAGGAGGTTGGAATCTCCTTCAAGGGGACCCGGACTGACCCCATGCTTAATTTGTCCTGGCAAAGGGGCCATAGAGCTGAAAATGACCTCTCTTAAGTGGCCTTGGTCAATCTTCTCCCAGACCCCACACCACTCAACTCCCAGCAGTCGGCAGCTCCAGCCCTGACTGTTCGCCTGGGCCACAGCGGGGATCCCAGTGTGCACAGCCTTCCTGCCCCTTATCTACAGAGGTCACCGGGGCTCTTCCAAAGGTGCCAGGGCTCCATCACTGGCCCCAGAACTAGATCTCAGCAAGCCCCAGCCCCCATGAAGGCCTGCTTCCCACCCTAGGAAATAAAACTCCAGGCCAAAGACCCGCTCCCCACCGAGTGAGTCACTCTGGATTCGTGCTGGCCTCCAGAGATCTCGTGGAAGGGAAGCGGGGCAATGACCTCCTCTCTTCATCTGAAATGTCAAATCACATTTTCGGGCTTCGTCATCCAGGTTTGAAATCAACTTCCTTTCCGAGACGGGGGACATCGCCTTCCACTTCAAGCCCTGCTTTTCCAATACCACGCTGGTCTGCAACTCCTTCCAGGCGAACCGCTGGGGCCATGAGGAAGTGTCTGATGTCTTTCCCCTGGAACTGAAAGAGCCCTTTGAGGTAACACAGACTCCTGTCCTCTGTCCTCAAACACACTAAATAGGTTGCCTTGCCTTGTTGCCTTTAGAACCTAGTTTTTGAGGTTTTCTTTTTTCCCATCACCCTTCAGCTCTGACTCAGTCCTTAAGCACTCTTTTAAATGGTAGGACCTTCATCTGCAGGACCTGTGCAACTTCAGCAGAGAAGACCAGGGTGTAGGCCAGTCTGGAAAATAAACTCTGTCAACCTTCAAAGCTCATTACCAGCTCATCCTCCCTCCACAATATTTCAGTGAATACATTTAAGGAAATAAACCCTGGTGGAGTGATGCTGCTTGGCCTAGTCAGGATGAACATTCAGAGTCTCTAGTGACCGATGTGCTTATGTGTTTTCTAGGGCAGCGGTGGGATAGGCCAGTAATCCACGAGGCTACGAAATTGATGCTAGAATAGTCTCCCGTGGCAATGTTACATTTTACACTTTGGCTGCATCATTAGGGTGGTTGCCTGCCTAGGTAGATCTCTTTGCACTGTCTATAAAGAGAGGGAGGACCCTTTCTAGGAGGGATGGCCAAGTGCTCAAAAGTTGTCTCCAGGGTGGAAACAGGGAGTCGTAAGAGGGACTAAGAGCTCTTTCTACTAGGGAGGAACTGGGATGGAAATGACCTGTGCATGAATGGTAAAGAGCAAAGAGCCTGGAGTTAGGAGGTCAGCCTTCACTCCTGACTCTGCCACTGCCTTCCTGTATGACCTTGGCCACATCATTTCACCTCTCTGGGCTTCATTTTCCCCACCTGTGAAGGTGGAGGCATAATAGAACTGGTCCAGCCCCACCCCGGGGTGGAAAGCATTATGAAGAGGCTCAACTCCCATGATTTTTAGGAGCCACTCCAGTAGGTAAATTTTTGGCTATGGCTGTCTTTCAGATTGAAGTCTACTCTGACCACGAGCGTTTCCACGTCTACGTTCATGAAAACAAAATCCTAGAGTATGAGCACCGCCAGAAACCACTCTCTGCCATCACCAAGGTGCAGGTGCTCAATGACACCAGGTTCTCTTCAGTGGAGCTCTCCAAGAAGAGCCTTTACCTGGGGTAAGGCAGGGCGAGAGCTTCCCCCCGATGAATCTTATGACTCTAGAGCTGCATAGATCACCTCATCCAGTCCCCTGCCTCCTCGGGTCTACCTAAGCATTTCAGGGCAGAAGGCTGCCCATTCCATCTTTGAAAACCCATGCTACTGACCAACCCAAGTGGACATCTGTCGGTGCCCCAGTAATGACAGTCCCACCCGCAGTTGCTGAGTTCCCGTTAGTTATGCCCTGAAGGGTCCCTAGAGGTTTCATGCCAAGGTATGAGGGCCTTTGGATGCCTCTGGTTATACGTGTTGTACTCTTTGACTCTCACAGGCAGAAAAGACTCTAACCTGTTCCCAAACTTTGAGTCTGATCCAACCCAGACCTCTCAGGAGCGTACATGAGTGCACCTCCCCAGGGAAGGTGCTCCAATAAAATCTGAGAACATGCAATCCAGACTCTGGGTCCTAGAAGATGTCATTCATTCAGTCAGTCATATTTATTGAGCACTTACTGTGTGCACAGCACTGTCCTAAGCCCTTGGGAGAGTTCAATACAACAATAAACAGATACACTCCCTGCCCACAATGAGCTTACGGTCCAAACCACCTTCAAGGGGTCCCCACTCCCTCCCTCAGGGTAGCCCTGCCCTTGTCTTGCTGGCATCCTCCTCTTCCCCAGGACCAGCCCATCACATACCTCCCTCTGCTCACGCTGCCAACGTGGCTTCACCCCTGGCACCAACATGCAGAAATGCTGACTGACCGTTCCCGTATATGCGGCGTGTGAGTTTCAGCCCATCCCTCCTGCAAACACCATCACGCCAATGTACTGGAGGGCAGGGAGCACCACAGAGAGCTCATGACCTCAACTCTGAGAACAAAATCAGCAGGAGCAGAGTTATTAAGAGCATCCATTTTTCCTGGCTGGTTTTGATTCCTTTGCTCCACACCCCTACCTGGGGCTGGTTGTTGTCTCAGGCTTCTGGACCTGGGAGTTTTAACCCATGGTATCGGAACTTCACAGCCCAAGGCCCGAGTAGCAGCCCAAAACTCTCAGATAAAGCACTGACAGGTTTGCTTATTTCAATCAGTGGTCCTTATTGAGCGCTTACTGTACTAAGTGCTTGGGGGAGCACAATATAACAGAGCTGGTAGACACATTCTGTGCCCCCCAACGAGCTTGCAGTCTGGGGGCATTTGCTTATTAGCTTAGGTCTCTTCAAGGTATTCAATACTAAGTCTCCATTCTATCCATATTTGGTCTATGCTCGGTAGGTCATTCTAGGTCACTAGCTATTCCCTCTCTCCCCTGCCACGCCCTCCACACTCCCCTCCAGACTTCAGCATAGGATGTCTGGCCAAAGAACCCTGATGGGCCCTCTTTAAAACAAAAACTAAAAGGGCTCCATCTATAAGCTGGTTGGGACAGTCATCGGGTGGGAGAACCCAAGCTTTTTGGACCATCTCTCTGGCTCACGCACCTTTTTGGAAGGGCCAGGAGCCTAAGGCCTCCCACCTCCAAGATCCATTCTTATTGTTGTCTTGATCTGTTGACTCTGTTCCTTGTTGTTTTTGCAATCCACGCTTACTACTGTTCTTACCTGTCCTTGATTGTGAGCTCCATGTGGGGCAGGGACTGTGACTGATCAGTTATTTTTGTGTCTACCCCAGGGCTCAGCACAGTGCTTGGTCATAGGAAACACTTAAAACAGTAACTTATCTAGCTAAGCCACAGCCTAAACCAGAAAACCATCATGAAGATGTGCAGCGAACGTGGACGAAATGCCAACCGAAGTTGCTCAACCTCAAAAAACCAACACAACATATGCTGTATATATGTGTGTCCTTGTGTCATCCCTCTTGTCCTCTCCTTCTCCCCCGCCATTTCCCTTGAGGGTGCAGGGGAGAGGTGGATGCCCTGTTAGGGAAGACACCCTGTTAATAAAAGTTTGAATACTTCTAGTTCACAGAGACATTTAGCAATCCGGAAAATCAGGACATTGAGCCTAATCTCTCATACATTCAATTGTCCCCTCTACTTCTGCCAGTTCTGGGCTTGCTCCAGGACTGATGAGCTGGGCTAGGCTCATTTTCTTTCCACAGACCTCATCCCATCCAATTCCTCTCTCCTCCCTGAAGCGTCCATTGTTGAATCACTTTAGCTACTTCTCCTTCCAGCAGAGATTCCCTGATTCCCAGACTTGCCCTCTAAAATTGGGTGAAATATGCCCCTGGAGCTTGAGGATTTCTAGAATCTCTTAGCCTGGTCAGGTTGTGAAACCCAAAGTAGCTGGCCAATTCCAACTACTCACCAAGGTTTCAGCTTTTGAAATCATCACCTCCCTACCAGCTCCATCCTTTCTTCCAGAGATGACAGCATAATAATTACGGTATTTGTAAAGCACTTACTGTGTGTCGAGCACTGTTCTAAACTCTGGGTTAGATACAGGTTAATCAGTCCCTGTCCCACATGGAGATTGTCGTCTAAGTATTTGGAGTAGTAACTTTTCCTTGTCAGGAAGAGTGGGCATCTGTGCCCCTTCAGTGAAGGTCGTGTGGCCACTTTAATTGGGAATCCTCAAAATCTCCCTGAAGTAATTGTCTGAGTTTTAGCAAGCCATTGCACAAGCCCTATTTTGAAGATAAAGAAATTGAGGCCCAGTGAGGATAGATGACCAGTCCAAGATCACACAATAAAGCAGAGTTGAACCCCATGGTATAACTCAGGGTGGGGGAAAAGGAGTAAGCAGAGAGGCAGCCTCGGCCGTTAGAGAGGAAGAGAGACTCCAAAAAGGACCCTGAGCGACTAATCCTTGGCTTTTACCTGTGCCCCACCACCAGCTCTGAAGAATACCTCTTCCCTACTCCGGGCCCCAGTTTCCTCCCAAGACCTCTTCAGAGTTGAAAGGGGCAGCAGGGGAGACGATCTCCAATCCCAAACTCCGGAAAGTCCCCCGAGGCCGGTGCCCCAGGAGGCTGTGGCACTTTTGCAACAGGGGATCTCAGCTAGCCTCAAGGCAGGCAGCATCTGGACTTGGCATGGGAGTTGGGAGCACTGTCTCGCCAGCTGTGGGGCCTCCAGACAACAACTCACCCAGACAGTGCTACCCCCCCACCCCCAGTGACTTTCCTTGTGTAGAGCAGCAGGGGGAAGTTTGGGGGAGAAGAGACTGGTCAGAACGTGCATTTGGGACAGGCACACATAGTGGGGGTCCCACTTCTGGCCAACCTCTAGCAATTTGCTTAGCCACTGTGCTTCCCAGGAAACCAGTAGAATAGCGATGCCAATGTAACATGAAGGCCCGCTCCCTAACCAGCCTTCTAAATGGCTTGGAAAATGCGTCAGAAAGAAGACCAGGCCCCTCGCTGACCCTGCCATACAAGAACGTCCAAACAGACCTGACTCCTCTCATCATTAGAACAGGTTCCTAAAGCTTTCCAGCCTCCTGAGTCCAAGGAGAGGAGAAGTAGGTTTGGTTGTCTCAGGCATGTTTCGTCTGCAGCAGTAGCTGAAATCAAGGTTTCTGTCGGGGTTGGTGGTCGATGCAGAGAGGATTCTGGAACTGCCCCTCGAAAGCACTGGCTTATTGTCAGTTTTCCGCAGGAGCCCCTGACTGTGTCATCCAGTCAACCAGCTTGCCCACCCAAGTCCGAGCTGGGCAGCCAGCACAGGGTCAGGGCTAGAGGACCCCTGAGAGGCACAACACAATTCCCCACCCACCCCCTCCCCACTCTTTCATACTGTAATTGTTTTCTTTTCCTTGAAAGTCTCTCCCTGCAGGTACACAATACTGAGCCTAAGACTCCTGTCTTTGGTCCTTTCCTTCCTGTCTCTGTTTGCTTCCCCTCCATTTATATCTGCATGTACAGCTGGGAGAGGGCAGCTTCCCGCCCCCTGACAAACTTAAACCTTTTGTCTTATGCTGGAGATGTCAGCTGCCCCTGCCCCAAAGTATTGTTAACAGGGGCAGGAGTTGGGGGGCGGGGAGAGAGACGGGGAGCAGCAGTTCTCTCGATTCATTTCTTTTTCGAGAGCGCAAGGAGAGTCGTGGAGGAAGGCTCAATATCAAAACTCTCTCTTGGGGTATGTGTGGAGTGAGTTAAATGATCCCTCTATGGGAAAGGCTATGGCTTGGCACCTTTGGGAGGAGGAAAGGGTTAGTCAGTGTTGGCACTTCATGCAGAGGCTGCTGCTTGTTAGTTCAGATGTTCAGGCTCTTGCCCTCATTGGGAAATCCAGTCCCTTCAGCTTCATCTGCTCACAATGACCCCAGAGCCAAAAATTAACTGAGTCTCCTTTCTGTTTGTCTCTGATAGGCTGGTTATTTGAGGGTTTTGGTCAGAGGAAGAGTCTATAAGGGAATGCATTCAAAGGGAAGAGGGAAAGTTAGGAGAAAGAAGAAAAAACTAGAAAGAACAGAGTCTCACACCTAGGTCCTTTTTTCTAACAATTATTTTACGAAAGGATTGGAATGAATTGAGCAATGGGTAAGTGGATGTTGTCTAAAACATCCCAGAACAGTTCTGTTGGGAGAGCCCACTGGGCTCAGAATTGGGCCCAAGTTATGAGATCTGCAATGCACTCTTATTAGCTGTTGCTGATCGTGTCCCTTCTGGGTCCAAGTTAAATCACAACAATTGGCCAAGAGTCTTCAGGTTTAACAATAAAGCCGCTGAGGGGATAGGTCTTCATTAAAGTTCTCCCCTACACAAAACCGTCAACCTCAAAGTTCAGAGTTCACTGGATGGCAGTACCTCCTAAAGGTCACAAAACTCCGATGGGGCGTAAATCTGATTTATTCTTCTATGTGTGTTTAGTCTTTGATCCAGCAGGCTAAAGTTTCACCCCAGTGCCTCTCAAGGACTCCTATGGCTGAAAGGGGCTTTGAAAGAGTTCATCCCCTTCTCTCTACAACAAGCCAATCCAAATAATTCAAACAATTTATTTTGCTTGGACTACTAGTTGTCTCATTGATTTTCAGCAATCACCCCCTCCTTAAATCCCGATATCTAATTTTAAGTGAGGACTTTACGGCAAATTCACTGCAGTCACTGTACTGGACAGTTGGGAGAGTGTAATGGAATTGGGAGACACCAATCAATCAATCAATCACTGATGTTACTTGAGAGCTTACTCTGTGCAGAGCACTATACTAAGTGCTTGGGAGAGTACAATACAGCAAAATTGGTAGACATGTTCCGCCTAGACACGATCCCAGGGAGTATGCAATCTAGCTGGGAAGACTGATACTAAAATAAACTATAATTAGAAGGGAGTAATCAAGTTTAAAGATATGTTCATAAAACACTACAGAGAGTTCTGAGTCCTTAGGTGGCAGAGAAGTGACCAAGTAGCATTTAGGGGGGAATTATAGGGTGGGAAGATGAGATCTGGACCAGAGAAAGTCTCCTGGAGGACACGTGATTTCACAAAGAGCATCGCTCTGCCAGATATGAAGGGGAAGGGAGCTCCAGCAGGTGGGAAGAATGAGCGAGAGGTCAGCTCCCTGCAATGCACGCTTTCTAGAAAAAGTAAACTTAATGCCTAGTGGTTTGGAAAAGAGTTTTTTGGGTTTTTTATACGGTGATTATGCTACCACTTCAGAAGATTAAATGATACTACCCTTGCTAATCTGAAGTACTTAAAAAATGCTTTAAGTTCTCCTGTTCTGCACCGTTGATTTCCTGGGCGATGATTAACAATCTTTAATCACCGAGCTTGCTTTTCTGCTTTAAGATTAACACCAACCGGAGGGAAGCCAGGGCCACCCCGGACCCGGTTCCCCGTCTGGAATGTCGGACCTGTTGCTCCTGACCCAGCTGGAACTTCCCCGGTGTTCCAGAGGAGCAGCGTGGCTTAGTGGAAAGAGCACGGGCTTGGGAGTCGGAGGTCACGGGTTCTAATCCCAGTTCCGCCACTGGTCAGCTGTGTGACTTTGGGCAAGTCGCCTCGGTTCTCGGCGCCTCAGTAACTTCATCTGTGAAATGGGGATGAATCAATCAGTCAATCGTATTTATTGAGCACTTACTATGTGCAGAGCACTGTACTAAGCGCTTGGGAAGTACAAGTTGGCAACATATAGAGGCAGTCCCTACCCAACAGTGGGCTCACAGTCTAGAAGGGGGAGACAGAGAACAAAACCAAACATATTAACAAAATAAATTAAATAGAACAGATATGTACAAGTAAAATAAATAGAGTAATAAATATGTACAAACATATATACATACATACAGGTGCTGTGGGGAAGGGAAGGAGGTTAGACGGGGGGATGGAGAGGGGGACGAGGGGGAGAGGAAGGAGGGGGCTCAGTCTGGGAAGGCCTCCTGGAGGAGGTGAGCTCTCAGTAGGGCCTTGAAGGGAGGAAGAGAGCTAGCTTGGCAGATGTTGGGAGGGAGGGCATTCCAGGCCAGGGGAAGGACATGGGCCGGGGGTCGACGGTGGGACAGGCGAGAACGAGGCACGGTGAGATTAGCGGTAGCAGAGGAGCGGAGGGTGCGGGCTGGGCTGGAGAAGGAGAGAGGGGAGGTGAGGTAGTAGGGGGCGAGGGGATGGACAACCTTGAAGCCCAGGGTGAGGAGTTTCTACCTGATGCGCAGTTTGCTTGGTAGCCACTGGAGATTTTTGAGGAGGGGAGTAACATACCCAGAGGATGAAGACTGGGAGCCCCACGTGGGACAACCTGATTACCTTGTATCAAGCCAGCGCTTAGAACAGTGTTTGGCATATAGTAGGCGCTTAACAAATACCATCATTTGCTGTCCCCGGCTGTTGGGGCCTTATGGGAAGAAGGACTAGAACCAGCAGATGGCACTCCAGTACAAATCAGCTCCCCCCGACTTTTAAATTGAGGTAAGGGTTCATCTTCTTGGCTAGGTCATTTGCAGCTCGAAAATCTAGCCTTTTTTTCCTCCCCCCAATCAGGTGACCATCTATTGTGAAGATGGCGAGACTTGGCCCACGAAGGACCATTGACTTTTTCTTCTTTTTTTTTTTGTCTTTTGGCAAAAGCAGGATATCCCTCTCCCTGTCCACGGACACAGGGCAGAGGAAATGGAGACGGTGGGTCTCAGGCCCCCGTCCCCACATTGTAACAGCGCCGCTGACGTTAAGGCTTCCTGAGGAGCTTCCCTGCCTCCCTGCCGCCCCATTGTTCTGCCCAAGTAGCCCCAGCCTGGTTCCCATTCGGCATCTAAAAACAATAACAACAAAAAAGTTGGGTACTTGTTAAACACTTACTACGTGCCAAGCACTGTTCTAAGCGCTGGGGTAGACACATGTTGATCAGGTTGGATACAGTCCCTGACCCACAAAGGGCTCAGAGTCTGAGTCTGAGTCTCTATATATGTATGTATGTTTGTACATATTTGTTACTCTATTTATTTTACTTGTACATATCTATTCTATTTATTTTATTTTGTTGGTATGTTTGGTTTTGTTCTCTGTCTCCCCCCTTCAGACTGTGAGCCCACTGTTGGGTAGGGACTGTCTCTATGTGTTGCCAGCTTGTACCTCCCAAGCGCTTGGTACAGTGCTCCGCACACAGTAAGCGCTCAATAAATACGATTGATGATGATGAAGCTTCATTTTACAGATGAGGGAACTGAGGCCAGGAGAAGTGACTTGCCCAACGTCACACAGTAGACGTGTCTGGACCGCGAGCCCATTGTTGGGTAGGGATCGCCTCTGTTGCCGAATTGTACTTTCCAAGCTCTTAGTACAGTGTTCCGCACACAGTAATTGCTCGATAAATATGATTGAATAAAATGTGGTGGATCCGGGAATAGAACCCATGACCTTCTGCTTTCCAGGCCCACGCTCTGTCCGCTACACCATGCTGCTTCTCTAAAATATGTCTGTTTAGCAGGTAGACAGACCCCTCCAGGCCCTGTCTTCTTCCTCCTGCATTCAGCAGTCAGAGCCCACTGTTGGGTAGGGACTGTCTCTATATGTTGCCAATTTGTACTTCCCAGGCGCTTAGTACAGTGCTCTGCACATAGTAAGTGCTCAATAAATACGATTGATGATGATGTCACACCAACCCGGTTGGGGATATCGAAATGGTATTTTTCTGGGTGGGTCTGACCGGCGTGTTACCTCTGTCCGATGGGTGCCAACGAGGGTGGGCACCTTTACGCTCCTTCGTTGGCCTCCGCCATCCAATGATCCACTTCCTACCATGAGCAAAGTCACACTCGCCAGGGAGTTTGGTGGGAAGGGCTTGCGCTGCATCCCTCCCACTCTCCCACGGGACTGAGTGGTTCACTGGGGCCACCGCCGAGGAATATGTCATATTCCTTTAGTGGTAACAACTGTTTCGTATTTGGGGACGTTTTTCAATCGATCAGTAGTGTTTAACTGAGCGCCTAATGTGTGCAGGGCACTGTACTAAGATGCTTAGGAGCATAATAATAATAATGACGGTATTTGTTAAGCGCTTACTACGTTCTAAGCACTGGGGTAGATACAAGGTTGTCCCATGTGGGGCTCACAGTCTTCATCCCCATTTTACAGATGAGGTCACTGAGGCACAGAGAAGTTAAGTGATTTGCCCAGTCACACAGCTGACAAGTGGCAGAGCAGGATTCGAACACAAGACCTCCGACTCCCAAGCCCGGGCTCTTTCCACTAAGCCACGCTGCTTAAAGTTGGTAGACATTCGCACTGAGCTCCTCACGGAGCTGACAATCTAGCAGCGCGGGGGAGACAGATATTAAAATAAACTGCGGTTTTTGGTGTGACTTTGGTTTTTGTTTGGAGGGAATTTGGTAGCTGGTCCAGATTCATTCATTCATTCAATCATATTTACTGAGTGCTTAGTGTGTGCAGAGCAATGTAATTAGTGCTTGGAAAGTACAGATATAAATAGGCACCCAGGCATGGGTGCATAGACAGGTTTGTGCCTCCGTGGAGGGCAAAGTAAATAGCAAATAAGCCCGTCGTTGGGTAGAGATTGTCTCTCTCTGTTGCTGAATTGTACTTTCCAAGAGCTTAGTACAGTGCTGTGCACACAGTAAGCGCTCAATCATCATCATCATCATCAATCGTATTTATTGAGCGCTTACTGTGTGCAGAGCACTGTACTAAGCGCTTGGGAAGTACAAGTTGGCAACATACAGAGACAGTCCCTACCCAACAGTGGGCTCACAGTCTAAAAGGGGGAGACAGAGAACAAAACCAAACATACTAACAAAATAAAATAAATAGGATAGATATGTACAAGTAAAATAAATAGAGTAATAAATATGTACAAACATATATACATATATACAGGTGCTGTGGGGAAGGGAAGGAGGTAAGATGGGGGGATGGAGAGGGGGACGAGGGGGAGAGGAAGGAAGGGGCTCAGTCTGGGAAGGCCTCCTGGAGGAGGTGAGCTCTCAGCAGGGCCTTGAAGGGAGGAAGAGAGCTAGCTTGGCGGATGGGCAGAGGGAGGGCATTCCAGGCACGGGGGATGACGTGGGCCGGGGGTCGATGGCGGGACAGGCGAGAACGAGGTACGGTGAGGAGATTAGCGGCGGAGGAGCGGAGGGTGCGGGCTGGGCTGGAGAAGGAGAGGAGGCAGGTGAGGTAGGAGGGGGCGAGGTGATGGACAGCCTTGAAGCCCAGGGTGAGGAGTTTCTGCCTGATGCGCAGATTGATTGGTAGCCACTGGAGATTTCATAAGCACTTACTATGTGTCAGGCCCTGTACTAAGCGCTGGGCTAGATACAAACTAATCAGGTGGGACACATGCCATATCCCTCATGCAGCTCACAGTCTCGATCCTCATTTTACAGATGAGATAACTGAGGCACAGAGAAATGAACTGACAGGCCCAAGGTCGCAAAACTGTCAAGTGGTGGAGCCAGGATTAGGATTCAGGTCCTCTGATTCTCAGGCCCAGGCTCTTTCTGCTAGGCCACGCTACTCCCTGGTTTTCTTCAGGGCCTGGGAGCCAGAGATCCTGGGTTCTAATCCTGACTCCACCACTTGCCCACTGTGTGATCTTGGGCAAGTCACTTCACTTGCTCTGGGCCTCCATTTTCTTATCTGCAAAATAGGGATTAAATCCTCCTCCCTCCAATTTCGACTGTGAGCCCCGTATGGGAGCAGGACTCTGTCCCACCTGATTAGCTTGTATCTATCCCAGCGCTTAGTACAGTGCTTGGAGCCTGGATTCTGCAGCCCGAAGCCCAGAGCCTGTGCTCTGCACATAGTAAGCGCTCAATAAATACGACTGAATGACTGAATGGGGCCTGAATCCTGCAGCCCGAAGCCTGTGCTCTGCACACAGTAAGCGTTCAATAAATACGATTGAATGACTGAATGGAGCCTGGCTCTGCAGCCCGAAGCCTGTGCTCTGCGCACAGTAAGTGCTCAATAAATACAATTGAATGAATGAATGAATGGAGCCTGGTTCCTGCAGCACAGAGCTTACTGTGCTCTGCACACAGTAAGCGCTCTAGACTGTGAGCCCACTGTTGGGTAGGGGCCGTCTCTCTCTGTTGCCAGCTTGGACTTCCCAAGCGCTTAGTCCAGTGCTCTGCACACAGGAAGCGCTCACTAAATACGACTGAATGAATGAATGGGGCCTGCAGGGCGGAGGGCGGAACTGTCCCTTCAGCACCTCACTAGTGGCCCCAGGCCCCCGGCAGAACAGCGCCTCAGGGAGCCGCCTGGGGGGGCTTAGGGAGGAGGACATGGGGGGGGGGGGGGAGGAGATGATGGGGAGGAGGAGGAGGAGGAGGAGATGATGGGGAGGAGGAAGAGGAGATGATGGGGAGGAGGGGAGGAGGAGATGGAAAGGAGGAGGAGGAGATGGGGAGGAGGAGGAGGAGATGATGGGGAGGAGGAGGAAATGGGGAGGAGGAGGAGATGGGGAGGGGGAGGAAATGGGGAGGAGGAGATGGGGAGGAGGAGGTGGAGATGGGGAGGAGGAGGAGGAGTAGATGGGGAGGAGGAGGAGATGGGGAGGAGGAGGAGTAGATGGGGAGGAGGAGGAGGAGATGGGGAGGAGGAGGAGATGGGGAGGAGGAGGAGATGGGGATGGGGAGATGGGGAGGGGGAGATGGGGAGGAGGAGATGGGAGGTGGAGGAGGAGGAGGGGAGAAGGAGGAGGAGATGGGGAGGAGGAGGAGGAGATGGGGAGGAGGAGGAGGAGGAGATGGGGAGGAGGAGGAGGAAATGAGGAGGAGGAGGAGATGGGGAGGAGGAGGAGGAGGAGATGGGGAGGAGGAGGAGATGGGGAAGAGGAGGAGGAGATGGGGAGGAGGAGGGGATGGGGATGGGGAGATGGGGAGGGGGAGATGGGAGGAGGAGGAAGAGATGGGGAGAAGGAGAAGGAGATGGGGAGGAGGAGGAGGAGATGGGGAGGAGGAGGAGGAGGAGATGGGGAGGGGGAGATGGGGAGGGGGAGATGGGGAGGGGGAGATGGGGAGGAGGAGGAGGAGGAGATGGGGAGGAGAAGGAGGCGATGGGGAGGAGGAGGAGAAGGGGAGGAGGGGAGGAGGAGGACATGAGGAGGAGGAGGAGGAGGAGATGGGGAGGGGGAGATGGGGAGGGGGAGATGGGGAGGGGGAGATGGGGAGGAGGAGGAGGAGGAGATGGGGAGGAGAAGGAGGCGATGGGGAGGAGGAGGAGAAGGGGAGGAGGGGAGGAAGAGGACATGAGGAGGAGGAGGAGGAGGAGATGGGGAGGAGGAGGAAGAGGAGATGAGGAGGAGGAGGAGGAGGAGATGGGGCAGCCCAGGGCTCAGCCAGCGGCAGCTAGCAGGGGGGCAGGGGGGCATCCTCTGCGGCTGCACCCACCGGAGTGGCGAGCGCCAAGGAGCACAGCCCCGCACATGTGGGGCCGAGCAGGACCTGCGGGTTAACAATAATAATAATAATAATAATGGCATTTATTCAGCGCTTACTGTATGCAAAGCACTGTTCTAAGCGCTGGGGAGGTTACAAGGTGATCAGGTTGTCCCTCGGGGGGCTCACAGTCTTAATCCCCATTTTACAGATGAGGTAACAGGCACAGAGAAGTTAAGTGACTTGCCCAAAGTCACACAGCTGACAATTGGCAGAGCTGGGATTTGAACCCATGACCTCTGACTCCAAAGCCCATGCTCTTTCCCCTGAGCCATGCTGCAATAATAATGATGGTATTTGTTAAGCCCTTACTATGTGCCAAGCACTGTTCTCAGCGCTTCCCACAGCACTTGTATATATTTGTGCAGATTCATTACTCTATTTTACTTGCACATAGTTACTACTCTATTTTGTTAATAAAGTGCATAGAGCTTCTATTTATTCTGACGGTTTTGACACCCGTCTACATGTTTTGTTTTGTTGTCTGTCTCCCCCTTCTAGACTGTGAGTCCATTGTGGGGTAGGGACTGTCTCTATGTTTTGCCGACTTGTACTTCCCAAGCACTTAGTACAGTGCCCTGCACACAGTAAGCGCTCAATAAATACGACTGACTGAATGAAGTTGTTATCAGGTTGCCCCACGTGGGGCTCACAGTCTTCATCCCCATTTGACAGATGAGGGAACTGAGGCACAGAGACGTTAAGTGACTTGCCCAAAGTCACACAGCTGACTTTTGTGTGTCAGGGGGAGGACAGTGGAGAGTCCCCCTTCACCCCTGCCAACAAACAGACCTCGCTGCTCCCCCAAGATCCTGCCCCTGGAGAACAAGGGGTCCCAAATGGAACGGAGTCCCACCTTTGGAAGCAGCGGAACAGGAATTAGGGAGGGTCAGCACCAAAGGTCAAAACCGAGGCTCAGCACCAAGGGTCAGCACTGAGGATCATCACTGAGGGTCAAAACTGAGGGTCAGCACCGAGGGTCAGCACAGAAGGATTGGGTCCAAGGTGTGAAGTGGAGAGCCCAACTAGACAAGCTGTGCCAGTTTGGCATTAGAGCGATCCCTGGAGCCCCGGGGAGGGGAGGGAGACCACTGCACAAATGCCCAAGAAGGGTATGGGGTGGGGCGGGGGCTGCGCTCAGCCCCGCTTCACTGCCACAGATCAGAGCCAGCCTGGGCCTTGATCCTTATGGATCCACAAAGCTGATAGTCCCGAACCCACTCCCAGCATCGGCCCTCGGCCTTTGCCCAGCAGGCTGATCGCTTTGACGGCAGCTCTTGGGCTTCCGGCGGCCTGCCCACCCACAGCTGCCCACCTGGACGCCGAAGGCTGCTTTGAGGGTCCGCCCCTCCAAGGCAGCAGGGAACCAGGGCCTGGGCGAAGCCCAAACGTCACTCAAACGTCCCTGAGTGCTTCCAGGTGGAGCCAGAGCTGGCTCTCACATCACCGGGTTTGTGGCCCAGTCAAGCACTACTGGGGGTGGTTTAGTCCCTTCTGGGACACCAACTCTTTAACGGCTGGAGCAAGAGTCAACGATTTCTGCTGAATCGCTCTCCTAGAAACATGCTGGCCCCAAGCTGGCATGGCTTACTGGGACTAGTTTTCTTCATCCAGGATCTCCAAGGGTTTATTTCCCATCGAGGGAAGGGATGAATGACGAGCTGCCAGAAAGAGGGATTTTCATGTTTGAAGGAGTATAAGAAAACAGGCTTGGGCAAAAGTGTGCTCCTTTACTGAAAGGGAGGGAGCCCATCCAGCTTGTGGCTCTCCTCTACCCTCCCCACCTCCGCCCCGCCACATCACACACCCATGTCTCCTTATACTCAATGGCAGAACTGGGATGGGGTGTTAGCTGTGGGATGGGGCTTCTGTGCTGCGGCACCATCACTCATTCACCCCTCATTCCCCAACACAGACAAGAACTCAAAGCTGGCAGAACACACAAAAGGAAATGTTTCTTCGCTCAGGGGGCCGGCAGGGGCGGGGGAAAGAGGGCATATGGAATTGGTTATCTCAGAAAGTTGTGTGGGTTAAAACTACCCATAAATTCACGAATGTCACAATGGTTACTAGAGATGGATCTAAACGTTAAAGGCTAGAAAAGTTTGGTGGCATGCCTTTAAGCAGTAGGAACCAGGTCAAGAGCCCTACAGGGCTCTGCCGTGCAGTAAGCACTCACTAAATGATTGAAGAATGATGATTAAATGTTCCTTTCAGCATCCCCCTGCTTCAGCATTTGGGAAAGTACAATACAACAATAAACCGACACCTTCCCTGCCCATAATGAGCTGGAGATCCTCCCAGGGATTGCTCTGGTTCCCCAGCAGGAAGGGGCAAGGAGACCAAGGAGCAATCGAGCTGCTTCTCCTAGCGTAGAGGATACAGCAAGGACCTGGGGGTCAGAAAGGCCTGGGTTCTAATCCTGGCCCCGCCACTTGTCTGCTGACCATGGGCAGCTCACTTCACTTCTCTGGGCCTCAGTGATCTCATCTGTAAAATGGGGATTGAGACTGTGAGCCCCTTGTGCTACATACAACAGTGAGAGCGGCCTCCTCAGGGAGACCTGTGGGCAGGGAATGTGTCTGTTAATTGTTGCACTGTAGTCTCCCAAGCACTTAGTACGGTGCTCTGCACCTCAGTAAGCGCTCAATAAATATGACAATGAATGAAGACCTGAAGGAAGGGGGCCACTACTAGTAATAATAATAACGATGATGTTTACTATGGTCCAAACACTGTGATAAATGCAAGATTAGTCCGATTGGATACCATCGTTGCTCCACAGCAGGCTCACAGTCTAAGGGGGACAACTAGGAGGTATTTATCTCCATTTTGCAGATAAAGGAACCTGAGGCACAGAGCAGTTAAATGACTTTCCCAAGGTCTCACAAAAAGCATGCAGGACCGCTGGGACTGGAGACCAGGTCTCCTAACTCCCAGTAATGTGGTCTTTTCATTAGGCCACACTGTCTCTCCACTCCCCCGTTTCCTTCCAACTTCCTAGGTGCCTGGCCTGTCTGCTCCCAGCCATCCTGTTCCATCCCCTCCAAACCTAGGAGCCTACCCCCTGAGCCCAAGAAGCATCCACTCACTCAAGCAAGTGGGAATTGGAAGAGGGGCGGGCCAGAGGTGGGCAGACGATGCAGGCCTGACTTCTTTTTTTCCCAGGAAGGGTGAAGGCTCTGTAGTTCTGCACTGAGTAAAACATCCCTGGACATCTGTTCCTGCCCTTGGAAACAGCCAAAGAAACTACGGTCTTGAGGTCTGTTCCTCCAAACTTCCAAGCGACCTCTTGGGCCCCAACCCCGACCACCGCACCTTCCTGGTCAAACAAAGACACTGCCTCCGTCCCCAGGACACTATCAAGTTCCTGCTTTCTTTCCTTACTGGGGAAGGGGAGGAGGGGAGAGATGCTCAGTTTCTCAGCTGTTCTCTTCCTTCCCCCCATAGAGACACACGCACACTCCCCCTCCCCAACTTTCCCACACCAATTTAGACAGAGGAAATACACCCTTCTGCTTGCAGCTTTTAATCAGCTGCTGGGTTCATCTGGGAGAGTTTCAAAGCAGGGAGGCTTCGCAGGGGGCCCAAGAGGAAAGTTCCCAGGCTTCAGTAGGGCCTTGGCTTTGAATTCACGGAAAGGGGGTTTGGAGGGAAAGACTGAGTTCTTAGTTTTGCCGACACCTGGGGGAAAGGGTGGGTGTGGGGGAGAGGGGAAGTCACAGGCACGGTGCTGTTCTTTTCGGTCTGTCAACAGGTACAAGAGAAAGCGAGAGACTCAGAGGATGAGGAGAGAAAGATAAAGTGAGAAATATATTGAGTGAAAAGTAGATATTCTAATTCATCAGTCGATCAATAAATGGTATCTGTTTAGCGCTGTGTGCAGAGCACTGTACTAAGCACTTGCGAGACTTCCTATGATGCAAATGGTTCTGGTCAGGAAGAGCTCCATATGTGACCTGAGCTAACTCCACAGAATCAGCTAAGACCCCATTTTTAGACTCTGACTGTTTAGGTCACCAAAGGGAGCTAGAGGAAATGTACTGACGATGATAATAATAATAATAATAATAACAATAATGGCATTTATTAGGCACTCACTATGTGCAAAGCATTGTTCTAAGCGCTGGGCTGAATGTGGAAGAGAGCTCTAAAGAGTCTCCTTTGTGCCAGGAGCCTCAATCAGATAAATTAATCATTAATTAACACCCTGCTGCCTGTAAAAGAATAACACTGCCCCCAAACCAGCAGGGTTCTTGGCTTAGGCTTCTCTTCTGCCCAACAGTGATATGTTTCAATAGCCTTAGCCTGTTTCAAACCAATGTCCTTTATAAAAATCCCCAATAAGAAGACAAAGTGGAATAAGAAGAGTTACGTTATTTGTTAAGTGCTTACTATGTGCCAGGCACTGTTCGAAGTCTTGGGGTAGATACAAGATAATTGGATTGGACACAGTTCCTGTCCCACATAAGGCTCAAAGTCTTAATTCCCATTTTCCAGATGAGGGAACTGAGGCACAGAGCAGTGACTTGCCCAAGGTCACACAGCAGATAAGTGGCAGAGCCAAGATTAGAACCCATAACCTTCTGACTCCTCGGCCTGTGCTCTATTCACTAGGCCACACTCCTTCCCTTTCTCCCTGAAAGCAGGCTTCCACATGTTCTGAGGATTCCCATGGCATCTTGCTGCTGGGGACATAAATGCCTTGGAAATGCTTTTCATGGGAAGGTCAGTGTCAGGACTGAGGTTAATGTGAATCTTCATGGAAATGGGGGCAGAGAGAGTTGGCTTGGCCACAACTTCTCTTATCCAGACTGAGGGCCAAAGTGGCTTTGTGTCCCTTGAGTGGGACGCTCAGGATCCTCTAAGAGAGAAAAGGGGGGTGGGTTCAGGGTCCGGAGGAGTGGGGAGGAGTTCTGGGAGTCCTTGGATGGATTGCTTGGGCTCTGGACTACATGGAGGAGACAGTAGTCCAACAAGCCAGCCCATGACAAACTTCGGGGGCTTCATTAGCTCTAGCCTCCACCCCTAGACCATAGGGTTTGGGCTGAACCTTTTGAACCCAGATGGACTGTGAATCAGACTCCACCTCTCCTCCGAGCTGCCCCATCTCAGCATACACTGCATTGTATTGTACTCTCCCAAGCACTTAGTACAGTGCTCTGCACATAATAATCACTCAATAAATATCACGGATTGATCGACTGATTGATACATCCAGGGAATGTCCCTCCCTTTCCCCCTGGAGTGGATCACGTCTCTTTCTCTTCTCCCAGAGAGTTTGCTATGAAGAGGTGCTCCAGCCCTTCCGGGATCTGAATAAGTGGGAATAAGACCGTCTGGGATTCAGAAGTAGGTTCCCTGGCTCACCCGGTGTTCACCTCCAATAAGAACATTTTATTTTTGAGGAAAATGTGCCCCAATGTACTAGAAGTAAATTATAGCGCCAAAGAAAACTGTAATACAAAAAAACCAATTACCTGGAAGGAACAGACCTGCCTAAGACATGAGTCATCAGGTAACATTTCACGTGGTATGACAAAAGTCTGTGATTAAGTTAATAAATCACATGGGTATATGGGTATAGTGTACCCGCACAGCTCCCCTTCCCGCCACACTCATGCCCATAGCGGTCCCTGGCACACTGATGAGGGCTCTGCCTGGGCTGGAATTCCAAGACCTACCCTGAGTTGAGCCCAATCCCAAGGAGCGTCAATCCCAACTCAGGCCGCCATTCACTTTTCTTGGCCTGGTCCTCAAATGCCTTGTGTGGGAGGAGGAGTCACCCACTCTTAATGCCCACCACATGTGTGGCTGGGCTGAGTGCACCTCTGGGATCGGTAATTCTAATAGGCAGCATGAAACAGCAAGGCTTAGTGAGAAGCAGTATGGCTTTGTGAATAGAGCATGGGCCTGAGGGTCAGAAGGACCTGGGTTCTAATCCTGCCTCCACCACATGTCTGCTGCGTGACCTTGAGCAAGTCACTTCTCTGGGCCTCGGTTACCTCATCTGTAAAGTGGAGATTAAGACTGAGCCCCAGGTGGGACTGTGTCTGGTCTGATTAACTTGTAATAATGATGATAATAATAATAATGGCATTTATTAAGCACTTACTATGTGCAAAGCACTGTTCTAAGCGCCGGGGAGGTTACAAGGTGATCAGGTTGTCCCACGGGGGGCTCACAGTCTTAATCCCCATTTTACAGATGAGGTAACTGAGAGAAATAATAATGATGGCATTTGTTAAGCGCTTACTATGTGCAAAGCACTTTTCTAAGTGCTGCGGGGGGGGGGGGGATACAGTGTGATCAAGTTGTCCCACGTGGGGCTCACAGTCTTAATCCCCATTTTTACAGATGAGGGAACTGAGGCTCAGAGAAGTTAAGTGACTTGCCCAAGGTCACACAGCAGACTCGTGGTGGAGACTAGATTCGAACCCCTGACCTCTGACTCCAAAGCCCGTGCTCTTTCCACTGAGCCACGAGAGAAGTTAAGTGACTTGCCCAAAGTCACACAGCTGACAATTGGCAGATCTGGGATTTGAACCTATGAACTCTGACTCCAAAGTCCGTGCTCTTTCCACTGAGCCACGCTGTTGTATCTACCCCAGCGCATGGAACAGTGCTTTGCACATAGTAAGCACTGGACAAAGACCATAATTATTATTATTAGGCACACCCGGCCTTCTGTGCACCGCACATTGCAGACGGCTGCAGCTATCATGTCGGCCCCCGCAAGGCCTCCAGGATGCCCAGTAGCAAAGGAAGGGGTGTGGAAAAGGACCCTAAGCTACCTCACTCATGTCCAGCCCATCTTTTTGTTCCTGTGCTGAGCCCAGGCCACAGGTTAGGACAGGCTGAGGACAGGACAAATAAAGGGTCTCTTGTCAAGAGAGAGGGATGAACCTCAGTCACAAAGAGTCGAGAACCTGCAGCGAGAAATTGATAACAGTGCTAGTGACTTGCACAGGGCCACTCATATTCTAATGTCTCTGCCCACCATGTTCTCACTGGGGCACTTGTGGGAGAAGGGAGACAGGAGAGCAATACGGTGCATGCGCAGTCTTCACCCTCATCAGCCAGCGACGGTAGAACCCGGACTAGAGCCCAGGTCCCCAGAGTCCCGGGGCAGGGCCCGTCGGGGCATTGGTCTAGTTGGAACAGGTGGTGTGGTTGAAGTGTGAAAGGGTGTTGCCCAGGTGGCTTGCGAGAGAGAGATGGGGACAGAGCTTGGACATCTAGGACAGCTATGTGGAACTTGCTGGTGGCAAGTTCCGTTCAATGCCCAACTAAGCCTCCATTTCCCTTACTCCCTCTTCCTTCTGCATGACCTATGGACTTGGCTCTGGACCCTTTAAGCACTTGATATTCAGCCTCAGCCCCACCCCATATTATCCATCAATAATTTTAATATCTGTCTCCCACTCCAGACTGTAAGCTCCTTGTGGACAGGGAACATGTCTACTCTGTTGCACTGCAGTCTCCCAAGCACCACTTAGTACACTGCTCTGCACAAAATAAGCACTCAGTAAATACCACTAATTGATTCATCACTCACACTCAGATGCAAGTAGTCATCCACCCAGCTACACAGATCCAGCAAGACATCAACACCACCGCCTACAGAGGCACACAGATGCAGCTCCTCTAATTCGCACACATACATCATCATCATCATCAATCGTATTTATTGAGCGCTTACTATGTGCAGAGCACTGTACTAAGCGCTTGGGAAGTACAAATTGGCAACATATAGAGACAGTCCCTACCCAACAGTGGGCTCACAGTCTAAAAGGGGGAGACAGAGAACAAAACCAAACATACTAACAAAATAAAATAAATAGAACAGATATGTACAAATAAAATAGAGTAATAAATATGTACAAAATATGTACATACACATTCATTCATTCATTCATTCATTCATTCAATCAATCGTATTACATATAGCCCCAGCCACACACCAGTCACGTGTTTGGCAGCTTCCAGGTCGCAGACCTTCCCGTTTCCTGCACTTAAAAGCCATTAACATGTGTGAACAATGACAAGGACACGCTTCTACAGCCCAAGTTGCAGAAGTGGCACATTCCCTGCTGGCCAAGATTCAGCTACTCTTCCCTAACTGCTCCTGATCCCTCACTGATGAAATCGAAACCAGTTCCCATCAAAAACCATTATAGGCCAGGAGGCCAGGCTGCTTCCCCAACCCCTCTCGTTATTTTCATTCCCCGTGTTTCGTTGCTTCAGTCTGAAACTGCTGCTAGGCTGGCAACATCAGCTGCGTACAAACTAGAGTACTCAGTAGGCTCCGCAGAGGCACCTGGGCTGCTCACACCTATGCCAAGGAGCCCAGGTTCAAAGTCAAGATGCCTTGTAGCTTGAGGAGTCACATCTAGTTTGGGGAGATGTGAAATTTCATCTTTGCTCTGCTCCACATATACTGTACTCTCCCAAGCGCTTAAGTTCAGTGCTCTGCACACAGTAAACGCTCAATAAATACGATTGACTGACTGAGGGTCAGGTGAGATGTCTCCATAGGAAAAGACCCTCAGTCTGCTGACAAAAGCCCTGGGGGCACCTGACTGTAAACTGTAAACTTCGAGCAAGTCACTTCCCCATCCTACTCCGTTGTCCGGTTTGTAAAATGGGGAAAACCGTGCAATAAAACACCCTCCTTTCTGCCTCCCAGGAAAGGGAGAAAGAGAGCGGGGAAGACAGGGTCGGAGTCACAGGACGGATCAGGCTTTGAGCAATGTGGGGGAAAATATGCTGATACAATCACCAGGTTTCCTTTGTTATTCCCCACTAGAGGAAGTCCAGTAGTCCAGACTTTGTCTGGGCTGGTGCCTGAATGATTGAACTGCTTGGGCGAAGGACACGGAAAAGAGACTTTCTAGGTGGACTGTTCCAGGGTGAAATATTCAGAGCTTTATTGAAATTACGCATCTTTTGAAGCCTCCTGTGGCCCCCATCCAAAGGCTCAGGTCAATTCCTCTCTGGCCCTAAAGAACCCCCCTAAGATGAGGGGCAGCCATTCCCCGCCTCAAGATCACACAGAGGGCCTCTCAAGATTCTTCCTCCCAGCCCCAGCTTTCTCTGTTAAAAATGGTGTGGAGCAAATAAAACAGCAAGCAACTTTGTTAGGACTGAATAAAGAACAAGCAATTTCCATGATAGGTGACTTCAATTACAAACGAAATCCACACCGCTCATTTATCACTCCAGCCAAAGCTCTCTCAGAGTCTCACAATCAAGAAGCCATAGAAAATTCCCCAGAATCATGCCTCCCCAGCCAGGCATTTTCTAGGGGCCAAGAGGGTTCTGGTTCTTGGTGTAAAAATGTGTACTCCTTTATTTATTCTGACTGCTATCGATGTACATAATTTTAAGGTTGTCTCCAGGATTAAAGTAAAAGCTCTCTTCCTTCCTTCTCTTTTCTTTCTTTCTTTTCCTTCTTCTCCCCCTCTAGGCTCTGACCTCACTGAGGCATGGGCAGGGACCATGTCTATCCGCTCTGTTGTACTGTACCTTCCCAAGCACTTAGTACAGTGCTCTGTACACAGTAAGTGCTCAGTAAACATCATTGATTGGTGCTGTACTTTCCAAGCACCTAGGACAGTGCCCCACATCAAGTGAGTGCTCAAAAAGTGCTCCTATCACTGCTGGAGACGTGATTGGCGACGAGCAGCCAAGGCCCGCTGGGGAAAGAGGGCAGCAGCTCCCCTTCCAGAGCTAAAGGCCTCATCTCCGTTTCCTCCTTACAACACTAAAGAGGCAGCAAAGAAATCCTTCTAGCCTGGGAGGCCCAAAGGATATAGAAGAGAGTTAAGCCAGCAGGTGTGTCCTGCCTCCGGGAAACAGCTAGGGCCTCCGATTCTTCCAGCTAACTTCTTCCCAGACACTTGCCTGCTTGTTAGGAGAGGTAGAGGGTTGGAAGCCTAAGTGCCAATTTTTCACTGTAGTTAAAAGGATGGGGGCTGGGAGGGGCAGGCTTCAGAGAGATAATTGGCCACCGTTTGGAGTCTTCCCAGCCCTGTTTGGAAACTCTTGAGTCTTGTCAGAGACCTGGGATGGGGAGGGCTAGGAGTCAAGTTCGAAAAGCTGCAGGGGTGAGGATCAGGTTCAAGGGTGTTCTCCTACGGTGCCAACTTTGAAATGCTCAAATGAGCCACTCCTGACCTGTTGCTCTCCAGCTGCCCGTTTTCTGACACCGAATTGTTCTTTTTACCAAGGTGCCCCCGCCCTGAGGGTTTTCAGGGTCCCCGGTGCCTCACTTCTCTCAGTCTGGCATAATCCTTAGGCCTCTTCATGAAGTCTTAGCGAGGCCGAGAATAACGAGGATGGAATTCCCAGGCACAGGATATTTCATCCTCGGAGCAGCCGCTGACCCCCTGGGGTCTCCGCAGGCCTGGCAATATCCGCACCCAGACCAAGATCCTTCCTAAACTTCCTTCCTGTGTTGCCCTGGGTGGGAAAGAATGACAGGCTTGAACCAGGGTGAAAACAGAACTTTGTCGGCCAAGCTCAGGAGTCCGATTGAAGGGAAGGCCAGAGCTGCTGTCCGGATATCGAGTTCGCATAAGGTGTGTTTCTGAGGGAAACCCGAGGGATAGCTTTCTAATCAGAAACCTGCAGCAGCGGCCAATGATAAAGGCCGTTTCCTTCAGCCCTTCCCCTCTCCCCCTCCCCGCAACCCAGAGGAACCACGGGCAAGACACTAATGGTAGTGATTGGAAAATATGGGACTATAAAGGCAAGCGTTGGAGAGAGGTATTAATTTCCTCCTTGGGAACACGGACAACCTCTCCCTTACCCCCAAAATACACACACACACACACACACACACACACACACACACACATCTATATATATATATCCATCCTGGGGACAGATAGGAGAGCTTCAGGAGGCTAGTTGGGGTCTGAAGCCCAGTCTGGGGAATGAATACCACTCTACCCTCCCTAATTCTTCTTTTTTTAAACAACACCAACCAGATCATCAAGTTTGCTCTGCAGGGGACATCCCAGCAAAAGCCAAAAATACCCATCTGGCAAGCCAGAATGACTCTCCACATGGCAGAGCTGCATGCCACAGCCCAGATTCCAGGGACATATGGAAGGACCCAATGAAGCAGAGAGCCTGGGATGGTGGAAAAGTTAATTACCTCCTCATGTGGTCCAGAGTGACACCAGAAAAACCCCTGTGCTCATAATGATACTTTGTGGCATCTGTCCAAGGCGATTCGTCGGATGCTTGCTTTTCCTCAAAAACAATGCAATGAATGCAAAAGAGGAAGGAGAACAAGGATTTAAGGTCAGAGTCAGAAGGACCTGGGTTCTAATTCTGGCTCTGTCACTTGTCTGCTGGGCAACCTTGGGCACTTCTCTGTGCTTCAGTTACCTTATTTGTAAAATGGGGATTAAAATTGTGATTGTGCGAAACACCACAATTATGGGGATTAATACCATGAGCCCCATGCGAGGCATGGACTGTACCCAACCTGATTAGCTTGTATCTACCCCAGCACTTAGAACAGTGCCTGGCACATGGCAAGTGCTTAACAAATACCATTAAAAAACAAAAAATGAAATTATAGTCTAGAGGGATGGACTGGTTGATCAGAGAATCTGGGCTCTGCCAGTATGACTTGGGGCAAGTCTTTCAGCTCTCAGTGCCTTAGTTTACACATCTGTTAAATGGGAAAGTTCTCAGTTGCTTCTCACAACTCCATCCACTCTCTCTCAAGGAGATGGTGTGGATGGACAAGATCACCTGTGTAAAATCCAGTGTAAAACAGAGAGGGGCTACCGGACATGGGAATTAGGTTCCCGACATGATTTGGGTTCACTGGCCAATGGGCCCTCCATTCCCTGGGAGAAGCAGCATGGCCTACGAGAAGCAATATGACAATGAAAAGAGCATGGGCCCAGGAGTCAAAAGGCCTGGGTTCTAATCCCTGCTCTGCCAATTACATGCTGTGTGACCTTGGACAGGTCACTTCATTTCTCTGTGCCTCAGTTTCCTCAACTGTAAAATGGGGATTAAATCCTATTGCCTCCTACTTAGTAATAACTGTGGTATTTGTTAAGCGCTCACTAATGTGCCAGGCACTGTACTGGGGTGGATACAAGCAAATTGAGTTAGGCACAGTCCCTGTCCCACATGGGGCTCACAGTCTTAATCCCCATTTTACAGATGAGGTCAATCAATCGTATTTATTGAGCACTTACTGTGTGCAGAGCACTGTATTAAGCACTTAAGGTCACTGAGGCCCAGAGAATAATAATAATGATGATGGCATTTATTAAGCACTTACTATGTGCAAAGCACTCTTCTAAGCACTGGGGAGGTTACAAGATGATCAGGTTGTCCCATGGGGGGCTCACAGTCTTAATCCCCATTTTACAGATGAGGTAACTGAGGCTCAGAAAAGTTAAGTGACTTGCCCAAAGTCCCACAGCTGACAAGTGGCGGAGCCGGGATTTGAACCCATGACCTCTGATTCCCAAGCCCATGCTCTTTTCCACTGAGCCACGCTGCTTCTCTGAGAAGTGACTTGTCCAAGGTCACACAGCAGACAAGTGGCAGAGCCGGGATTAGAACCCAGGTCCTTCTGTCTCCCAAGCCAGTACTCTGTGCTAGTCCACAGTGCTTAGACTGTGAATCCCATGAGAGACAGGGATTGTGTCCCACCTGATTAGCCTGTATCTACCCCGGCGCTTAGAGCAGCGCTTGACACACAGTAGGTGCTTGGCAGATACCCTAAAGAATGGGGCGGCAGGGACACTGGCCCCCTGAGAAGAGCCGAGCCACACCTTAGACACCGCACACTAAGGCCAGCACACAGGGAATGAACACAGTGTGTACCAGGGCATTGCTAGGGCCCAGCCTTGACTACCCCAGAGTTGGCCTTTCATACGCCAGAGTCCAAAATAAAATCAAAATTGTAGGCATGTTAACTTCAACACTGTACAGTCCTAGGAGGTTACTCTTTCAAATAGACTTTAGGCAGTCAGGGTCCTTGGTAATGTGCCAATAATATCGCCACACATGAAAAGCCATTCCGAATTAAAAATGTAAGGTTAGGGAGCTTGGTTGACGCTTGGTGCACCTCATTGCAAACAAAGCCCTGAGATGGGGATTTCCCTCGAGAAGAACAGGTTTCCTCTTCTGGCACACGGCTGGGGACATTATCCTTGGGTTCGCCCCAGGACCCTGGTATCCGCAGGTACCGCCCCTTGGTTTGGCCCAGGAAACCACCACCAGTGTGGGTTCTTTGAAGTGCTGGGAGGCCCTGTGCTCCCACAGTGTCAAAGCCTGCTCCCCGGGTTGGGAACCCTTCCTGGAGGGTGAGGAGCGTCAGGACAATGGGGGACTAAAAACTCTGATCCCTGCTTTGGTCACCGCTCAGCTCCAGAGTCTCCTGCTGCCTGGCCGGGGAAGCCTGGGGTTTGCCCAGGAACTAGGCTGGAGCAGTGGTGGTTTCCACAAGACATCCCTAGCATGGGCTTGCTGCTAGACTAAACTCACTGTGGCAGGGAACGCGTCTAGCAGCTGTTATATTGTACTTAGTTCAGTGCTCTGTACACAGTAAGTGTTCAATAAATACACTATACTCTCCCAAGAACTTAGTACAGTGCTCTGCACCCAGTAAGCGCTCAATAAATGTGATCGACAATGAAAAAAGGAGGCAGGGAGAGAGGCTCTGCTCCTGCAAAGAATTTTAGGATTTCAGCCCCACCTGGTGTAGCAAAATGAAAGCCTCAAAGGAGAGAGGTCATCAATGCTTTTGCTTTTCACCATTCACCCCACAGTGCACTGTCTTGATCTGTGAGCTGGAAAAGAACGTTCTTGAGGTGAACTGGGGTAGTTCGGAAGGCAGTAGGTGATAGTCAGCCTCCGTCCCATTTAAAAAACCCCACCAGTATTCAGAAGGGTCCTCTTCCTTCTCCTCCTTCCCATCCCCATGTCGTCTGTTTCCTAGCTTTGCACCTAGGAGAGAAACTTCTTCCAAACTCCCAACTCAGACTTCTTCTCCACCTCCCTGACTGCCACTTCCACAGCCCAGAGAGAAGCTGCGGAGGCCCTGCCTGCCTGCTATTCATTCATTCATTCAATCATATTTATTAAGCGCTTACTGTGTGCAGAGCACTGTACTAAGCGCTTGGGAAGTACCAGTTGGCAACATATAGAGATGGTCCCTTCCCAACAGTGAGCTCACAGTCTAGAAGGTCTCTCGCAGAGAAGCAGCGTGGCTCAGTGGAAAGAGGTCGGGCTTTGGAGTCAGAGGTCATGGGTTCGAATCCCGGCTCCGCCAATTGCCAGCTGTGTGACTTTGGGCAAGTCACTTCACTTCTCTGTGCCTCAGTTCCCTCATCTGTAAAATGGGGATGAAGACTGTGAGCCCCCTGTGGGATAGCCTGATTACCTTGTAACCTCCCCAGTGCTTAGAACAGTGCTTTGCACATAGTAAGCGCTTAATAAATGCTATCATTATTATTATTATTATTATGAGAAGGGGGAGACAGACAACAAAACGAAACATGTTAACAAAATAAAATAAATAGAATACAGACCTAAGAAGAGGATAATTTTAATTACAATAATAATAACAATGATGGCATTTGTTCAGCGCTTACTATGTGCAAAGCACTGTTCTAAGCGCTGGGGAGGTTACAAGGTGATCAGTTTGTCCCACGGGGGGCTCTTAGTCAATCCCCATTTTACAGATGAGGTAACTGAGGCTCAGAGAAGTTAAGTGACTTGTGTCTCGCTGATAGGCTGACCAGCTTAGCCGTCTCTCTCCCGCTGTTCTTTTAATAAACTGTAACTCCAGCCCAAAGTCTCTGATTGAGGGAGGAGAGCTACAGGACAGATCTGTACCCTTAACACAGATGCTGCCTAAAGGCTGGGGGTGTCTGCTATTTCCCCCCCCCAGGGACCTGAGCCAAATCCAGTTTCCCTCAGAGGTCTGGACCGGCCTGGGTCATTCCTGGAAGACCAGGACAGACTGAAGCCTTCTCAGGGTAACCAAGTCACCGAAGAAATTCAGGAAGAGGGAACGCGGGCCAAGAGCTTCTCAGATCATCATTTCCCTCTCTCCGCCTGCAACTTCTCACGTAGTCCCTGACAGAGAGGAAGACCCTGATCCCACCTCTGCCAGCTTCTTTCTATCCAGCTAGGGGATTTATGGTGCTTCTGAAGCACCCAGATTTTAAAGAAGAAGAAGCCCAACCTCTTCTTTCAATGAGAAGTCTCGATTCCCATTTGCGTTCCTTCCAAGAGCTAAACCAAGACCCAGATCGGCTAAACTAAGACCCAGGACTCTCCTCCCCTCTCTCGTGAATCCAGATTCTGCAGAATGGGCTCCCGATTGGGCATTGGTGGAGGGAAGATGGGAAGGAGTAGTGGTTGCATTCACTCCCCATCACTGCCACATTCGGCCTCTTCCTGTGGTAACTTCTCGTCACTGTCGGCCACTTTGCTTGATCCAAGGGGATGAGAAGGATGCTAGAAGTTGGCCCAAGTATATTCAGGCCGGACTGCCAAACGGGAGCAGATTTGGGGACACGGAATGATTATCCCCCAACTTGTACTTCCCAAGCGCTTAGTACAGCGGTCTGCACACAGTAAGTGCTCAATAAATACAACTGAATGAATGAATCCTCTAAGGGGTTTATCAGGCTGGTACTCTTCTTCATCTCCTTTGCTTCTTCAATGAATCCCACCCCATTCTGCCCCAGGGGAGTGTGATTGTCCAAGTAATTCTACAAAGCTCGAATCATTTCTATTAAAAATAGCTCCACTTCCCCGCTTTGTTCTGATTCCTTTGAGCAGGTGTTGTTGGATAATCCAATGCCCAGCTGCAGTAAGCTGTCATTGAAAAGGCCAGAAGCCCAGACACAAGGAAGCTGGACTCAGTTCTAAGAAAAGTACAGGTGGGAAAAGGCAGCGGAGAGTCCAGCTCAGAGCTGTTTTCACAGGCAATGGCCCTGACACTAATGTGAGCAACGTCTCTGGTTGGTTGTGCAAACCCCTGTGCTCCAGTTCTGATTCAACTTGTACTTCCCAAGCGCTTAGTACAGTGCTCTGCACACAGTAAGCGCTCAATAAATACGATTGATTGATTGATTCACCCCTGGATGAGCTTGGGGTGCCAATCCCAGCCACAAGTCTCACAGGTCTTACGAGAATCAATCAATCAATCATATTTATTGAGTACTTACTGTGTGCAGAGCACTGTACTAAGCGCTTGGGAAGTACAAGTTGGCAACAGATAGAGAAGCAGCACGGTCTAGTGGATAGAGCACGGGCCTGTGAGTCAGAGGACCTGGGTTCTAATCCCTTCTCCGCCTTGTTAAGAGAATCACTCAGGTTCTGACAGTTGATGGTTCTGACAGTTATGTTGCCGACTTGAAATAATAAAATAATAATAATAATAATAGCATTTATTAAGCACTTACTATGTGCAAAGCACTGTTCTAAGCGCCGGGGAGGTTACAAGCTGATCAGGTTGTCCCACGGGGGGGCTCACAGTCTTAATCCCCATTTTACAGATGAGGCAACTGAGGCACAGAGAAGTTAAGTGACTTGCCCAAAGTCACACAGCTGACTTTGGTAGAGTAGGGATTTGAACCCAGGACCTCTGATTCCAAAGCCCGGGCTCTTTCCACTGGGCCATGCTGCTTGATCCCGGGCCTGTGCTACACCAGGCTACACTGCTTCTCTGTACAATGGATCTGTCTTTGAGCTTTGGGGTAGACTACCCAGTACTCCAGATTTTCGCTCTTGTTGCCGTTTGTGAAACACCCATCCAAACCCTTCTTAATAATTGTGGTGTTTCTTATGTGCCAACACTGTACTAAACCCCGGGGCTGAAGTAAGGGAGAACAGTTATTGAATCCCCATCTTTATAGAGCAGGAAACTGAGGCCCAGATAAACGAGTGCCTTGCCCAAGGGATTTTAGAACCTAGGTCCTGACTCCTAGACAGAGGCTCTTTCCACTAGGCCACACGGCTTCTGGAATCCAACGCTTTCTTGCCCAAACCATCTCCCACACAACGTGGAGACTTCAATCTCATCCCTTCAGAGGGAAAAGAACTAACCTTCTCAGGATTTCCTTGGGCAGACATTGCTCCATCCGCCGAACTTCCTGGCTGCCCTTCTGGAGAGTCGGCTGGATCCAGAGTTATCCCAAGAAGGGACAGGAGAACGGGAGGCTGATTGGTTAGGGATGCTCACTTCCAGGTGGCAATGCCCCCACCAACTATCTGAAGTGGACTCCCAGACTTGCTATTGTACTTCCCAAGCGCTCTCTGCCCACAGTAAGTGCTCAATAAATGTGATTGAATGAATGGATGAATGAATGAATGATGGAGTCTCCCATCAGGCACGGCAGGAGAGCCTCGGTCCTGAGGCTCCGGGATCGAGAATCCACCCGGAGGAATTGATTATAGTACTAGTGGCTTGCACTGTGCCACCTGCGCTCCCTCATCCCTGCTATCCCATTGGCGTGCAGAGTTCAATGGGTGAGTAGGTGCTTGAAAGCAGCAGCAGGGCCTAGTGGAAAGAGCCCGGGCCTGGGAGCCGGATGACCTGGTTTCTAATTCCACCTCCACCCTTTCTCTTGTACCTTGAGCAAGCCGCTTAACTTTTCTGTGCCTCAGTTTCCTCATCTGTATAATGGAGATTAAGTCCTATTCCTCCTACTTAGACTGTGAGCCCCATGTGGACAGGGACTGTTTCCAACCCAATTACACCTTGTACTTACTCCAGTGCTCTGTACAGTGGTTGGCACAAAGCAAGAGCTTAACGAATCCCACCATTATTAGGTGGGCAGGGGTGCAGTACATGGAGAAGCAACATGGCTTAGTGGCCTGGGAGTCAGAAGGACCTGGGTTCTAATTCTGCCTCCACCACATGTCTGCTGGTGACCTTGGGGAAGTGATTTACCTTCTCTGGGCCCCAGTATTCTCATTTGTAAAATGGAGATTAAGACTGTGAGTCCCATGTGGGACATGGATTGTGTCCAACCTGACTTGCATCTACCTCAGCGCTTAGAGCAGTGTTTGACATACAGTAAGCGCTTAACAAGTGCTTGAGAAGCAGCGTGGTTCAGTGGAGAGAGCATGGGTTTTGGGGTCAGAGGTCATGGGTTCACATCCGGCTCTGCCAATTGTCAGCAGTGTGACTTTGGGCAAGTCACTTAACTTCTCTGTGCCTCAGTTACCTCATCTGTAAAATGGGGATTAAGACTGTGAGCCCCCGGTGGGCCAACCTAATCACCTTATAACCTCCCCAGCGCTTAGAACAGTGCTTTGCACATAGTAAGCGCTTAATAAATGCCAAAAAAAGTCCCATAATAGCAATAATAACTATTACTATGGAGAAGTGCATGTGTGGACTCCACCCACGTTAGCCAGCTGCAGGCCAATGCAGATTCCCACTGGGCAAACAGCAGGGCACAGTCAGACTACCACCATCCAAAAGGTTAGTCCAGTTTCTGGGATGCCAGGCCACTGGGTCAAACTTTTGGGAAGTGATGATGTTTCATACATAGCATGACAAAGAGATGTCAGGCACGGGCCAGAAGTCCTGCCATTGCTCCTTCCACAAAAGGGCAAAACGGGCATCTCGCCCTTTAGGTTGCTCTGTAAATGCCCAAATTCCTTCTGGGTAGTCCAACCCTGGGTGGGCCCAGCCTCCAGGTGGTGGAAAGAAAGGCTCAATTGGAGAGAAGAAGGAAGTTGCAGAAGGGCCCATGCAGCGGACAAGAGGTGAAGGTCAAGGCCCACTTCCCCACTTATTTGATCCAAATGCAGGGAGAAATAACAGTCCTGAGTTTAGCTCACAACTTTTTCAGGAAACAAAACCCCACATTAGCATCATAAAGGGCTTCAGGCCCTGAGGCGGCCTGCTGGGGTCAACGGAATTAAAATGACAGACTAAAATAGCAGGATGAGTTGAAGTACAAGCTCATTCTCCAACAAAACGCCTAGCCACCATGGGTTATCCAAAGGGAAAATTTCCCCAGCTGCTCCTCCAAAAGCAATCAGGGACCCCAGCTGGATTGTCTATATGTGCTCTGTGTGTTTCAGCGCATCCTGACGTTGGTGCTAAATCCTCATTGCGGCTTAGGTTGCTGGCTTTTTCACACACTCGCAATCCCCTCACATAAGGATACATGTGCTGATGCAGACATTACATTCACCAGTCACCCGCATTATTCTTTAGCTTACACACAGTAACGTTACTACTACCTATCCACGTACTCAGGTGAGCGTACCGTCATGCATACGATCCCACTTCATCATCATCATCATCAATCGTATTTATTGAGCGCTTACTGGGTGCAGAGCACTGTACTAAGCGATTGGGAAGTACAAGTTTGCAACATACAGAGACAGTCCCTACCCAACAGCTGGCTCACAGTCTAAAAGGGGGAGACAGAGAACAAACCCAAACATACTAACAAAATAAAATAAATAGAATAGATATGTACAAGATAAATAAATAAATAGAGTAATAAATATGTACAAACATATATACATATATACAGGTGCTGTGGGGAAGGGAAGGAGGTAAGATGGGGGGATGGAGAGGGGGACAAGGGGGAGAGGAAGGAAGGGGCTCAGTCTGGGAAGGCCTCCTGAAGGAGGTGAGCTCTCAGTAGGGCCTTGAAGGGAGGAAGAGAGCTAATCGTAAGCCACTTATATCGTAACAAAGACATTCAGATTTTCTCTGTACTTTTCCCCCTTGTAAATGATGGAGAGTCTGCCTTATAAAAGCCTCAGCATCTATGGGCCTATAGAATAATAATAATGGTAATAATGGTATTTGTTAAGCACTTACTATGTGCCAACCACTGTTCTAAGCGCTGGATAATAATGATGGTATTTGTTAAGCATTTACTCTGTACCAAGCACTGTTCTAAGCACTGGGGGAGATAAAACGTCATCAGACTGTCCCACGCGGGGCTCACAGTCTTAATCCCCATTTTACAGAGGAGGTAACTGAGGCCCAGAGAAGTGACTTTGCCCAAAGCCACCCAGCTGACAAGTGGCAGGGCCGGGATTAGAACCCACGACCTCTGACTCCCAAGCCTGGGCTCGTTCCACTGAGCCACGCTGCCATTTGTCGAAGAGAGTACGGGGAAAATAATAACGGAAAAATAATCGGAAAAGGAAAAATCTAGGCATACCTTAAAACAACTGGGCAAATTAGAATGACCTATAAGGCTTCAGAAGAAATTATACTGGGCCTAAAAGAAGCCAGGCTACAGGAAAAGGTGAATTTGCATACAAATTGAAAATATAATCCCCAGCACTGGTCCCATCCCTCAGGGGACAAAGCTCAGGACTAAAGCTTTGATCAGTGTGGGAAGGGCTGGGAAAATTTAACATGTGGGATCAAAATATTTAACCATCTGCCAAGATGGATTGACCCCTTTCAGGATCGCACCTGGCGAGTTTCCAGTGCTCTATCAATCTTGGCGCGGGACGGAGGGTCAAGGAGAGGCACACCCATTCCATTCCTAGATTGGGCAAGTGTGCAAGTGGAGAGGCCAGTGGAAGGCATTCTGCTGCAAGTCAAAACTCACTTGTGCTGGGCAGCAGCAGCATGGGGGAGAGACTAGGGTGGAGACTCAAGTTTACTGCACAGAAGGAGGCCATGGTAATCCGCTTCCGTATCTTTACCAAGAAAACTCTATGGATACATGGCCAGAATGTTTGCAGATGGAGGTGGGGCGTTCTAGGAGAGATGTGTCCATGGAGTCGCTATAGGTCAGAGACGACTCGATAGCATAAAACAAGATGGATTGAAATCTAGCCCAAGAAAAGAGAGACTGGGAGTTCCTTTTTCTTCATGGTATTTGTAAAGTGCTTACTACATGTCAAGCACTGTTCCAGCACTGGGGTAAATACGAGTGAACTAGGTTGGACACAGTCCCTGTGTCACATGGGACTTCGAGTTTTAAGTAGGAGGGAGAACAGGAGAACTGAGGCACAGAGAATTAAGTGACTTGCCCAAGGTCACCCAGCAGACAGGTGTTGGAGGCTGGATTAGAACCCAGGCCCTCTGGATCCTAGACTCCTGCTGTTTCCTCTAGGCCATGCTGCTTCTTTAGATGAGAAGGGCTGCTCCTCAGATGGGAAATAGATTCTTGGGGTGGGGAAAAGGTGGGGGTTCATAAAAAGGAGTTAGTGAGCCACATAGCCTAGTGGAAGGAACTCAGGCCTGGGGGTCAGGACACTAGGATTCTAGTCCCAGCTCTGCCACTTGTCTTTCATGTGACCTTGGGCAAGTCACTTAATAATAATAATAATAATGATGGCATTTGTTAAGCGGTTACTATGTGCAAAGCACTGTTCTAAGCGCTGGGGGGATACAATGTGATCAAGTTGTCCCACGTAGGGCTCACAGTCTTAATCCCCATTTTTACAGATGAGGGAACTGAGGCTCGGAGAAGTGAAGTGACTTGCCCAAGGTCACAGAGCAGACTTGTGGTGGAGCTGGGATTCGAACCCACGACCTCTGACTCCAAAGCCCGGGCTCTTTCCACTGAGCCACCCTGCTTCTCTCAACTTCTATGGGCCTCAAGTTCCTCACCCACTCTCCCTTTCTCTTAGATTCTGAGCTCTGGGTGGGACAGGGACTGCTTGACCTGAATATTTTGCACGTGAATGGTAGTAGTAATAATGATAGTATTTTCAAAGCTTAAAAATATTAATAATATAATTGTCCTTAATAATAAGTAAGCTCTGGGGTAGATACACCACAATCAGATCAGACACGGTTCCTTTCCTAAGGAGGGGACAGAGAACAGGTATTCAATCCCCATTTTACAGATGAGGAAACAGACACGGAGAGGTCAATGACTAGACTGAGGTCTTTCAGCAGTCAAGTGGCAGAGCCAGAATAAGAACCCAAGTCTCTCGATTCTCAGCCCTGTGCTCTTTCTACTATTCATTCATTCAATCGTATTTATTGAGCGCTTACTATGAGCAGAGCACTGAACTAAGCGCTTGGGAAGTACAAGTTGGCAACATATAGAGACGGTCCCTGCCCAACAGCGGGATCACAGTCTAGAAGGGGGAGACGGAGAACAAACCAAACATATTAACAAACTAAAATAAATAGAATAAATATGTACAAATAAAATAGAGTAATAAATATGTACAAACATATATACATATATACAGGTGCTGTGGGGAGGGGAAGGAGGTAGGGTGGGGGGATTCGTTCATTCAGTCGTATTTATTCTAGCACTGTTGCTTCTCTTAGGAATCAGCTACTAGTTTCCTTTTTACGAAACGGAGGCAGATTTCCAGGGAACGGTGAGGTACTAGGCTGGTGTTTCTGTCCAGTCCGTTTGGAGCTGGTAAGGACAGCTAGTTGATGCCCTAATTGATTTACTGAGAACCCCCAGGTTCTGGATCTAGCCCCCCCGTCTCACCAGCCTGAAGGCAGGGAATACCCGAGAGAGAAAAACCAGCAAAAGATGACTGAGTTGGGTCATATACCATCTCCCTGGACTCTGAACTGACAGGACCCCTGAAGAGAAAGACTTTGCTACTCAGGAGAGACTGAAGAGATGGCTATCGACCTGGAAGAGCAGAAGAGTTTTAAAGATCGATTTGATGGCAGGTGCATTAGAAAGGAACGGAAAACACGTAAGCTCTCATTTAACACCGATCCCATCTGAAGTCACCGTGGGCTAAATGAGACCTGTTTTGATTGAGAAACCTAATTAATGCTGCTTGCCTACAGTCAATGCAGCGTGGCTCAGTGGAAACGGCCAGGGCTTGGGAGTCAGAGGTCATGGGTTCTAATCCTGGCTCTGCCACTTGTCAGCTGTGTGACTTTGGGTAAGTCACTTAACTTCATCATCATCAATCATATTTATTGAGCGCTTACTATGTGCAGAGCACTGTACCATGCGCTTGGGAAGTACAAATTGGCAACATATAGAGACAGTCCCTACCCAACATTTGGCTCACAGTCTAAAAGGGGGAGACAACTTCTCTGTGCCTCACTTACCTCATCTGTAAAATGGGGATTAAGACTGTGAGCCCCATGTGGGACAACCTGAGCAGCATGGCTCAGTGGAAAGAGCCCGGGCTTGGGAGTCAGAGGTCACGGGTTCTAATCCCGGCTCTGCCACTTGTCATCTGTGTGACTTTGGGCAAGTCACTTCACTTCTCTGGGCCTCAGTTACCTCAACTGTAAAATGGGGATTAAGACTGTGAGCCCCACGTGGGACAACCTGATTTCCTTATATCCCCCCAGCGCTTAGAACAGTGCTTGGCACATAGTAAGTGCTTAACAAATACCACAATTATTATTATTGTAAGCCCTCAGCGCTTAGAATAGTGCTTTGCACATAGTAAGCGCTTAACAAATGCCATCATTATTATTATTATTACTGGGGAAGAAACTATGACTTGGAGAACAAAGTCTTTAGAAGGGGAGGGAGACTAGTTAGCTCGGAAGAAAAGGAAGAGTGGTTTGGAGGCACTGATGCAGTGTCAGAGCAGAATGCAGGGAACCAGCTCCCCCATTCTGCTGCCACTGACACCGGGAGTGAGGGAGGACAAAATGGGAATTATTGTCTCTGGGACAGACCAGATCCTGTCAGAGTTCACTCCCTATAAAGACACAAACGTCCCCTGAAGCGGGAGATAAGGATAAGTATAATACTGCTCTCAGCCCTTGAGCTCTGCCAAGATAATCAGGGTAATTAAATCTTGGGCACAAATGGATCATCTCTTTCATACCTGTGGGATGATGCTGCTACTCTTGGCTAGTCCAGGTCAATAGTTTTGAAGCCCAGGAATTGGGAAGGAAGAGAGGCACCTGGGAAGCTTCTCTCTGTCCCTTGTTAACCCATTTCTAAATCCAACCTCTGCTCCCTCCACCTGGCTACCAGCCAGGCAGTTGAGTCCCAAGGCTACAGGCAGCAGTCAGTCCATTGTATTGATCGAACATTTACTCTGTGCAGAGCACTGTACTAAGTGCTTGGGAGAATACAATGCAACAATAAGCAGACACATTCCCTGCTCACAACAAGCTTACAGTCTAGCAGGGGAGACAGACATTAATATAAATAAATTACAGATATGTACATAAGTGCTGTGGGGCTAGGAAGGAGGATGAATCAAAGGAGCAGGTCAGGGGGCTCACGGTTTTAATCTCCATTTTACGGATGAGGTCACTGAGGCCCAGAGAAGTTAAGTGACTTGCCCAAAGTCACACAGCTGACAGTTGTTCTATCTGTTCAGCACTTACTAGGTACTGGGCGCTGTACTGAGCGCTGTTGGGGGGGGAGATCCGAGCTAATCAGCTCGGACACAGTCCCTTTCCAACGTGGGGCTCACCCTCTTCATTGCCATCGTGGCTCAGTGGAAAGAGCCCGGGCTTTGGAGTCAGAGGTCATGGTTTCAAATTCCGGCTCCGCCGACTGTCATCTGTGTGACTTTGGGCAAGTCGCTTCACTTCTCTGGGCCTCATCTGGAAAATGGGGATGAAGACTGTGAGCCCCCCCGTGGGCCAACCTGATCACCTTGTAACCTCCCCAGCGCTTAGAATGGTGCTTTGCACATAGTAAGCGCTTAATAAATGCCATTATTATTATTATTATTAGGGTGACGCAGATGGGAGTGGGAGACGAGGAAAGGAGGGCTTAGTCAAGGAAAGACTCTTGGAGGAGATGTGTCTTCAGTAAGGCTTTGAAGGTGGGGAAGAGTAATTGTGTGTTAGATGTGAAGAGGGAGGGCGTACCAGGCCAGAGGCAGGACATGGGTGAGAGTTTGGCGGCGAGATAGACGAGATCAAGGTAAAGTAAGAAGATTGGCAATAGGGGAGTGAAGTGTGTGGGCTGGGCTGTAGTAGGAGAGTAGTGAGGTGAGGTAGGTGGGGGCAAGGTGATTGACTGCTTTAAAGCCAATGATGAGGAGTGAAACCCACCTTTACCCAGTTGGATTTTCTCCAGACCTCAACTGTTTTGAGTCAAGCAGAAAGCTCCGAAATGGAGTCTGAACCTTATTCTGAAGCGGATTATTCCTCTTGGTTTTCTGGGAAAACCAAACTTTTCCTGTCTGTCCCATAATGCGTAGGAGTGGATGGAAGTTTAAAGAGAGAAGGTTGGGGCTAGGGCTGCTTAGAGCAGGAGTGCTCCCTAGTTGACCGAGGTGAAGGCCAGCTGCTGCCTACCCCCCCAAGGAGTTCCTCATGTTAAAGTCATCCTCCCTGGAATTCCAGGACAAACTGGTGCTTCCTGAGGGGGTAAGGGCATGGTGAAAGAGATCTACATTCCTTCAAGATGTGGGTTCTACCGACTGAACCAAACAGAGACAGGGAGAGACAGTGGTTAAGTGTGCTTGAAGTAGAGCATATCTTCGGAGAATTTTTCCACCTCCTGGGTGGTGAATCTGCACTGGGACAACCCTCCGTTCTCGTATAAAAACCTCTGGACAGTTGGAGGGATGCTTCCGTCTGGAGCCACACGTCACTAGTCCCATTTCCGTGCTCCCTCGCCGGGAACTCTGATGTTAGCACTTGACTGACCACCAGTCCTGCCCCGCAACTCCAAGGTCTGTCCCCAGACCGGGAAGCTGGAAGAGAGCTCAGCAGTGTAGTGCAGAATCCCCAGCAATCTTGAAGCAGTGTTCCCTAGTGGGTAGAGCTGGGCCTGGGAATCAGAAGGACCCGGGTTAAGCGCTTAGTACAGTGCTCTGCACACAGTAAGCGTTCAATAAATACAACTGAATAAACCCGGCTCTGCCACTGGCCTGCTGAGTGACGTCGGGAAAGTCACTTCATTTCTCTGTGTCTCAGTTATCCGTAAAACGGGGATTAAAAGTGTGATGCCCACGTGTGACAGGGATTGTGTACAACCTAATTAGCTTGTATCTACTACAGGGCTTAGTACAGCGTTTGACACAAAGTAAGCGTTTAACAAATACCACCATCATCATCTCTATATGTTGCCAACTTGTACTTCCCAAGCGCTTAGTGCAGTGCTCTGCACACAATAAGTGCTCAATAAACACGATTGATTGATTGATTGATATATGTTGCCAACTTGTACTTCCCAAGCGCTCAGTACAGTGCTCTGCACACAGTAAGCGCTCAAGAAATACGATTGATTAATTGATTGATTGCTGTGTGACCTTGGGCAAGTCTATTCCCTTCTCTAGGCCTCAGTGACCTCACCTGTATATATGTACATACGTTTGTACGTATTTATTACTGTATTCATTTATTTATTTTACTTGTACATATCTATTCTATTTATTTTATTTTGGTAATATGTTTTGTTTTGTTCTCTGTCTCCCCCTTCTAGGCTGTGAGCCCACTGTTGGGTAGGGACCGTCTCTATATGTTGCCAACTTGTACTTCCCAAGCGCTTAGTATAGTGCTCTGCACACAGTAAGCACTCAATAAATACGATTGATTGATTGATTGATCACTGAGGGCCAAGAAAAGTGTTTAATTCTCACCTTTGTATTTTCCCCAGTGCTTACTATAGCTCTTTGCACATAGGTGCTTAATACTACTGCTTCCACTACTGCAGATCAGCTCTCCTTCAAGCCACTTTCAGACCCATCAGGAGGCATATACAATGACACAGGCAATTTTAGAAACAAAAATCTACATGTGAATGAGCTCAAACAAGCCATTTGGGGCTAGTTCCAAAATCGACAACAGATTTTATCAATCCCAACCCCCTCTGAGCTGGAGTGAACAGGGAGTAGGGCTCAGTTGCCTCATTGAGAAACACAAATTGGGGTTCAGGATTTTAAAAAAAAAATTCAGCCAAAGATCAGAATTTGTGTTGATATGGCACAAATTTGCACATAGTACACGCTTAATAAATGCCAGTATTATTATTATTAAGTAGAATACTGTACTTTTCTTTCTCCCATTAACCCCCAGTCTTTGCTTTGCTCTTTTTCCTCGGGTCAAATCTGCCATCCAGTGGCCCACCACAACACACACGTACACCCACACAGACACGGGAACTGGAATTTTCCTATTTGAATTCTGCCAGTCGGCACTTCATTGAATGAGGTCGGGCATCAGGGAAGTTAAAAAAAAAAAAAAAGGTCACGGGCTTCCTTTCTCATTGTTTCTTTGGAAGAAAGGAAGTTTAAATCAAATTGGAGATGACGGAGGGGAGGGAGAATAGGCAGAAATGTGCACCCACTTCTTATGACATTGGTTCCTGCGCCACCGAAGGCTGGCATCAGGTGCACCCGGCCTTCTGCCTCGGGTGAGAAGGCGGGTAAGACCTACAGGCTCTGCACAGCCACAATCTGACTTGCAAGGGCACGACTTGGTTTGCCCCGAGAGCTTTCCGGGGCTCAGCCCTGGGAGCCGAAGTTTTCCCCGAGGCCTTGGCCTCTTTTTAGGAAGAGTTACAGCAAGTGGTGGCAGGAAGAGTGCTAACTGGGGCAGGGGAGAGATGCTACACTGACAACAACAGAGTAAGAGGCACAGCCTGGTGAGCAGAAACAGCCACTCTTCAAACCCTCAAGCCTCCTGGGCCGAGAAGAGACGTTTAAGTCACCAGGAGACATGCCGACGTGCAGGAGCCCAGCACTTCCCCTGGTTCCAACTGAGCACTGTGTTGGGATCACCACATCTCAAGGCCCCTGCCCTCTAGGAGCCCATCCCCCCCGCCCCCCGAAGTGTACATCCCACCTGAAGAAGAGACAGTTGGAAAGTTTTTGAAGCTATATTACGGTGTTTAGAAAAATGTATAAGTGGGGTTTCTTCTCTGTGAGGATGGTGGTCAGGACGGGATGCAGACCACTAGATGTAACTACTTGAGGGCTGGCTTGTATCATGCCCTGCTGGGCTCTCCCCTTCACAGCTCCTAGTGCTATGTTGATGGGAAGTTCTTTTTTAAGAGGGGGGAAAAAATGGTTCTCAAAGGCAAGGGCCCTTTGAAAGGCCTTGCCAGCTAGCCTCAGGAAAATGACTGCATGACGGGTAAGTGCTTGGGTCATGTTTTCTTCAGCCTACAAAGGGTTAAATGCCATACTCTCCCTTGCTGTGGAGACACTGTGGTCTTTGATAACACATTTCCTCCTAGCTGTGCTCTCTCTATCTTGAGAGAACATTGCATAATGGTTCCAGAGGTACAAACTGTTTGAGCAAAGTCAGAAGAGCCCATTAATTCTGACTTGCTCTTGAGTCTTTGGCAAGATCAAGAAAGGATTTCCTTCTTTTTCCATCCAGCTCCCTTGGGGATTAAAGAAAAAACAAACTCAGGCAGGGCCAGAGAGCCAATGACAGATGATGTTCCATTTAAAACAGAGAAGTTGCACACCCAAGAGCCTGGAAACTCAAGGGCTGCAACCTGATATTGATCTTCATGCACAGAGGCGGCCTTCCTATTATTGCCTTTAAGGATCATTTTTTTCAGTTACTTACTCAGCTACTTCCTCCTGATAGTCTTTAACCACTTCCTGCTAATCCTGCTGGGCACACGGTTGGAAATAATTTGTTTGTCTCCTCTTTTAGATTGACAGTTTCTTGAAGGCAGGGAATAATAATAACAAGAAATAATTGTGGTATTTGTTAAGTGCTAAGTGCCAAGCACTGTATGAAGTGCTGGGATAGATACACGACCATCAGGTCCCACATGGGGCTCACATTGGAAGTAGGAGGGTGAACAGGTTTTGAATCCCTATTTTACAGATGAGGGAACTGAGGCACAGAGAAGTTACGTGAAGTCCAAGGTTATACAGTAGGTGATTTGCAGGGGTAGGATTTGAACCCAGGTCCTCCAACTCCCAGGCCATGCTCTCCACTAGGCCTTACTGTGGGTCTTGCTTCTATTGTATCTCCCCAATATGAGCTCGCTGTGGGTAGAGAATGTCTACCAGGTCTGTTGTATCGTGCTCTCCCAAGCGCTTACTATGGTGCTTTCCACACAGTAAGTGCTCAATAAATGCCACTGATTTATTTAGTGCATTACCTCACTCTTGGTGGGCACAGTGAGTGCCACCAACTAATTACCAACTGACTGGGGCTATTGAGTGTGTCTTGGCCTAGGGAGAAAGGATGCCTAAAGAAAGTTAAGTCTGCCTCACATTTCTTGCTTTTATTTGTTTTTTAAAAAAGCAAAAAAAGAGACTGGCCAGGAATTGATTCATTATGTCTAATTATTGCCCCAGACAACAATTATTTTTATTTTGACCCGGTTTTAGGCTTGTGATCACAGGTACATGCCCATCCTCCCCACATTCTTAATTGGGTAATGACTGTAATAGCTTGTAAATACAGAGAACACTGTGTTATGCTCTTTTCATGGGTTTCATGGGTTCTAATCCCAGATCCACCACTTGTCTGCTGCGTGACCTTGGGCAAGTCAATTCACTTCTCTGGGCCTCAGTTCCCTCAACTGTAAAATGGGGATTGAGACTGTGAATCTCACATGGGACAGGGACTGTGTTCAACCCAATTTGCTTACATCCACCCCAGCGCTCAGTACAGTGCCTGGCCCAAAGTAAGCACTTAAATACCATAATTTTATTATTTTCACACTATTCTTCCCAGCGGTAATACAGACAGGGCTCCTGCCTAGGGAAGTTTGCATTCCAAGTGTGTCTTGAAGAAAACCTGAGTTAAGCTATTAACTGATTTGACAACTTCTTCAGACTCCCCATTTCTCACAGAGGGCCCTGCCAACCTCTATCTAGCTGCACAAAGATAGGCTTGAGCTATCTGAGTGCAAAACTGCCACTGAACAAAGCATTTCTCACATGCACAAAATACTCCATTTCCCTTCCAGCTGAGCTTATTCAAAAGGGGCAAACAGACTTTGCCAAAAACCTCAAACCAAAAAAAAAAAAAAACCCACTTTGGGCTTAGTCGAAGGGTAAAATTTCCACTTTCTGGAAAGTTAGAGCACCTGCAAGAAGTAGTTTTGAAAGGCTCCGAAATTGGTCCAGAGACCTATTGTTAAGCCTGGATGGACTTTGTTTGCACAGCCCACGGGCTGTGTGGAAACGGGAAACAGGAAACTGTCATAGGAGGATGGTTTCCCGGCTGTCTGTACCGACCCTTTGGAAACGTGGCCCAGGGATCTGAATGTCGGGGGTGTGATAAGTAAGCTCAGAAGCTCCCGGGTCAGTGCAAAGGAGTCAAACTTATGGCCCGCAGAGGATTTCTGAGTAACCGATAGTGACTGTAGACCTTAACACAGTGATTTCAGTGTTATTCTGTTATTATAGGTATATACACGTGCAAATACATATAAGTAGATGATTCTAGGAATCAGGCGACCTGGATTCTAGTATAATCCAATCAACTCTTCTGCACTGGTTCTTGGTCTTCAGATCTCAAGAGTAAGGCTCACTCATCCTTTGTGCATTCAGATGTGAGATGTAATCATAAATGCGAGGCCTTAGGTTGCTTTCCTGAGTTTTCCCTACTCTCCTGATAAAATGGAAGAACAGAATGGAAGGATCAGTGTGGCCTAGTGGAAACAGCTCGGGGCTGGAAGGCAGAAGACCTGTGTTCTAATCCCGCCTCGGCCACTCGCCTACCGGGTGACCTTGGGCAAGTCACTTAACTTCTCTGTGCTTCAGTTTCCTCAACTATAAAATGGGGATTCAATACCTGTTCTCCCACCTACTTTGACCGTAAGCCCCACGTGGAACAGGGACCTTGTCCAATCTGGCTAACTTGTAGTTATCCAGTGCTTGAAAAGTGTTTGGCATATAATAATAATAATGATGGCATTTGTTAAGCGCTTACTATGTGCAAAGCACTGTTCTAAGCGCTGGAGGGGATGCAAGGTGACCAGGTTGTCCCACGTGGGGCTCACAGTCTTAATCCCCATTTTACGGATGAGGTAACTGAGGCGAAGAGAAGACTTTTAGACTGTGAGCCCACCTTTTAGACTGTGAGCCCACTGTTGGGTAGGGACTGTCTCTATATGTTGCCAACTTGTACTTCCCAAGCGCTTAGTACAGTGCTCTGCACACAGTAAGTGCTCAATAAATATGATTGATGATGATGATGATGAAGTGATTTGCCCAAGGTCACACAGCAGACACGTGGAGGAGCTGGGATTCGAACCCACGACCTCCGACTCCAAAGCCCGAGCTCTTTCCACTGAGCCACGCTGCTTCTCTATAGTGCTTAGCAAATACCATAAGAGAAAAAAAGAAAGAATTCAGTTTAAGCACAACAGGTAATTCCTAGGTCTTATTCCACTCACTTTGTGCTTTCGGCAGAATTTCTCTGTGCCAAGTGGGATTCCATCGGGATCATCAGGAATTAGTGAGGCTGAAACCAGCTTCTTCTCTGCCTGAAATGCAGAACGAGTTTAAAGTTTCATAGTTAGCGCTCAATAAATACCATTCATTGATTGAACGATTATATTATGCCTGTGGCTGTTTACTTGTTTTGATGTCTGTCTCCCCCCTTCTAGACTGTGAGCCCGTTGTTGGGTAGGGACCGTCTGTATATGTTGCCAACTTGTAGTTACCAAGTGCTTAGTACAGTGCTCTGCACAGAGTAAATGCTTAATAAATATGATTGAATGAATATGACTGACTGAATGAATGAATCTGTGGGGTTAGCTCCAAAGAAACACACACAGAATAAAGAGTAGGGAACTGAAACCCAAAATCTTTACATGTTCAAAGGTGGGACTTTCAACACAGAGAAGAAAATGGCACTTGGCATGTGGGAAAACTGGGAATGCAATATAAAAGACCCCCAAAGCCCATCCAATTCAGGCCTGGAATCATCTGGCCATTAGATGGCCAGCTCAGCTATTTAGGCTTTAGAGGAAATTTCATTCTTGCCTTTGCTTAGGAAGGCAAATCTCCATTAGCAGAGAGGAATTAACCTGCCAGCTGGAACTCCAAGGACTCACAGACATTGCTCATTCCCTTGGGCAGGAACATTCCTAATAAGTTTTATGATAGGGGATTGGACCTTCTTTCCTGAAGCTCTAGTCTGAGGGAGCTAACTAGTCAGTTACCCTTCCAAATTTTGATATAGCTCCCTCCTGAATTAGAGTCCTCCTGGTTGGGAAGAAATCTCAGGAAATCATCTTATCCATTCCTCTGCCTCCAAGCTGAGGAGTGATGCCAATTAGCAGGGCTCACAGGACTGGGGACTAAAGGGCAAATCTTTTAAAAAAGTTACCATCTCAGGTCCACATTTTTAACTTTTATATGGTCACTGGTAATGCAAATCACAGTGAAGCTGGTGGGTGATGAAATGGGTAGTGATCATTTTTGGCTTCACTGATGCTGTCCTCCCTTGGTTCTCCTCCTATCCCTCTGAGTGCTCCTTCTCTGTCTCTTTTGCAGACTCCTCCCTCCCACCATCTGACCGTGATGGTCCCTCAAGACTCAGTTCTGGATCCTCTTTTTTTCTTCATCGACACCCACTCCCTTGGTGAACTCATTTGCTTCCATGGCTTCAATTACCACCTCTGCGGATGATCCCCAAATCTTTATCTCCAGCCCTGATCTCTCTCCTCTGCTTTCCTCCTGCCAACAGAACCCCTCTACTTGGATGTCTCACCAACACCTCAACATGTCCAAAACAGAACTCCTTATCTTCCCACCCAAACCCTGTCCCCTGCCCTGACTTCCCCATCACTGTAGACAATACCACTACCCTCCCTATTTCACATTATCTTCCACTCTCCTCTCTCATTCAACCCACCTATTCAATCGTTATCAAACCCCGTTAATTCTACCTTCACAACATCACTAAAATCCACTCTCTCCTCTGTATCCAAACACCGATCCAAGCACGTATCTTATCCTGTCTTAACTACTACAACTGTCTCCTTGCTGACCTCCCTGCCTCCTGTCTCTCCCCACTCTGGTCCATACTTCACTCTCCTACATGGGTCATTTTTCTGGAAAAACATTCAGGCCATATCTCCAATCATTGCCCATCTACCTTGGCATCAAACAGAAACTTTAAAGCACTCAATCAGCTTGCCCCCTCCTATCTTACCTCACTGATATCCTGCAGCCCAGCCCACACACTTTGCCCCTTAGCCTTGGCCAAGTTACTTAACTTCTTTGGGTCTCAGTTACCTCATCAGTAAAATGGGGATTAAGACTAAGTCTCACTGTGTCCAACCTCATTACCTTGTATCTACCCCAGTACTCAGAACAGTGCTTGCCATATAGAAAGGGCTTAACAAATACCACAGTTATTATACTGTACTCTCCCAAGAGCTTAATATCATGCTCTGCACACAATAAGCATTCAATACATATCATTGATGATGATAAAGGAATGATCATCTTTGGTGTCAGGGAACCTCTTTGCAGAATTCTAGACCTATCATAAATCTGCAGAAGGGAGCAGAAAGTAGACACTCTGTATTGTCCAATTTTCCCCACTAAAATGCCAGTTTCCCACAGACAGAAAACCTCCCGTGAACCTAGTAGTAGCCTTTAGATATGTTTGGTTTAAGTCTGGCTGCTAACACTGGCCCCAATCCAACAGGAAAACACACAGAGGCAGATCTGTTGTGCTGTCACAGAGAAATGTCTGCATCCACCGATAAACACAGCCTCTGCCTTTCTCCTGCCCATTGAAATAACAGTACTTCGCTGGAGGTTACAGAATGTGAACATTTCCAGCAGAGTCACAGTTTACACAAAGTGTATGTGGTACTGGACAAGGTAAGACCCTATTCCATTAGAAGATAACAGTCTAACGAGACAGATCATTTGGGCAACATGCCTAATTGAGAGAGTACCAACAAAGCTAAAATTAATACTGGTTCTGATTTTATCTGATTCCAACTATTACTGGAGGTATTTTCTCAGGAAAATAAGGGCAAATATCATTTTTCTAAAAAACGAAAATACAAAGAGCACCTACCGGACAAACAATTTAGGGAGATAGTGATGATTTGGTTTATAGATCTCAAAAAACTTAGTGGTAAACCTCTCAATCACACTGCAAGATATACTCAGACATTATCTTGTTCAGTAGACTGAATCTAAGGTTCTGAGAGATTGATTGCTTGCAAAGCTGCTAGCAAAGAGCCAGGAATAGGCTATCTCTTGCTCCCTCCACTAATCTGTGCTGCCTTTCCTTAGAGAACATCCAGAACCTGGTGCCAACAAATGCTGCTAAAGACTCTGTGTTGACACAAGAGATCCTGGGCTTTTTCCAAACACCATCTACACATTTATCCAGCAAACACCCACAACAGACCAGAGGGCACAAATAGCGTATCCCCAATTTAAAGATAAGGAAATCGAGGCACGGAATTTGTGATTTACCCTAGATAAGTGCCCATCAGTACAGTTGGTTCAGCAAATGCTTCATTTGTGATTGGATTCCAGTCTATTAAGGGAATGCAGTAAGCTCTCCGAATAAAGCAAATTCAGATTTTCTTTCCAAAGCTGCAACTTTCCCCTCTGCCTGTGAAACTCCCACACATCTAAATCAGACGTTAATTCAAAGTTTTATTCCCTCCCTTGTCCTTGGCTACTACCTCTTTTCCCTTATCTGCCCCCAAAACATTTCAGGTGGAAGTGGCCTCACTAGAAAGGCTAGATTACTCTGAATAGTCAGAAAAGATATTTTCCAGAAAGGGCCCAGAGAGTTTCCCTCTGCCAATTCGTTCCAAGACTGTTCTTTGGAGATATGCTTTGTAGGCACATTGTCTTGGAATGAAAAGGGGTAACATGATTTGATCCCCAGAAGCACTGGTTTTTAGGTCCATCCTAAAAAAATGCATTTTGGCTTTACTGACCTTCTAAGTGTTTTTGATACTCCAGGCAGAGTTTTTTTGTAACCTCTCAATAGAACTTGTACCTGCAATAACATAATATTGAACTCGGGTCTAGCGCGTTAATCGTTCCTGCCCTCCTTGATATTCCTTCCTTCTGCTGAATTCTGGTTTTAATAAACTCTTGGGCTTTTCCTTTCCCCTTTCTTCCCTCCTTTAAAAACACTTTGCAATCATCGGCCCTGCTCCCCACAGAACCCGCTGCTGGCTGCCACCTCTTTGCTGGCCGAGGAGGAGTTGTCCTCTAGCTCTCACCTATCACCCTCCTACTTTTCCACAATGAACTGTCCAGTGTTCAAGACAAAAAGAAGTCCATCCCCATCATCTTTCTTCCAGCCTTTTCACATTTCTGCTGCCAGTCCATCAGAAAAAAAAAAAAAGCTGGGAGTTTTTCTGTATGAAAAAGCATTTCCTGGAGATAAGGTCAACTTCATTCTTTTAAGGATTTGGGGTACAAAACACTTCAGATGTCCTTCAACCAACAGAGGACTTGTGCAGAGCAAATGCAAATGGAGGGACCTGTTGTACTCGGGAATTCATGGGCAGTTTCCCCAGTGTCTCAGTGGCAACTCCTGGCTCATCTAAAGTCCAAATTCACATCCACCAATTTGGGGAGTCAAGGATGAAAGCAAAAAGCTCCATCCCCCTCCTCCTCCAGCCAAAAAAACACACCTCATCAGGGCTCAGACTATTCTTTTTCATGGCATGTCATTATTATTATTATTATTATGGTATTTGTTAAGCTCTTACTAGTAACAAATAGACAGGGACATTCTTTTTTTGTTTTGTTGTCTGTCTCCCCCTTCTAGACTGTGAGCCCGTTGTTGGGTAGGGACCATCTCTATATGTTGCCTATTTGTACTTCCCAAGCACTTAGTACAGTGCTCTGCACACAGTAAGCGCTCAATAAATACGATTGAATTGAATGTGCCAGCACTGTACTAAGCATTGGGGTAGATACAAGATTAATCGGGTTGGACACAGTCCCTATCCTATGTAATAATAATAACAACAATAATGATGGTATTTGTTAAGTGCTTACTTTGTGCCAAGCACTGTTCTAAGCACTGGGGTAGATACAGGGTAATCAGGTTGTCCCATGTGGGGCTCACAGTTTTAATCCCCATTTTACAGATGAGGTAACTTAGGCCCAGAGAAGTGACTTGCCCAAGGTCACACCGCAGAAAAGCGGCAGAGCCGGGACTAGAACCCCCATTCTCTGACTCCCAAGCCCAGGCTCTTTCCACTAAGCCATGCTATGTAAGCTCACAGTCTTATTTTACAGATGAGGCAACTGAGGCACAGAGAAGTGACTTACACAGGGTCACATAACAGCCAAATGGCAGAGCCAGAATTAGAACCCAGATCCTAATTATATTCCCCACTCGGGAAAATACCCTGCTGAGTATTCACAAGTTAATTTTCTCCCAGAGGAAAACTCAAGAAGTCTGAGAAGAAAACTTTCAGCACATAACTTGTCCCTCCTCTCCCAGCTGTAAATTGGGGGACATTCACTTCAGGAGAAAAGTTTAGAGCAACAGCATCCCTTAAGTTTATGTGGCAAGAAATATGAAATATTTAGGAAGGCTACAGCATAGGGTTGCATATGGTTGTACATATTTTATATACATTTAGATATGTTCAATCTAGTCAGAGGTCATTTAAGCTAGTCATTTTGCTACCTTTATATAATTTCTCTATATTTCACCTTCCTGATATTGACCTAAATGTCGTACACCTGAAGTAGCTTGTAGATGGGAGTGGGGAGAGAGAATGAGCAGGGAGAGGGAAGAAGAGAGGATGAGAGGGAAAGATACACAGACCCAAATAGGGAGAGCCACAAGCAGAGACTGGGCTACAATTTGGAAAATGCTGCATTTCAGTCTTTTACTATATTTGGCTCTAGGTTACATTATTTTCCACATTTTGCCAGAATGGCAGCACGTGTTGAAACCAAAATTCAATAAGTCTACTTCTATACTGATGCCTCCTCGAAGAGCAAAGCATTTCTCCTCACTGCAGTCAAAACCCGTGAGGGCAGTGCCAGGCAAAGTTGATGCCAGGGCTGGGCCCAGGTGCTAGTCCGCCTGATGAACGATGTTGGAGCGGGGAACCTCGAGCATCACCTCTTATTTAACCTTAGGAGATTCTGGGAATAAAGCAGAAAGTCTCCTTAGTGTTAAACCAGATGCCCAATTTTGCGATTTTCCGGGCCAAAGATGAAACCTAGATTGTCTTAATGGTAAGACAAGAATAAAGCTTCCAGCACCCCAAACCTACGAAAGGATGACATGGTTAATATTTGAAAGATCTACTATATCACAGAGTGTAAATCTTAATGAGCAGAATTGCGATTGCTGTTTTATGATTAGCTTTCTTTTCTGGCCTAAACGGTCTCTGCAGTGAAAACAATTGGTAAACATTTGTCCAGCTAGATTTTTTTTGAGGCATTTGTCATGACTCACTGAAGTTACTCTAAAAATCTCCTCCCACTAATGTTAATAATCATACTATGAAATTGTAGGAATTCAAAATTGAGATTTGATTCTCTAGGCGAGGAATTTGAAATAGAAAATATTGCCCTTCCCTTCCTTTTCCACCCAGTTTTGGGAAGCACCATAAGGAAGTCACCATCTCTTGCAGATTTGGGGAAAATTTAAAAATTGCAGTTGTTTTAACATCTGAGATTGTTTGGGAGGCTGGCTCGGGTATCAAATGCTAAATAAAGCCCTGTCACACAAACATTCTGTCCTTCCTCATTTACCTCTCCCTTTGGGAAAAGTGTGAATTTCTGGGACATGTAATAGGGCAAGTCCTATCTGATTTGATAGACAAAATGTACGAGACCTGACACTACCTCCAAATCTACTCTGGGGACCTAAAAGCAGTTCTGCTTGGCACTTGGGATCCAATTTCAATTCCAGGCTAAAGTATTCTCTGTGCCAACAGAAGGAAAAAATAAATAAATAAGATGATTTGTTCTGTGGAAGTTTATGGTGGCATTCAGGGTTAGTGGAATGTTTCAATACCACAAGTTGTTTATTTGTAGAGCAAATAACATACACATCAGATTATCTGCCCAGCCGATCCATTTTATCAAATGGGGCACAAAGAGGTCGAGGCTTGTCCTTAGATAGCACAATTATCAGGCAGTATTTCAATCTCTTGCTTTCGATCCAATGCACTCAGTTGCATTCTGAATATTAAAAATTATATTTTAAAATGACATTTCCCCCCAGGGAAAAAAATAATGCTTGATGCCCAGTGCTAATGCCAATCGCCAAAGCACTCAAGGTTCAACATAAATAGAAGGTTTTTTGTTCAGAGTCAACCCTTAACATGGAAAGATGGCCAGTGCATCATTATGGCATGCAAATCTAATCCCTGTTGTGGCAAACTGAAGCAGTTAAATTAATCCAGAGAAAGATCTTCCTTTTACCATAAGAAGGGGCACAAAATATGATCAAGTGCACTATTTTTTCTGTTTTGATTAGATGACACATTTTTTCCAGATTCCTCCAAGTTCAAAGAAAATAATACACCATTATTCAAATCCCCACTATCCCTTGTGGTTTGTCTCAACCATATTTTTATTTTTATTTTACGGTTTGCTTGGGGTTTTTTGTGGGTGACAGGGGTTATAGCAGAGATAAAAAATATTTAAGAAGTTTCACAATGACAAACAAAATATAATCACCACCTTATTGTCTTGTTCCTACCTCTAATTTTAGTGTGTATTTCCCACTAGATTGTAAACTCCTCGTGGGTAAGGATCAGGTCTATTAACTCTATTGTGCTCTCCCAAGCACTTAGTAAAATGCTCTGTACAGAATAAATGCTCAGTAAATATTATTTACTGATTGACTTTGTAACTCTTAAATAAGCCACATAACTTCCTTCCCCACTGCTGATTTGATTTAGGATTGCTTTTACTATTTTGTACTTAGTAGTTATCCAAACCATTTCAATTTGGGGTTGGGGGGTTGTTTTTTTCCGAAACTTGAAACAACCATTTTAGTTTGAATATGTTCTATTTTACAAGGACTAAGCAATAGGCAGAGAAAATGGATGAGTTGTTTATGGATGAAACAATCTCCATTCTCCACAAATACACTTTGTTCTTCTCTAATATGTCTCAATAATAATAATGGTGGTATTTCTTAAGCACTTACTATGTGCCAAGCACCGTTCCAAGATGTGTTTTTGGTAGAAGCCTGTTGGGGAATTGGGGAACAGTCTTCAGATAATGCGCTTCTATCTGGATAGAATGTTATTCCATGTCAGAAGAAATATTTTTGTTCATATGCACGGTACTAATCAAGACATGCTTTCCTTAAAGAGGGGTTCTTCAACGATGAAACCCCTATATCAAGCAATGGACTGTCCCCAATTTGGCATTTCAATAGTTTCAGCCACATCCCTCCTTCTCTCCCTGAAGGAATCAGCACTCCATAAATTAGCACGTGTGATATTCTCACTTTTATGGGTGATGCGGTGTAAATGACATGACACCTATGCCAGAAATAGAATGCTACACTTATGAGCATCTGAATTTATTTCACCATTAGGGAATTAGGAAGACCATGCTAAAGAAAGGCCAACGGCACCTGGCAAACTTGTTCTCCCGTTCCCAAAGGTTTAATCAGAGGACTCTAGGAGTTGGGATCTGCTTCACTTTTCTGTAGAGTTTCCATGATGAATCAATTAGACATAGAATTTTAATGAGCTGGGGTTGCACAATTACTCTTAAGCTAGGTCACCACAACAAACATTGCAACAAAAACAGCTGATGTAACAAAATGGTCCCTTGAGGACTCAAAGAGGACACACCTATTAAGCAGCTTTTAAAGCTGTTTATTGGTAGAGTGGTCCCTCCAGAAGAGAGGTCACTGGCTGACTTTTGGAATTTCAACTTGAATCTCGCAGGGATAAGCACAAGGAGAATCTTCCATGATTTCAGGTCCAAATGACTAGATGCCTACTAAGCTTACTCATTTAGTCTGACAAATACCATCTTCTCTCAGAGAATGGAGAAATTGTGGCAGGGACAAACTTCAGACTACTTTGCTCTAAAGTCCCTTGCACAGAGGCATGTAAAAATATTATAACTTGACCTACACAACTGTTAGGATACATCTGTTGACCTACATACCTTAGGATCAAAAACCTTCACTCGAATTTTAGGTAGCTACTAATATAGTTAACATTTCAGAGTATCTGAATTTAAGGTGCTATAACTTTAAGGGGGAAGAATGAAATTTGGCAAGCAAGCCAGCCTATCTTTTTAGCAGCTCTTGGAGGGAGAAAAATATTTATTTCAAGAGGAAAAAGGATTAGTTTAGCAATTGTTCACTGCTCAAATTGTCCATGAAGATTTTGTTCCAGCTTATGAAAACTCTGAATGGGCCAACAACTTAATTTTTCCATGAATTCTGCCATAATGCACATTTTAAATAGAATGTGACAATAGAATTAGGGAATGCTTTCTAACAACATCTGTCTGTCCGGATCCAGGGCATTACAATGTCAGAAGAAATGACTGTGTGGATGCGCTTGGCACTGGGTATGGGGTGATTACTACCTTAAACCTTTTCTTAAACATAGGGTCTTTCAAGAATGCAACCCCTGCATTAAAGAACTGATTATGAAGAATAATTTTCCATAAATTAATACAATATATAATTTCATCTAGACAGGCCACAGAAGTGAAACAAAGTTCCAGAGTTTGTTCTTGAACAAAGTTCACGTTGTATGGTTGGTATTGCCTAGTGGATAGGGCAAGGGCCTGAGAGTCAGAGGGTTATGGGTTCTAATCCTGGCTCCACCACTTGTCTGTTGTGCGGCCTTGGGCAAGTCACTTCCCTTCTCTGTGCCTCAGTTACCTCATCTCGAAAATGGGGATTAAGACTGTGAGCCCCATGCAGCACAGGGACTGTGTCCAACCTGATTTGCTTGTATCCAACCCTGGCACATAGTAAAAGAAACTTACACTCTAATGAGAGACACAGAAATATACACAAGCAGTGGAATCAAAATAAAGTGGAATTTTCAATTGAATATACATATGTATACATGTGCTTAGGATGGGCACAAAATACATAACAAGAAGAGGCTGATAAAATTTGGAATGCTGGTAGTCCTCGATCGCTTATTTCTGATTCAGTAGACGTTCAACAATCTGACGAGAAATGACTGCCTTACACACGATGGCATGGGAAGGAGATGAAAGCAGAGTCACAATCTGCTGCGAGGAAGGAAACACGAAAGTACGACATTTCACGGCCTCAGATTGCATCCTTTCCCCAGATAGCCATCTCATGATATATGCTGTCAACATAAAAGAATGGGCAAGAGAAAAGGAGTATGTGGGTCACTCAGGACAATTCATCCCTGCTACTGGAAAACTCAACCGAATGTTCTCCTGATTGTTACAAAGGGCAGTCACTACTAGCAACAGCATCTTCAGAAATAAAGGACCCCTATGTGTTCTATTTCCCCCTTCCATTCCCAATTTCCTAGGAGAAATTCTATTTTTGACTGGTTCGCTTTGGGGCCGCAGGTCCATTTATTCTCTCTGCGGGCTGCTTCCAAGGCACCGCTTTTTCTGCAGTAGAGGAAACTAATGTCAGGCTGCTAAGTATGTCAGATGACTCACGGTGTCAACTCTAAGTGAAAGAAACACACTTACCCTCATTCCTACAATCCCTTCAATGTTGCTGCTGTTCCAAAGCGAGGCACTTCTTAAAAGCGCCCGTTCCTACCCCAATTTCACTAAAAGCAAGACCAGGCTTTCTTCCCTCAACTTGAAGATAGCAAAATCCTCAAGGCATTGACTCCACCCCAACAAAAGTACATTGTAGAACAGTGGCAACTCCGGGCTAACGTTTAGCTTCTCACAATCGTCCATGGTGCTTCAGATAGTTGTAAATTATAATATTAGCATTTACATCACTAAGACTGTAAACTGCTAGAGTGCGGGTAACTGTGTCTTGCTTCTCTTGCACTCTTCCCAGGGCTAAGAAAGTTGCTTTGAACTCACTGGGCATTAAATACCAATGACTGACTGATGTATATTCCACTATGTCCACTACATGTTTCTTCAGCTTGTGTTGCATGAAATAACATTAGCAAGCATGGCCTAGTAGAAATCCGTTACAGAACCAAAATCCTCAAAAAGGTTCAGCGTCTTTGTTAAACTTCAGTAAGAAAAATACTAGGGTTTTGTAAAGGACAGCTAAAAGATATATCAATAGAATTCCAGAGGAACGGAGCAGCGAAGTGAAGAAAAAGCAATGGCATTTAATGAAGGGTTCAGTAGCATTAGTCTATATTAATTACTTACGGTATGGATTTTTCAGGTTAAAAAAAAAAACTATGTGATTCTGGGAGTATTTGGAGTCATTATTTTGGAAAACAAATGGGTTAAAATTTCAGAATTTGGTTGTCAGCTTTTATTTTTATTATTCACGTACAACAGCATTTGCCTGGCAAGTATTTCTTTGTAAGTATTACTCTTTCCAGGTGCTTGACAATGATGAAAGCCTAACTATGCTCAACACCAAAGCTTCCTCTTTGCAGACATTATTGCTTAATTTGGGGTAAAGGACTACTGCATCAATCCAAACCATATGTGCTGTCCCTGGTTTTGAGGTAAGGGCTCTACACCGGAATGAAAAGAACAATGACATCTGCACAAAAGATAAGCAATAATTGAGCCCTAGGAGTCAGCTACTCAAGGAAACTCGACTCCAAAGAATACTGAAAAAATAACTAACAAATTTAAAAGTGACTAAACAACCCACTAAACAATCAATCAATCAATAAATAAATACGATTGATTGATTGAACCCAGCTATCGCATTCCAAGATGCAAGTTCATCCTACTGACAACAAATTAGCTAAATTTGACTTAACTCGGTCATAACAGAATTAGGATGAATTTGCAAATACACAAAACTATTCTGGCGGTGGAAATGTTAAAAAAAAAAACTAAGCATCTTTAAAACTTAATTTTGTGTGCGTGTAAGTTGGGGAGGGAGGGAGGGAAGGAAGAGCGAATGTAACCCTAATTTTTAAAACGGATTTTGGAGTGATGGGACTAGAAATGGTATAAAACCTAAAATGCCACACCCTAATTATATTCAATATCAGAGTGCACTGCTTCCTTTCAAAACCCATTATGACAAAGTAAAAACCAACGGATTTGACAATTTTGATAAATATCCAACAAAAACATCTCTTGTATCATTATGGCTTCAACACTTGAGAAAAATGAAATAAGACTGTGAAAGCCTTCGGTATCATCGGATTCGGCATCATCGGATTCGGCAGTCAGCTGCCTTTATAATTTATTTAGTTATTTTAAGTTGGCCAGTTCAAAAGAGAAAGGCTCTGTCTTTCCTACTTCCTCCTGAACAGAAGGCTTTTATGAAGTGGGGGGTTAGGAGATACAATACGTTAGCTTTTCCTGAGAAGCAGCATGGCATGATGGAGAGTGCATGGGCCCGGGAGTTGGAAGGTCATGGGTTCTAATCATGACTCTACCACTTGTCTGCTGTGTGACCTTGGGAAAATCACTTTACTTCTCTGTGCCTCAGTTACCTCATCTGTAAAATTGGGACTCATTCATTCAATTGTATTTACTGAGCGCTTACTGTGTGCAGAGCACTGTACTAAGCACTTGGATTGAGATTGAGACTGTGAGCTCCACGTGGACCGGGGACTGTGTCCAACGCGATTTGCTTGTATCTACCCCAGCACTTAGGACAGTGCCTGGTATGTAGTAAGCGCTTAAAGACCATATTTATTATTATTATTATTATTAATAATAATAATAATACCCGCTTCTACAAGAAACTTCTTTGAGGGTTATTTAACTAAATGCTTATTGCTGGGCAGTGTTCAAACAAACACCATGGCAATTCACCCAGGTCAGGCGAAAAGCAGTGAAAAGCAGTGAGAAGGTAGAAGCAATGGGAAGAATCTGGAGTACAAAAAGACAACTACAAGAAGAAAGGGATGAAAGGCTAGAGAATTAAGGCAAAAGAGGAGGAAGGAGAAAGTGCTGGGCACTTAGCTGTACCTAAAAAATAAAAGGAGAGAAACAAATACACAGGACACAAGATGAGGGTATAGACTGGAAGCACTTCAAGGTCTCAGCCGCATAAGTTTCCAATAGTGGACAGTTTATGTAAGAGTGCAAACATACACAAAACGTGATTTCCTACAAACACAGCAGTACTCTTGACCAAATGCAAAATTTGAGGGAATGGAATTGAATCAAATCAGACTCTCAAGGTTAACAGAATAAAAACAATACCCACAAAAATGCTTCTAGACAGGGTGGATGCAATCACTTCTCTGAATCAAGGGTCATCAAACAAAATGATTAAAGACACTGATAAAGAAAAAATGCTGTGGGAGTAATCACATTGGTAACAGTATCTGAAAATGCATATCCTTGTTGCTTCCTTTCATGCCTGCCACGATTATTTCCCCAAGTTTTTGAACTATAGGGAAGCTTCTCTTTTTCACTTTAAGCTAAGCAGTAAAATGCACTCTAAGCCCTGCATGTTGTATCAGAGAGCAGACCTGTAGTCAAAAATCTTGTTTCTAAGACAAACAGCTACTTATTTCCTTTATTACCTCATTATTTACTATTTTGGATTTTGTTGAAAAATGGATTCTGGAGCAAATTAAGCCAAAGTGGTCTTTGGAAGGTCAAATGACAACTTAGATTAGCATATTTCGGACACATAATCAGGAGGACCAATTCTCTGGAGATGACACTAATGCTAGGAAAAGTCCAGGGAAAACGTGGGAGAGGCAGACCAGCAGCTAGATGGAAAGAGACCATAACAACGAAAACTATAAGAAAGGTTACGGACTGTGGCAGAAGACAGGATGTCCTGGAGAAAATATATCCATAGAGTCGCTATGAATCCGAAACGATTAGATGGCACTTGATAAAAAATAATAGTTAGTAAAGACTGAATTACCTAAGTAACAAGAGCTACTAAAATCCCACAAAGAAAACTTGTCAATATCTTCTGAAGCATGATATTCAGGGCTCGAAAAAAATGCATAAACACTCAATTGCCAGCATAATTTATTTTTCATCAGCTGGGTAATATGCATCTGCTGGCTTGCCATGTCCGGCATCTGCAAAGGAGAGCTGCATCTCTCTTCTTATGTCTTTTCCAGAATAAAAAGAACCCCTGTCGGGTGGGGTGAGGAGATTGGAGATTGTTGGATGAAGAAAGCCCTTGAAGGGAGGGGGGCAGAGAAAGTCTAGCTGTTGGGCAGGTGGAGAGGGGATATGGGTATAGCCACATCCACAGGGGCAGAGGAAGAGTATCAACAAGGTCCTCTGAATGGGAAGGGAAAAGAGGGTATCGGAAGACGCCTAATTTAAGCCCCTCTTGGGAAACGTGGTTGAGATGAGGTTGAGCAATATTTGGGCAGACCACTCTCCCACTCTGCACGATCTCCAGTTTCTGGCCTGCAGAGAACGTAGTGAACTGACATTTCTCTCTGCTCTTGGAAACAGAATAGGTTATTTAGTAGCCAACAGGGACCCGGAAACTTTAATTTACAAATCTTGAATATACGAACTACCAAACAGTGTTCCCAAAAGGCCCAGGGAGTCCAAAACGTGCAGCACTCTAAAAGATGCCTGCCACTAGAAGAGATCTCGATTGGAAAACAACTACTCCTTTTCCCACCCTAAAATTCTACTAAAGAGTTCAACAAGACTTTCCAGAGCCACTCTCAAGTTCCAAAGTTCACTCCCAGCAATGCAAGTGCTAGAACTTTCACAGGCACATTGAAATTCACCTGGGCCTTTAAGGGAGAAAAATGCAAGAGGTAAAACAACAGGGGAAACATTTTACTCCATAATGTCCTTCTCCAAATTTCACATTAAATATCTGAAATATATTAATTTTTAAAAAAATATTAACAAAGGCAAAGAACAAAGGCAGTGGAGTAAACAATATACCCAGATTGCAAAATAGGTTGAAAAAAAAAATTGGAGTGCTCATGATGGATTCCAGATTTTTCTGCTGCTGCACGGTTGGCGAGAACACCCTGGAATTTTGCAGTGCAGTGAATTGAGAGAGAGAAAAGCAGATTATAAAAAATGGTACTTAATTTTCCTGTCCTCAGTGGATGGGGTTGGTGGGAAGGGGTGGGGGTGGGGGGAGAAAGAGGAGAATCTGGTTTAGAAGGCCCCTAATTTTGTTTAAAAAGCTACAATGCAAGACATTTTTGGTTTCTGGACGTCATTTCTGTTCTTTTTTTAGTCTCTGAGTAGGTTTTCTGGTTTGGGGTATCCGAAGAGAACGAAATCAGCCTCATAAAGCTTGTAAAGCTGTTGCCTCCAGAACAGAGGGATTTTGGCAAACCAATCCTCCTCCCAGCTACTAGCAGTCCTGTTCCGGTAGCTAGGGGGAAAGTGAAGAAGCTTGTCCACTTTGAGGAGCCGCAACAGCTGTGCCGCGTCCTCGTCCAGCGTCTCCAGCTTCCCGACGAAGTCATAGTCGATCTGGCAGGGGTGGCACAAGCGGTAGACCTGCCTCCAGTGCTCATTAAAGGGAGCCAGCTTCTCCGTCCGCGGATCCAGCAAGTACTGGATGAAGTCCGGAAAGGAGACCTTCAGGCCGGCACCAAAGGCCTCGCTGACTGAGGTGGGCAGGCTGCTGTGGTTTGAATACAGCTTCAGCATCGGGACGGCAAACTTCTTATAGAACTCTTCGTTCTCCAGTTCAAACTTGCTGCGGAAGGCCGAGATGAGGCGCACGAAGGGATCGCGGACAAACAGAAACTTAGTGTACTTCTTGAGCTTGATCTTCATGAGGTGGCGCGAGAACTTGCCATAGCGACGCCAGAATTTATTGAAAGTGAGGTGGGTGCTGGAGTTGTGGACGTGCTCCCGGGGGATATCCAGGGGATCTCGGTACGGCGTGCCCCGGTCCAGCAGACTCTCACTCAGAACGATCATCACCCGCTTCCAGTTGGTGCAGGCCACCTTTGGCACGTAGCAGTAGATGATCCCGTGGCGGTCGTCCACGATGAGGTGGTTTAATTCGTAGTTGGGGATGTCATCGAAAGAACGCTCCTTGGTAGGGAAGGACAAGCTGGAGTTGGCACAGAACTCCCTCAGCACATTCCTCCTCTCCGCCTGCAGCTTCTCCTGGTCTGGGCTCCTCACGGTGTCGTGGGTGGACCAGTCGTAGCCTCTTACGCTCTCCTCCATGTTGTCCACGACGGGCTTGCTGGAGCCCCGCGCGAGAGGCTGCTCGATCCTTTTTCTCGAAGGTCCACGTGGCTTCAGGCTGAAGCCGAGGAGCTTATCCAAAAATTCATCTACATCTGAGAGAACGTCCTTCTCCTCCTCCTGTCCGGTAGTGGGGAGGACTCCGGGAGGATGAGGCCTAGAAAAAGATGTGTGCAGGTAGAAGTGAGCTGTCCCCACATTGTCCCAATATACAATAATGAGGAATATTGTGAAGACGGACCCCAGCACCACCCAAAGGCGGAAGTAGTGGGTTTTGGTCATTCTGCCAAGTTTGCAGAAGGGGGACGCCCTCCACTTGGGTTCACGTTAGCTTCATGGGGCAGCTGGAGAGATAGGACATCGTACCGTGAGGTGGGGCCTAGAAAAGTAATAAAGAAGGGAAAAGAAATTGAATAGCCATCTTGCGTTCACGTCTCTTCTGGTCTACATATCAGTCCGGTACCCTGGAGAATAGTAATAATTCATTCATTCAGTTGTATCTACTGAGCGCTTACTGTGTGCAGAGCACTGGACCAAGCGCTTGGGAAGTACAAGTCGGCAACATATAGAGACGGTCCCTACCCAACAATGGGCTCACAGTCTAGAAGGGGAGGCAGACAACAAAACAAAACATGGAGACAGGTGTCAAAACGGTCAGAACAAACAGAATTAAAGCTATAAGCACATCACTAACAAAATAAATAGAATAGGAAATATGTACAAGTAAAATAATCTATAGGTACACAAGTTAAGAGCTCCCACTGATCAACAACACTACACAGACTTTATAAGACCATTTTCTTGCTCTTAACAATCTGTCTCAAAACACATAACTAGAATTTGGAAAGAAATGCAGACCTGATTTCTCCAGTTCGCCCCATTCAATTTACTCAAAGGGTAAAGCATGCCTGACTTTGGTTAAGAGACAGGAAGATTACACGCTTCCTTTTCGCTTCTGTTGCTGATGCTTGGTTCTTTGTTAAAAACGAGAAACGGAAATAATGCGGCTTCACTTCCCTGTCCAGGTGCAAGGTCTCTGGAAATTGCTACAAGATAGAATATCAATAACTACAACTCCGTTTTTGATACTTTAAAAACTTCAAATACATACTTCTGAGAAGGTAAAGGTAGCAGAAACTTTAGTCATAAACACCAATTGCCTATTGGTACCTAAAATATTTAATTTGTTATCTATCTTATGGGATTGCTAGTATCAGGCTGACTCAGCACAAGTTTAACTGCCTTAAGTTTTGCCTTAGTTCAAAGCAACTCTATGTAATTTTTTGTTTAATACGATGATGCCAGTTGAGGTTAGAAAAGGCACACAAAATTTTGCCTTCTGAGTTTATTACAAAATAATATTTTCATTATTATATCTAATTTAATTTTTTAAAGTAGGATTTGGTTTTTCCACTTCATGCAACTCAGGCTATGAAACTATATTGGTTTGTTTCAAGTTCACTTCAAATCTTAAATCCAGTGTGTCCTGAAGAAATGATATGACATACCAGTCATCAGCATGGATTCAAAGTCTTAAACACACTTTTTTCCCCCCAAGGAAACATTTATTGTCTATTACAAAAACAATTATTCTATGGTCAGACGAGTACCATGCTGTATACCCTCTTAGTAAGTGAACTAACTGTAGGGTCTAAACAGTTCTGGAGTGTAACTTTGAAAAAAGCTGTGTCCCATTCAGGGGAAAGAAGAGTATCACAAGTATCTAAACTGAACCTGGAATCTTCCCTTGGAGCCACAACACATCTCCCTGCCAAGGATACGATTTATGTTACAAAACAGTACCATACTGTCTGAATTTCTGCAAATTATTGCAACACACGCATTCCCTCCCACCAACCCCCACCTTGCTTCCCTAGAGAGAAACCACAAGTACCCAGGGGAAGAAGAGGTGAAGGAGAGACCCAGCAGAAGCATTTCAGCAAGGGGTCAAGATCAGCCTTACAACTTTGAGGATTTGAAAAAATAAATTTTTGTGTCTAGCTGGTCTAATTTCAAATTCCAAAACTTTCAGCATTTTCAGTCCAGTTACCCAAATTTCCTTGCTGCTCTTACATTTGTCTGCCAACTTCTGATTCCAATCTATGCTCAAAAATGGTCCTGCCAGTTTCTCTTCTCACATGTCTTCCTAAAGTCAATTGATGGGTTCCTAAAATGCTTTAAGGTAGTTTCTCTGATTCTGCATATGACGACTAAAGGGAGGCAAAAAGGGAAAACGTCTGGCCGACACCCCTGCTGTGTTTTCCAATTTCAAAACAAGCCACATAAACAGCAGTTACACTTGAGTGTACTAAGCAGTCCTGTGAAAGAAGCCTTTAAAAAGTGGCCTGATTTCTTTCCTCCTCAAAATGCATATATTGTTCATAAGCAGTTCACACAGTTCCCAGCTTCTTGGAGCTGGGAACAATTTCACATTGTAAAGGAGGAGGAACGAGAAAAATAAAAAGTAGCAGTTAATCAAAACTGCCTAGAGTAAATTTCATCTCAAAATGACAGCTTGAACTGCCTCCCACCCCCTGACTATAGGAATCCCTCAAGGTTCAGTTTTGGGTCCCCTTCTATTCTCCATCTACACCAACTCCCTTGGAGGAGAATTCAATCTCTCATGGCTTCAAATACCAGGGAATGTGTCCACTACCTCTGTTTTATTACAGTTCCCAAAGCACTTGGGTACAATGCTCTTCACACAATCGGGCGCTTAATAAATACAACTGATTTTGAAGTACTGTAGTTTTGTGAATGGCCCTTGGCTGCATCTCAGCCAACACTATTGGGGGGTGGGGGGAAGTAATCTTTAAGTCTGACATTAATTCTTTTCAGAGAAGGTTAGAAAAAAACAAGCAGAAGAGAGGTGATAAGCCAAAAAGGTTTAGGAAAAGCAGAAGAGAAAAAACAATAGCACAGGTTATGAGATTGCTAGTTACAAAAATAGATGTAAGGTGCAACTGCTTCATAAAAAGATCTCTCACCCAAATCTCTTAAGGGGTTATTTTCTATCACTCAGTTCCCCACAGGACTTCCCATTTCAAATGGCCATCAGGGATGTACACATTTTGAAGGAGCCGCATACATCCGTTTTCCAAACCAAAAAAATAAATAAATAAATAAAATAACTGATGTATTGTACTCAAGGGCTCCTTCCCCACCATAGGGAACCTCTAAGTGAAAATCCTGAAGTGGAGGCAAAGTTGTTACAGTCTGCTCGCAGCTATCCAGGATCCTCCTGGGGCATGACTGATTCCACTGTCCTTTTCCTCTTGCCCCTTCAGGGATTTTCTTGTTCTTCTATCAAGGCTATTCATGGAGTACATTAACACCTTGCAGGCTCTGAGGACTCCCCAGGTTGCTGCTGGTCGTGACTGGTGCATTAATTAGCAAACAAGCAGTAGGAGCCACAATGAAAACTGGTGAGTATGTTCCTAGATTACCCAGAGTTTTAATTTCTTCAGTAATCTTAACACAGATCATTGAAAGGGATACTACTACGTTATCACACACCTCCTAGTTATTTCAATCCAAAGCCTAAACGTGAAAGGGCACACGTGATTATAAAATCATTCAAGTTTAAGCCCGTAAGAAAGCCAACAGGTTTTTTTTAAAATTGGAGGTCATTTTTGAGAATGACTGGGTTATCTTTAAAAATATACACATATGTAAAGGAATCATTACAGTCCTGCTCCTATTCAAATCATTAATAATAGAAATAATAAAAGTTAATCAGGTTGGACACAATCCCTGTCCCAAATGGGACTCACGGCTTTAATCCCCATTTTACAGATGAGGGCACTGAGGCACAGAGAAGTTAGTAATAATAAAAGCTAATCTGGTTGGACACAATCCCTGTCCCAAATGGGACTCATGGCCTTAATCCCTGTTTTACAGATGAGGTCACTGAGGCACAGAGAAGTTAACTGACTTGCCCAAAGTCACACAGCAGACAAGAGGCGGAGCCGGAATTAGAACCCAGGCCCATGCTTTATCCACTAGGCCATGCTGAAAACTGGATCTGAAGAAACGGCATAGAAGCAGCCATGATTTCTGAAAAATAAGAGAAAATAGTACTGCACATTTAGGCGTGGAGCAAACGTCATGAATCAAACTCTGGCTTGTCATCTGGGCTGGAAGAGATAACTTGATGTTGGAGGATAAGGGGTGGGATGGAAAAAAAAAGCAAACAAGGGATTTACAATCTTACATCTTCTGGGTGGGGAAATGAAGGCAGATTTGGGAATTTCTACTGGGTACTTAGAGGAGAGCATTTTCACTCAATACTATCATGAAAACAAATGATTATGGTCAGAATAAAATGATTCTGCTTCGTTTATCTTCATAAAAGGGTTTTTCCTTATCAGCCTATTAAAGTGCTGGTCTTCTAGGCATAAATTATACAACACAAGAAATACCACTATCTGATCAGGTCAATGGTCTTTTCAGCTCAGTACTCTATTTTCAACAGTGGCAAAAGGATGTTTGGAGGAAGGGGTTGATGGTGGTTTTCCTTGACAGACAGCCTAATGTTGAGAGACAGGCCAACTAACATTTTTTAAAAATTTATCCTCTGTATCACTTAGTCCAGTAACGTTCACAATTTTATCCAATTTCCTCTTCAAACTGAGAAGCAGCGTGGCCTAGGGGAGAGAGCATGAGCCTCGGTGTCAGTAGACCTGGGTGCTAATCCCTGCATCACCACTTGTCTGCTGTGTGGCCTTGGGCAAGTCACTTAACTTCTCTGTGACTCAGTTACCTCATCTGTGATACGAAGAATAAGACCGTGAGCCCAGGACTGTATCCAACCCAATTATCTTGTCTCTACCCTAGTGCTTACCACAGTGCCTCACACCTAATAAGCACTTAAATACCATTAAAAAAAACTGCTATTTTTTCTGTCTGTAAAACTCCCTGTGGTAATGGACTTCATCGATTTACCACCACTATGTGAAAATGTGCTTCCTTTTCTGTTTTCTACCTTTCAGAGTCTTCTGTTCTTCTAATCCAGTGATCACTCAATATTTCAGAGCTTTTCGTGTGTAACCTTGTCAAAAACACTTTAGAGCTAAATATGCCCACAGTGCTTATTGATCCCTTCACAGCAGATTAGAGAGGTATGATTTCCCCCAGAGAAGCCATGTTGTCTGCCCTCAAGGTTGCTTCTCTGTGTTTAGTAATACTGAACGTAATTGCCAATTCTACCGGTCTGCCGAGTAGAATAACTACTGTATACTCCCAAGTGCTTCAGTGCTCTACAAAGTAAGCCCTCAATAATACTATCAATTGACAAAAAAAGTACAATAATCCCCAGGATACCCTCTGGGACCCTTTTAGAAACTAGGAATTACACTGCAGGTTGCTATTCTTCTGGTTCAGAGGCTATTTGTACGGAATTCAGTAACCTTCTCTCAAAACTATCTCATCCTGGTATTTGTTGACATTTAGTTTACAAATTTGTTCTAAAACATCCCATGAGGACACCACAGTGGATCATGTTCCCTGGCCTGTTCTGAAACAAAAAACAATTTGGTGGGGAGGAATCTTTCCAAAATAGCTTCTTCTTGGTTATCTTCTTTTCTTCTCTGAAATGCACCTCTAAGCTCAGTGTCTTTGGAGTCCCTCATTCCTAAACGAGTTTCCTGCTTTCCTCTTCCAAACTGCTACCACATCGATCCACGGGCTTATCCTAACCCGCCTGAACTACAAACAGAAACTCCTTACCACAGGCTTTAAAGGTCTCAATCACCTTGCCCTCTCCTATTTTACTTGCTGATTTTCCTACTACTACCTAGCATGTTCACTTCATTCTTCGATTCGCTATACCTCGACTTTGTCTATCTCGCCACTGACCCCTTCCCTGTATCCCGCCTCTGGCCTGAAACTCCCTCCTCCATATCTGAAAGACCAACACTCTCTCCACCTTCAAAGTCTCATTAAAATCACATCTCTTCCAAGAAGCCTTCCTCGACTGGCTCTCATTTCTCCTATTCTCTTCTGTGTCACCCTGGCATTTGGATTTGTACCCTTTCTTCACCCTACCCTCAGGCCCCAGGCCTTTTGTATATATCCCACAATATATTTTAATGTATGTCTCCCTCTTTAGCCTATAAGCTTCTTATGGGCAGGAAATATACCTACAAACTATACTACTGTACTCTCCCAAGAGCTTAGTACAGTGCTCTGCACACAGGAAGAGCTCAATACAGTTGAAGACTCTTGTTACTACCTTTAATAACCAAATGTTTTTCAAATCCTTTCTTCCTGATGGTCTCTTTTACCTGCCAGTTATCCAATTAAGTCTCCTGGTTTTCTTATTCTGTGTCACATTTTAACTGGACCTCTAAAATGGCATTTTAAAAATAACCTCCAGGCTTTAGGTAAGTCACCTGTTTTTCTTTAGCTCCCCCTTTTGTTTTTTCCTTAAATCTGTACTTTTTCGATTCGTTTTTAAAAATTAAATAACTTTGTGTTGGTTCTCATTATTCTTTCCTCCCTGCCATCAAACCAGAAAGAACGTTAGGGTGGTTTTTTGTGTATGTTTTTTTGAGCTGTGCTTATGGTTGCAGATGTTCTTGCTGACATGTACATCACACATCACTCAATTAAGTTTAATATATTATCTTTCTGAGGTGGTTTCATGATGAGCAATTCCCCAAACCAGACATCTGTCCCTTTAAAGGGTCTTTTCACCACTTCTCTTCCTGATGGGTAATTGTGGCTTCCAGTTTTAACATGGCATTTTAGATATGCCATATTAACTTCAGATGCTACCACCCTTCCCCTACTTGAACAAAGTGTTAAATCATAATACTATTTTTAGTGTAGCATGACCTTCGCTGAAGGATTTCCAAATGTTTTGGGTATTATTAATTCATGAAATAGGCATCAAGACCAGAGAACACCCACCCTCTTCAGAAGCTTCCTACACACAACACACTATAGTGTGAACAAATTATTGTGGCCCCCATAGCTATGATTAAAAAAATTCTGAAAAGTTTCTCTTTCTGGTGTTGATGTTCGCTTTACGGTCTCACTTTTTCTCTGAACTGGGCAATTTACACATCAATCAATGGCATTTATTGAGTACTTACTCTGTGCAGTGCACTGTACTAAGTGCTTGGGAGACTACAATGGCACTGGAAGACAAGTTCCCTGCCCACAATGAGCTTTCACAAGTTGAATCCTATTCTTTCCTTAGCTGTCTCTTATTCAATCACATTCAAGAGCTTATCCCTTTTTCCAGCTGGAGGAAGAATCAGACTGGTGTGATGAGCTATTTAAAATTGCTTTCATTTATTTTTGGCTAATCCAGTGAACAACTTTCGAAAACCCATCATTAAATGTTTAGGCTACCCTAAATTGACAAATCAGTGAGAAATAAACATTAATTTTCTTTCTGCAAGGTCTGAATGAAAGCATAGATTACTCAGTTGAAGATGACAAAAATATCACAGATCCATTTAGTTATGATTAAGTTGAAGATGAGCTGTTTTGATGACATTTAAACTTTGCCGTCGCTCTGGTCTTCAAGCAACTATCGCTGTTGGGCAAGATGACATCAAGTCCATAAATCACAACTACAGTCTAAATAAAGCAAGTCACCGTGTAAATGTGGCAGTAATGAAAATAGCAGTTAGATACTCTGAGCTGATAAAAGGGGGATAAAATGATATGATCCCATAAGAGATGGCAGAGGAAAGATTGGGATAGCTGACCAACTGGAATAAGACACTTGTCCTTCAAAAACATTTTAACTGTTCTCTAAATATCTGGGGTGGGAGGGAGGATAGCATAGGTTGCAGAGGATAGTATGCTGTCAGTGAACCAGTAATTAAGGAGAGAAATTAGATATGACATCTATTGGCAAGTGAGGAGGAACACCCTGGTCTAGGCAGTCATCCTATGCCTACTAAGTATGTTTCCAATTAACGGCAACTTTCAGTTTTCCGAGCGCAAGAGCCTCACAAAAAAAATCTATTCATGAATCAATTATGCAATGAATCAAAAATAGAGATTATCTGGCAAAAATGGAAGGTGCTTGAATATTGCTTAATTTAATAAGAGCCAAGCTCACTTCAGATAATGACTAAGAAAAGCATCAAGATCTCAGGAAGAGAAGGCTTAACCAACACCCGTCACTGGTTCACTATGGCACAATGGTTGAATCCACCATTCCTTTCCAATAGGGCTCCTGTTTCTCTGAACAAATTTTTTTTCCCTAATTCAATTAGCATTAATTTATTTCCAATGCCAAAATTATAAAAATCATATTGATCGAATGAATTGCCCTGGTCTCCTATAAGTATTTTCCTGGGTCCACATTACAATTAGGAGGGTCACAAATGAAGTTGCCCATAATTGCCTGTGCAGATAAAATAATATTATTGCTCTCAAGGATTTCATTTTTTTTCTAGCCCTATTCTAAACACACTGACCTCAATTCCCTTCAACAGAAATATATGGAAAATTAGGTGAATTAGTGAGAGTTATCAGAAACGTTGGCCTCTGGGCCATTAAGAAGGATATGAAGCTTCTTGACTGTATCCACTTTTCTTGCGCTCACAATCCTGCTCATTCAGAATTTTCATGTAACAAAATCTGTATTGCTCGACCAAAATAACTGGTACCAACCTGATTCTTCACTAGTGCCAACCATTTACCAGTGATGGATTAGTGGCTAACAGTCCAAACAGAAAATAGAAGTCCTACAGGTAGCGGCTAATAGATGGTTTCCTATAAACAGAGAAGCAAAACTTTCTTGGCAGCAAAAGTTTACCTGTGCAACACTGCTCCAAAACCCATATGCACCGTGTCAATGCCCACAAGCCAGGAACTTGCTAGCTGAGTAAAGAAACTGAGTTTTGTTTAAAAAAAGAGGTTTACAGAGCCCACTGAGCCCCAGTAGACTGCAAGATCCCTGAGAACGGGGCCCCAGTTTACCAACTTTTTTGTACTCTCTGCCCACAGTAAACGCTCAATAAATACAACCGATGAACCGATCCAGTCAGAAACGCAAAGCTCTGATGCTGGGGAATTATTAAGAAGCAGCGTGGCTCAGTGGGAAGAGCAAAGGGCTTTGGAGTCAGAGGTCACGGGTTCAAATCCCAGCTCCGCCAGTTGCCAGCTGTGTGACTTTGGGCAAGTCGCTTAACTTCTCTGGGCCTCAGTTACCTCATCTGTAAAATGGGGATTAAGACTCTGAGCCCCACGTGGGACAACCTGATCACCTTGTAACCTCCCCAGCGCTTAGAACAGTGCTTTGCACATAGTAAGTGCTTAATAAAGGCCATCATTATTATTTATTTAAAGGACTGAAGAAGGAGAAAATATTCTATGCCCGGGGAATCAGGCCTGCCGCTGCTCCTATTCCCCTTGCCTCGCTGCCCTCCTGTCAAAAAATAAGGCTGATCTTATAATAGAGATTTTTAAAAAAACAAAAAACTTTAGCACTGCAGTACCATAGCTCCCCTTGAAACGCAGGTGAGTTTTCGTCTATCCGAAGCGACTACAAAACAAACAGATGCTTGTATTACCGCAAAAGCCAGCACTACATCCTCCCTTCCCACTAGGTCTAACTTGCTTTGATAACGCCAAAGGCGTTATCTAAAAAGGATCTAAAAGTAGATCAAGAGTCTTTAAAGCCCCTGGGCACGTGGCAGGGGGATAAGCTCCCCAGTGATAGGGATTTGAGGATGCCCTAGCAGAAACGCTTCTGAACCCAGACGGAAAGTCACAAGGGCTGCAGGGCTCCTTCTGCTGCTAATGGCTGGGCCACCGGTGGCCTCCTCCCCGCAGGAGGAGACCCCTCTTTCGGCATAGGAAAAGTTGGTCCAGCTCGCCCCTCCTTATAACCCCACTTACATCACTCAGTTGCCGAGGAGCGAAACAGGGCAGCGTGGTTTAATGGAAAGAGGCCGACGCTGGGTGACTCTGGGCTTCCCTTCTCCGTGCCTCAGTTCCCTCATCTCTAAAATGGGGATGAAGACTGTCAGCCCGACGTGGGACAACCTGATTACCTTGTATCTACCCCGGCGCTTAGAACAGTGCTTGGCACCTATTCATTCATTCAATCGTATTTATCGAGCGCTCACTGTGTGCACAGCACTGGACTAAGTGCTTGGAAAGAACAGTTCAGCAACAAAGGGAGACAATCCCTGCCCACAACGGGCTTGGCACCTATTCATTCATTCAATCGTATTTATCGAGCGCTCACTGTGTGCACAGCACTGGACTAAGTGCTTGGAAAGAACAATTCAGCAACAAAGGGAGACAATCCCTGCCCACAATGGGCTTGGCACCTATTCCTTCATTCAATCGTATTTATTGAGCGCTGACTGTGTGCAGAGCACCGGACTAAGCGCTTGGAAAGAACAGTTCAGCAACAAAGGGAGACAATCCCTGCCCACAATGGGCTTGGCACCTATTCCTTCATTCAATCGTATTTATTGAGCGCTTACTGTGTGCAGAGCACTGGACTAAGTACTTGGAAAGAACAGTTCAGCAACCAAAGGTAGACAATCCCTGCCCACAACGGGCTCACAGTCTAGAATAATAATAATAATAATAATAATGACATTTATTAAGCGGTTACTATGTGCAAAGCACTGTTCTAAGCACTGGGGAGGTTACAAGGTGACCAGGTTGTCCCACGGGGGGCTCACAGTCTTAATCCCCATTTTACAGATGAGGTAACCGAGGCCCAGAGAAGTGAAGTGACTTGCCCAAAGTCACACAGCTGACAGTTGGTGGGGCCAGGATTTGAACCCGTGACCACTGACTCCAAAGCCCGGGCTCTTTCCACTGAGCCACGCTGCTTGACAGACAACAAAACAAACCTAGTAAGCGCTTAACACCATCATTATTATTCTCTGTGCTTCAGTTCCATCATCCGTAAAATGGGGATGAAGATTGTCAGCCCCAGGTGGGGCAACCTCATTACCTTGTATCAGTGCTGAAAACAGTGCTCAGCACATAATAAGCGCTTAACAAATACCATCATTATTATTACCCCGGCGCTTAGAATCGAGTAAGCACTTAACAAATACCGTCATTATTATTACCCCGGCGCTTATAATCGAGTAAGCGCTTAACAAATACCATCATTATTATTACCCCGGCGCTTAGAATCGAGTAAGCGCTTAACAAATACCATTATTACTATTACCCCGGGGATTAGAACAGTGCTTAGAACCTAGTAAGCGCTTAAAGTAAGCACTTTTAGACTGTGAGCCCACTGTTGGGTAGGGACTGTCTCTATATGTTGCCAACTTGTACTCCCCAAGCGCTTAGTACAGTGCTCTGCACACAGTCAGCGCTCAATAAATACGATTGATTGATTAACAAACACCACCATTATTATTATCATTAAAAGAGAGTTTTCCCAGAGCCTGGAGGGACCGGGGAGAGTTGACCCTCTGTGGAAGTGCTGCGCTTCTCTAGACTGTGAGCCCATTTTTGGGTAGGGACCGTCTCTATCTGTTGCCGAATTGTACTTTCCAAGCGCTTAGTACAGTGCTTTGCACACTGTAAGCGCTCAATAAAAATGATTGAATGAATGAAGTGGAAGTGGTGCGCTGCTCTAGACTGGGAGCCCGTTGTTGAATAGAAGGACCGTCTCTATCTGTTGCCCAATTGTACTTTCTAAGCACTTAGTACAGTGCTCTGCACACAGTAAGCGCTCAGTAAATACGATTGATTGATTGATTAACAAACACCATCATTATTATTATCATTAAGCGAAAAAGAGAGTTTTCCCAGAGCCTGGCGGACCCGGGGAGAGTTGACCCTCTGTGGAAGTGGAAGTGCTGCACCTCTCTAGACTGTGAGCCCATTTTTGGGTAGGGACCGTCTCTATCTGTTGCCGAATTGTACTTTCCAAGCGCTTAGTACAGTGCTTTGCACACTGTAAGCGCTCAATAAAAACGACTGAATGAATGAAGTGGAAGTGCTGCGCTGCTCTAGACTGGGAGCCCGTTGTTGAGTAGGGACCGTCTCTATCTGTTGCCCAACTGTACTTTCTAAGCGCTTAGTACAGTGCTCTGCACACTGTAAGCGCTCAATAAATATAATTGAATGAAGTGATAGTGCAGCGCTGCACTAGACTGTGAGCCCGTTGTTGCCAATTTGTACTTCCCAAGCGCTTAGTCCAGTGCTCTGCACATAGTAAGCGCTCAATAAATACGATTGATGATGATAGGGACCGTCTGTTGCCGAATTGTACTTTCCGAACGCTTAGTCCAGTGCTCTGCACACTGTAAGCGCTCAATAAATACGATTGAATGAAGGAATGAAGTGGACGTGCCGCGCTGCTCTAGACTGCGAGCCCGCTGTTGGGTAGGGACCGTCTCTATCAGTTGCCGAATTGTCCTTCCCAAGCGCTTAGTCCAGTGCTCTGCACACAGTCAGCGCTCATTAAATACGATTAAATGAACGAAGCGGCAGCGCAGTGGAAGTGAAGCAGCGTGGCTCGGTGGAAATAATAATAATAATAATAATGGCATTTATTAAGCGCTTACTATGTGCAAAGCACTGTTCTAAGCGCTGGGGAGTTTACAAGGTGATCAGGTTGTCCCACGGGGGGCTCAGTCTTAATCCCCATTTTACAGATGAGGAAACTGAGGCCCAGAGAAGTGAAGTGACTTGCCCAGAGTCACACAGCTGACAAGGGGCGGAGCCAGGATTTGAACCCATGACCTCTGACTCCAAAGCCCGGGCTCCTTCCACTGAACCACGCTGCTTCTGGAGTCGGAGGTCATGGGATCAAATCCCGGCTCCGCCCCTTGTCAGCTGTGTGACTCTGGGCAAGTCGCTTCACTTCTCTGGGCCTCAGTTATCTTATCTGTAAAATGGGGGTGAAGACTGTGAGCCCCCCGTGGGACAACCTGATCACCTTGGAACCTCCCCAGCGCTTAGAACAGTGCTTTGCACATAGTAAGCGCTTAATAAAGGCCATTATTATTATTCCCCGGAGGGTCCACTCTAGGCGGGTCCCGCCAGGCTCTGAGAGAAGCAGTGTGGCTCAGTGGAAAGAGCCCGGGCTTGGGAGTCAGAGGTCATGGGTTCTAATCCCGACTCCGCCGCTTGTCAGCTGGGTGACTTTGGGCAAGTCACTTCACTTCTCTGTGCCTCATTCATTCATTCAATCGTATTTATTGAGCGCTTACTGTGTGCAGAGCACTGTACTAAGCGCTTGGGAAGTACAAGGTGGCAACATATAGCCTCAGTAACCTCGTCTGTAAAATGGGGATGAAGACTGTGAACCCCACGTGTGACAACCTGATTTCATTCATTCATTCAATCATATTTATTGAGCACTTACTGTGTGCAGAGCACTGTACTAAGCGCTTGGGAAGTCCAAGTCGGCAACATATAGAGACGGTCCCTACCCAACAACGGGCTCACAGCCTAGAGAAGCAGCGTGGCTCAGTAGAAAGCGCCCGGGCTTTGGAGTCAGAGGTCATGGGTTCAAATCCCACCTCCGCCAATTGTCAGCTGTGTGACTTTGGGCAAGTCACTTTACTTCTCTGGGCCTCAATTCCCTCATCTGCAAAATGGGGATTAAGACTGGGAGCCCCACATGGGACAACCTGATCACCTTGTATCCTCCCCAGCGCTTAGAACAGTGCTTTGCACATGGTAAGCACTTAATAAATGCCATTATTATTATTAGAAGGGGATCCCCTTGTATCCCCCCAGTGCTTAGAACAGTGCTTTGCACTTAATAAGCGCTTAATAAATGCCATTATTATTATTATTAGAAGGGGATCCCCTTGTATCTCCCCAGCGCTTAGAACAGTGCTTTGCATGTAGTAAGCGCTTAATAAATGCCATTATTATTATTATTATTAGAAGGGGATCCCCTTGTATCTCCCCAGCGCTTAGAACAGTGCTTTGCACGTAGTAAGCGCTTAATAAATGCCATTATTATTATTAGAAGGGGATCACCTTGTATTCCCCCAGCGCTAAGAACAGTGCTTTGCACATAGTAAGCGCTTAATAAATGCCATTATTATTATTAGAAGGGGATCACCTTGTATCGCCCCAGCACTTAGAACAGTGCTTTGCACATAGTAAGTGCTTGGCTCAGTGGAAAGAGCATGTGCTTTGGAGTCAGAGGTCATGGGTTCAAAAATCCTGGCTCCCCCAATTGTCAGCTGTGTGACTTTGGGCAAGTCACTTCACTTCTCTGTGCCTCAGTTACCTCATCTGCAAAATGGGGATTAAGACTGAGAGCCCCCCCCCCCCCCCCCCGGGACAACCTGATCACCTTGTAACTTCCCCAGCGCTTAGAACAGTGCTTTGCACATAGTAAGCGCTTAATAAATGCCATTATCATTATTAGAAGGGGATCACCTTGTATCCCCCCAGAGCTTAGAACAGTGCTTTGCACACAGTAAGTGCTTAATAAATGCCATTATTATTATTATTAGAAGGGGATCATCTAGTATCCCCCCGCACTTAGAACAGTGCTTTGCATATAGTAAGTGCTTAAAAAAATGCCATCATTATTATTATTATTAGAAGGGGATCACCTTGCATCCCCCCAGCGCTTAGAACAGTGCTTTGCACATAGTAAGTGCTTAATAAATGCCACTATTATTATTAGAAAGGCATCACCTTGCATCCCCCCAGCGCTTAGAACAGTGCTTTGCACATAGTAAGTGCTTAATAAATGCCATTATTATTATTATTAGAAAGAGATCACCTTGCATCCCCCCAGCGCTTTAGAACAGTGCTTTGCACATAGTAAGTGCTTAATAAATGCCATTATTATTATTATTATTAGAAAGGGATCACCTTGTATCCCCCAGCGCTTAGAGCAGTGCTTTGCATATAGTAAGTGCTTAATAAATGCCATTATTATTATTAGAAGGGGATCACCTTGTATACCCCCAATGCTTAGAACAGTGCTTTGCACATAGTAAGTGCCTAATAAATGCCATTATCATTACTATTATTATTATTAGAAGGGGATCACCTAGTATCCCCCCAGCGCTTAGAACAGTGCATTGCACATACTAAGCGCTTAATAATTGCCATCATAATTATTATTATTAGAAGGGGATCACCTAGTATCCCCCCAGCGCTTAGAACAGTGCATTGCACATAGTAAGTGCTTAATAAATGCCATCATTATTATTATTAGAAGGGGATCACCTTGTATGGGAAGCATTGTGGCTCAGCGGAAAGAGCCCGGGCTTTGGAATCAGAGGTCATCGGTTCAAATCCCGGCTCCGCCACTTGTCAGCTGTGTGACTTTGGGCAAGTCACTTCACTTCTCTGTGCCTCAGTTCCCTCATCTGTAAAATGGGGATTAAGACTGTGAGCCCCACGTGGGACAACCCGATCACCTTGTAAACTCCCCAGCGCTTAGAACAGTGCTTTGCACATAGGAAGCGCTTAATAAATGCCATTATTATTATTAATCCCGGCTCCGCCACTTGACAGCTGTGTGACTTTGGGCAAGTCACTTCACTTCTCTGTGCCTCAGTTCCCTCATCTGTAAAATGGGGATTAAGACTGTGAGCCCCACGTGGGACAACCTGATCACCTTGTAACCTCCCCAGCGCTTAGAACAGTGCTTTGCACATAGTAAGCGCTTAATAAATGCCATTATTATTATTAATCCCAGCTCCGCCACTTGACAGCTGTGTGACTTTGGGCAAGTCACTTCACTTCTCTGTGCCTCAGTTCCCTCATCTGTAAAATGGGGATTAAGACTGTGAGCCCCACGTGGGACAACCCGATCACCCTGTAAACTCCCCAGCACTTAGAACAGTGCTTTGCACATAGTAAGCGCTTAATAAATGCCATCATTATTAGAAGGGGATCACCTTTTATGCCGCCAGCGCTTAGAACAGTGCTTTGCACATAGTAAGCGCTTAATAAATGCCATCATTATTAGAAGGGGATCACCTTTTATCCCCCCCCAGCGCTTAGAACAGTGCTTTGCACATAGTAAGTGCTTGGCTCAGTGGAGAGAGCATGTGCTTTGGAGTCAGAGGTCATGGGTTCAAAAATCCCTGCTCCCCCAATTGTCAGCTGTGTGACTTTGGGCAAGTCACTTCACTTCTCTGTGCCTCAGTTCCCTCATCTGTAAAATGGGGATTAAGACTGTGAGCCCCACACGGGACAACCCGATCACCTTGTAAACTCCCCAGCGCTTAGAACACTGCTTTGCACATAGTAAGCGCTTGATAAATGCCATCATTATTATTATCCCCCCAGCGCTTAGAACAGTGCTTTGCACATAGTAAGCGCTTAACAAACATCATTATCATCATCAGTAGAAGAAGAGTGGGGTGTCCGGTGTTGCCGCCCTCATTCATTCATTCAGTTGTATTTATTGAGCGCTTACTGTATGCAGAGCACAGGCTCGGGGCTGCAGGATCCAGGCTCCATTCATTCATTCATTCATTCATTCATTCAATCGTGTGTGCAGAGCACTGTACTAAGCGCTTGGGAAGTACAAGGTGGCAACATATAGCCTCAGTAACCTCGTCTGTAAAATGGGGATGAAGACGGTGAACCCCACGTGCGGCAGCCTGATTTCATTCATTCATTCATTCAATCATATTTATTGAGCGCTTACTGTGTCCCGAGCACTGTACTAAGCGCTTGGGAAGTCCAAGTCGGCAACATATAGAGACGGTCCCTACCCAACAACGGGCTCACAGTCTAGAGAAGCAGCGTGGTTCAGTGGAAAGAGCCCGGGCTTTGGAGTCAGAGGTCATGGGTTCAAATCCCGGCTCCGCCAACTGTCAGCTGTGTGACTTTGGGCAAGTCACTTCACTTCTCTGGGCCTCAGTTCCCTCATCTGCTAAATGGGGATTAGGACTGGGAGCCCCACGTGGGACAACCCGATCACCTTGTATCCTCCCCAGAGCTTAGAACAGTGCTTTGCACATAGTAAGCGCGTAATAAATGCCATTATTATTATTATTAGAAGGGGATTCCCTTGTAACCTCCCCCAGCGCTTAGAACAGTGCTTTGCACATAGTAAGCGCTTAATAAATGCCATTATTATTATTAGAACGGGATCCCTTTGTATCCCTCCAGCGCTTAGAACAGTGCTTTGCACATAGTAAACGCTTAATAAATGCTATCATTATTATTATTATTAGAAGGGGATCCCCTTGTTACCCCCCCAGCGCTTAGAACAGTGCTTTGCACATAGTAAGCGCTTAATAAATGTCATCATTATTAGAAGGGGATCACCTTGCATCCCCCCAGGGCTTAGAACAGTGCTTTGCACATAATAAGTGCTTAATAAATGCCATTATTATTATTATTAGAAGGGGATCCCCTTGTATCCCCCCCAGTGCTTAGAACAGTGCTTTGCACATAGTAAGCGCTTAATAAATGCCATCATTATTATTATTAGAAGAGGATCACCTTGTATCCCCCCAGCGCTTAGAACAGTGCTTTACACATAGTAGGCGCCTAATAAATGCCATTATTATTATTAGAAGGGGATCCCCTTGTATCCCCCCAGCGTTCAGAACAGTGCTTTGCACATAGTAAGCGCTTAACAAATATCATTATTATTATTAGAAGGGGATCCCCTTGTATCCCCCAGCGCTTAGAACAGTGCATTGCACATAATAAGCGCTTAATAAATGCCATTATTATTATTAGAAGGGGATCCCCTTGCATCCCCCCAGCGCTTAGAACAGTGCTTTGCACATAGTAGGCGCCTAATAAACGCCATTATTATTATTATTAGAAGGGGATCCCCTTGTATCCCCCCAGCGCTTAGAACAGTGCTTTGCCCATAGTAAGCGCTTAATAAATGCCATCATTATCATTATTAGAAGGGGATCCCCTTGCATCCCCCCAGCGCTTAGAACAGTGCTTTGCACATAGTAGGCGCCTAATAAACGCCATTATTATTATTAGAAGGGGATCCCCTTGTATCCCCCCAGCGCTTAGAACAGTGCTTTGCACATAGTAGGCGCCTAATAAACGCCATTATTATTATTAGAAGGGGATCCCCTTGTATCCCCCCAGCGCTTAGAACAGTGCTTTGCCCATAGTAAGCGCTTAATAAACGCCATCATTATCATTATTAGAAGGGGATCCCCTTGCATCCCCCCAGCGCTTAGAACAGTGCTTTGCACATAGCAGGCGCCTAATAAACGCCATTATTATTATTAGAAGGGGATCCCCTTGTATCCCCCCAGCGCTTAGAACAGTGCTTTGCCCATAGTAGGCGCTTAATAAATGCCATCATTATCATTATTAGAAGGGGATCCCCTTGCATCCCCCCAGCGCTTAGAACAGTGCTTTGCACATAGTAGGCGCCTAATAAACGCCATTATTATTATTAGAAGGGGATCCCCTTGTATCCCCCCAGCGCTTAGAACAGTGCTTTGCCCATAGTAAGCGCTTAATAAACGCCATCATTATCATTATTAGAAGGGGATCCCCTTGTATCCCCTCAGCGCTTAGAACGGTGCTTTGCACATGGTAAGTTCTTGATAAATGCCATCATCATTATTATTATTATTATTAGAAGGGGACCCCCTTGTCACCTCCCCCAGCGCTTAGAACAGTGCTTTGCCCCTAGTAAGCGCTTACCAAATGCCCTCCTCCTCCTCCCGGAGAGCCGGTCCCTACGGCTCTAGAAGACACAGTGTAGCCAGGGTAGGGGCCCTGAGGAGGGGGCGGTGTTAGCAGCAGCAGCAGCAGCAGCAGCAGCAGCAGGAGGGATGCGGGGCAGACTGGCGGCCGTGAGGGGGGCGAGCATCACCTGTCGGGGCGGGGGCCCGGCGCTGGGAGAGGAGGCCGTCCGGGCGGGCGGTGCCTGCGGGCAGGCGGGCCCCCTCTGAGGGGACAACGGCCGGCCGGGCGGACGAACGCTCCGCCCGTCGTCGCCTCAGCTCAGGCGGCCGCCCGCCCCTGCCCCCTCTCGCTCCTCCTCCTCCTCCTCCTCTTCGCGCCCCGCCCCTCCCTCCGCAGGACACGCCCCCTTTCTCGCGAGACTTAGAACCGCCCCCCCCCCGGGGGGGGCTGCATCTGCGCCTGCGCCAGGCGACCGACCCCCCCCCCCCCCGCGCCGCGCTCCGAACCAGCCCGCAGCCCCCGCAGTCGTTCGTTCCTTCCTTCACTCCATCGTAGTTCGTTCGTTCGTTCATATTCATTCATATGTATTTATTCATTCATTCATATGCATTTATCATTCATTCGTATGCATTTATTCACTCATTTATTCATCTGCATTCATCATTTATTCATATACATTCATTCATATATATTCATTCATTTATTCATATACATTCATATATATTCATTCATATGCATTCATTCATTCATATATATTCATTCATTTATTCATATATATTCATTCATTTATTCATATGCATTCATTCATTCATATATATTCATTCATTTATTCATATGCATTCATTCATTCATATATATTCATTCATTTATTCATATGCATTCATTCATTCATATATATTCATTCATTTATTCATATGCATCATTCATATGTATTCATTCATTTATTCATATGCATTCATTCATTCACATATATTCATTCATTTATTCATATGCATCATTCATATGTATTCATTCATTTATTCATATGCATTCATTCATTCATATGCATTCATTCATTTATTCATATGCATTCATTCATTCATATGTATTTATTCATTCATTTATATTCATTCATATGCATTCATTCATATGTATTCATTCATTTATTCATATGTATTCATTCATTCATTCATATATATTTATTCATTCATTTATATTCATTCTTTCATATTCATTCATTCATTCATACGTATTTATTCATTCATTTATATTCATTCATTCATTCACATTCATTCATATTTATTTATTCATTCATTTTATATTCATTCATTCATATTTATTTATTCATTTTTATTCATTCGTTCATATTTATTCATTCATTTTTATTCATTCGTTCATATTTATTCATTCAGTCATATGTATTTATTCATTCGTATTCATTCATTCATGTGTATTCGTTCATTCATATTCAATCCATACTTCATATTGCTGCCCGGATTGTCCTTGTTCAGAAACACTCTGGCTATGTTACTCCCCTCCTCAAAAATCTCCGGTGGCTACCAATCAATCTGCACACCAGGCAGAAACTCCTCACCCTGGGCTTCAGGGCTCTCCATCACCTCGCCCGCTCCTACCTCACCTCCCTTCTCTCCTTCTACAGCCCAGCCCGCACCCTCCGCTCGTCCACCACTAATCTCCTCACCGTACCTCGTTCTCGCCTGTCCCCCCGTCAACCCCCGGCCCACGTCATCCCCCGGGCCTGGAATGCCCTCCCTCTGCCCATCCTCTCTTCCTCCCTTCAAGGCCCTACTGAGAGCTCACCTCCTCCAGGAGGCCTTCCCAGACTGAGCCCCTTCCTTCCTCTCCCCCTCGTCCCCCTCTCCATCCCCCCCATCTTACCTCCTTCCCTTCCCCACAGCACCTGTATATATGTATATTTGTTTGCACATATTTATTACTCTATTTATTTATTTTACTTGTACATATCTATTCTATTTATTTTATTTTGTTAGTATGTTTGGTTTTGTTCTCTGTCTCCCCCTTCTAGACTGTGAGCCCACTGTTGGGTAGGGACTGTCCCTGTATGTTGCCAACTTGTACTTCCCAAGCGCTTAGTACAGTGCTCTGCACACAGTAAGCGCTCAATAGATACGATTGATGATGATGATGATCCATGGTATTGAAGGTGGTCGAGGAGGATTAGGTCAGAAGAGCCTGTTAGATTTGGAGATGAGGTCATTGGTGACCTTGGAGAGAAAGAGAGAACTGTGTCAGGAGCGTGAAGGGGGTGGAACCCGAATTGTAGAGGGTTAAGAAGAGAGTTGGAGTAGAGGAAGTGAAGGCAAGGGTGGATACAACACAACTTTCAGCCCTCCAATTCCTCACGCTGTTCCTCGGCCTGGTAATCATTTTTTTCCCGCTAAACCTAATCTGCCTGGCCATACAACTAGACTAATCTTCAAAACCCTCCTCAAACCCACCTCCTCCAAGAAGGCTTCCTGATTAATTCATAACCTTCTAGTCAATCAACTCAACAGGCAACTTTTGTGGTTATTCTTAGTCTCAGCACTTATGTACATACGCATATGTTTATCGTCAATCATTGAACTATTTCATCTTTACATGCTTGCTCCTGTCTCCATTGTATCCTTGTTTTTTCCCCTGCTCCAACTATTTGTAAATATTTTTACAGATCGGGGAACCGAAGCACAGAGAAGTTAAGTGACTTGCCCAGGCCGGAATTAGAACCCAGGTCCCCTGAACCCCAAGCCTGTGCTATTTCCACTAGGTCCTACTGCTCCTCTATCCCTTTACCTGAACTTCCAGAGGCGGCCTTCTAAAGAAAATATGATTTCAGGAGGAAGTGGTTTACTTTGGATACCATGCAGGTTGCAAGCTTCTTGAGGGCAGGGGCCATGTCTTACGCTTCCTTTGTAGCTAGTCACACTGTCTTGTATCTTACAGACCCTGGATTTGCCCAAAATAAGTAGTCAATAAATGGCATTGATGATAAAGAACACCCCATTGATAGTACTATTAAATTATTCATATGCTGGGGGGTTTCAACATGTTTCCTGTTCATTCTTCCTTCCCCATTTTCATCACTGCTGTAAGTTCCTCTCACTCCACTGTATACCTACCCCAGGGAGCCAGCGGTGTTTACTGCTCCCCCAAGAATGGATACAAAATGCTGCATGGTAGTATATACACATTACTGTAGGAGCATACGCACATAGTAAGCGCTCAATAAATACGATTGAATGAATTAATATGCACCTTCTAGCTGTTGGTATGGAAAGCCAGTTTAAGTCAGATGAAAATCAGACTCCCAAGGCTCTCCTTGTTCTGGTTGGACCCAGCCTGGATAATCGCAACAGGTACCACACCTCCCCAAAATGCAGCTCAGAAGCGTGGAAGCAGCATGCCTTAGTGGAAACAGCCTGAGCTTGGGAGTCAGATGTCATGAGTTCTAATCCCACCTCCGCCACTTGTCAGCTGTGTGACTTTGGGCTAGTCACTTCACTTCTCTGTGCCTCAGTTACCTCACCTGTAAAATGGGGATTAAGACTGGGAGCCCCACGTGGGACAACCTGAATGCCTGTATCTACCCCAGCGCTTAGAACAGTGCTTGGCATATAGTAAGCACTTCACAAATATCATCATCATGATTATTATTACTTCTATTGGTGGTCAATACGTTTGCCTCGTACGGGAGCACGTGGCTTTCTAGTGCCCAGGCAAGAGGCTTCCAAGACTGTGAGCCCGCTGTTGGGTAGGGACCATCTCTATATGTTGCCAACTTGTACTTCCCAAGCGCTTAGTACAGTGCTCTGCACACAGTAAGCGCTCAATAAATACGATTGAGTGAATTTAATTCTATCCACAGAAACAACCAGTACAAGAGCTCAAAGCAGCCAGAAGCAACTCTCCATCTGGAGAGAGCACTCTTCCCCTCTGAAATTTTTCCACATCTGTTTCAGGATGGAAACATTTCCTAACTGAGCAGAGTTGTTTTCCCCTCAGTGTGGCTTTTCCCTTCACATTCCGATTGCACCCTTAGAGCAAACAAAACTTCTGAATCATCAATACTGGACTAGACGTGGAGAAGGAGGGTGTTAACATTTTTTGAAAGGAACGGAAACAGGCTAACACTTCAGGGCTCTAAATGGACTGAGCTCTGATGGAAGTCACGGGCTAATCGTTTAGCATTTTTGCAAGTTCTAAACGAAGTCATTTTCTGGCAACTTTTAGGGAATGTATTTTTCCAAATGCTTTTGGTGTTTTTCTCTCTGTCTTAAGTAATGAGCCTTTTTATTTACATTTTAAAAATGGCACCAGCCACACTTGCCCAGAATAGTTTTAAATTTATGTTCAGTCATTTGGTTGTTGCTGTACCCAGATTCAAGACCACGGGTGGGGTTTGAAATCCCCTAATTTCCGAAATATTGATGTTTTCCTTTTGGGCACTGACTTTTATTAAAGGCCTAGAATATGCCATGGTAGTTATCCAGCCTGGTGTTGCAAAAAAGGCACAACTGACCTAAAAGGTATAAATCAAATCTTAACTGCCTCCCAGTTGAGAAAAAACAAACGTCTAGTCAATTGTGTCCAACTTTCTGTATTTTGGATTGCCTCCTCAGCTGTATCCACTGAGATTCTCTTACAGTGCCCATATTTAAGCCAAATAGCCACCATGTTATATATTTATTTTTCCAGGCATCTTCTAAGCCATGCTGCTTCTCAAACAAAAATTATTTCTTGCTACGCAGGAATGCATTAAGTGTCTGTGTTGTATTCTCCCCAGTGCCTAGTATAAGGAACTGCACCAGGAAATACTCAGGATTATTACTACAACTAATTATAGGGGCTCGAGACCTTTGATTCTAGTTTATAGTCAACCCCAAAATATATCTATTGATACCTCAAGTCATCAAGGCCAGTTCTCCCTTCACTTCCTGGAACCCACTTTGCCTGCGATGAGAGGAGGTGCCATTATATTTAGAGATCTATGTACATTTCCTTGTGATGTTCGGTGCTCTGCACATGTCTGCCCTCTGGCCTGGAAATTCCCCCACCCCAGTTCATATCTGGCAAACCACCGCCCTCCTCCTCCTCCTCCTCCTCCTCATCAATCGTATTTATTGAGCGCTTACTGTGTGCAGAGCACTGTACTAAGCACTTGGGAAGTACAAATTGGCATCATTTGTACTCATCTTCTAAACCCTTCTGAAACTGGACCTCAGCTCTAATCCCAGCTCCGCCACTTGCCTGCTATGTGACCTTGGGCAAGTCACTTAACTACTCTGTGCGTCAGTTACCTCACCTGTAAAATGGGGATTAAGACTGTGCGCCCTGTGTGGGTCTTGGATTACGTCTAACCTACCTTCTGTATACCACAGCGCTTGCTTAGAACAGTGCCTGGCACATAGTAAGTGCTTAATAAATACCCCCCAAAAATCCTCCAGGAAGCCCTCCCTGATTACATCTCTCATTTCCTCACCTTGCCTCCCCAATTTTGCCACTTCAGCATTTCCACATCGCCTCAGCCCTTAAATACTTCCCACCGGTTACACTTACGTTCACGTCTTTAAACTTAGTTGCTTACCCCAACCTGTAATTTATTTTAATATCTTGTCTACCTTTGTAGAATGTAGGCTCCTTCAAGGTGGCAGGGAATCACCACAGACCCTACTGTAGGCCTCCGAGTGCTTGGGTTTCAATACCTGTTCTCTCTTCTAGACTGAGAGTCTCTTTCCAACCTAATTAATTTGCATCTATCCCCAGCACTTAGTGCTTGACACATAGTCAGTGCTTAACAAATACCTTTATTATTTATTAGTAGTAGTAGTACAGTACTTTACACAGAGGAACTGTGCACAAATATTGATTGATGATAGGTGTTCAATAAATACCGTCAAACATTCACCTTTTTCTCTAGTTCTGCTTCCCATGGCAGTGAATCGATTATTTAATTCTGATGATCTTTCCGACCAGCTCCCTAAATTTTCATTACATTTTGTTTGTTGTGCTGAGACTTGATCTGGACTAGTTTGTTCAATCACGGTTTTTCCAGAAAGCGTGCGTACCTTAGTGTTTTAACCAAAGCTTCAGACATTTGCATTTAAATTTCTCATCTCTCAAGTAACAAAAAATTGGTGTCAGGGGATTCAGCGAAAACATCCCCATAAATATTTACAGTACGAATTTTATCTTATGTAGATTGCCGGATGAAAACCTGAGTGTTTAAAGATCTGCTCTCAACAGTCACCTGCAGCCTCTTGCAGCCAGAGACTATAAGGGAATAATCCGATTGAGGGAATCAAGAGTGAAGCATTCTAGGACCACTCAGAAATTGTGAAGTAAAATGAAGAATAGAAAAATTAACAGGCAAAGCACTCTCAGAACCTTAAAAAATCATGAGCAGTAGTGTGGCCTAGTGAATAGAGCATGGGCCCAGGAGTCAGAAGGACCTAGGTTCTAATCCTGCCTCCAGCATTTGTCTGCTGTGTGACTTTAGGCAAGTCACTTAAATTTTCTTTGCCTAGTTACCTCATCCATAAAATGGGGATTAAGACTGAGACCCATGTGAGACGTGGACTGTGTCCAACCTGATTAGCTTGTATCTACCTCAGCGCTTCGTACTGCGCTTGGCGCATACTAAGTGCTTAACAAAAACCAAAAACAAATGGAAAAAGTGTATTAGTTCAGTTGCGATATTCCGTTTTTTTCAAATATCCTCACTCTGAGATTAATAGGCAGATGCCACATGACTGATATAAGGCTGTGGGGCTGCAGTCCTAGAAACGTCAACAGCCTTAGGATCTCTCCAAACTATTTAGCAGTTCATTTTTCAACTGATGGGTTGAAAAAGTTCAAAGGGATCAGGTGGTCCTTTGACTTCCCATTTCCCTTTAAGCCAGGAACATACAGCTGGCCAGTCAAGGACATCTTTCTTAGGAAGGTGTTTTTGGTTGCTTTTTGGCTTTTATCTTCTAACATTGTGCAAAGGTTTTTGCATTTAAACACTCTGCTTTATAAATGGAGTACTGGGAGAAGGAAGAAGGTCAGGTAGAAAGAAATATACTGAAGTATCCTGGTGTGGTGAAGCAGCCTGGTATGGTGGATAGAGCACGGGACTGGGAGTTAGAAGGTCGTGGGTTCTAATCCCAGCTCCACCACTTGTCTGCTGTGTGACCTTGGGCAAGTCATTTAACTTCTCTGTGCCTCAGTTACCTCATCTGTAAAATGGGGATTAAGACTGTGAGCCCCATGCAGGACAGGGACTGTGTCCAACCCAATTTGCTTATATCCACCCTAGCACTTACTACAGTGCCTTGCACATATTAAGCATTTAACAAATACAATAATTATTATTAATATTTTTCACCGTGCCTTAAGATTATTAGAATCTCATGTCTGACATCCAGGGCTTGTAAGGGAAATTGAGGCACCAAAATGTGAAGTTACCAAGGAAATCAGTTTTAGCTAGGAGAAGCACTCAGGCTTTCTGATTTCTGATTGAGTGTACTGACCTCTGTACTTAACTGCCCGACTAACAAAAGACAAGAGGTAGAGATGGCACACAGAAAAAAAGGGAAAAATTTTTCAATGAGACAGTACCATTTTATGTACAATACGTGTTTGGCTGAGGTGAAGCAAAACAAAAAGTAGCCCAACCCCTTCAAAATACCTAGCCCCAATGCCATGCCTGTAATATATTTACAGAATTTCCCTTTTCCCTGTAACATTGAAAATGTTCCAGCTAATATATACATATATATTTACTGATAGATACACAAATATAGAATATGTACACAACCTCAAAGCTTTTACAAGCTGCTCCACCACATCCCAGCCAGTTTCCACAGCCCAGAAACTCCCTTATTTCCACACCACTAAGGAAGCAGCATGGCCTAGTGGATAGAGCACGGGCTTGAGAGTCAGAAGGACCTGGGTCTACTCCCGGCTCCACAACTTGTCTGCTGTGTGACGCTGGGCAAGCCACTTCACCTCTCTGTGCCTGTCACCTCATCTGCAAAATGGGGATTGAGACTGTGAGTGAGCCCCGTATGGGACAAGGGACTATGTCCAACCTGATTAACTTGAATCTACCCCAGCACTTAGAAGAGTGCCTGACACACAGTAAGTGCTTAACAAATACCATCACCATCATTATCATTATCGCTACTCCCTGTCTTCTTTTTCTCCAGGTTTGTCAAGCATGCATTACTTCTTACTACAGATCCAACCAGTAATATTAGGAAATATAACTCCCCATAAATATTGCTTTTCACAACCCAACGGTGACAGGTGGATATAGAAGAGAGGGCTTCTAATGCCAGAGTCAGGGACAAACAAGTACCTCAAATTCTCCCTTCCCCGAGGCTATTTGAAGCCTTGGAAAAATGTTGCTGAATTGTCAGAGTTTGCTTCTTCCTTTTGAAAGTGATTAAAGTACAGCATTTGGTTTGCCTTTGAAAGTTTACATAAGGTTTAGGCACCTGCTCTTCTTACTGACCACGGGAGGTCTGGAGAAAAGAAATACGAGATGTTCTGTCCCTTTCTTGAAGTCTTCCAGACTCACTTCTCCCTGACCCAAATGAATTTTTGGAGGAGGAGGAGACGACCTCGTGTCTCAGCTCTTTTTTGCAGCCCCTGCTTCTCTGCCTGAAAATGAGCAGCTCTTCAACTTCCACCTCTGTTCATCTAATTTGGTCTCTTCAAGCTTCCTGCTGGTTGCTTTCTTGGATGCACAGGACTCTGATGACTGCTGCCACTGTCTACAGGTCCTAAAGGGAAAGGAATTTATTCTTTAATCAAAGAAAATCTATTCCTCCTATGCTTCAAATGGGAATCAGACTGACTTCTAGGGTACTTATGGAATTAGATATTATGGCAGAACTACTGGCCATTATTATTGAGAATTCTTGGAGACCAGGAGAATTGGAAAAGGATAGCATCGTTTCCTCTTCGAAAAAGATGTTGTGATAACTATGGTAATTACAGACCAGTCATTTTACAATTGTACTTGGGGGAGACTACAACAAACTATCAAATAATAAACAATTTCCAAACCCCTGAAAAAAAACAGGAGGTAATCAAAGTGGCTTTGTTAAGAACAAATCATACCGATTTAATTTCCATGTATTATAGTGGCAGAGCACAAGGCTGAGAGTGAAGCTACAATGCTTTTGATTTTGTTGGCTCCCCCACCCTCCGCTCCTCTCCCCCAAATTCTGACAGGATAGGGACTGTTACGTGGATGCCCAGCTGACTTCAGATTACACTCACTGGGTAGACATCGATGACTCAACTTTGGGACAGATCAAGGAGTATGAACACAGAAACTGGTCTGGGGATCGGTTCTATTCAACTGCTCTATAGATGAGAGAATTGAAAACATGCTCATCAGATTTACAGCTGATAGTAAACTGAGCTGGGTTGGCAGGACTTTGGACAGCAAGAGTAAAATTCAAAGTGCCCCATGCAAATTGAAGAAATGGACCTGCATAACTAGGATGAAATTCAATAAGGAAAAGTATAAGGAAGGATACGTGGGAACAAAAAGCAAGCAACACAAAAACAGAGTAGGGAAAGTATGGCAGAAAAAGATTGAAAGGGCCATAATTGATGAAAAGACTGAATTCAAGTAAGAAACATAAGCTGCTATTATGAATGCCAACTTAGTATTGGAGTATATATACAGGAGTATTATAAAACCTTCAGAAGTTAAATGGTATTCCTTCTGCTATAATCCACATTGGCCCGATCCTTATTAAGGCACTGTCCTACTTCCCTTAAAAAGGACTCGTCATCTCATTTTAAGAAGGTTTTCAAGCAACTGGAAACTATCTAGAGAAAAGCAACAAAAACGAAGTGGAAGATAGGTCCATGGAGAAATACTATTTAACCTCGAATAGAGAAAACTGAAGTGGGGTTTCTAATAATGGTCTCTGAGCATATATAGCGTTCTAACTGGAAGGGTGATAATCAGGCGTTTTCTCGGGGTACGCTGAGGACTAAGGGGTTTAGATAAACTGGTAATTATTAAGCTGGACATAAGGAAGAACTTTCTGACCGACTCTCTGATTGTTAAAGTGATCACACATAGGAATGAACTACTGGGGGATGGTTGTGGAGAGTGCATCCCTGTAGATTTCAGAAAAGAATAGAGATCACCATCTGCTATGGATGGTTTCATTTTTCACTTCCTGGAGCGAGGAAGTTTGACCAGATGATCTCTTGTGGTGTCTTCTGGCTCTATGAGTCTGTGCTCTTCTGATCATGTGGATAGCTTGTGACTGGTCCTGGAGTTTGCAGTACCTACCAATCTGCTGTCTGAAATACTGTTAGATGTGAACTGGACTCTAGAAGAGTAATTCTTTTGACATACTCCTATTTCTGTTGATTGTTTCTGTCAAAGATTAGTAATGTAGTTAAGTATTAAAGAGTGGGAAACATTACTCTCCCTTTCTTACCAAAGGAGAAATTAAAATTACTTAGACTGGGAACTCTATTTGGTTCAGGGACTGTGTCTAACCTGTTCAACTTATATCTGCCCCAGTGCTTAGCACATAGTAAGCACCTGACATGCATTGTTATGGTTTTATTATATTGTTAGTTATATTGCACTCTTCCAAGTGCTTAGTACAGTGCTTTGCACTCAGTAAGCGCTCAAAAAATGCAATTGAATGAAAGTACCATAATCATAATCACAATTATTATAAAGCTATGAGAGGGCAGTGATTTGGGTAAGGATTACAAAGCTAGTCTGAACTGGGGATAAAATCTCCATCTTCTGATTCCTTGGATTTACAGGCTCTCCATTTGATTACGTTGCCTCTTTCTCAAGATCAGGAAAATTTTGACACAAACAGCAACAACAGGTGGTGAAATGAATGACTCATTCTTCATCTCATTTTAAAGAACCTTTTTTCACAAAATGAAAGGAGAACTTATATACTGTAAGTATGGGTTGCATCTATTTCTGCAGAAGCATGGCTCAAACGATGTGTGCGTATTTAGGTTAATTTTGCCAGGTAATGGGGCCTATAATTAATTCTGTTTCAGGGTGCCCAGTGCCAGGGAAACTCTTCCTCTACACTGTAAGCTCGTTATGGGCAGGGAACTTTTCTGCTAACTCTGTTGTAGTGTACTCTCCCAAGCACTTAGTACACTGCTTTGCATGTAGTTGGTGCTCAATAAATACCATCGATTGATTAAGATGCTGAAGATCCTGAATGCGGGCAAGATTTTAGCTCCATGTCTCCTAGCTTCTACCCCCACACAGTTGTCACTTTGGGTTTGATCAATTTCTTGGATTTGCTTGACTGCCCCAAAGCTTAGCTTCCTGCAAGGACGGGCCCAATTCATAAGGGACTGTGTGTCTTTGCTCTTGACCCAGCACAAAGCCAAACTAGAGCCATGACTGAATGTCCATCAGCAGCACAGTGCGATGTTGGGAGCAGTGGAGAGAGCACAGCACAGCACGTTGGATGGAGTCATCTGCATCACAAGTGAGCCTAAGCTAACTGGAAGGGTCCAGGGACATGTGTATGCATTCCACAAAATCTAAAGAAGAAACCAGGTCAGCTGAGAAACCCAGGGATGCACAAGCTCCAGACCTAGGGATAAATGACCAATCAATCAATCAATCGTATTTATTGACCACAATCACCAGAGCCAACCTGGCCAAAATCTGACCCAAGACCTACCCCTGCAACCTCCAGACACAAGCAGTGGTTGGAACCTGGCTGTTGGCTCGTCGTCCAGGGCAGAGGGAGCAGGCGACAACTTTTCCTCAACCCCATCGCCCCTCGCACACTTCTTCCCTTATTACCTTCTTCTTCCCCTCCCCTCTTCTTCTCTCTCCTTGGCATTGCCCTCTTTTGCCCCTTCCCTTTCCATCTAAGGTAACTTGATTTCTGATCACGTTACCCTGAAATTCCCCAACTCACAGGGACAGCACTGCATTCAGGACTCTTTCCGAACATGAAGCTTCATGTTATTTTCCCATTTGGCCTTGGGTTACTTCCTGTCTGGCTCAGACCCAGTCAGGCCTTGAAGTTCAGGGCTCTGGATGGGATGGGCCAGAGATTTTCAGCACATTTGGGCCCAACCACTCTTCATTTGCCAGGTACTGTTGCTCCCTGTCAGCCCAGAACATAGTCCTCTTTACCATATGCAGCCCATGCGAGTATCTAGCCAACGCTATCTCAGCAGAGACTGAGTAGGAGCCTGCTAAGAAGGAACAAGACTTGAGCACTGACCTTTGACCTCCCTGTGCAGAATCTGTCCTCTTTTCTGATCTGCGTTGCTCTGCCGGACTGTGCTGGGGGAAATCTTACTGATCTCTAATACCTGAAGTGTGTTTTCATCTTAGCATGGAGAGATGGAATAAAAAAAAGGTTTTCATTTGAAGATCACAATTAATAAATGCTGGAGATGAGGTTTAGCAATGGACAGGTTAAAACAAAAGTTAGGATTTTGTGGAAGTATCTGCAATTTTCTGGAAACATATTCATCTGACAGAATGAGTTCTGTTCCTTAAAATCAACGGTATTTATGGAGTGCTTACTGTGTGCCCAGCACTGGATTAAGTACTTGGGGGAGTACAATACAACAGACTTGGGAGACATGTTTCCCTGACCTCAAAGAGTTTACAGGTTAGAGCCTTAGAAGACAGGCATAGGAATATCTTTCCTACAATTCCTACAGGATAATGAGGTAGCTTGGCCTAATAGCCAAAAGGCAGCATAAGACTGAGCAACAGGAGACTTGAGCTCATATCCCCCAGCTCAACTCCTGGCAGACTGTGTGACCCTGGGTGAATCACTTAACCTCTCTGGACTTCACTGTCTTCATCTGCAAAATGGGGATAAGATAGATTGTGAGCCCTTCACGGGACAGCGTCTACGTCTGATTTCAAAAACCGCCCAGGGCTTAGCACTTAGCACATATAAGTGCTTAATAAATGTCATAATTATTATAGCATAGGCTGTTAGAGTTCCTGTCCATCAGTGATCTGACTTCTGGAAGGGAACATATAGTGAACAGAGAGGGTCTTGAGAGGGAGGACTTTTCTCTGATCATTGCCAAATAGGATGCCCAAGAGAGACTAAATTAAATATTCCAAAATTGATTTTGCTAAGTTGTGAATCAGTATTCAGTTTGCAATGCTTTATAATCAGCAACACACAGGTGAAAGGTTCTGGGTTCGATGACCATTACAAAGCTCCCCATCTGTATGAGACATTGTTACTCCATGACCCAAGGGTTCCTTGGAAAGATGTCTTTTCAGCAATAAAGCTGGGAGTCCCAAGCACAGGAAGGTGGACACATATAAAGGTCATTCATTCATTCAATTGTATTTACTGCACTTAGTACAGTGCTTTGCACAGAGTAAGCACTCAATAAATATGATTGAATGAATTTACTGAGCACCTACTGTGTGCAAAACACTGCAATAAGTGCTTGGGAGAGCATGAACCTATGACTTATTTATGCAGGCAGATTCTAATTAGTTTCTCCCTTAAAAAATGTAGGCATGCCCATTTACTCATTTTGGGCCAGAGAAGCACTGTGGCTTAGTGGCTAGAGGATGGGCCCGGGAGCCACAAGGACCTGGGTTTTAATCCCGGCTCTGCCGCTTGTCTGCTGTGTGCCTTTGGGCAAGTAACTTCACTTCTCTGTGCCTCAGTTACCTGATCTGTAAAATGAGGGTTAAGACTGTGAGCGACATGATTAGCTTGTATCTACCCCAGCACTTAGTACAGTGCCTGGCACATAGTAAGCGTTTGACAAATGCTATTAAAAAAAATGCTCACATTGGCTCTTACACCGTGGCATTCTCTCATTCATTTTCTTTCTTTCTCTCTCTCTCTCTCTCTCTCACACACACACATAACTGTTTCAAAGATTAGAATATCTGTGAATAATATCACAGCAGGGGTTCTTGGGTTTATCTCATTTGCAGACAAATGTTCACGAGCCCGCTTTTCATTACTGCACCTGCATGGTGAGTGATGGGGAATTTGATCCTGGTAGCTGTTGGAGCAGCAGGAGACAAGCTCTTCATAGCCCTGGACTGATGGAAGAAGTGGGTTTGCAGTGATTGATTCTCAGTAGGATGGTCCTTAGTGGGCGTTCTAAGTTTCTCAGCTGCCTATAATAAAAAAAATCAGAGCACAGGTAATGACCAGCTCACATTTTATGCTCAGACATATTCTTTTCCTGACTTCTCGCTATTCCATCCCACCTTTCGTGAGGATATTTTTCTCCATCTTCAAGATAAGCTCAGTTCAAATGTATCAGCACTACATATCAGATCACAAGTTTCTATAAATGTGAAAATTTCCAGATAATCACCCTCTTGATATAATGAGTGCTTTTAAGCCTTTAATCATTGATCTCATATTCTGATGACCCTCCTGACAAATCTCCACATTCTGCAAGCTGCTAGAAAAAAGGGCTCATAAGGATTAATGTAACACTGATTTCTACATCGGGGGTGGGACCAGGGGCCCAAAGAGTGGCCTCTAGTGCACCACTAGGCTACCTGATAGCGCCTGTATATATGTATATATGTTTGTACGTATTTATTACTCTATTTATTTATTTTACTTGTCCATATCTATTCTATTTATTTTACTTTGTTAATATGTTTTGTTTTGTTCTCTGTCTCCCCCTTCTAGACTGTGAGCCCACTGTTGGGCAGGGACCGTCTCTAGATGTTGCCAACTTGTACTTCCCAAGCGCTTAGTACAGTGCTCTGCACACAGTAAGCGCTCAATAAATGCGACTGATTGATTAACTGATTTTACATGGCAGGTCAAACACTGGCCCTATAAAACAGAATTGTGGAAAAGGGGTGGAAAATCACTTTCTTTCAGTACTGGAAGGCTCTGTCTTGTTTCCAGCAGCTGAAGACTGATCAGCTGGTGCAGCGAGATTAGAAATGGGCTGAGGCGTGGGTTTCTTTGAGCAGAAGCCTTGAGAAAATCATGAGCCAAAGAGGGAGAAGGAAAAACACTTCAAAGCACAAGGGGGTTAGGGAGAGGGCAGAAGTTGCACTAAGACAGCAAGAAGCAGTCTGTGTTCACCCAATGTCGGCCTGTCTCAAGTGGGCCTGTCAGCCCCCTTCCCCAACACCAGATAAAATTCCTGTCAGCAACATCTTTCTCTCTCTCTTTTTACTGTTACTCTAAACATCATGCTGGAGTGTGAGGTGAATTAATCTAACCAGAGTCTTACAAATGTGCTGGTGTTTAAATTACCACTTATTTTCCCACCTTCTACTAGTTTCGCTACACATCCCAAAGTGCCTCTTCATCCAATATGTTCAGGTTTTGTCCAATTTTCTTCTTCCTGGTTCCTCCCTGTCATCTCTTTAACCAGGGCTGGCTTTGCCTTTTTGGCCAACCCGAAGAAGGGGAAACTTTGTGTCAGCCTCCTAACAATGATACTAATAACTGTGGTATTTGTTAAAAGCTATGTGCCAAGCACCACACTAAGCACTGGAGTAGATATATGATACTCAGGCCCCAAATGGGGCTCACATTCTAATCAGTTAATCAATCAGTCACATTTATTAAGCACTTACTGTGTGCACAGCACTGAATTGTGCGGAGTAGTATATAACAGAGTTGGTAGACATGTTCCCTGCCCACAAGGAGCTTACAGTCTAGAGAAGTATGGGTACTGAATCCCCATTTTGCAGGTGAGGGAACTGAAGCACACAGAAGTTAAGTGACTTGTCCAGGGTCACACAGCAGAGAAGCAGTGTGGCTCAGTGGCAAGAGCACAGCCTTGGGAGTCAGAGGTTGTGGGTTCTAATCCCAGCTCTGCCTCTTATCAGCTGGGTGACTCTGGGCAAGTCACTTCTCCGTGCCTTAGTTACCTCATCTGTAAAATGGGGATTAAGACTGTGACCCTCACGTGGGACAACCTGATTACCTTGTATCTACCCCAGTGCTTAAAACAGTGCTTGGCACATAGTAAGCGCTTAAGAAAATACCATTATTATTATTATAGCAAGTAAGTGGTGGAGCCAGGATTAGGACCCAGGTCCTCTGACTCCCGGGCCCACAATCTTTCCACTATGAGGCAGCGTGGCTCAGTGGAAAGAGCCCGGGCTTTGGAGTCAGAGGTCGTGGGTTCAAATCCCAGCTCCGCCACTTGTCAGCTGTGTGACTTTGGGCAGGTCACTTCACTTCTCTGGGCCTCGGTTCCCTCATCTGTAAAATGGGGATTAAGACTGTGAGCCCCACATGGGACAACCTGGTCACCTTGTAACCTCCCCAGAGCTTAGAGGCGCTTAGTAAGCGCTTAATAAATGCCATCATTATTATTATTATTATGAGGGCAGGGATCAGGTGTAGTAACTCTAATGATACTCTTCAAGTGCTTATTACAGTGCTCTGCACAGAGTAAGTGCTCAGTTCCCTTGTTAAATGCCTGGCCTGGCATTCCAGGCCAGAGGCAAGACGTGGGAGAGGAGTTGGTGGTGAGACAGATAAGATCGAGGCACAGTGAGCAGGTTGGCACTTGAGGAGCCAAGTGGGTGGACTGGTCAGTAAAAGGAAGTCATGGAGGCAAGGTAGGAGAGTGCAAGGTGATTAAGTGTTTTAAAGCTGATGGTAAGGAGTTTCTATTTGATGCAGAGATGAATGGGCAACCACTGGAGGCTCCTGAGGAGTGGGGAAACATGCACTAAACATTTTTGTTCAAGTACTTAATACAGTGGTCTGCATACAGTAAGGGCTCAATAAATATGACTGACTGTAGAAAAATGATCCAGGGAGCAGAGTGATGTTTGGTACTTATCTGTAATTTACTTATTTATTTAGCTTGTCTGTCTTCCCCACTCTGGTCTGTAAACTCATTATGGGCAGGGAATGTGAATGTGTCTGTTTATTGTTGCATTGTACTCTCCCAAGCGCTTAGCACAGTGCTCTGCACACAGTAAGTGCTGAATAAATACAACAGAATGAGTATGGGCTGAAGTGGGGAGGGACAGGTGGACGCTGCAGTAATCAAGCTGCGATAGGATAAGTGCTTGGATCAAAGTGGTAGCAGCCTGGATGGAGAGGAAAGGTCGGATTGCAGCGATGTTGTGAAGGTAGAACCTGCAGGACTTTGTGAAAGATTGGACAGGAGACAGATGAGTTGAAGACAACACCAAGGTTACGGATCTGTGAGAGAAAACTAGAACTACAGCATTTCTCAAATTGGGGGAACTTCTGATTGCCTTCACCCTTACCTTATTTCAAAACTGTTGCGATTCTCACCCTGTTCCCTGTTCATACAGTTGTCGTTTCCGTCTCAGGCAGAGGGAGACCAGGTGCTTTCAGATTGTGCCCCACCCCTCCGTCTCCCCCCTATGATGATTGCCTTGCTCACTAATTAATAATAATATTGATGATGGCATTTGCTGAGCGCTTACTATGTGCAAAGCACTGTTCTAAGCACTGGGGAGGATACAAGGTGATCAGTTTGTCCCACGTGGGGCTCACAGTCTTAATCCCCATTTTACAGATGAGTGAACTGAGGCACAAAGAAGTTAAATGACTTGTCCAAAGTCACCCAGCTGACAAGTGGCGGAGCCGGGATTAGAACCCACAACCTCTGATTCCCAAGCCTGGGCTCTTTCTACTGAGCCACGCTGCTTCTCATAATTACCTGGGGCTACCCCCGTCTTTCACCCAGGGAGATCCCTAGGCAATGTGATTACCATTTGAGAGATTCGAATAAAGGAATGAGATCTCCTCTTTCCCGATTGCCTCTCCGCAGAGTCGTCGCTTAGCCTTTCCTTCCTTGGGTCTTTCCCAGGGCTGAAATGAGGGTGCCTCTTGCCAGCCTGAACTTTCCTTTGAGACTCTGCTGGGTCAGAAGCAACACTGGGTTTCAAACAGTCAGGTCCCTCGAGGAAATTCACAGACACGAGGCCACTCCCGTTGTCTCTATCCGGCACCCTGGAGCGTCTGCTGGCAGCAATGAGGGAGATGCTCTTGGTCTTTGCTGCCATCTCTTTCAGTGCTTCTGCATTCAGTGGAGGATCAGGGACATCCTCCCCTTGCTTCTTCATATTTAAGTCCAGGTGAGTGGGAGAAAACTTGGAAACCATCCTTTTCATGCTAGGAGAAGTCGGTTTCTGTGAGAAAATAGTACAGCAGGATTATCAAACAGATCTGCCTCACCTTTTCACTTTCAAGGATGAAATCAGAAGTGTTTGTACCTATAGAAGCATTATACAGGTGACATTCAAAAAAGATGCTACCCTAAAGAAGTAACTCTATGACCTCGGAGACTTACAGTGTTATACTCAGCTGGGTTACCTCAATGACCTGGCAAGATTCTAACTGTCCTGCACGTTAATATCCTAGACAAGGCAGTTTGTTCTTTTTCTATCCACATTTCCCTTTCTCTACCCCCAAGGACTACAGAAACTTTAAACTTCACTTTGGAATAAGTGTGCAAACTGTCTTTCTGGTTTGAGTGCACCAAACCACAACTACTTCTCTCTACTACAATTTTTCATTAAGAGGATGATGGCTAATCAGTTATCTCCAAACATTTGAAAAACTCCTGCCCCGTTAGTTTAGGGTATTTGTTAGGTGCTTACTACGTGCCAGGTACTGTTCTACGTGCTGGGGTAGAGTCAGTTTAATCAGGTTGAATACAATCCCTGTCCCACATAGGGCTCACAGTCTTAATCCCTATTTTACAGATGAGGTAACTGAGGCCCAGAGAAGTGATGTGATTTGCCCAAGTCACACAGCAGAGAAGTGGCAAAGCTGGGATTATGCTGACTCTCAGGCCTGTGCTCTATCCACTAGGCAATGCTCCATTCTCCTGACTCTTATAATAATAATAATTACTATGGTATTTGTTAAGTGCTTACTATGAGCCAAGCACTGTTCTAAGTGCTGGGGTAGATACAAGGTAATCAGGTTGTCCCACGTGGGGCTCACAGTCTTACTCGTACGTGGCTTGCCCAAGGTCACAAAGAAGACAAGTAGCAGAGTCTCTTATTCCAAGAGAGCAGTGGACCACGCAGAAGGGGTGGTTTGGGGGCACTACCCCAGTGATATACTCACCTCATTCACTGGAGGAGTTATCAGAATACGAAAGGAGGTAGGGGTGAGAAGGGTATCTGGCTTCCTGAGTTTCTTAGATGGTGTGACTTTCGATGATTTGTGGCCTTCACTGTGAAATAGGCACCAAAACCATTTTAATGAGTCATACTACACTTCTAAGGAAGCACTATTTTTATTTAAGAGAAAAGAGATAGACAAAACAGACAAGATACTGAGTGCTTCCTGTGTGCAAAGCACGGTATTAAGTGCTTCGGAGAGTACAATATAACTGACCCACTCCCTGCCCACAGCGAGCTTTATCCCTGATTTGTCCCTCAAGGCGGGAACACAGAAAATGCTTATACCTGGTCCCCATTTTTCGGCAGGGCTTAAAAGTAAAAGTTGACTTAAGCTGGAAACGGGGTAGGAACAAGGCTATCAGTGGTGCCTGGTCATTTTGAAGATACTCAGCATTGCGTGCAGGGCCGGGGTGATAGAGGGGACCTTGGATAAACTTGCTAAACAGAGGAGGTACACTGTGACCCCTGGTTACCATCATGCCCACCCTGAGCCAGGGGGCTTGCTCCAGGAGCCGGCAGCCTTGCTGGTAGCCAACTGGCTGCCCAGCCCATGGCACCGCATCGGGGTACCTTGTGAGGGGCAGCCCAGACCCCGTGTCGCCGTGAGGGAAAAAACAAAGGGTCCGCTTTGAAACAGATCAAGCCGCAACGCGTGCACCCACACTTCATCTGACCCTGGTGTCCCGCTGCGGATTGTCCCGCCTGGCTCCCGCTGCTACTCAGGGGCCCGGGCCCTGATGGAGACTGAGTCCCTGGATATGTGCTGTCTGCAAGGAGGGCAGGAGGAGAGGGAAGTGAGGCGGTGGCAGGGTCTGAAGTGCCAACGTGACTGTTTCCATCCTTCCCAAAACCCGGCATAGCACCAGGTGAGTGGAGATCTGGTTGCCGGCTAGGAAGTCCAGGCCCCTGAGGCTGCCAGACTGCAGGATTTGGGGCAACTGCCTTTATTGGCCTTACTCTATGACTGTCAAGAGAATGACCCTGCTAGTAACACCCCCTCTCCCACTGCCGCTGAAAATCAGCGTCAGTACTGATGGGGATTTAATTAACTGCTGAATTATAAGCTCCTGGAAATGAGAAAGGAACGGTTCGGGAGCTTCTTGGGTCTATGTTTTAGGTCCTGAAAATGTGAAAAGCTCTCTATTACCTGTCTGACTCTAAAACAATAGGAGGAAGCTCAAAATTTGCCCCCCACGGAAGGTCCTTCCTGTTGTTGAACAGGTCTTTGCTGGTATCCTCCTTTTGACACTCCAACTGTTGAGCTATATTCAGAACAGAGCCATCCTGAGAACACAAAGGAAGAGTATTGAATGAGATCAAGGCTATGATGATGACTTTTTAGTACAAACAGCCCCCTGCCCCACACGCCCACCCCAAAGGGCACTGTGAAACAAAGTCCTGCCACCTTACTGAAATATCTCCGGAAACCAACTGCGTGAATAGGATTCTCATCAAGCTTTATTTGTGCTTTTAGCTGTGCTTACCTGGTCAACAAGGAAAAGAAGGGAGGTTTGGCAGCATGGGTTAAATCTGGAGGGACCACTAAGGATTCTTTCAATTCACCTGCTCCACAGCACAGATCTTCAGGGAGAAAAGCACTTATTTACCGAGGATTTATCGAGGAAGCCTTCTTCAGGCTTCCACCAAAGCGCGTCTCCCAGCTTGGTGGCCCTTATGGTGCACATCCACTCTCCTGAGCTCTTAATAACAGTTTTAAGAGTTAATGAAGTGTCTGCAGTGCCCTCATTCAGAATTCAAATCTGCCACTTGCCATCATCAACATTTCAGGAGAGGAAAAAAAAAAGGAATGTGTGCCCGGAATAAATCCAGCTCCTCTTTGTCTCCGTAACTGACAGCACATTTATTATGCACAGCAAAAGGGAAATCTACCTGGTTTCAGTTTTATTAGACGCCAGTCATAATAAAATGTCAGGATCTGCCATTTGGGATTCTCTGCTGCTATTAAAAGTCACTTGGGGAGCTCTCAGGAAAACTCAATAATCTTTAGTCCCACAAGTCTGTTTGGCTGTTCTAAATTTGTAGGAAGCTTTCCCCGTCAACAAACTGAAGGGATGGACAACCCATAATCAGCTTGGAGCAAGAGTTGTAGAAATTCTCTTGTAAAGCTCCACTGTTCTGTAATTTTCTGTTTCAGTCAGACTCCTGGGGTTCAGTCTCTAAGACGCTTGCACATCAGAGCAGCACATTGACTAGTGGTTGCTCCCAGTCCCAATAACAACCTCCCTGTTGGAGTCCATTTTGGTCGGGTAAACCGACTTTTTCTTTACTCCCTCCCTCCGCTTCTCATTCCCGTCAATCGACGGTATCTATTGGGCACTTAGTGTGCGCTGAGCCCTATACTTCGTCCTTGAGAGAGTCCAAAACAAGTTGGTAGACATGCTCCCTGCCCTCAGGGGGTTGACAATACAGCGGGGGAGACAGACACGTTCCCCCTCCATTTTAAAATCTGCCATTCCGTCAGGTTCGGTGAGATCCCGCCACCTGTGGTCCTGCCCTAGGCCTCACCATCCTGGACCCCCTAAACTATGGGATAACAGGGACGGGGCCAGTGTGACCGTTGGTTGAGTGGGATGGGGACGGTGGGACAAATTTAAAAGCAAAAAAATAAAAAATAAATAAAATCAGGCCGTTTCAGAAGAAGCAGGGGATTGCAGGCAGAGATGAGGGGGCACCTCCTCAGCCTTGGAGAAATATTTTTGAAACGAAAGTTCAGGGTTGGGTAATGGGGGTAGGGCAAGGGAAGAGTGGGATAGGTTAAAAAAGAAAAAGGCTTAACTGGAGGGAATTGACCATAACAGAAAGAGATTTTCACAGTGGTCGTCAGCGATGGGTAGCAAGTACACTTTCCTGTCATGACTCAGAGGTGACCTTATGTCATCCCTGCCCTAACTCCTTGCCAAGGGAAACTGAAACTGTTGTTGGTTTACCTTCTGGTCAGAAAATACGGCTATTTATCTAGCTTGTCCAAACTGCACGGTGGTGCAAAGAGATCACAACTATTACTATTTACATGTATTTCTGTTTACCTGAATTTGCACCTGATTTCCGGCACCATCAGAGGCAGAGTCAGTTTCAAAAGACAAGAATCTCAACAGTTTTGGAAAACTCAGATCCACACCACACCCAGATGATTACGCTTTCAGTCAAGGTGAAGATCCAAGAGGGACCAAAAAGGCATAACTGTAAAGGACTCATGTGGTTGGAATCAATCACGTTTATTGAGCCCTGTACTACACACTTGGGAGAATACAATATAGCAGAGTTGTCAGATACATTGCCTGCCCACAACCAACTTACAGTCTAGAGGGGGAGGCAGACACTAATATAAATAAGTATCTTATGGATATGAACATTTGTGCTGGGGTGGGGGGGGAATAAAGGGTGCAAATCCTACAGGGCCTTGAAAACGTAGTTACAAAATAACATCTGGGACTGTCCTCCTTACGCAAGCCACCCAAAGTCTGTGTGGCAATTGCTGATGGAGGTTGCGCTGGACCACTATAACATATGGCCAAAAGTGGCAACTGCTCCAGCTCCCCATAGCGAGCCAAACAGCCCCCTATTTCTCCTTACCACTGAGGCAGTTCTTTTTCAGGGCTGAATGTAGCCCTGGTTATGGGGAAGGCATTGTGTGTTTGTAGGAAGAGGGCAAACGCGTCTGCTAATTCTGTTGTACTGTACTCGCCCAAACTCTTAGTACAATAAGCCCTCGATAAATACCATTGATTGATTAATAGATGTATATTCCAAATAATAATAATAATAATAATTGTGGTATTTGTTAAGCATTTACTATGTGCCAGGCACTGTACTAAGCGCTGGGCTGGATACAAGCAAATCGGGTTGGACACAGTCTCTATCCCAGGTGAGGCTCACAATCTCAATATCCATTTTACAGGTAAGGTAACTGAGGTACAGAGAAGTCAAGTGACTTGCCCAAGGTCATACAGCAGACAAGTGGCAGAGCCAGGGATCAGAGCCCATGACTTTCTGAGTCCCAGGCCGGTGCTCTATCCAATATAACAATACTAATAACGGAATTTGTTAAGCCCTTACTTTTTGCCAACCACCGTTCTAAGTGCTGGGATAGATATAAGGTTATCAGATTGTTCCATGTGGGGGCTCACAGTCTTAATCCCCATTTTACAGATGAGGTAACTGAGGCCCAGAGAAGTTAAGTGATTTGCCCAAAGTCACACAGCTGACAAGTGGCAGAGCCAGGATCATAACTCACGACCCGACTCCAAAGCCCAGGCTCTCTCCATTAAGCTACGCTGCTTCTCTATGCCATTTTGCTTCTCTGTTAATAACTGTGGTATCTGTTAAGCACTTACTGGGTGTTAGGTACTGTAGTACGCTCTGGAGTGGATACACGTAAATCAGGCTGAACACAATCCCTGTCCCACATCAGGCTTACAGTCTCAATCACCGTTTTATAGATGAGGTAACTGAGGCCCAAAAAGTGAAGTGACTTGCCTAAGGTCACATAGTAGACAATTGGCAGTAGGGAAAAATTCTGGTCTGAGGGCACTCAGGCTTCCATTGCTTCAAGCCCACTAAAGTTTTAATCTGGTTCTGGGCTGCCAGGATATTCCTGAGCCCTTCCAGAGCCACAAGCGTGGAGACATGGCCTTTTAATGTGGCTGGAAACGGAAAGTTCCAAGGGGAAATCGCCAAAGCATGAAGTGAGACTGTTTGGCAAGTGTGCAGTCCGGCCTTACCCTGAGTGAACTGAACAACACTGAGTGTTGCAGAAGCAGACGATTCAGGGTTCCTTCCTCTAACTCTCTGAAGTACAGCTGATACCGTTTTTCCAGTAGCTCCGGGACAGAGATACAATGCTCTGCATCATGGAAATGAGAGAATACGTTAGAAGATACGGAAGAGGTGAGAGAGAATATATCTGCCAAGAGGGTCAAGCATTTAAGATGTCTGGATACGGTTTATTATGGATTCCATATGTAGAAAAAAACCACTGCCAAAATAGGAGAAAGAGAATAAGGTTTTAAATTACTGACTATTCTCTGTGAAAAACTTGGAAATTTGCCATTTAATTATAGTTACTTTGATTTTGGGGGGGAATGTTGAAGATGGTTTCCAGAAACCATCCAGATGGTTTCCAGGAAAGAAACTACAGAATTACTTTCCCAAAAGTTTCATTTTCATCTGGTGAGGTTACAAACCTCTGCTGGTTGCAACTTTCTTGTTGCCCCAGCAACCAACAATAATGCCGCTAATGGAAGCATTAAGGGAAAGAAAATATGCAAAAAGAGTCAAATCTTTGGCAACTTGAGACAGTGCTAAATGATGTTCTTAAGAGTCAAGAATGAAGAGAGGAAAATATTTAGAATGAAACATAAACGTTAGAGGCCTCTGCAGGCCATATTTTTTCATTGGGTATTGAACGTCCTTTAAAGAATGATCATGCAAACAATGAATTTAGAGTTGAAGATTGGAGTTTTACCCTTTATAAGTGCTCGTTGCTGCTGGATGATATCCTCACAGAGCAGCCTATGCTGGTGATAACGCTGAATCACAAAATCCTTCTGGCACAGCAGATTCTTTTTGTACAAATTGTTGGCCTGCAATTCCGTATTCCCCACCTCAAGTTCATGAGCTTTACAAAGAAGTCTCAGCACCTCCCTCTGGTCCTCGTTAATTACGTGTTTGGGTAATAGCTTCTCCATCTGTGAGGCTTTCTTCTTGGTGTTTGCTAAACGTTGCTCCAGCCCAGACTACAAAGGGAAGCAAGAGTGTTTGGGAAATGTTAATACTTTTTTTTTAAAGGTATTTGTTAAGCGCTCACTATGTGCCAGACACTGAACTAAGCAGTGGGGTAAATACAAGCTAATCAGGTTGGACACAGTCCATGTCCCACGTGGGACTTATAGTCTTAATTACCATTTTACTGATGAGGGAACTCAGGCAGAGAAGTTAAGCGATTTGCCCATGGTCACACACGGCAGACAAGTGGAAGAGCTGGGATTAGAACCCAGGTCCTTCTCATTTCCAGGCCTGTGCTCTAACCGTTATGCCACACTGCTTCTCATCTGTTGGTGAAAAACTTATTTACCTTCGCAACTAATTAAAATGTTCAGGGGAACGTTCTTGTCAAAATAATTACCACGGTGTCCTTTGAGACGCACATCAGCCATATATTATACTAGATTTCAACATCTGGAAAGCAACGTAAACTTGGAATTCCATTTAGAAGACCTTGATAATGTTCTCAGTACTGAATACTTACATGGAGTGCTGTTTCTAAAATATTGCAAAGCTTCCAAAATAAAAGAACGTCCCAAATCTTTGAAGTCAAATAATGTGCAAAATGTCATCAGTCCGTCTATACAGGTAAAATGCCTTATGGAATATATTCAGATGAATTAATCATGAGGGGTTTTTTTCTTCCTCGAAAAAAGCACTATAACTGAAAGACAAACCTATTACCTCATTTCACATTGGCTTATTGAAATGCCTTTCTCCTTCTGTATGCTGTAATTTCAGAAAATACTGCTTTTTAAATGGACGGCAGTTAGTCCTCTTACAGAACAAACATGAAGGATGAGGACTACGTTTTCAGAATTGGAAGTGCTGTCACTTTTATCAAAGGTTACTGCCTCAGTGAAGCAGAGACTTTTATATGTATGTACATTATGTTCTTTTAGGTGATATGAAAATGAGGCAAACAACTATTCGTGCAGCACCCGCATCAAATCCTTGCTCAAAGCCCCAAATGACGAGAGTAAAGAAGGTCTTCAGCAAAAGACTACTTTTTAAACTTACCTCTGTAGCTTCCTTCAAATTCACTGGAAAGAGATATTGAGGCTGGGGGTGGGACAATCAGAGACTCCTGGAAGAGTTTGGGGAGTATTTATAGTGGGTGCCTGGTCATAGGGATGAATAAATCTGGAGCTTTTGGGCAGTTTGCTAAGGGTGCACAGCTGCCAGGGGAGGGATGTATTCATTGTTCAGATGGAAGTAAATGGAATTCCATCCAGAGGTGCCAACTTTACATTTTAAGAGAGGAGGGAGAAAAATAAGTGGGGCTTTGCGGATAGGACTTTTAAGGGGTGAAAATTCCATAAAAAATAGCAAATTATAAGTGTCCTGTAAAGTTTAGGACAAATAGTAGTAGTAGTAGTAGTAGTAATTAATAATAAATAATAAATGGGGTGGGGAGGTAGGAAGCAGCATTACCTAGTGAAAGAGTATGGTCGTGGAAGCCAGAGAACCTGGGTTCTACTCCTGGCTCTGCCACTGCTGTATGACCTTGGAAAAGTCACTTAACTTCTCTGTGCCTCAGTTTCCTCATCTATAAAATGGGGATTAAATCATCCTCCGTCTGATTTAGACTGTGAGCCCCATGCATGACAGGTACTCCCTCCACTTTGATTATCTTGTATCTACGCAGGTGCTTAGTACAGTGCCTGGCATAACATTCTACACAGTGGTTGTCTGTCAGTCAATCAATCATATTTATTGAGTGATTACTGTGTGCAGAGCATTGTACTAAGTGCTTGGGAGAGTACAATATAACAATGAACACACATATTCCCTGCCCACGACAAGCTTATAGGCTAGAAGATGAGCTTACAGTCTAGAAGGTAATAACAATAATAAAAAAAAAAATGGGGGTGGAGGGAGAAGCAGTATGGCCTAGTGGATAGAGCACATGCCTGGACGTCTGAAGAGCTGGAGTTCTAATCCCGCTCCACCACTTGTCTGCTGCGTGACCTTCGGTAAGCCACTTCACTACTCTGGGGCTCAGTTCCCTCATCTGTAAAATGGGGATGAAGACTGTGAGCCCCACGTGAGACATGGACTGTTTCCAACTTGATTAGCTTGTATTATCCCAGAGCTTAGTACAGTGCCTGGCCCATAGTAAGTAATTAACACCACAGAACAAACAAAAAAAAGTATGGGCTTAACAAATACTACAAAAAAGCATAGTTGTTCTTGTCTTTCTAAGACTATGGTACTTGTTACATGCTTACTCTATGTCAAGCACTGTTCTAAGTGGTGGGGGAGATATAAGTTAATCTGGTTGGATACAATCCATGTCCCACATGGGGCTCACAGCATTAATCCATTAAGTATTAACCTCATTTTACAAATGAGGGAACTGAGGCCCAGAAAAGTGAAGTGACTTGCCCAAGGTCACACAGCAGACAAGTGGGGGAGCCGGGACTAGAACCCAGGTCCTTCTGACTCCCAGCCCGTTCTATCCACTAGATCACGAGTGTTTCCCTCAGACCCCAGAAAACCTCAAATGGGATCAGAGAGCAGAGCTAGTCCACACCAGCCTCCCCACCACTTTTTAAAGCCATTCCAACCCCAGTCCAGCCTGCTCTCCTGTCCTCCCACCTGTCAGACCCCCAGGGCCTCTGCTGCCCAGACTGCCACTATGGTAGTGCATCTACTATCATCATGGGGACCCTGGCTTTGGCAGCTTTAGGGGACAATTCTCTTCCCCATGCAGTCTTGAGGGTAGCCAAAGAAGTTGCAGTCATGCCTCTGCCCCCCAGGCCCAGATAGGTGCAGGGGTGCAAATAATAATAATAATGGTACTTGTTAAGCACTATGTGCAAAGCACTGTTCTAAGCACTGGGGGGGGAGATACAAGGTGATCAGGTTGTCCCACGTGGGGCTCACAGTCTTAATCCCCATTTTATAGATGAGGGAACTGAGGCACAGAGAAGTTAAGTGACTTGCCCAAAGTCACACGGCTGACAATTGGCAGAGCCGGGACTTGAACCCATGACCTCTGACTCCAAAGCCCGTGCTCTTTCCACTGAGCCACGCTACCAACGGAGAGGACTTTAAAGGAGGGGATAAGGCTTCTGAAAGGCCTGAAACTGCATTTCTCCCTCAGTTCCCAGAGAAACTCAGATCTGTTTGGGTTCTGCTCTAAGATTCTCTGAATAGAAACCTTAGAGAAAGAGGGGGCTGAAAAGCTGTGGAAACTAAAATAAAGGCTTTACTTCCACAGCTAGAAATCCATACAGGAATTGCCCCCGCGCTGGCCTCGAGAAGTTGTGCTATGTTTACTCTCTTTTCAAGGATTTTGGGGGATGAAATTATAGGTACGTGTGCGACTGCCTTAGCCACCCAACAGCAAGATCCTCTCCGCTCTATTCTGGATCATGACCCTTAGGAGAATGGCATTTTCTGGGAAATGCATGGTTCTATTGGTACTTTGTAGCAGTGTTATATCTTTGCCTGAAGGAAGAGCAATTCTAATTCTCCTCCCAGACATGAAAGTACACAGAAAGTCCAGAAAATGCTACTCTAGCCTCTAGCTAAAGGGGTCATCCATTCAGCTTTATACTGGATTGTCCATTTTTCAGTTGCCCTGCCCCGTCACAGGGGAGAGGGATGGGGAAAGTCAGTGGACGAGCCCTCAGTATTCTTCCAGTGGCTATCCTATCTCTAGTCCCCAGAGATTTGGGCTCATTTTGTGGTATTTGGAACGGACTACTTTTTTAATACTCAAGGGGCAAAGACTGTTGTAATTCATATTCTATATAGAGCCAAGCACACTGTGAGGGCTGGATCAAGACAAAGATCCAACTAAGGGGCTGCTAGATTTGTTTCTGCATCTTGAGAACGCTGTCTCTTTAACTGTTGTTATGCCTACCTTTAAAGTTGCTGTTCTTCTCTGTTCTGCTAACAACATGTTAATCTCTTCTCTCGCTACTGCAACCTCATGAGGTTCAAGAGAATCCGCCTCTTCCTCTTCTTCATCTATCTCCACATTTTCATCCACTTTCTCATTTGCATTCTTCTCTTTATGGGCATGGTGAGTCTTTTCTCGTTCCCAGCTGTAAGCAAAAATGTGAGTGAATTAAAAAGCTGAGCTTCCTCACCAGTCTCCTTTCCTGCAGTCTGTCCCCTCTCCAGTCCGTACATGAATCCATGGCATGGATCATTCTTCTAAAATATCCTCAAAAACTGAAATAGTTACTCATTCCTCTCCACACAAAACAGAAACTTCTGGTTTATTGGATTTAAGCCCACAGGGGTTTGGCCTAGTGGAAAAAGCACGGGCCTGGGTAACAGATCAATCATACTTATTGAGCACTTACAATGTGCAGAGCACCGTTCTAAGCACTTAGGAGAGTACAACATAACACAGCTGGTAGAAAGTTTCCTTGCACACAAGGAGTTTACAGTCTAGAGGGAAGTCAGAGGATCAGGGTTCTAATCCCGGGCCTGTCACCTGCCTGCTATGTGACATTGATCACAACTTCTCTGTGTTTCAGTTTCCTCAGCTGTAAAATTCATTCAGTCGTATTTACTGAGTGCTTACTGTGTGCAGAGCACTGTTTGAGGATTCAATACTCGTTCTCTATCCTACTTAGCCTGTGAGCCCCATGTGGGACCGGGACTGTGTCCAACCTGATTATCTTGTATCTACCCCAATACTTAGTAGAGTGCCTGACACGTAAGAAGAGTTAAACCAATACTACAACTATTATTATTATTGCAATCAGGTCCCTCCCATCGGTCTATTCACTCTCTTTCTCTATTACACCACAACTCACTTTCTTCATTCCTCACGCTAATATACTGACTGTGCCTCATTCTTATGTCTCCCTGTTGCTCTTCTGCTCATAACTTCCCCCCGTGCCTGTAATTCTCTCCCTATTCAAATCTGTCAGACCATAGCCCACCCCAATCTTCAAGCTATTCCGAAATCTCATCTTCCCCAGGAGACTTTCCCAATTAATTTCTATTCTACTCAGTTTAACTGCCACTCCAGCATTTCTGTGCCACTCTACCTTCTGTAGCATTTGTGTACATATCTTACATACCCTCTTACTTAAGCACTAACTTCCATATATATCCCCTTCATTCTTCTTTCTCCCATTTATAATTTCCTTTAAGGTCTGTCTCCAGCTAGACTATAAACTTACTCGGCAATGGTCAGCAGGTGTCGGGCGGTATCAATATGCAGCTCAATATCTGTGTTTTCCAGCTCCATGAGGCTGTGGCGCATCTCCATCTGCTCCTTGAATGCACCAATCAGCTGCTCCCGGATCTTATTCAACCGCATCCGTCTATCTTCCTCTGAGTCCTGATGCACCTCCACTGGAAAAGCAGAAGAAGCCTTTACTTCTCACCTGCCAAAGGGTCAACTGGGAACCGAAGTACTTCAGCTAAGGGTGTGTCACTAATGCAACTGTGGAGGTTACTGGGAGGTCGGGGACAATCTCGAGAGTCCGTGTCTCATTAGGGACAGTTTGCACAGGCTGGGGACAAAATTGAAGGAAGCCTACAATTCAGTCTTTCTTTCAGGAGCAGCATGGCCTAGTGGAAAGAGCATGGGCCATTCTGAAGATGCCATGGTCGTCTGACCAGGTGAGTGCTCAGCACTTAGAACAGTGCTCAGCGCTTAGAACAGTGCTTTGCACATAGTAAGAGTTTAATAAATGTCATTATTATTATTACTCCAGCAAGGCCAGGCTAAGGAGTCATGTGACTCCTTTTTCCAATCTCACTGCAAAATTCAGTCTCACTGTCATTCATTCATTCATTCAATCGTATTTATTGAGCGCTTACTGTGTGCAGAGCACCATACTAAGCTCTTGGGAAGTACAAGTTGGCAACATGTACAGACGGTTCCTACCCAACAACGGTCTCACAGTCTAGAAGGGGGAGACAGGCAACAAAACAAAACATATTAACAAAATAAAATGAATAGAATAGTAACTTTGTACAGGTAAAATAGAATAAGTCTGTACAAACATATATACAAGTGCTGTGGGGAGGGGAAGGAGGAAGGGTGGGGGGGATGGGGAGGGGAAGAGGAAGGAGGGGGCTCAGTCTGGGAAGGCCTCCAGGAGGAGGTGTGCCCTCAGTAGGGCTTTGAAGGGAGGAAGAGAGCTAGCTTGGTGGATGTGTGGAGGGAGGGCATTCCAGGCCAGGGGGAGGACGTGGGCCGGGGGTCTACAGCGGGATGGGCAAGAACGAGGTACAGTGAGGAGGTTAGCGGCAGTGGAGAGGAGGGTGCGGGCTGGGCTGGAGAAAGAAAGAAGGGAGGTGAAGTAGGAGGGGGCGAGGTGATGGACAGCCTTGAAGCCGAGAGTGAGCAGTTTTTGCCTGATGTGTAGGTTGACTGGTAGCCACTGGAGATTTTTGAGGAGGGGAATAACATGCCCAGAGTGTTTCTGCACAAAGATGATCCGGGCAGCAGCTTGAAATATAGACTGAAGTGGGGAGAGACAGGAGGATGGGAGATCAGAGAAGAGGCTGATGCAGTAATCCAGTCGGGATAGGATGACAGATTGAACCAGCAGGGTAGCGGTTTGGATGGAGAGGAAAGGTCAGATCTTGACGATGTTGTGGAGGTGAGACCGGCAGTTTTTGGTGATGGATTGGATGTGAGGGGAGAACGAGAGAGCAGAGTTGAGGATGACACCAAGGTCGCGGGCTTGTGAGACGGGAAGGATGATAGTGCCTTCTACAGTGATGGGAAAGTCAGGGAGAGGGCAGGGTTCGGGAGGGAAGATAAGGAGTTCAGTCTTGGACATAATGAGTTTTAGATGGCGGGCCGACATCCAGATGGAGATGTCTTGAAGGTAGGAGGAGACACGAGCCTGAAGGGAGGGAGAGAGAGCAGGGGCAGAGATGCAGATTTGTTGGTTCAAACTGACAAATCTGAATCTGTCACTTCAGATTTGTCAGTCAGTTCAAACCTTTTCTCCCTCCCCAGTCCCAATCTCAAGCCTCCCAAGGAGACATTTGAGTCCTGGGAGAGGTAACAGACCCAGGATTCCCACACCTCTTATGGGACAAATTAAGGCCCGTTCCAAAATTGTGTCTGCTCTGAGACATTCTGGCCTGAAGATAGCTCATGTTTAACTTGCTTCCTCAGTAGCTTGCCCAGCAGTCTAGCTAGACCCTTGGCAGCAATGGACACAACCCCCACTAGTTTTCATAGACAGCATGGTGAGAGACCCATCTTTTCATCTTAGCTTTCCCAAGGAGGTAAGTTTCTGTACGATGCTTTAATTTCGTGACAAATTTTATTTAAAGTACAATCAGTTCTTCTGATGCACGTTTCCATTATCCATTTAGGATATAATGCAACTGAAAATTTGGGGAGCTTTCTTCCCATAGTGCACAGCAGAAGGAGGTTTTGGAAGTAGAAATCTTGCAAATGTGCATGGCATCGATCAGGGAGTGAATATTATAATGTGCAGTTCCTCAGGAACACATCTTCTACACTATGGGAAGACTGACTGCATTGTATACTACTTTTAAAATAAGTTTATGTGACCAGAAGGCTCAAAAGGCTAATAATTGTAATAATTAACAATAATAATTTATAAGATAAAAAAGAAGAGGAAAGACAGACAAAGAAAAGACAGAAAAAGCAATAAAACAAGAAAAAGGAAGATCTTTTAAATCTTCCTTTCTCCTTCTTTCATTTCTTTGTAGTAAGAAAGGGAGACAAAATAGAAGACCAGAAGATATAATTAGGATAAGCCAGAAGATGTCTCTGTATATTTTTTCAAGTGTTCAAACCTGGAAGAATTAAAAAATAAAAACAAAACTCAGCTTCTTTGTAAATAAACACTTTTTCTAAGTACATATTTCCAGACCGGACTATGAGGTAGGACCTTGGTGTAAAAAGAAAGCAGTTATCTTCCATGATAGGGAATGTGTGGAGAGTCGCAGGTATTCTTTATCGGAGGAGATCAGCTAGAGTTAGGAGGAGGAAGAGTGAAATTTCAAAATAGAAGGGATTCTGTTTCCTGTACTACCTTGTACATCTCTGGTAAAGGGTTCATTTTTCTTCTCTTTTTCCTGCTTTTCGATTTTTGATTTCAGATGCTCAATTTCTTGTCGGAGGTCTGAAATGACGTCAGTGTATTGGGCAATGTGATAGGAGACATTCAACAGGTTACGTTTCACCTAGTGAATTGGAACGCAAAAGTCAATAATTCCATGCAAGATTATCCAACCTTCCCTTTTGGGCTGCAGCATCAGGTAAATCTCTTTAAAGTGGATTCTCTAGGTACTTTTCTGCAGTGCCATTATTGCATTTAAATGCTGGTATTTCTTGCAGCTCTCTCCTGCTTTGTGGTAGTGCTCTTGTTCCGGTTCTGCTCTGAGCAGCCCCTGTGCATTCTGTGTGTTGGGGCATGTATGGGCCTTCTGCAGAGATGCTTCGCCCCAACATATACAAATTGCTGTATTTTTCATAATAATAATAGTGGCATTTGTTGATACGTGCTAAGCACTGTACTGAGTGCTGGGGTAGATAGAAGATAATCAGGTCCCACATGGGGTTCACAGTCTAAGTAGGAGGGAGAATGGCACTGAATCCCCATTTTGCAGATGAGGGAACTGAGGCACAGAGAAGTTAAGTGACTTACCCAAGTTCACATAGCAGACACGTGGCAGAGCCAGGATTAGAACATATGTCCTCTGACTCCCAAGCCCATCTTCTTTTCACTAGGCTGTGCTGCCTTGCTTTTTTCTTAAAATGGTATTTGTTAAGTGCTTCCTATGCGCCAGGCACTGTACTTAAGCTCTGGAGTAGATACCTGCACGCTAATCACGTTAACTACAGTCCAGGTCCCACGTGCAGCTCACAGTCTTAATCCCCATATTACAGCTGAGGGAACTAAGGCACAGAGAAGTGAAGTGTCTTGCCCAAGGTCATACATTAGATAAGTGGCAGAGCTGAGATTAGAACCCAAGTCCTTCTAACTCCCAGGCCCCTGCGCTATCCACTAGGCAATCTCCACTGCATTGATGCTATCCTTCAAATACATACAATACAGTACATCATGATCTCAGAACAAATAATGCAACATAGTAGCAGATTTGACGGTAGCAACAAGAATATATAACCAAGTATGCACCAACTACATGATTCTTTGAGCAGAAACTTCGGGAAGGGAAGGCTACTAGCAGGCAAAACTGAAAGTGTCAGGTGCAGATATTTTAAGAGTTTAAGTATGGCAATTAAATTAGGTGTCAAGGCTCAGATGAGTACAAAATCATTATATTCAAAACATTATCATTCTTTTTTGTATACATGCTCAAATTTTGAATTGAAAAAATTACACAATTTACTGGTAGATACTACTTTGCTATTTGATCATGTTAGTAAATAATGATAATAACTCAGTATGTCCAAGACTGAACTCCTTATCTTCCCTCCCAAAGCCTGCCCCCTCCCTGACTTTCCCGTCACTGTAAACGGCACTACCATCCTTCCCGTCTCACAAGCCCGCCACCTTGGTGTCATCCTCGACTCTGCTCTCTCGTTCATCCCTCACATCCAATCCGACACCAAAAACTGCTCGTCTCACCTCCGCAACATCGCCAAGATCCGCCCTTTCCTCTCCATCCAAACCGCTACCTTGCTGGTCCAATTTCTCCAACTGGATTACTGCATCAGCCTCCTCTCTGATCTCCCATCCTCCTGTCTCTCCCCACTTCAGTCTATACTTCACGCTGCTGCCCGGATCATCTTTGTGCAGAAACGCTCTGGGCACGTTACTCCCCTCCTCAAAAATCTCCAGTGGCTACCGGTCAACCTATGCATCAGGCAGAAACTCCTCACCCTGGGCTTCAAGGCTGTCCATCACCTCGCCCCCTCCTACCTCACCTCCCTTCTCTCCTTCTACAGCCCAGCGCACACCCTACGCTCCTCTGCCACCGCTAACCTCCTCACTGTACCTCGTTCTTGCCTGTCCCACCATCGACCCCTGGTCCACATCCTCCCCCTGGCCTGGAATGCCCTCCCTCTGCACGTCCACCAAGCTAGCTCTCTTCCTCCCTTCAAAGCCCTACTGAGAGTTCACCTCCTATAGGAGGCCTTCCCAGACTGAGCCCCCTTTTTCCTCTCCTCCTCCCCATCTCCCCCGCCCTACCTCCTTCCCCTCCCCACAGCACCAGTATATATGTTTGTACAGATTTATTACTCTATTTATTTTACTTGTACATATTTACTATTCTATTTATTTTCTTAATGATGTACATCTAGCTTTATTTCTGTTTATTCTGATGACTTGACACCTGTCCACATGTTTTGTTTTGTTGTCTGTCTCTCCCTTCTAGACTGTGAGCCCGTTGTTGGAAAGCGGCCGTCTCTATATGTTGCCCACTTGGACTTCCCAAGCGCTTAGTACAGTGCTCTGCACACAGTAAGCGCTCAATAAATACAATTGAATGAATGAATGAATGGAAACTAGATTTATACACTTGAATATGTTTATACTGTAGCATCTTGTAAATGCCCTAATGCTCTTTACCCTATTCCCTCTGGAAAACTATACTTAGTTTAGTACTCTTTTGTTTAGTAGCCTAATGTTATGGAGCACATTATGGTAAGCGGGATTTTTCAGTTGCTAATTTCAAATGAAGAGAACCATTTTCTCATACTGACTCAGGTCATTCCAAGAAATTTGCACTTCAGCCCAGAACCGCTGATCTTCCCTTCTGTAGCCATTTAATTATATTATTTGATTTGCTCCTTTCTTTTGCTTCTCAGCTTTTCTACTGGTCCCTGTACAAGCTCCCTCTTCTTCAGAAATGGCAGAACTTCATTTTATGTGTTTTTCAAAGCGCTACCAAATGAATTAAAAGCCAGTGAAGTGTAGGAAATCACATTAGCAAGAAAGCTGTGACCTAACATACTGAAAAGTGAAGGAAAATTTAATTCAGAAATATGTGACGATTTGTACTTCCCAAGCGCTTAGTGCAGTGCTCTGCATACAGTAAGCGCTCAATAAATACGACGATGAATGCGATAACGAGGTTTTATCCTAAATCTATTCTTTTACAGGCCTCTATGCCTATAGATTTCCAAGAATACAAATAATCTTATCTACCATAATCTAAGTATAGGGATCAATCAACAGACTAACCCCTTTCTTCCACCATGACCTTAATCCTAAACCACTTTGCTTTTTTCTAATCTAACATTGCACGTTACCATTTTTTGATTGCAAGCCAGAAGCTTGTCTTTCTTCCCCAATCATCTAGACACACCCTCTATTATCTTTAGCTGACTTGAAATTTCATTCCAGCATCTCACTCACTCACTCTTGTCTTGATGTTTTTTGCACGATAGGCGTAAATCAAGGTTGTCCGAGACTCTTCAAAGTAAATACTTGCAGGACTGATGTGAGCGATCATCACAGTTCTGCTGTTCCCGCCTAAAGCGTCCTGCACAAAACAAACGCCACTTTATCAAAATCAGGAATGCAAAGTCTGCTGCTCACTTAATATGTTTCAGCAGTAGCTCTCTGATTATACCAAGTCATTTAAATTCAAATGTGCGTCGATGCTTGACAAAATGTAGTCTGCTGTAGTGATATGGGTTGAAAATTCACTTCTAAAAACTCAAGCGCTGGAGGACCAATGGAGTGAGATAAAAAGCCACACCACGGAAACACTTTATGACACTGGAACAGTTCCCCCATTGCTCCACTCCTGCCTCACAGGCTGCGGAAGGAATGAGACTCAAGCCTGGAACTTGGTGTTCATGAACTAAACTCTGCATAAACTTTAGGGGACTTTAAACTTCTTCACAGTACTTTGGTTGCGGGCTCCTTTTCTCTGGGGAGGAAAAAGAAGTGAACAATGTAAAGAACGATTCTTTAACGCCAATGCCAAGGCACCGTACATACCTTCAACAAGCGTGTGAGTTTGCTGTCTCGAAAATTGACATACTGAGATCGGCTCCCTCCCTTTTCACTCAAGGCATTAATGCAGTTGCCCAGAGCCAGGAGGGAGAGGTTGATGTGAGCTCCCTCCTTCATTCTCTTGCCTCTATTCTGAGTCTAAGGAGGATAAAAAAAAAGCAGCAATAACTTCACAGTGATGATATTATGTGTTGAAAGTGCCATTCATTAATATCATGGACTTTGATTTTAAATCTTTCCCACAAAGTTGGGCAGAAAAGTAATCTCCAACCTGGTCCTTTGCCCTAATTTATAGGTATTTTAAATGATACATTGAACCTCACCAGCATACTTGTGAGGAAATTGATTTCCTTCTCAAGGACCCTCCAATCTTAAAGACCCTCTCGTCTCTGATTAGTTTCCTAATGAAAAGGGACATTGAACACATCAGGAATTCTATTCACATCTACTGAGTCATGAGAGTTGTATGACTTCTTTCAATTATTCAGTACTTTATATGTTACCCTTAACTGTGGTGTTTGTGAAGCACTTGCTATGTACCAAGCACTATAATAAGCGCCGGGGTAGATACAAGATAATCAGATCCTAAACAGGGCTTACAGTCTTAGTAGAAATGAGAACAAGTTTTACATCCCCATTTTGCAGATGAGGGAACTGAGGCACCTGGCAGGTAGGCGACAGAGCCAGGATTAGAGCTCAGGTGCTCTGATTCCTTGGCGTATGCTCTTTCCACTGGACCACACTGTTTCCCACCCTTTTCTTCTCAATGAGATGTGCTTTTTTGCTGATTTAATTAATCATTTAACCTTTTCCCATTTTCCTTTTTAACATCCCTCCATCAACACACTGATTGCTGTTCCATCCATTTCCCTTCTCACCTACAGAATCACAATATGGCGTACCCAGGTTTTCTGGGGCAGGGGTCTGATTTCATAGTGGCCTCCCAAAACATGCTCAGAAGCAGCATGGCATAGTGGAAAAAGCACGGGGCGAGGAGCTAGAGGATCTGGATTCTAATTCCAGCTCCACCAATCAATCAATCATATTTATTGAGTGCTTACTGTGTGCAGAGCACTGTACTAAGCACTTGGGAAATACAAGTTGGCAACATATAGAGACAGTCCCTACCCAACAGTGGGCTCACAGTTTAGAAGGACTCTCCGCTGTATGACCTTGGGCAAGTACCTTTATTTTTCAGTGCCCCAGTAACTTCACCTGTAAAATGGGGATAAGACTGAGCCCTACTTGGGGCATGGATGGTGTCCAACCTGATTATCCTGTATCTCCCTCAGAACTTAACACAGTGTCCGGTACATAGCAAGCACTTTACAAGTATCATTTTTTAAAAAATCACCAAAGGGAGTACCGGTGATAGAGGCTGAGAAAAAACCCTTTCAGCCTGGAGGAGGATCAAGGAGCCAGGCTGCAATAAAGGTGAGCTCCTCCACTGCTCATTTCTCCCCGACACTGCCAGTGGCAGCACACGGAGCTATGGGGATGTGAGTGCTAAACCAATCAACATACACTCTGTGGAAGTGTTTGTACGTGGCAGGGTTCGATGAGGAAAGAATGAAGAACTGTTTTCCCCATTTTCTTTGACACCTTTGTCAGACGAGGAGGAACTGTTCCTTGAATGGTACCTGGGCCGCTCTTTCTGACCCTGCCAGGTCCACCATGAAAAGCCTTCCCACGCGCACTTCCTCAGTGACGTCCTTCAGCCGATTCTTCTGCCTCACGGTGACCTGTAGGATGGCGTGGGAGCGGGAGGAGGTCTTGTTGGCTGCGGTGGGCTCCTGAGTGCGCTGCTTGTTGCCTTTAGTCAACAGCTGCATGATCTAAGTCCAAGGGCAAGCAGAAGACTTAAAAGGCTTAGGGACAATGCAAACCTCTCGGGAAATGGCACAGCCAAAAGATGGGGGTCAATGAACATAAACAAGATATCAGAGCGTTTCGGGTCTGAGACTTTTTAAAAAAATTTAGGACCTAAATTGAAAGAAAGAACTGGGAAAGGCAGACCAGCTGGCCTGGAAAGTGGGACTCCATATTGTTTGTTCTTAGTAATGCTCAACTCCCAATTATTGTGCACCATCCAATCCTATGACTTAAACCCCCTTTCTAAGCTCCAATCAATCAACCAATAGTATTTACTGATTTAATATACACTTACTATATTAAGAGCACTGTAAGCACTTGGGAAAGTACAGTGCAACAGAATTAGCAGACACGTTTCCTGCAGATGCATTCCCAGTTCAGCTTTGGGTGAGAAAAGTGTCTTGTTGACTTGGGAAGGGAAAGCTGATCTAAATCAACAGGATACTTGTCTTTCCAGTTCAGAAAGGACAATGGGAAACTCTGTTATACACCACTGAGTTGAAGAAGCTTCGTTCATTCAACTGGATAGCGTGTCTAATAGAACACTGTTCTCTAAATGTGCTTCATCATTTAATTACATCCAATTTGACCTCCAAGGAAATTTTTATATCCCATGGCAAAACTGCCTCATGCTCTTTTCTCCTAAACTTTGGTGATAGTGACAATGTTATGCATTATAAAAATTGTTTTCTTTTCTTTTAACCAGAATTTTTTGTCAGGATGAGAAGAGCCCTTATTTTTGGGGGCGGGGGGGAAGGCTTTTTTTTTTAACAACTAGAAGATGCCTGGATGCTTGCTTGACTTCTTATTAACACTTTGGTTCTATTTAAGCATAGATCTCAGCATACTTTGCCATCTGGGCAGTACTGAGTGATTTCTGTGTAAATGAACATAATGTGCCTACACATTCAACTTCTCAGGGTAACTAACTTCCCTCTGGAGTCTTCTACAGAAACTTACTTCTTGGGCATTTGTGGTGGAGACCTCGGTGATTCCTGCTATTTGGATGCTCCCCTTGGAATCTTCCCGCAGCTCCAGGAACCCTGATGATGGATTTAGAAGGTCGCGGATAACTTCATTATAGATCTGAGGAGAGAAAACAAAATTCAAAATCAAACCAGTTCCCAGGCCAAACTAGTACAGGCAGGCCTTGGGACTTCTACACAATCGGTTCCCAAAAACTGTGTCTTAATTCAGAACACTGTAAGTTGAAACCAACTTTCTGCTAGAAGCAATGTAAGCAGTGTGGCTCAGTGAAAAGAGCCCGGGCTTTGGAGGCAGAGGTCATGGGTTCAAATCCCGGCTCCGCCAACTGTCAGCTGTGTGACTTTGGGCAAGTCACTTAACTTCTCTGTGCCTCCGTTACCTCACCTGTAAAGTGGGGATTAAAGCTGTGAGCCCCCAGTGGGACAACCTGATCACCTTGTAACCTCTCTAGCACTTAGAACAGTGCTTTGCACATAGTAAGTGCTTAACAAATACCATCATTATTATTATTATTACTAAAAACAGGAGGGATTGGTTTTTGAAACAAGGTTGGATGTCTTCTTTTTACCAGATTTGTCCTGAATTGTGTGTTTAATCAATTGTAGATGAGTTGGACTGCTGCAGTGGTCAGAGATGTTCCGTGATCGGATAACTGTTTTATAGTTTATCAGCAGTGAAAGGGACATAATCAATCTTCCCTGGTGATTCCTCCTGGCAATCAGATAACCCTTGCCTTCTAATCTCTCCTGTTTTGCCCACCTCTGCCATGTTTAAAATTGCCTCCCCGTGTCTCTTTCCCTCCTCCCAATCATGGATTTTAGTAGTAGTAGTATTAATAGTAATAATAATAACACTAATAGTAGTATTTGTTAAATGCTTACTATGAGTCAAGCACTCTTCTAAGCGCTGGGGTAGATACATCATCAGATCCCACAAGGGGCTCATATCAATGCTTCCCCATTTCCCCACAGCCCTTGTGGCCTCACAGCCCTCCCATGTTCCCGAATCCAACTCCTGGGCCCCATCCCCTCCCGGCCTTCTCTTTGAAATTATTAAAAAAAGGTTTTTCATGGCTAGGCCCCTTCCTCGGCTGCAGACCCCCAATGCCTGAGACCACCTCAGCTGTGGGAACCAGTCTGGACTGGTAGGGCTGTGAGGAAGGCTTGGGAAGGGATCACCACCACCACTTTCCCCACTTTTCTGTGGTTCCGGGGCTGCCGGGGGGAAGGGTGGAAGTCTGGTCCAGGTTTCCTCCCCTCCCAGGGCCAGCCGGCTCCAGACCCCATCACTGGCAGTCCCAAGAGGTGGTGGAGTTGGAGCTGGGGAAGGAGCTAGCACTGTCATGAAATAACTACATATTGTTCTGTTAAAAAATTCAAAAATCCTGGCTGGTGGGAGAGGGTGAACTTCAGGGGGACTACTGGGTTGACGGCAGTGGATTCAAAGACATGGGAGGTTGGATGGGAGTCATAAAGAAATCACTTGACTGGAAGGGGAGGGATGTTTAAAGACGGGTGGGGAGGCTATCTGATTGCCAGACAGTCAACTCAGCCATCGTACCTCTATTAAAGTACAATACTGGACACGGGAACCGTAGCTGGTGTCATTAAGAAGGCTAGTAAAAAAAAATGGATGCCTTGTAAAGCTGGAACAGGGTGTACTTTCAGAAGTGTCCTAAGCGTTACGGCGTGGTTCTGTGTAACTGAAATTACTCTAAGTTGAGAGGAAAATATAGAGGCCACAAACACACCTAGTTCTCGTAAAAAGCAGAAGTTGCATTCTTGCCAAACCCTGCGTTAAAGAAAACTCATTGGATCTGACCCCATACGCATGTTCACAATTGTCTCTTCCGCCATCGTGTCAACTGTAGCTTGACAGACATGTGTGACAGAAGAACATTCCCGAATTCCATCATCACATTTTATCCAAAATGCATAGCGGAAACATGTATTCTAGCAGAATGGACTGTACTGTCTTTTTCTTACAAAATGAAAGCTTCTAAAATCAGGGACTATCTAATTGAGTGGCTTTTCATAATGCCTAGCACAACACCATGCTTTTAAAAATGCCAAATGCTGGAAATTGCATTTGATGCAGTTGAAACACTTCCCTAAGTCATATTTGCTCTCGGTTGCATTCTTTTTTTTTCCCAAATACATCATTACTTTGGTCTGAGAACTGACCTTAATTGAGGACCGCACATTATACAAAGGAAGCAAGAAGGCATTTTACGCATTGAAAAGAAAAAAAAATACTGGCTGTAACAAAGACGTCAGTAAAGGAGCATCGGTGGAACTTACATCTTTAGATTTAAATTTCCTTTCAGCTAAGAACTCATCACAGAGTTGAGCCTTTCACCACCGGAGGGTTAAAAACTAGGCACTATACCTCCAGGTAAGACATGGAGACTGTGTAATGCATGTTATCACTGCTTTCTTCAATAGACCTAAAGAGTTCGCTCAGAGTCTGGAGATAAATCCCAGGCTTTGAGTCCATCCCCAGCATGGTGTAGGTCTTCCCAGCACCTATTTAAGAGACAGAGAAGAGCACCTCAGATTGTTTTGAGGGGAGAATGGCATTTTTATGTTCTGTTCTGTAGACTCTTTTCTGCCAGGAGCAGGATTCAGTCTCTGAACAAAGAAAGCTTGGTAATTGCTAGGTTTCTTCTATGATTATCCTTTCAATACAGTTTGTACTGTAAAATAATTACTTCTGTTTGGTTATTTGTACTTCCACTTTTTATAAAACAGGGAGGTGGCTCAAACAGTCCTCTTTCTTGTCCCTGAAGTTGAAAAGCTTCTGGATTGACTGTGCCAGCATTATTTCTGTTTGAGGCAGCTGCTGTAACCTTGCAAGTTTAGGTTCTTTCTGCCTTTGCAGTTTTAGAGCCCGACCACATAGAACTTTTAGCTGTACCTGTTGGTCCATAGGCAAACACTGTTGCGTTGTATCCAGAAATCACTCCTTCCACCAAGTGCTGGGTTGTGGAATGATAAACTTCCTCCTAGAAACAAACATTTTATAAGAAGCATGAATTCCATGCTGTTTCCAAATGCTCCACTCGGTTATTTTATCTTTCTTTTGATGCTCTGTAGAAGGTTAAGCCTTTTCACATTCCTCAGCAAGTCTCAGACAAGGTTTGGGGGCCTGTCGGCTGCAGCATCTAACCTGGTGACTCAGTTTTGGAGTCAGAGAAAAGTCTGCACAGTCACTTTAAACTAAGTTTAAACTATATGAGCTACATATTTTTCCAAAAGAGTTTTCATTTATGGATCAATTGATCACTTTTATATATATATATATACACCATATATGCATATATGTATATTTTTAATGGTATTTATTAAGCACTTACTATGTGCCAGGCACTGTTCTAAGCACTAGAGGAGAAACAAGGTAATTAGGTCCCAAATGGGGCTCACAGTCTTAATCCTCATTTTACAGATAAGGTAACTGAGGTCCAGAGAAGTTAAGTGACTTGCCCAAGGTCATACAGCAGATAAATGGAGGAGTTGGGTTTAGAACCCTGGTCCTTCTGACTCCCAGGGTCCATGCTCTAGCCATTAGGCCATGCTGCTTCTCCATCAATGATCAAGTCCAAGTCACCAAAATTTACCTATGTTAGTATGTACTATACACTTCTCTTTCTTAAATATAATCTTAGGTTAGTACCAAAGAGAAATATGTCTGCATGAGGGTAATAGGGAAATAAATGAAAGGAAGGAAAGATGTCCAATTGTAAGAGTTTCCAACAGTAAGTTCTCCCCCACTGAATGCTTTTACGAACCACTGGGGAAAGAATTCTGTTAGGGAATTAAGGAAACGTTCTTCCTTCATTGTAATGGTGGAAAACACAGTCAGGCGCATGCATGTAGCATCGGGCCCTGCAGGCATACTGACACTACAATCCAAGTTGTCCTTTATGAGGGCTTCTACTAACCCCTGCAGTATTGGAGAACTGACTGTAGTTATTAGTTGATGGAATTTCGGGTAGGGAGGGTCTCTTGTTTTAACTTTCTTACTGAGGCAGAAACACTCTGGAGTAGTGGCTAAAAGGAAAGAAGGGATTCCAAACTTTCACCTGGCTCTGCCAGCTGATTCCCAGTTGAGGTGCATTCTCCCAACCACTTAGTATAGTGTTCTGCACACAGTAAGCACTCAGTAAATACCATGGATGATGATGACAAAGGATTTAACTTCCAACCCACCGTATCTTTATATGCAAAATGAGTGTAATGCCTTCAAAGGATTTAATGAGGACTGCAGAGACCACCTAGAGCTCAGACACAAGCTATTTAAATACAGAACTACTATAATTGCTTTTGCATTCATTGTTAGACCAAATGACCCCCCATTTTAGAGGCTCTGGGTTGCTTAAAAAAAAAAACCTAGAATTTTGCCTTTGAAATTACTGCCCCGGAAACTATGACTCTGGGATATTAGGACACAGCCAAACATGGAGAGTAATATATTCTTTGAAATTGGACACAATTGACCCATAGAAGTGCCTGGCTTAGAGAAGCAGCGTGGCACGGGCTTTGAAGTCAGAGGTCATGGGTTCGAATTCCGGCTCTGCCACTTGTCAGCTGTGTGACTTTGGGCAAGTCACTTCACATCTCTGGGCCTCAGTTCCCTCATCTGTAAAATGGGGATGAAGACTGTGACCCCCCACCCCGTGGGACAACCTGATCACCGTGTAACCTCCCCAGCGCTTAGAACAGTGCTTTGCACATAGTAAGCGCTTAATAAATGCCATTATTATCAGCACTTAGACCAGTGCTTTGCACATAGTAAGCGCTTAATAAATGCCATCATTATTATTATCCACTGAAGAAAGAACTGGATTGTTTGAGGACTTCTGGGAAGAAGTTTAATTACCTGGGAAGCTTGATGATCCAACACCATATCAAATATAAACGTCTTTTCTCGGGATCGATTTGCACGCAAGATATCATCAGGATCCTCACCTGGGTCCATGAGAACCACCATCTTAAAAAAGAAAATGACATTTAATAGTAATCCTTTCCGTCAAGACCTGAAGCGAAACCGACATGATGCGGACATCTATGGAATTGTAACAGTGTCTCTGAAACTTGCAGGCTGCAAAATTCAGCAGCTGATGGAGTCACGCTCCTTAGAGTAGAGAGGGAGAGAAAGAACATTGAAGAACTTTGTTTTTCTCTTACGCATGCAGTGGCTCAGACTACAGAGAGAGACAAAATAAAAGAAAGATGAAAAGGATCCACAAGAAAGTCTACTGTATAGAACACTCCCAAACAAAAAGACATATCTCCTTTGGATGAGCGATCCCTTTGAGAAAGGATATGAATAAATTGTATTTGAAGGGTTGTGAAATGAGTTTCTTTTAGCCAAATAATAATAATAATAATAATAATTTTGGTATTCGTTAAGCGCTATGTGCCAAGCACTGTTCTTCATTGGTAACTTCTGGGATCCAGTTCATTCTCTCTCTCACCAATACATAATGATGAAGGAAAGTGGTATCAAGGCCCTCAGAGGTTGGGGCGGCTCATAAGGAGTTGCACGGGTTTCATGGGAAATTACATAATAGCAGAGTGGTGAGGGGAAAAAAGTCTACATGCTCTTTTCTCTGGAGAGGAACTTCTCCAATTAATCTAAGAAATTCAGAATGTGATCAGTTTGTGTGGAGCAGGGGACAACCTCACTGAGACTCTGGTCCATGAGGCCAAGGATCTAAGCTATGGGGTGCCTTGATGAGCAATTATGGGAAAAAAAATGGATTACCAATGCTGAGAGGCTGGTTAATACATTTTTCTCTAAACTTGAAAATATCTTTAACCTCTCAGGATTAATTCTGCTATCCTTTCAGGGCCCTAAGAAAGCAACTGAAAGCTTTTCACTAAGGTGGGGAAGAGCAGGGTTCACAGGAAGATTAGGTATCTAATCGCTCTGATAAATTACTAAAGTCTTGTTCTTCCTGTTTCTTTTACAGGATCCCACATTATTCTTCACAGATATATTCTTTGGACTACCTCACATCCTACATCATTATTAGAATCACCAGAAGTAGATATGGGATACCCGCCTGCGAGTGAGTTTAAACAGTAACAATCCTGCTGTCTAGAAGCTTACCATCTAAACCAGATAATACTGACAGATACAGCATTAATGTTCCTCTGTAAATGTACAGATGCTGTATTAGTGGTTGATTCTGAAGCTTGGAAATAAAATGGAGAAATGATATCATTTGCTCCTAGCTCCCTTTTCAGGAAAACAAAAACTCATTATGGGCAGGGACTGTGTTTACCAACTCTGTCATATTGTTCTCTACCAAGTGCTTAGTACAGTGGGCACTCAATAAATATGATTGATTCGAAATCACATTCTAAGAGTTTAATACTACTACTATTCCTGAGGCAGGTGTCAAACCTCTGCCTGACAGTGCAGTAGTGTTTCAGAGAAATGGACAAAATGGGAAAATGATGTGCAAGGGAAGAAAAAGAGGGATGCTAACAGACAACAGCAACCCTGATGTTGCGGTGGCAATGAAAAATGTACCCAAGGTTTTATTGTTTATTGTAGAGAAGCAGCGTGGCTTAGTGGCAAGAGCACGGGCTTGGGAGTTAGAGGACATGGGTTCTAATCCCGGCTCTGCCACTTGTCTGCTGTGTGACCTTGGGCAAACCACTTCACTTTTCTGTGCCTCAGTGATCTCATCTGTAAAATGGGGATGAAGACTGTGGGACAACCTGATTACCCTGTATCTACCCCAGTGCTTAGAACAGTGCTTGGCATATAGTAAGCACTTAACAAATACCATAATTATTCATCATTATTATTATTAATAATAATAATGATAAAACCTGAATACATTCATTCATTCAATCATATTTATTGACCACTTACTGCATGCAGAGCACTGTACTAAGCACTTGGGAAGTACAAGTTGGCAACATATAGAGACGGTCCCTACCCAACAGCGGGCTCACAGTCTAGAAGGGGGAGACAGACAGACATTTTATAGCCTAAACAACACAGCAATTTTGGTTTATATGGAGGGAATTGCCAACTTCTGTCTAGTTAGCTCCTCTTGAAGAGTTTGCAGAGCTAAATTACTAATTCAGCATTTGCTTTGTACAGATAGTATGCTGAAGTGATGTGGCTGGTCACCAAAAAACAGTTGGGGAAGCAGGGTTTTGGTTGTAAATAGGAAGACCAGGGGGTTAGAGCATTATGTAAGAAATCAGAGCCTCTGCAGAAAATTCCCTGGGCCTGGGACACTGGATGCCATCCAGAGATAGAACGTGATGTATTTGTCTCCTGAGAACAGTGAGTTAATGCTATCCAGACTATAATAGTAGAACTAGGCTTGGCCCAGGAGACTTAAATCATGTTGCTGAGTAGTTTCAGAGCCAAATAAGAACAAAACATGAACAATGAAGATGGATAAAATAACAAGGAGATATCTAGACAAAGAGGAAAAGTGGTGCTTCCAAAATTAAAGACAGATCAAGTTATTGTACTTTGAAATAACCCAAACCCTTCAATTAAAGTAGTACAAAAATGCACCTTTTTCCTATTAATACTGGAGTATGTTCATTAAAGGAGGAAAACAGCGGCGGAAGGGACCTTGGATCTAAGCAGAACTGCTCCTAAAGCAATTCAGGCAAATGGATATCTTCCCTTGAAGAAGAAATTCTCTTGAAGAAAAAATCCTGTACCCTTTGTTGGAAACCTGATAGATTTCTTAGCAACCCTTTAATGTCACAGGGCTCTTCCATACACAAAGTCTAAATCTCTCCTGCTGAAATTTAAACTTATTTCCCCTTGTTCTGAGTTCAGAGATGGAGAACTGCTGGGTTTTATCCTATACAGAATTCTTAATATGGGAATTTACATAGATGGAGACTTTGATGGTACACACAGCCACACTCTAAAATCTCTCAGAAGCGTTTTTGTTACCCTTAAGAATGCCCTCTAAAAGTACTCAGAAATCTGGCTCAGTTAGCCCAAATCTAACAATAGGTCCTCTCTTCTGTCTCCATGAATTGGGAAAATTTTAAAAACATCACTTTCTAATAATTTTTGACAAATCTGTAGTCTGTATGTATAAATTCAGACAAATATTTAAAAAACACCCTAGATCAAATCCTCCCAAGTTCCTTAGAATTTCTAAGTATGAACAAGGGTTGACGATGTTGGGAAAAAAAGAAGACGCTCACACACAACTGGAAAGGCTTGCTGCTATTCTACTGATGAATTATATGGTGAAAACAGGAGCCCAGGTCTTTACTCTGAAACAGAGTAAAAGAGATTCTAAAAACCTCAGGTGTTTCAGCTCATGCATATTGCCCCTGAGACACATTATACTGCTTGTTTTTCCTTCATCACAAGACAGATGGACCCTAATAGGTGTAGATAGAGATCACTCTGGCTCTGCCATGAAACGACAACCTCTCGAACCCGCAGCCTCACCTGGTCACCCACTTTATGAGCTATGATAGTAGCACCCTCATCCAGTTCAGTTTCATTAATTGGGCGAATCCGTAGCGCTACCTGTAAAGAGAAACAAGGGCAGGTTAATTAGAAAGACTGTCCCAGCTCCTCTCTCAGGACTCTTGTTAAAGAGACAAAATTGCAGTTGTAGTTCCAGTGTTTTATTTACGTATATAACTGTCTGTCTTCCCCTCTAGACTGTAAGCTTGTTGTGGGCAGGGAATGTGCCATTTGTTGTTGTACTGTACTCTCCCAAGCGCTTAGTAAAGTGCTTTGCACACAGTAAGTGCTCAAGAAATACAACTGATTGAATGAAGTATGTGGCTGAATGCACATTCACAGACAAATCTTGATATAAATGCACAACTGAAGTATTACTGTGCGGCACAATGATTTTCTCTTCCTTTACAACATTGTTCCCCCCATGCCTATTATTTTCCTTCTCGCCCTTCTTCACCACCTTCTAAAACTGTAGTTGTCAAAATAAGATGAGACAAAGATCTCTTCTAATCAGAATATAACAGTTTTAGCCATACAGGGGAAGAGGAAGACAGTTAAATATTCGGTGAATGGAGAAAAACCACATCTCCAAATACAACAATTATTGTTCAAAGAGTTATGACAATGCCATTTCTGCATTTAGAACAAGTTTGACAAAAATCAGTGAGAAGTAGGAGGCTCCAATGGCTGGTTCCTTGAGTTATGGCCTTAATTTTTACTGAAGATGCCTTTCTTGTTCTGTGCCAGTTTCCTCAAACATAAAAAAGAGTTTTTGAGTACTGGCCATCAAATACGAAGATTTAATAGCATTGGAGTGAAAAGTGCTACATACATAAATAGTATCTAATTTACTACTGGTTATCCAAACTTCATGAATTTGAAATAGGGCTAGTTTGAGGAAAAGTAAGTTTCATACCCACCTAACTTGGATAATTGGCATTCTGCTTTATGAATCAATCATTCATTTTCATCATTTTCCAAAAACTCAGAAGTACCCTTTCAGCAATTGATATTCACCCCACCTTCAGCCCTATGGCATTTAGGTACATAACTGTACCTAATTAATGTATATTAATGAACATCTCCCCATTTAATCTGTAAACTCCATGGGGTCCAGCAACGTGTCTACCAACTCTGTTGTACTGTACTTTCCTAAGCAGTTAGTACAGTGCTCTGCACATAGTAAGTGCTCATTAAATACCATCGATTGCTGGATCATAATAACAATAATTATGGTATTTGCTAAGCGCTTACTATGGCTCACTGGAAAGAGCACAGGCTTTGGAGTCAGGTCATAGGTTCGAAACCCGGCTCCGCCATATGCCTGCTGTGTGACCTTGGGCAAGTCACTTAACTTCTCTGAGCCTCAGTTACCTCATCTGTAAAATGGGGATTAAGACTGTGAGCCCCCCGTGGGACAACCTGATCACCTTGTATTCCCCCCCCCCGCCAGGGCTTAGAACAGTGCTTTGCACATAGTAAGCACTTAATAAATGCCATCATTATTATTATTATTACTATTTGCCAAGCACTGTTCTAAGTACTGGGGTAGATACAAGGTAATCAGGTTACCCCACACGGGGCTCACAGTCTTCATCCCCATTTTACAGATGAGATCTGAGGCACAGAGAAGTTAAGTGGCTTGCCCAAGGTCAAACAGCACAAGTGGTAGAGCCGAGACTAGAACCCATGTCCTCTTATTCCCAAACCCATGCTCTTTGCACTAAACCACGCTGTTTCTCAGATTATGCAGATGCTGTAGAAGATGAACTGTTGGATTACCACTCCCAAACAATCAGTAGTATTTTCTGAGTGTTTACTCTGTGCAAAGCACTGTACTAAGCATCTAGGAGAGTAAGACAGAGTCCAAGACACCCCCCCCCCCTACACACACACACCAACTTCAAGGAGTTCACAATCTAGTGGAAGAGACAGACATTAAAATCAGTTTTGGATGGGGGAAGCAATTGAGTAGCTCTAGCTCTCTCCCCACCTTCAAAGCCCTATTGCGAGCTCACCTCCTCCCGGAGGCCTTCCCAGACTAAGCCCCCCTTTTCCTCTCCTCCTCCTCCTCCTCATCAATCGTATTTATTGAGCGCTTACTGTGTGCAGAGCACTGTACTAAGCGCTTGGGATGTACAAAGTCAGCAACACATAGAGACGGTCCCTGGAGGCACTGGCTGCTTTCAGAATGCTTTAAGAACTGAAACATCAAGAGAAACATACGCCTGCAGTCTGAATCCTCAATCACATTTACTGAGTGCTTACTGTGTGCAGAGCACTGTACTAAGCACTGAGGAGAGAACAATATAACAATGCTCCCTTACAGATAAGGGAATCTGATTGTCCTTTCTTCGGGGACTTTGGTAATTCTCCTCCTCCCCTCCCCATTGCCCCTACTCCCTCCCTCTGTTCTACCCCCTTCCCCAACCCCAGAGCACTGGTGTCGATTTGTACGTATTTATTATTCTATTTATTTTATTAATGATGTGTACACATCTATAATTCTATGTATCTATTTTGACGCTATTGATGTCTACTTGTTTTGTTGTCTGTCTCCCCCTTCTAGACTGTGAGCCCGTTGTCAGGGTAGGGGTTGTCTCTGTTGCTGAGCTGTACCTCCCAATCAATCCATCAATCGTATTTATTGAGCGCTTACTGTGTGCAGAGCACTGGACTAAGCGCTTGGGAAGTACTTGCTAGCAACATATAGAAGCGCTCAGTCCAGTGCTCTGCACACAGTAGGCGCTCAATAAGTAGGACTGAATGAATAAATGGAATAGTAAAGAGGCAGGGAGGGGGTGCGGGCCTCACCGTGAGCGGCTGGTCCTTGGGCTGGGCCGGGGGTGCGGGCTGCTCGGTGGTGGACACCCGGGCGGGCATGGCTGCGGACTGGACCGGATCGGACCGGATTGGACCGGATTAAACCGGATCCCACCGCCCTGCCGAGCCGCCTCCACCGTGAGCCACCCACAGCCCCGCCCGAGGAGAAAGGCCGGGCCTAAAGGGATGGAGAGGCGGGGCCTAGGGAGGAGGGAAGGGCCTTCATTCAATCAATCAATCAATCAATCAATCATTCAATCGCATTTATTGGGCGCGGACTGTGTGCAGAGCACTGGACTAGGCGCTTGGGAAGGACAAGTTGGCAACATCTTGAGACGGTCCCTACCCAACAGCGGGCTCACAGTGTAGAAGGGGGAGACGGACACCAAAACGTATTAACAGAATAAAATAAATAGAATAAAAGATACAAAACATTAACAGAATAAAGTAAATAGAATAAAAGATTCATTCAATCGCATTTATTGAGCGCTGACTGTGTGCAGAGCACTGGACTAGGCGCTTGGGAAGTCCAAGTCGGCAACATCGAGATACGGTCCCTACCCGACAGCGGGCTCACAGTGTAGAAGGGGGAGACGGACACCAAACCATATTAACAGAATAAAATAAATAGAATAAAAGATACAAAACATATTAACAGAAGAAAATAAATAGAATAAAAGCTTCATTCAATCGCATTTATTGAGCGCTGACTGTGTGCAGAGCACTGGACTAGGTGCTTGGGAAGGACAAGTCGGCAACATCGAGAGACGGTCCCTACCCAACAGTGGGCTCACAGTCTAGAAGGGGGAGGCGGGCAACGAAACAAAACAGATTAACAGAAGAAAATAAATAGAATGAAAGATTCATTCAATTGCATTTATTGAGCGCTGATTGTGTGCAGAGCACTGGACTAGGCGCTTGGGAAGCCCAAGTCAGCAACACAGAGAGACGATCCCTACCCAACAGCAGGCTCACAGTCTAGAAGGGGGAGACAGACACCAAAACATATTAACAGAATAAAATAAATAGAATGAAAGATTCATCAATCGCATTTATTGAGTGCTGACTGTGTGCAGAGCACTGGACTAGGTGCTTGGGAAGGACAAGTTGGCAACATCGAGAGACGTACCCAACAGCAGGCTCACAGTCTAGAAGGGGGAGACAGACACCAAAACATATTAACAGAATAAAATAAATAGAATAAAAGATACAAAACATTAACAGAATAAAATAAATAGAATAAAAGATTCATTCATTCATTCAATCGCATTTATTGAGCGCTGACTGTGTGCAGAGCACTGGACTAGGCGCTTGGGAAGTACAAGTCGGCAACATAGAGAGACGGTCCCTACCCAACAGCGGGCTCACAGTCTAGAAGGGGGAGACAGACAACAAAACATATTAACAGAATAAAATAAATAGAATAAAATATAAAACATATTAACAGAATAAAATAAATAGAATAAAAGATTCATTCATTCAATCGCATTTATTGAGCACTGACTGTGTGCAGAGCACTGGACTAAGCGCTTGGGAAGTCCAAGTCGGCAACATTGAGAGACGGTCCCTACCCACCAGCGGGCTCACAGTCTAGAAGGGGGAGACAGACACCAAAACATATTAACAGAATAAAATAAATAGAATAAAAGATTCATTCAATCGCATTTATTGACCGCTGACTGTGTGCAGAGCAATGGACTAGGCGCTTGGGAAGGACAAGTTGGCAACATCGAGAGACGGTCCCTACCCACCAGCGGGCTCACAGTCTAGAAGGGGGAGACAGACAACAAAACAAAACATATTAACAGAATAAAATAAATAGAATAGATATGTACAAGTAAAATAAATAAATAGAGCAATAAATACATACAAACCTATATACATGATGATGATGATGGCATTTATTAAGCGCTTACTATGTGCAAAGCACTGTTCTAAGCGCTGGGGAGGTTACAAGGTGATTAGGTTGTCCCACGTGGGGCTCACAGTCTCAATCCCCATTTTACAGATGAGGTAACTGAGGCACAGAGAAGTGAAGTGACTTGCCCAAAGTCACACAGCTGACAATTGGCAGAGCGGGAGTTTGAACCCATGACCTCTGACTCCAAAGCCCGTGCTCTTCTCCACTGAGCCACGCTGCTTCTCTATATACATATAGAGATATGTACATATTGAGCGCTTACTGTGTGCAGAGCACTGGACTACTACTACTAATAATGATGATGGCATTTTTTAAGCGCTTACTATGTACTTATAAAGCACTTATTAAGCGCTTATAAAGAAGCAGCGTGGCTCAGTGGAAAGAGCACGGGCTGGGAAGCCAGAGGTCGTGGAAACCAGAGCCCAGCAAAGTGAAGTGACTTGTCCAGGTTCACACAGCTGGCAAGTGGGAGTATTAGCCTAGCTCACCTCCCAGCTCCACCACTTGTCAGCTGTGTGACCATGGGCAAGTCACTTAACTTCTCTGGGCCTCAGTTCCCTCATCTGTAAAACGGGGATGAAAACTGTGAGCCCCATGTGGGATAACCTGAGTACCTTTTATCTATCCCAGCGCTTTGGGAGGGTCAGTTAACTTCTATGTACACAATAATAATAATAATAATAATGTTGGTATTTGTTAAGCGCTTACTATGTACCAATAATAATAATAATAATAATAATGTTGGTATTTGTTAAGCACTTACTATGTGCCAAGCACTGTTCTAAGCGCTGGAGAGGTTACAAGGTGATCAGGTTGTCCCACGGGGGGCTCACAGTTTTAATCCCCATTTTTAAAGACGAGGTAACTGAGGCACAGAGAAGTTAAGTGACTTGCCTAAAGTCACATAGCTGACAGTTGGCGGAGCCAGGATTTGAACCCATGATCTCTGACTCCAAAGCCCGGGCTCTTTCCACAGAGCCACGCTGCTTCTCCCTAAACGCTTGGGAAGTACAAGTTGGCAACATCTAGAGACGGTCCCTACCCAACAGCGGACTCACAGTCTAGAAGGGGGAGACAGACAACAAAGCAAAGCATATTAACAAAATAAAATAAATAGAATAGTAAATATGTACAAGTAAAATAGAGTAATAAATCTGTACAAACATATATACAGGTGCTGTGGGAAGGGGAAGGAGGTAGGGTGGGAGGGAGGGAGAGAGGAAGGAGGGGGCTCAGTCTGGGAAGGCCTCCTGGAGGAGGTGAGCTCTCAGTAGGGCTTTGAAGGGAGGAAGAGAGCTAGCTTGGTGGATGTGCGGAGCGAAGGCATTCATTCATTCAATCGTATTTATTGAGTGTTTACTGTGTGCAGAGCACTGTACTAAGCGCTTGGGAAGTACAAGTCAGTAACATATAGAGACAGTCTCTACCCAATAGCAGGCTCACAGTCTAGATGGAGGAGACAGACAATAAAACAACACATATTAACAAAATAAAATAAATAGAATAGTAAATATGGACAAGGGAAATAAATAGAGTAATTCCAGGCCAGGGGGAGGACGTGGGCCGGGGGTCGACGGCGGGACAGGCCAGAACGAGGCCCAGTTAGCGGTGGCAGAGGAGCGGAGGGTGCGGGCTGGGCTGGAGAAGGACAGAAGGAAGGTGAGGTAGGAGGGGGCAACGTGATGGACAGCCTTGAAGCCGAGGGTGAGGAGTTTTTGCCTGAAAGTGAGGAGTTTTTGCCTGAGGCCCTTCAGGGGAGGAAGGGCCTCAGGGGAGGTTTGATCTGGGTGAAAAAGGAATCAATCCTGGTTTGTTTTTGTCTTTTTCTTGGGCCGACTTTAATCACCCCAAACAGCCAAGTCACACTGACAGAGAGCTCGACTGATTGGGAACGATGGCTAAGCCTTAATCCTGAGATGGCAGGACGGAAAATCTGCCTAGAAGACTTGATTCTAGGGAGAGTCGTCTGTGTAGCACCACTCTCTCCCCTGCGCTTCATGTTAACAAAATGAACCTGAAAGTCTCTTATCTCAGTGCTTTGCACATAGTAAGCGCTTAACAAATGCCATCATCATTATTATTATTATATTAGCACCATTGGTTATTTTTAGACTGTCAATGAAGGATTTTGAGCTATGTTGCGTGGCCCAGTGGAAAGAACACGGGCTTTGAAGATGACGGCATTTGTTAAGCGCTATGTGCAAATGGGCCTCCATTTTTAGTGAAAGTTAGAATTTCCACCCAAGACGACTTAGACCTCAGGACCAAACCACCCTCTGGTTGGAAACTGCTAATAAAGACGTTGTATTTTATTAAATCTCTCTCGACTAACTTCTGCTCCTCACACAGTAAGGGCTCAACAAATATGACAATGAATGAGTGAATGTTCTCAGGCAACTGTGAAGTAGCTTTCTTACCTTTTAACTTTCCAACGTGGAGGGCCTCCATTTTTAGTGAAAGTTAGAATTTCCACCCAAGACAACTTGGGCCTCAAGACCAAACCGAGACTCAGCCTTCATACTATTACTACTAATAATAGTATTTTGTTAAGCATTTACTATGTGCCAAGCACTGTTCTAAGTGCTTCATGTTACCCATACCATCAAACAGCTATGGGGTTGGTTTAGAATAGATTACTGTTTCTCTTTTTCTAGGAGTCACCCAGGGCCTCCGTTTATTAATTGGTGAGAGAATTAAACCAGTGTAGCTTCTTTTCTACTTCAGTAATTCTCTGGGTAGCCTGTGGCTAACTCTTTCACACCCTCAGACTTGGCCAGTAAAAATGTTACTTCAGATCAGCCAGAAACAAGATTAACTATCACTAAAATTTCTGTAGCATCTTAATCCAATCCAAAACCGTGGGCGGGCCAAATGGCCTTAAGGGTCTAACATCTCTATTTCAACATCTATTCATCAGAGTCCTCTAGCCTGTGGGTGTGTGTGTCTTATCTAATCTTAAAAAGAAGGGACTGGAGATTTAGCCCCTTGATTGCTTGAGAGGTGAAGAGACAATTGAGAACCACCCTAAATTCAATGATCAGACTGCGCCCCTGCCCTAGCCAGCTCCAAGAAGCCAACAGTTTGCCTAAGAAAGCATAAATGGCTCAATGCAACCTATCGCCACTGCTGCAAAAACAATCAAATGCTTGCCCCCATCCACCAAAAGTAAATCATAAAGTCCCAAACAGTAAATAACACAAGGTTGGTCTCAGTTAATTGCTAGACAGCCAGGCCTTTTAAATACAGTAACTTTGATGACCTTTTAGGGCAGTAATAATAATAATGATGGCATTTGTTAAGCGCTTACTACATGCAAAGCACTGTTCTAAGCGCTGGGGGGGGGGGGGATACAAGGTGATCAGGTTGTCCCACAGTCTTAATCCCCATTTTACAGATGAGGCAACTGAGGCACAGAGAAGTGACTTGCTCACACAGCTGACATACACACACACACTCCCCCACACCCAAACTCCCTCACACACACACTCCAAACTCCTTCACACATACCCCCCAAACTCCCTCACACACACACCCCAAACTCCCCCACCACACCCAACGTCCCTCACACATACCCCAAACTCCCTCACACCCACATTCCCTCACATACATACACACACATACCACAAAACTCCCTCACACCCCCAAACTCCCTCCCACACACCCAAACTCCCTCACACACACCCTAAACTCCCTCACACACTCACTCCAAACTCCCTCGCACACCCCTACACCCCCAACTCCCTCACACACTCCCCCAAACTTCCTCACACCCCCTAAACTCCCTCACACACACTCCCCCAAACTACCGACCACCCCCTAAACTCCCTCACATTCACTCCCACAGTCTCCCTCAATGTTTAGTGTCCTTTAGTATTTAATAATCTACAGTTTGGGACACATTGACACACGTATAGTTGGAATCCACTCATCAATCACTCAATCATTGGTATTTATTGGGCACCTACCATGTGCAGAGCACTGTATTGCTTGTGAGAGCACAATACAAAAGAATTAACATACACATTCCCTGCCCACAACGAGCTAACAGTCTAGAGGGACATCAGCAGGTGATCAGATGAGGGGTAAGAGTTAAGATATAGACCTGCACACAACTTTTGGAGATATTGACCACTACAGAGAATGATCAATTAAGGCACTGAACAGAGACGTTCATTGTTACCTAATGCGACAAGCTTCTGTGAGGCCAGTCAAGCAGCTGCAGCACGGTGAAGTGACACAGCACAGTCACGTGCAGAATGGGCTAAAGAAAGCATTGAAGGACACTGGCTGTGTCGGCTAAATATCAAAACTAATTGAAAAACAGTAGAATCCTCGAATCTCAAATCCCAGTTAGAGTAGCAGAAAGCTTTTAACCTCTTCCGCTATCCAAAGCTGAAAGCATAGTGATTGGATGCTGCCACCCAAACCCTACACCACAAAAACGGGCTAAATTCAGCGCCACTATTGCAGAAAGACTAAAGTTCATTTTAAGAATCCATTAAATCCATCAGAACCGTGGACGTTTGCAAAGAGCAAGTCATTTTTGCAGCTACATCTCTGTCTTAAACCTCAAAGTAACGGTCAGATTTAAATCTATACCTAAAGTTTCCAGTTTGATCTGCACTTCATGTCAATCATATTTATTGAGCGCTTACTGTGTGCAGAGCACGGTACTAAGTGCTTGGGAAGTACAAGTTGGCAACATCTAGACAGTCCCTACCCAACAGTGGGCTCACAGTCTAAAAGGGGGAGACAGAGAACAAAACCAAACATACTAACAAAATAAAATAAATAGAATAGATATGTACAAGTACAATAAATAGAGTAATAAATGTGTACAAACATATATACAGGTGCTGTGGGGAAGGGAAGGAGGTAAGATGGGGGGATGGAGAGGGGGATGAGAGGGAGAGGAAGGAAGGACTAGGGAATGTCACCCCCTAGTACAATAGGCACATAGTCGGCATTCAAATACCAGTGCTGGTATTAGGTCACAAAACTGAGAACCATTAGAACAGTGCTGGGTGGGCAGGAGTTACTCAAAAGTATGGCCAAAACCATCGTTTAAAGGAATCTTCTCCCTACAAAATGAGACAAATCGTTTGTTTTTTTTATCCGTGTCACCCAGTAAAGCCCACTGATTTCTCCACACTATAGAGCAGCTTAAGAGTTAGGGCCAAGTGAAGTTCCCATGCCTCATTTGGGGAGAACTTCTGGATTCCAACTCTGCCCACCTCTCCTAATGCAAAAACTTCCACTACCACAACTCAACTGCGTGGAAAATCATAAGGAAAGTGCAAGCTGGGCTCTAGAAGATCCTGTTTCCACTACAGATTTTTTTTTTTTAGTTCCTACAGGTTCACATAAGAGGTGGGCAGTCTCAAAGCTGTTGGCATTCATTCAATTCAATCGTATTTATTGAGCGCTTACTGTGTGCAGAGCGCTGTACTAAGCGCTTGGGAAGTACAAGGTGGCAACATCTAGAGACGGTCCCTACCCAACAGTGGGCTCACAGTCTAGAGTTAGACTGAGGTAACTCAGTCTAGAGTCTTAATACTGTTAATACTCTACTGTTAATACTTGATGATTGCAAGCTCTTTGTAGGCACAAATCGTGTCTATTAACTCCCCTGTAGTCTCCCCAAGCACATGGTACAGTGTTCTGCACAGAGTAAACAATTACTCGAGTTCCACAACTGTGGTAATATTCATGTAAATTTACTGATCTTTTTTTTTTTCACTAGTTTATACCAATCTGAAGACTTTGACTCTATTACAGTATCTTTTCTACCTATGCCGGGATGCACCAAGGCTCATTTTAGAAATAAATTACTATTTGTTCTTGGGAGTTGGAAGGAATACCGGTGGATGGAGAACATTTCTGTTTCTAGCCTAGGGCGCTAGTTTCCCCCAGAACTGGATAGAGCACAGGCCTGGGAATAAGAAGGACTTTGGCTCTAGGCCTGACTTCGCCACTGGTCTGGTGTGCGGCTCTGGGCAAAATGAAGATTAAGACTGTGTTCAAGCTGAATAATAATAATAATGATGATGATGGCACTTAAGCACTTGCTATGTGCCAAGCACTGTTCTAAGCGCTGGGGGAAATACAAGGTAATCAGGTTGTCCCACGGGCTCACATTCTTAATCCCCATTTTACAGATGAGGTAACTGAGGCACAGAGAAGTTGAAGTGACTTGCCCGAAGTCACACAGCTGACAAGTGGCGGAGCCGGGATTAGAAGCCATCAACTCTGACTCCCAAGCCCGGGCTCTTTCCATTGAGCCAGGAGGCCGCAGCGCTTAATACAGTGCCTGGCACATAGCACTTAATATCATTTTAAAAAAAGGATGCTTAAAAGTTCAAAATAGGGTGGGGGCATTGGTATAATTTGGGGTTCCTCCAGCTACCCAAGGGCCCCAGGAAAGAAAGATGCCCGGACTGCCTAACAGGGCCTGCATCTTCAAGTCATGGAAAGCTTCCTGCCTAATTGTTCACCAGATGAAACTTGTGAAGCAATGAAATTAAACCAGTGCCCCCCACAACAAAAGCAAGCCACATTACAAATCTGAACTCCACCATCCAAGGGAGAGAGTTAAATCAAATCAAGAACAAGCTTTTCAAAAACTTTATTTATAAATTATAAGAAACAGTATTACAACTGTTAAGTTAGAAACAATGAATGCTATTTTTGGAAAAGGACAGGGTTAAAAAAAAATCCATTAGATATAATAGGACAATGTGCCATTGAATTCTATTTCCTAGTCTACAAGCACCAGCACACCCTCCCCCGGACCATGTTTTGTATTAAGATCTAAAGAGCATGCACCATAATACAAATCTAAGTGAAAGGAATGAGGCTAGAAATTTCGGTAACTACTAAGTAAACGATCCCACAGAAAATGAGGAATCTGGATCCATTTAGAACGATTTGGCTTGTCAAACTGCGGGATTTGGGAGAAGTGCAAAAAAGTGGGGAATGGAACAGTATAAGTCAATTTATTTATTGAGCACTTGTGTGCAGAGCATTGTACTCATCGCTTAGGAGAGTACAATACAGAGTTGATAAACATATCCCTTACTCATAAAAAGTTTAGATCCTAGGTTGTATCTGTTGAAATAATCCTGCAACCGTAACTTCGGTAGAGCTCAGCCCATGTCTGATCTAGTAGCTAATCGCTTTTTTTGATAATTCTGAAATCTCCACAGGGAAACAAGTCCATTCTAGTTTTCTCATCAGTGTTAATTGCAATACAAAGAGCAATTCATAGTGTACAGTATTTTATTTGTGGGGGCACAAAAAGTTTTGCCCTGGTACCTATTTTTCAGCCCACTTGAAATCCAGCTTTAGCTCCTTAAGTATCACTTTGAAAAGATCCCGGGTGAAGAATGCAGAGGCTCCCCTACGTGGATTTCCTAAATGGATTCGTGAATCCTTTTCCAAACCAGATTTCCTTAATCAAACTGAGCATAATTACCTTAAAGGGTAGGTAAAATATCTTGCCAAGGCACAGCGGGGTAGCTAGCTATTCACCATTCCATCAATTCAAATAGTATTAAGGCCATAACATGTTACCTATATTCCCCTACATTTATTTATAAGGGAGGGTGGAAACTGACCACCTGAACACCATTCTACAAGTCAAATCCTTGGGATTGTTGCAGGTCAATGGAAGAAATGCTGAAAGACCTCTTCCAGTCAAATCTTAGACATTTCCCTTTCACAAGACCAAACTTCTGAAGCAGTTGGCCTTTTGACTTTATTGCACTGTAAAATGTACTTATTTTGAACCTCATCTTGTTTCAGGGCTGACGGGTGGATGACTCCAGGATGTTCTTTGGTTTTGACAGTCTGCTGTCAAAACTCCAGACTCCAATTTAACCCCACTCTCATCCACCTTCTTCCATTACCTTGTTGGCAGATGAAACCTTTCATCTGTTGCAAATAAATGCCTACAATTACCATACCTATGGCACTGAAACATATGTTTCTGAATGACCCAAAACAGGACATCAAGAATTGCACCCCACTAGAAATGCACATTGAGGCCTCCTACTGTAGGAGCCCTCAAAATTGAAGGAATTTTTTTTTTACATTTTTAAAGAGAGGAGAAAGACAACTTTTTCCATATAAGTCTGCTTTTATTACCATGATCAACCTGTAGAGAGAACCTGTCACAATCTGAATGGCGGAGGGTACAACCCACTGTAGTGCTGGTTCAGCACACTAGTACACACACGACGTATTCGTTTCCTGCTGATCTTTTCCCAGACAAAAAAATCACCTTTCCATGCACTTGGGACATAAAAAAAGTCCTTAAACAGAAACATCGTGTGAATGGGGATGGTACACTTAGAATAGGCCACGGAAGGCAACTGTTAAAAGCTACCTGCCTGTAGCACTGCATAAAAGTGTCGAAAGTACCAAATACTGGTGGGGTTGGATTAAAAATAAAGAAGTCCCAAACAAGCGAGTAAGAATTTAAAAGCAGTGCCTGTACAATCCTCCCCACTGTAGGCAGTAGGGGCTTAAAGGCACAAAAGATGTCTCAGAATGGAAAGAACCAGGTGCATCCGCTGTCCAGACAGCAAGAGAAAACACAGACAGAAAGAAATTCAAGAGTTGTGTAGGTTTTCTTCAAACGGATGAACTCCGCTTCGGCACGAGATATGGTGATGCTGCAAGAAAAGAAATTTTTTTTTCCCCATTATTCCCCGTATGCCCTTACCAGAAACTCACTTTCCACTGGGGCGGAGTTGTTTTATTTTAATGCTACACATATACTATCCTCCCACCCCAAGGATGTTCCAAACACTGAGGCACAGTGAGACGACAGATAAGGACGAGGCCGAGTGCCACTCCCTGAGGAATACACCTATCCATCGTGACTGCATTTTACGTCCTCTCGGATCTATATCCACACATTTTTAATCCAACCTCCCAATCTGCAAACCTCAGAAACGTTTTTAAGATTTTATTTGATGGTTTCCTAACAAAGTGACGGGAAACAAAAGAACATGACCCACGTGTCCTCTTCTGAAAGGACGCTAAACTTAAAACTTACTTCAGCTCTAACAGACTACTCCTGATTTCCAAGGGGAATAATTTCTTCAGTGACGAAAAACTCGATGGTCTCTTCCTCCCAGTCATCTACGTTGCTGTCTAATTCGTCTGTGTCCACCCCTGAATAGAGAAGGAAAAGCTCTTAATTCAGAAGTTTCACACACCGTGGGTGCTCCCAACAACAGATACTGAATACCCAAGGTTAGTCTCCCTTCTACTTAGGCTGTGATCCAGCCCCATGTGGGACCTGAGGATCTTGTATCTACCCTGGTGGTTAGTACAGTGCTCGGCACGTAGTAAGCGCTTTACATAGACCACAATTATTATTGTTTAAAAGCATTTTCTAGAACTTAGAATACATGATAATCCTAGATACAATGAGGATGAGAAAAAGTTAGCAATCCTTCTCATTAGCCCCAAGTTCCCCTGTCCTTGGCCATTTTGGCAATAGACTCACATGCCCTTGCCCCTAGTAGAAGCTCAATAAATAAAACGACCAATATTACAATCGGTGAGTATGATAAGAAAGTGAGTGTCGGAGCTAGTGTTACTTTTTTTTAAGATCACTTCCACCTCCAAATTTACCTCCTCGCAATTCCAGACGCTCATTTTTCTGTTCCATGTAGAGTTCCTGGGCCATCTTGCGGTATTTCCGGAAATCTTCCATCATTGTACGCCTTCTCTCTACCAACTCCTACATAGGCAGACAGAAACAAAGGCTGTAACTATACACACCTAATAGGTACCATTATCTGATCGACTGAAAGCTCACTGTGGGCAGAGACGATGTCTACCAACTCTGATAAAGTAAACTCCCAAGCGTTTAGTATTACAGTGCTCTGCACAGAGTAAGCGCTCAATAAAACTGACTGATTCATTTTCCTCTAAAGTGAGCTGCAAGTCCCTTTAACAACTTTGGCAACCTCACACATACTAGAGAGACTACAAGGGAGAAAAGGAAAAGAAAGGAATATTATGGTTTGGCTTAAACCTTTATTCCCAGTGACTTTTTCCACTGCTTCACAAGAGAATTTAATCCTAAAATATCAGTTCAATCAACCTGGATACTGTTCTCATGAAAGATCTGCTGTTCTTTTGTGACTCCAATTATCGCTAGAAAAAAAGGACGAAACAGCTCACGTAAGCAACAGCAACCCCAGCTTGTCAGGCCCTTGTATTTCTTCTCCAAATTTGAGGATGAATCTGATTCCAGCACTACTGGCTGGGCTAACCTCCAAGTTCCTAGTACTCTCTGGCCCGCTTGGGCTTTGTCTTGGGTAGCAGACGAAGGGGACCAACGGGATCAGTTACAGAAGCGTCAAGGAGCTCCAAAACTAGGGAGAAGTAGCAGCTACCGTGGGGTGGGCCAAAGTGGCCACTTCCCTCCCTTCCCTCCCTGCAGTCTCCCTAAACTAACGCCCAGTAGAGAAAAATACTTGCCCAAATCTGAACTAACCTGAACTATACCTCAACTACGACATGCACTCGAGTTGTTTTAGTGGTAGTGCAAGATGGTTTGAACTCAGCCATCCACACTGTCACCTCATCTGCCAATGCCCAAATGCAACACCCTGCAGGCCAGCTGATGTGCAGAGTGGCTGCTCAGTCTGTCGTCTCCGAGCAGAACACCCCTAAGACTTGGCCCTCATCTATTTAGTAAACCACCTCTCCATAGGATACCAACACTGGCTTATTAAGGGTAGGAGTCTTCCTGCGAAGGCCCAGGGTGATAACCAAACAAGAAAAACAGCAAGAAAAAATAGTAATCTCCTTATTAAAAAGTTTTCCAATCTCAAGCACGCAGCAGCACAGCTATGCTATGTCCCTGACATGAAATCTTTCGTTGAATTCAGCCTGTCAAAATGTGCAGTAGCTTGTCTAGAGGAAAAAGCACATGGCTTGGAGCCAAGAGGCCTAATCCCAGATGGACCACTTGCCTGCTGTGTAAACTTGGGCAAGTCACTGGACATCTCTGTGCCTCCATTTTCCCATGTGTAAAATGGGGATTCAATAGCTTTTTTCCCTTCCTCTTAAACTATGAGCCCTATAGGCTGAACTGAATAATGATACAATACAATACTAAACCAATACTGAACCAGTTGTATCTACCCCAGCACACTGCACAGAACTCAGCTCACAGTAAGGGCTTAAACTAACCCACTTATTATTCATTATTCCCTCCCTGAAAAGTTGTGCACTCTCTCTCTCCGTTAGCTTTCACACCTGCTCTGCAGAGTACTGAAAATGTCTTCTACCTTTCACTCAATTCTAAGAACAAAGCTTACCTTGGAAGCTTTGGATTGACTCAAACGATCCTTCTGTTCAAAAATCTTGGAGTATCTCTTCAGATCCTTCTTAATTTGCTGAAACACACAAATCACATGGAATTTAAATGTCCAAGGTCTTTACCATTTTTGAATACTGTCGAAAGAGAGTCTTTAAAAATGTCAAGATAAGACCCCCCTGCCTCAAAATAATTATTCACCAGGAACACTCAAATGGTATTTTTTTTGTAGTCTTCCTTTTCATGAAGGGTGATTTTTTTCCTCCTCGGTGGGTACAACCTGTTCAAATATCTCCTTTCACTTTACTTAGGCAAATACCACAAAAAGGTGCTTTCCTGAGGACCTTGAAGGTGTCCAAAAATAGGTTCAACATGAAATGTTCACATCTTCCACCCTAGTTTCTCAACAATATTCTGGAAAAGGTATTAACATAACTTTAAAATATTTACATAATCAAACATGCTTACCTCAGAACCGCCTCGGAATTGGGGTGCCTTTACACAGATCTCACTGTCTTCTTGGCAGGTTAAAAACAGTTCTGTGGCCTTTGAAATGGTCCAAAACACAGAGGAAACTCAAGGTGCCTCACCTTTATCTGATCCTGACTGAGAAGAGTTGCAGGTCGAGGCCGCCACAGTAACTGGCAGAAGCGGTCCTTGTTGTTTTTCTGAAGAAGTCGCCCCTGAAAGGTCCACAGCCAGTAAGCATTGTCCACCTGGAAGACAGCAGCTGGAAGTCAGTAATGGAAGACTTCTCAGAGGGGAAAAACAGGAGTGCAAGGTAGGTCACTTGAGTTCAGAAAGGTCACAAAGATAGAGGTATCCTGGGGATTTCCCATAATAATAATGATGGTATTTGTTTAAGCGCTTACTATGTGCCAAGCACTCTTCTAAGTATTGGGGTACACCCAGGGCAATCAGATTGTACCATGTGGGGCTCAAAGTCTTAATCCCCAGGCACAGAGAAGTTAAATGACTTGCCCAAGATCACACAGCTGACAAATGGCGGAGCTGGCATTAGAACCCGCGACCTCTGACTTCCAAGCCCGAGCTCTTTCCACTGAGCCACGCTGCTTCTGGTGCGAGTCAGGTCAAAGAGGAGATGATGAATTCCCAATAATGTGGTTAATAGCAAGCTTGAAATGCAGCAAAAACAACTCTGATCTGGTTTCAATGAAGTCCAGTGTTTCCCCACTCCTCAAGGACCTCCAGTTTCTGCCTGTTGCAGAGGTGGCTTTAAAGCTCTCAATCAGTTTACCCCCGTGCTGATTTCCTACTATAACCCAATCTGCACACTCTGCTCTAAATGCCATTTTTTTTTAAACAGTACTTACTAAGGACTTATAATGTGTCAAAGCGCTATTCCAAGCACTGGCGTAGATACAGGCCAGAAACAGTCTCTGTCTCACATGGGGCTCACGGCCAACTAGGTGAGAGACGGTACCTAATCCCCATTTTTTTTTCTTAAACTCACTGTACCTGGACCCTGTCTTTTTTTTTTTTCTAATGGTATTTGTTAAGCGCTTACAACATGCCATTCATTCAATCGTATTTATTGAGCGCTTACTGTGTGCAGAGCACTGTACTAAGCGCTTGGGAAGTACAAGTTGGCAACATATAGCGACGGTCCCTACCCAACAGTGGGCTCACAGTCTAGAAGGGGGAGACAGAGAACAAAACAAAACATACTAACAGAATAAAATAGAATATGTACAAATAAAATAGAGTAATAAATACATACAAACATATATACGTATTCATTCATTCATTCAATCGTATTTATTGAGCACTTACTGTGTGCAGAGCACTGTACTAAGCGCTTGGGAAGTCCAAGTTGGCAACACACAGAGACAGTCCCTACCCAACAGTGGGCTCACAGTCTAGAAAGGGGAGACAGAGAACAACTATACGAAGTGCTGGGGTAAACACAAGCTAATCAGGCTGGACAAAGTCATATGGGGCTCACTGTATTAATCCCCAGATTGATACAGATTAATTAACCCCCAGATTAATTTCAGAAGAGGTAACTGGGGCACATAAGTGTCAAATGACTTGCCTAAGGTCACAGAGCAGACAAGTCCTGATGACGCCCAGGCCCATGCTCTATCCTCTAGGCCACACTGCTTCTCACCACCAACTCCTTACCCATATTATCTCTCTGACTTGGAACAGGGTCCCCACCCCTCCATAGATGAAAGACCACCACTCTCCCCACCTTCAAAGTCTTATTAAAACCACACCTCCCAAGAGGCCTTTGCTGACGAAGCCCTCTTTTCCCCTACTCCCTCTCCCTTCAACATTGCCTATGAATTTGGATCTGGACTCCTTAAGGAGTTGATATTCAGCTCTGCAGCACTTCTGTACACATCCATAATACATTTTAATGTCTTTCTCTCCCTCTGGACTGCAAGCTCCTTGTGGGCAGGGAACATGTCTACCAGCTCTGACAACAGGGGAAGGAGCATGGCCTAGTGGGTTAAATACGGTCCTGGGAGTCAGAAGGACCTGGTTCTAACCCCAGTTCTGCCACTTGTTTGCTGTCACTTAACTTCTCTGTACCTCAGTTACCTCATCTGTAAAATGGGGATTAAAACTGTGAGCCCCATGGGGGACAGGGACTGTGTCCAACCTGATTAGCTTGTATCTTACCCAGCGCTTATAACAGTGCCTGGTACATAGCGAGCGCTTAGCAAGGTAAAAATCACTGATTTGGAATGAATGACAGCAGTGTGGTGCTGGACAAGAAGTTCCAATAAAAGAATAAAGTGTACCTATAACAAAATTCTTGTATTTTTAGAATGCCACTCTCCAAAGAACACTAGGCCCTGCAGTCACAATTCATGATATCCTTGAGAAGCAGTTAGGAGGGATTAGTTTCCTTAATTGCAAAACAGGTTATGTGATAGGCTGGAAACCCCAGGCACCTATTAGGCTTCTAAATATACATAGGTCACGCTACATGGGTGCTGTTGGACCCAGGTTCTCCGACTTTTTTTCTGTTATTTCTGCTCACCCCCTGACCTCTTTTACCTTTATCCTGCTGAGGTTAAAAGGGAAGTTTTTAATATTAGTGGAGTCACTGAGGTGATTCAGGTTTTATAACCTCCCAAAAGAGTAATGCTAGCTATATACATATCCGGTTTAAGGGGCCTGTTGAAATTATGGAGCGAGAGGGAAAAGAAATTCTAAGAGGGCCTTTCCAAGAGCAACAAATTAGCACAACAAAATCCACTGAGCAAATAAATGTTAACATGGTACCATAAAGAGCTGCAGCCCACCTATTCAACTAGGCTCCAGGGACACAGCTCTGAGGGCTTGGCAGTACAGGCAACCTCAATGCTAGAGGCAAGCTAATGAGACCATCAGCATGAAGAAATTCTGGATTAAATGGGCCCACGAGCAGCATGGCCTAATGGAAAGAACACAGGCCTGAGAGTCAAAGGACCTAGGTTCTAATTCCGGCTCTGCCAGGAAGCTGCTCTGACACCTTGGGCAAATCACTTAACTTCTCTGTGCCTCAGCTTCCTCATCTGCAGACTAATACCGTGAGCCCCATGTGGGACATGGATTGGGTCCAACCTGATTAGTTTATATCTACCCCAGCATTTACAGCAGTGCTCGACGCGGAGTAAGGAAAAACTTAAATACTATTTTTTAAAAAAGCACCTAGCACAGCCTTCTTTATAAGGTATATATAGCTACAGCGATCTGTACCTTGTGGCTCCACCAGGACACGGAGGTTACAACGTAACGTCCTGTAGGATCCCACTCAACATCAGAGGCCATATAGTGTTCGGCAATGTTCATCATCGTACAGTCAGAAGTGTCGACAAACGCCAGGGCACCATTCATGCTGTGGAGACAAACAAGACGTTGGTCATCATCATCATCATCATCATCATCAATCGTATTTATTGAGCGCTTACTATGTGCAGAGCGCTGTATTAAGCGCTTGGGAAGTACAAATTGGTCCTTTCATAAAGGCCCCCACACTGCTAAGACCCACCTGTTCACTTAATGAAGCAATTCGCAGAGTATGTAAGCTCTCTCACACTGTTCAGATATAATGCTAGCTCATTCCAAGCTACATATGTAACAGTTACGCCAAAATGACATTGTGAAAACGCAGACAAATGAAACCCACTCCAGTAACATCTTGCTAAAACATGGCACCCGTGGAATGACTACTTTTATTTTCTGATGATGATGTGAAAGTGAAAGATGGGAGGAAGAGAAGTCCCTCTCTAAATTCATCAGAGCCTATGATAGTCTTCTCACAGCTGTCAGCTGCTTTCTACTGAAAGCTTTTCTTGCTATAAGACAAGTTTTCAGTACACTTCCCTAAAGTTTGTCACAAGCGGGAGGGAAAGTAGCTTAATACACTATTACGTCGGAGTAACGGGACTGCCAGAAAAGATACTTGTTTAACTTCAAGGGAATTACGATCCTGTAGATGCTCTAAAGCCTCTTAAAGAAAGCAACTCCTAAGTGATTATTTTAATCTGCCTGAACGGTGGCCTAAATTCATTCATTAACTGTATTTACTGAGCGCTTATTGTGTGCACAGCACTGTACTAAGCGCTTGGAAAGTACTATTTGGAAACAGAGACAATCCCAACCCAACAACGGGCTCACTCTAGAAGGGGCAGGGTGATTACTCAATGTTAAAATGAAATCCTACCAAACAGGGATGATCATTTTAATGTAAGCACATCCTTTCTCACAAAGAATCTGAATGATAGGGAAGACGTGGTAGAACAAATAAGAAGTTCAGAGAGTAATGAGAAAGAGGCTCCATCTTTTGATATTCAGCCAATTATCAAATTACTTAGAATTAGCAACGGGCAGCATTAAAATGAAATCCTACCAAACAGGGATGATTATTTTAATGTAAGCACATCCTTTCTCACAAAGAATCTGAATGATAGGGAAGACTTGGTAGAACAAATAAGAAGTTCAGAGCGTAATGAGAAAGAGGCTCCATCTTTTGATATTCAGCCAGTTATCAAATTACTTAGAATTAGCAACAGGCAGCATATACAAAATCCTACCTCCTCAGGCCAGCAAGCACCACAAACTGCCCCTGGGGACTCCAAAAGATTGTATTTGCCTGCTGCTTGTCAAACATTTCTGAGAAGAAAGAACTTTTATTAGAATCCTTTCATTACAATAAAACAACTCTTTCCTTTACCCTAAGGAACAAGAAAATTAGAATTATTGGTCTGTCTGCTCTGCCTCTGGGGACAAAGCAGGACACAAACATATGGCAAAGTGAATTCAAAGGGTTAGCAGGCAAATGGCATTCAGACTGTGCCTAACAGCCAACAATCCACATGTTGAATGACTTTCCAATTCTAAATACATTTACAATGAGTGATTTTTATTACTTTCCCAGGACAATTATTTGTGTTTTTCTTCTAAATACAGGATTCTACCTACAAGCTTCTTGGATATGTAGCTTTTGTGTAGCTAAAGTTCACATTTCTTTGATCTGGTGTTGTTTATGGAAACAGGCTTAAAGCACTTTATCTTTAAATAGCACTTGCCTTAATATCTCATATTTCTTTTTGCCAAATATTCCACTGCTGCTTGCATGTATCAGCCTAAAGGATATTTAAACCAGCTGTCACCTTAATTTCTATTTATTACCTTTTCTGAATTATGGTACAAGTGCATGGGTTGAGCTTGGCTGTAGGTTTGGCAGATTGTTATTTAGAAATAACTCTTCCATGCAGCTTAGTGCTACTCACTGCTCTAACTGGTACTCCTCAGTGGAGCTTAAGCAGTCTAAGATTTGTTCAGTTTCATCCCAAATACACTGGATAAAGTCTTTCAACATGCTACATAATTTTAGTCCACTTCCCTCCTGGAGAATAAAAAATGTGACAATGCCCAAAGCCATCTTTATGCAAAAATTCAAGCAAAACAGGTTTTTCCCCCATTACAGATCACACTCTACTTTTTTCTTCAGTACACAACAACACTATTTCTGTGATCACAGGCATAAAAATCATAACTTCAATGCAGAATCACACAGAAGTGAGGCTGAATTCCCTGCACATGGGAAAAAGTCATCCTTCACATACATTCAATTTAAATAAAAGATGGAACATTTTACAATAGTACTTGGCTGCAGATGCCCCAAAACACTCATCAGTTTGCTCTGAGAACAGTTCCCATTAAAAAATATAACATTCTACTTCAATTTTGATTTCTATAAAACCACATGCTATTTCTCACTCCTATTAAACACTCTACTTGACAACATGAAATCAGACTGAATTCACTTTCCCATCTTGTTATTGTTTACATTGTTCCTATGCAAGCCAACTATCCAGGAAGAACCTTCTAAGAATCTTCTAAGCCACATAGTACAGGGTAGGAACCTGCTGCATTAGAGATAGGGAATTGCAACTGACTTACTGATAAGCTCGATCTTTCCGTTGTTTTTTACATGGTAAAAGGAAACTGATATTCGAGGAGTCTCGCCGTGCAGCACAGCAAACTTGCTTCCGTTTGGTTCCCAAGCAAAGGCTATGATACTCTCTGCACAATTAAAACAAACAAAAAAAAATCAAGACTCAATGGGTTATTCACAGGAATCAAAAGCAAACCAATCCCCATCATTGCTAGCTTAATCTTACTGTATAGCTATTAGACAGCCTACAAAATAACAGGCTCAAAGAAAAAATTTTTTAACCAAAAGGTCACTACAGAATCCCTTTCTTTGAGGACTCTTTACACATAGGATATCTCATTATGTAAGAGTTAGCTGAACTGGGAGTCAATTGCTAAAGACACATCAACGTGGTGTAGTGCTATCAAGAGTGGCTCTTTTTAACAATAATGATAATAATAATAATGGCATTTATTAAGCACTTACTAATCAAAGCCTTCAAAAGGAACGAGAAAAAGAGAAAAGATTAAGAGGCCCAGGCATTGCAAATGTCAAATAAAGGGACAGCCTTTTTGTTTGAATAATGTGACCAGGACTGTAAGTGCTACATTAACCTTTTCAGACAGACAGGCAGGCAAGCACGAGCTTGCGCGTGCACACACAACTCATAGGTGAATTGCACCATTAAAGATGTATCCAGTACAAAGGACAAATACATGTGTGCATGCTGTATATGCATGCAATCCCACTCAAGAAATGGATTAGAAAATTATCTTCCATTAATAAATGCATTTTAACAGCACACTGAAATCTAAAGGCTACTACCTTAGGATCTTTTAATTTGAATTTAGGTGTTAAAGATATTTAAAAGGTAAGAATCTAGTCCATTCTGTTTGGAAAGTGAGAGTCAAAGTTTCCTCCATTAGTAAACTGCACATTGATTTAGATATGAAAAGTTGGACTTGCCTTTCATTTCCACCACATCCACAGGTACCTGTTTCTCTTTCATTCGGAAGATTTCAAAGTTGGTCACCACTCCCTGTAAAACAAAACAAAATACAAGGGTAGGAGGTGGAGGGTTCGCGGGGGGGAGGGGGCCTTAAATTAGACATTCCCTCATTAAAAAAAGGGTAACTAGTTATTTGTTTCAGACCTGATTAGCGTTATTCAAGAGGCTGGTCATTCCCTTGAAGAAAGGTAAAAGACTTCTACAAAAAGTAGGTGCTGCTTCTGAAGGTTCTGGCCTATATGAAGTTTATTTTTTAATTTTTTTTTTACATTCACCCAAAAAAGATCTCCCCCTCAGGTACAGCGAAATGTCGAGATAATTTTAATATCCAAAACCTTCAGGAGTATCAGCTGGATGCTTTCATAAATTCCAGTTACTGAATCATACATACTGAACCAGAAGAAAATGAATAGACTAGATTTTAAGCTTACTGTGAGGCAGGGAATGTGTCTACCAACCAACCTTTTTGTACTGCACTCCCCAAAGCACTCAGCATAGTGCTCCGCACTCAGTAAGCACTCAATTAGTACCACTGATGATGACTGATGAATAATAATATAAGACGACCACAGAAATCACTTATTGTTTCTCTAGATGCCTGGTAGAAACCCTAATAAGCCTATAATTTTACATTTGGCCTGGTCTTGACCTAAGCGCTGAAAGAGAAGTGTTCAGGGGTACATATTTTGTGTAACCTCTGCAGTCATATACCTGGGTGCCTTTTGGAGTCCTGTCGACTTTGACACAAAGGTAATCTCCATTCTTTTGCCAATGCAACTTGCAGTCCACAACATTGAACAGATTTCGCACTCTGATTTCTTGTCTGGTGGGAAGCTGCATTAAGGTCACTCTGGCTGGGATGTCCTTATCTTCTGGCACCCAAAAAGCAATTATGTTACCACCAGGTGACCAAGAAAAGTCCCTGCAGAACAAAGAAGAGGAAGTATGTTAGGAGAAGGCACTTAGGTAAAATAACAGATCGCAGCAGCATTAGGATCGATTTACTGCATCACAACTTTTTGTGTGCTTTGATTGCATCGGAAAATACCAAGAAAATGGGAGGACAGTAAACCAGTGTGATGTTTGTGTAGAAATCAGAATCTCACAATGACAAAAAAATGCCAGCTAAAGCCATTTAACCAACTAAACCAATGACAGCTGTCCAATGATCTGACGACCTTAATAATGGAGGAACATTCTTCTCAACAGGCTCTTTCCATTTTAAGGAAGTGAGGGTCTGTTTTTTAAGAACATTTTTCTCCTCTACTGCCTCCAACACTCTCTCCCCACAGCCCAATCAGGTTAAAAAAAAAGAAAAACATAAGTGACCTAGTGTGGAATCACAGATGTTTAAGAGAGAGTAACGATGGCACAGGTTCAACTTCACCAAAAAAAGGACTGTTCCTTTCCACGTTATTCAGAATGCTCTTCCCCCAGATACAGAAAACCCAGAGTTTGGTCAACCTAACAACACTGGGCAAATGCGCATCCAAGATAACCTTACTTCTCCTTCCTTTTCCTGCCAATCAAGCCTCCACCATAGTACAATGAAGATGTGATTCAGGCAGAGTCCCAGGAGGAAACAGGGCCCTATCAGGGTAGTTTGCTTCAAGAGTTGTTTTAAACTAGCTTTCAACATTTCAGAACCCCAAATCTTAGCAACCCTTCAGCAGCCTCTTGCACTTGTGTATGGGCATATTTCTATTGAACATTCATTACTTAATATGATTCCAATGCTTATAAATATCACTGTGCCTGTTTCAGCCATTAGTGTGGAAGCTCCTTTTGGGCAATGAACATGTACTATGCTTCTACTGTTCTTCCCCAGTACTTAGTACTGCACTGGACTCCACGGCTGCTCAAATACTATTACTACTTCCATTAATATGGTGGAGGTTAGTTCATTAGACTGGGCACGCACACACGATCAGATCATCTTTCAGGCACAGGAGCCCAGCGCAGTGTTCTTTGTGAACTAGAGAAGTTACGGGAGAAAAAAAAGTTTACTGACGAGGCTTTTGGGGACATGGATGACTGGTGCTTCCTCTGGTCTGTGAGCACACTGTTGGGTAGGGACTGTCTCTATATGTTGCCAACTTGTATTTCCCAAACGCTTAGTACAGTGCTCTGCACACAGTAAGCGCTCAATAAATACGATTGATTGATTGGTCTGGAACTCCTTTCCCCTTCATATACAACTGATCATCACTCAACCCACATTCAAAGCCTTATGTAAATCACATCTCCCACAAGAGGCCTTCCCCTCATTTCCCCTACTCCCTCTCCCTTCTGAGTGGTCTATATACTTAGATCTGTAACTTGTAAGCATTTATGTACATATCTATAAATTTACTTTAGCATCTATCTTCCCCTCTAGACTGTACGCTCCTTGTGGGCAGGGAACACATCTACCAAATCTGTTGTACTGTACTCTTCTAAATGTTTGGTACAGTGCCCTGAATGCCACACCCAGTAAGCATTCAAATACCACTGATTGCTTCCCACCAATGGCCCTCACATTACTGGGGATAATCAATGGTATTTATTGAGCACTTACGATATGCAGAGCACATACTGAGCGCTTGGGAGAGTACAATACAACAGGATTAGTGGAAGCGTTCCCTGCCCATAAGGAGCTTACAGCCAAACCAGGAAAACATTCAGCTGATCCCCCTTGGGTAGTGTCGTGGTGCTCTCTTGTTCTAAGGACACTACGCTGAGGAGAGGGTCCAAGTTAGGGTCATCAGAAGCAGGATTTAATCAATAAGCTTACAGACGGACAGGAACCAGTGGAGCAACAATACACTAAATCTACCAAAAAGTCTCTAACAAGGTCCCAACCTGAAGGTTTAAAAAGAAAACAAACCAGTTAACATGCAACTAGGGGGGAAATCCCATCATGGGAAGAAAACTGACTAAAAGACAGGGTAGGAAGTAAAGGTTTGGGATAACTAGCCACAATGGACAAATCTCCATACTGGGGTCCCCTAGGGATCTGTGATAAGACCATTTTATTTAACATCTTCATAAATGATCTGGAAGGAGTGCTTACTAATATTTCCAATAGCAATGGAGCTAAGCTCTTTTGAGTGGTGAGATGCAAATTGTTGGGAAAAAAACTGCAGGATGATCTCACCTGAATGTGAGGACATAAAGCTAGTAGATGAGCTAAAACAAAGTAAGTACAAGAGTGTATCTATAGAAAAATAACCCAAACTACCTCTACGTGATAAGTTCTGGGCAATATATATTTTTTAATGGCATTTGTTAAGCACTTACTATGTGCCATACAATGTGTCACGTGCTGGGGAAGATACAAGATAACCAGGTTCGACACAGTCCATGTCCCACATGGGGCTCACAATCTTAACCCCCAATTTACAGATGATCACTTAGAATGGTGCCTGGCACATAATAAGCGCTTATGACAACTACCATAGACAAAATTATAAAATGAGGGAAGTGAGGTACAAAGAAGATAAGTGACTTGCCCAAGGTCACACAGCAAACAAATGCTGGAGCCAGGCTTAGAACTCATGTCCTAGAACTCCCAGGCCCCTGCGCTTTCCACTAGGCTACGTGACTCGTGTTGGGAATCGTTATCAATTGTCCCTTTAAATTACTGGTTCACAGTGAATTGACAGACACGAAGGTCAACATGATGCTAGGAACCATTAGGAAAAATAATGAAAATAAAAAGCATAATTGCAACATCCACACAAGACAGATGGAACAGACTTGGGAAAAAGTGTACAGAATCATAAAGGGTGTGGACAGGATGGAATCTGACTTAGGGCAAGGAGCATCCTTTGACTCTTGGTAGGTGCAAAGCACATGGTTCTTTACATAGCAGAGGGCAAGCACAGAGCATGCATATGCAAGCATATTTTAGACTGTGAGCCCACTGTTGGGTAGGGACTGTCTCTATATGTTGCCAATTTGTACTTCCCAAGCGCTTAGTACAGTGCTCTGCACACAGTAAGCGCTCAATAAATATGATTCATGATGATGATGATGATAGAGATTTGTTTCCATCAAAAGCTGAACATGCCCAAACGTTAGTACATTCAAGAAAGGTTTGGATAAATAAATGGATGAGAGGTCCAGGGAGGGTTTCTAGAGGTAAAAGTCAGAAGGCTCAAAAAATCAATGTTCCTGGACAACAGGTCAATGGTGGGATATTAAAGGGAAAAGTTACTGAACAGAAGTATCAGTAACCACAAGGATGAGTGTGGGGAGGGCAACTAGCCCTGTTTCTCCACACATCTTTTGGTTCCATTATTTGAAATTCAGTACTAGGTTGGATGGACTGGTGGTCTAAGTATGGTAGTTCTTACATTCTAGTTCAAGAAAGTTTAACTCTGATAAAAGCACAGTCCTTAAACGAAGAAGAAACCTCAACTCTCCAAGTCAGAAGTCCAAGACAGACGCCAGAGGATGGAAAACAATTAGAAAGGAGTCTTTTACAAGGGCATTCACTTACTTTATCCCGGAGATTTTCAAACTCTTCTTGTCCAAAAGACCCATAGACTGCAAAGAAAGAACTACAGCTGAATCAAATCGTGACACCACCTCAATTTTTCACAAAAGCCACCCCAGAGTGGAAATAACATAAGCAGTATGGAGACATAAAATTTAATCATTAAAACATTTGAAATAGAGCCCAATGGCACTTTCCCCTCTTTTGAAGGAAGCAATCACTGAACTTGCTGAATTTGGTCTATGGGGTAACTTACCCTTATCTGGAATGACAAAATGCCTTTTTTCAAGCCCCATTCCAGAAATCCTCACAACAGTCCTGTGCCATAATGGCTTCCTCCTTTATACTTTGGAGCAAGCAAAGATGGTGCTAATTTTGAAGACGGAAATCTTCAAGGTTCAGGACTCGAGAAAAGCCAGCTATGGGTCATTTTCCTCATTATTATACAACCTACTTAACTGTTTTTTTAATCTTTTACCACTCTGCAAATTAAACTACAATAGACATAGCTACTTCAGGCAAATAAATATAGAAGTCTAGAGTCTGTGAACATGACATACTCCTTAACAGTTCCCAGGTGGCCAATATCACTTACAGGAGTTTCATAAATGCTCAGGGTATCTACTGTCATCCGGGCAAAGAACTTCCCATCATGGCTCCACCTGAGCAGAGAAGAGAAAGAGTAAGTATCAGAGATAGACTATTAAACTGCAAAGATTACCCATGGTTAAGGGACACCTTTGCTAATACTCGCCAACCTACTTAAAAATGGGCCAATGGGCAGAACTTTCACAGTGAAATCCTCGTTTCTTTTGTCCAGTTAGGATGTCCCAGATGATGATGGCCTGAGGGTCATCCTGGGTGTCCATTAAGGGGCTGAAGGTCACAAGATACCTACAAAAGAATGGTACATTAAAAACAATATAAGAAATGACTTGTCTTCTCACTTCAGCAAGCTGTTGGAGGATTTCAACTGCATTTTAGATATCATCACTTGACACATAAATTAATAGTTCATAGCAGTTATTGCGGTGCTTGTGCACTGTATAAGCTAACTTAAAATGTTCCTTCTTGGAACCTCAGATACGGAGAAAGAAATCAGAATAAATTCTGAGCCACAGACAATCGTGTGCCTTGAGGCCAACGGAGGAAAACATTCCATATCGCCTCTATTACGGCAGAATTAAGCAGACTAACAAGGTAAATAAAACAGATGTTCACATATGGCTCAGAAATGAGCCTCTATTAACTGAGGAGCTTCGATGCCTAGAGACTTCTCCCAAGTACTGATTTATATTCCTCCTTTCTGAATTACGGCACCTGTTCACTCATGATAAAAACTAAGAAAATCTACACCAGATTGCACTCTTGTAGTAGAAAGATGGCCACTGAGGGGAGGCAAAGTCATGAAGATGAAGGAAACGGCCCTGAGGTACTTTCTTTTCAATATGGGCTGGAGGCGGGGGAGAAGAAATCAATACAGTACATTCACTGAAACCAGACTACATGAACTTCTAATAACTGGGCCTGGGAATAATCAAGGCAGAAGCTCCTTCCAGTAATCTGGATCTAGTCAAATTCTACCTCCTCTGGGAATCTAATTGGGACCCTTGGTGACTTAAGACATCCGCTCAACTGTGCCAATGTAATACACTAAAGCATATTTTTATTTTATTCTTTCTAAAACCAGGAGACCTGGGTTCTAGTCCCGCTTGTGATGCTGGGGGCCGTATCATCAGTGGTGAAGGTTTCTATACCAAGAACCACCTAGGCTATACTGACAAGTGACAGGCCCAGAAAGACTCTTGAAAAAGTTGGTTAGCGTAGGTGGCAAGAGACCACTTAAGTAACCAAGACACTGGCTGCTGAGTTATGGCGTTACAGCTTTGGGACTCTGCTGTGCTCACCTGGGCCATAAATGTATTCTGCCCAATAAAAAATGTTTGTGCTCACTCTGCAATGGGCTGCAACCTGTGGGAGCATGACTGATGAGGACAAGAAAGTGTGAGTGGTGCCACACAAACCACTAGCACCTGAATTTCTTTGCAAAAGTTCTTGATCCTGAAGTTTCAAGACCAAGGCTTATCAATGGCTTTTAAATGGAAACTCACTTAGGCTTGTTCGAATATGTAACTTTACTTATTCCCCTTTGACTTCTAAAGGGGCAAAGCACACGCAACGCCCAGAGCCAGACATCCCAGTCACTGGCCTTGCGGCACAAATCACTCCTTTATTTACAGATCATCACTACCACTTGGCCAAACTCCCAAGATTCAGAGACATTCGAAGAAATGGGGAGTGGGGACTAAAGAACATTCAAGGGAGAGAACTTCATATATACAGCATCTCCAACTACAAAGAGTGGCCATTAAAATATCGTGGATCCAAGTACACAGACACACCACAGAAGGGAGAGGGTGTTGGGGAAAACAGGGCTTAATCACCTTGAAGAGATGTGATCATAATAAGGCTTTGGAAGTAGTCTGCCATGTATGGAAAGCGCTTAACAAATGCCATATTATTATTATTATTATTATTATGGAGGGGGAGGGAGTTCCAGGCCAGAGGGAGGATGTGGGAAAGGGGTCGCGGGCGAGATAGAAGTGATCGGGGCCCAGTGAGCAAGCTGGTGCTACAGGACCAGAGTTTGCGGGTTGGGCTGCAGTAGGAGATCAGGGAGAAAAACAGCGTAGCCAAATGGATAGAGTATGGGCCTAGGACTCCGCCCCTTGTCTTTGCAACCTTAGGCAAATCACTTCACTTCTCTGTGCTCCGGTTACTCATCTGTAAAATAGGGATTAAGGTTGTGAGCCCCATGTGGGACAGGGACTGTGTCACCTGATCAGCTTGTCTCTACCCCAGCACTTTGAACAACAGCTGGCACATAGTCAGAACTTAACAGATATCATAAAAAAAAAAAGACAGCAGGTTGATTAAGTACTTTAAAGTCAATGGGGCGGGGGGAGGGGGGGCGAGGGGAGGAGCATCTTAGATTTATTCAACTTCTCCAAAATCCCTTTTCGTCCATAGTCTCTCTCCACCACATCATCATCAATCGTATTTATTGAGCGCTTACTGTGTGCAGAGCACTGTACCAAGCGCTTGGGAAGTACAAGTTGGCAACGTAACACCACATAAAATCTCACACCACGAAGAACTGGGCAGGAAAGCAACTTGTTTCACACGGGTACCCGTTCTTTCAAAGACAATCAAACTTTCAAGCGTCTTTTTTTTTTTTTTTTACAAGCCGTACCTTTCGCAGGGTGAGAAATCGATAAGTTGAACCCCCTGGTGACTGAACCTCTGAATCTGTTTGAACTTTTCTCCTCCCCATAGGGCAATACCTCTTTGATGGAAGGTTGCTAGGTAGGTACCTTTGGGAGACCAGCGCACATAAGTCTCAGTCCATCTCTGTGGAAATAACGAACAAACATTAACAGGTTTAAGAGAAGGGAAGAGTACTAGATATAAAGATTTGCCTAGGTGAAAAGAAGCATTTTTTAAAAAGTCAAAGTGCTACATATGGGAGAATTCAGGATTGTTCCAAAGGTGTATGCATTCAAGTGGGCAGGTGACAAAATTAAATCATATACACCAAGTTCTCCACTAACATGGGAGTTGCGTCCCAGCCGACCACTGGAACCGTGACCGCCATTTTCTACTCATATTTCCATATTATTGTTACATCTACCATTGGCAAAATGCTCTAGATCCTTAGCCCTTGCTGTTATTTTACTGAATTGAACAGAACCACCCATTTTCCCCCCATAGCTGAAACTCACAGCTCTTTCTTCAATGGAGACTGGATCCTTCACATCATTCCAGAAAATGGAAGTGCGATCTCCAGATTCAAAGATCACACTATATTGATCTCTACATTCTGCCTCCTCAAGCCAATACCGGAGATTTCCCTGCAGTAAAAACAGCAGTTGCGGGAAGGAGGGGTGGGGGAAGGGGAAGATTAAAAATGATATTAAGCACAAATATTAAAATTATTCTTAGAACATATATCAAATGTGCACACACGCTGTCTAAGCTACGGCATTCAGATATTAGCCACAAAGGCATCTTCTAGAAACACCAGCCAAAATCATTACCATGACGGCACATCCGCCAGGAAGCCTTCCTTGACTAAGCCTTCTCTCACTCCCTTCTGCACCGCTCTTACTTGCTCCTTCATTCATCCTCCCTCCCATCCCCAACAGCACATATGTGTATATCTGCAATGTATCGATTTATATTGATGTCCGTCTCCTCCTCTAGACTGTGAGCTCGTTGTGGGTAGGAATGTGTCTGTTGTTATACTGTACTCTCTCAAGCGCTTAGTACAGTGCTTTGTACCCAGTAAGTGCTCAATAAATACGAATGAATGAATGCCCAGGAGAAACTGAAGAGCTGAGCGGGCAGTGGGTTTAAAGAACACAATCTCTTCTACTTCCACCTGCTGCTCTCCTTCTAGCTTCAAGCGACTCCTTGCTTGCTGTGAGTTCTGCGGCGGTGAGGAGCTGCTCAGGGGCAGATGCGACCCACAGCAGCCTGGACCAGCCGCCGTGGGCCCCAGCCCTGTCACCTTCCCATCCATTCATTCATATTGAGCACTTACTGTGTGCAGAGCACTGTACTAAGCACTTGTGCAACCCGTAGCTACCATCATCTCAATTAAATCCACAGCCCAGTTCCAAAACTTCAGCTTACCAGAACAAAACTATCTCAACAGAATGACACCCCCAAGTATCTTCTACTTGGTCCTCTAACTGTCAGCTTGTTGTGAGCAAGAAATGTGTCCACCAACTTTATGCTACTGATCTCTCCCAAGTGCTGGGAACAGTGCTCTGCACATAGTAAGCGCTCAATAAATACCAGTGATTGATTGATTCTTAATGCCAACTTCTATTCATAAGTTAACTCTGGATGTTTAGCCTCTTAATCCGAATGCCATGGTGTGGCCTAGTGGAAAGAGCACAGGCCTGGGACCGAAAGGACCTCGGTTCTAATTCCGGCTCTGCCACTTGCCTGATGAGTAACCATGGGAAAGTCACTAAACTTGTCTTTGCCTCAATTTCCTCACCTGTAAACTGGGGATTACACATTTGTTCTCCCCTCCTAGACTGAGTGTCCTATGTGAGATTTGGAATGTGTCCATCCTGGTGATCTTGCAGCTACCCCAGCGCTTAGCACAGTGCTTGGCACATAGCAAGTGCTTTAACGAATACTACCATCTTAAACATACCAAATCTTTGAAGGGCTGTTTCTCCGGAATGTCCCACTCGTCGCTAATTGTCATGTACCTGGAAGACAGCAAAACTGGTGGGTGAGCAGCCCTGCTCAGTCCATGAAATAGACACACCGAGGGCCATCAGGCCCCTAACACAGACATAGATGTGGCCCAAAGAGGGGTACTCACTTATCAAAGTCAGTGAAAAGGTTGACTCTGAAGGTATGCTGCTTGTCCAACTTGTAGCCATCGGCATTTTTCACAGCATCTAGGGCATGAGCGGGAGACACGTACTCCAGAAAAATATACCTGCAATGTGAAGGAGAGGAGGAGTTAAACAACTCGGATATCCACTGTTAACATCACTTGGGGGTAGAGTTTTTGCACTGGTTTTGACCTGTGCAGTGAATAACAGGCTCAGAGCCTAATGGAAGTTCTGCTTCTAAATGCCCTCTAGACTGTAGGCTTGTCGCGGGCAGAGAAGCAGCTTGGCCTAGTGGATGTAGCACGGGCCTGGGAATCAGAGGACCTGGGTTCTAATCCTGGCTCCATCACTGTGACCTCAGGTAAGTCACTTCACTTCTCTGGGCCTCAGTTACCTCATCTGTAAAATGGGGATTAAGACTAGGAGCCTTATGTGGGACAGGGACTTGTGTCCAACCTAACGTGTATCGACCCCAGCGCTTAGTACAGTGCCTGTCATAGAGTAAGCGTTTAAATACCATGGAAAAAAAATCCCCTCAACACACTTACATGCACATACCTCTAAACTCCATTGCTTCCCCTTTCCTGTAATTTATTTTAGCGTCTGCCTTCTCGGCCAGATTCAACGTTCCTTGATGAAAGGGATCATAATACTAACTCGAATGTACTCTCCCAAGCACTTAGTACACAGTGATCTGCACAGAGCGCACACTCGACAAACACTAATGATTGATTTTAAACACTAGTATTTTGCATGACTCAGACACAAACATCAAATGGTTCTGGGGCTCTTAATTTGTGTACCAGCCTGTTCTACTTGTTCTTTGCCTTTCAAGTGACTATCCTCAATTGGATATGGAAACAAGAGACTTGACATTCGGAGCAAGCTCCAGGCCTATTAATGTTTTTTAATCAGGTTATACCCATTGTAGACAACTGCTTTAAGAGAACTGTGTTCCGAAAAATAAAACCCTATAGTTAAACCCTTTTATTAGTTGGTAGCTAATTATTGGTGTGTCTGCTATTTTTCCTCCTCTTGACTACTTATTGAGCATTTCATTAGACTCTCCATCGAAAAAGGGCATGGAAAAATTGTAACGATAGTGGTATTTGTTAAGCACTTTCTCGGTGCCAAGCACTACTCAAATCGTCTCTCCTCTGAAATACAGCTCATAAATTTCCACCAAGCAAAGACTTCTTTTCTAATGGTGCTAAAACACTATGTGCCAAACACTGCTCTTAGCGCTGGGGTATGTACAAGTTAACGAGGCATGGAGCGCACAGTCTAAGCAGGAGGGAGAATAGGAATATAATCCCCATTTTACAGTTGAGGAATCCAAAGTCACACAGCAAGCCATTGGCAGAGCTGGCATTAAAACCCAGGTCCTCAGACCCCTAGGCCCGGGGTCTTTCCACCGTGATGCTTCTCGCATGGCCCATTTTATGCCAGTGTGCGACAACTGCAAGCAGACAGGCTGCACACATGCCGTTTTGGTTCTAAAGGCCCACTGCAGCATGTTGCAGCTTCTCCCCTAGTGAATCTGAGATTAGGGGTGGTGTCCGTCAACAAATGCTTCGGCATTCCCCCTTCCAATCTTCTCTGAGCCCAAGTACTAGCCAAGGCAGGTCAGCCCCTGCTGAGGGCCACTGAACATAGTACCCTAAATTTCGTTATTTAGATTTCCCTGCTCCAAGGTCTAAACTTCATTCGACACTTCAAAACGGGAAGAAACGTCTCTTCAATGAGGACTGCCGCCACTCACCCCTTCGTCTTCCCGTCCTCTTCCGGGTAATAATCGTTTGTAATTTTTCCAAACTTGGAGAAGATCTTGTGGATGACATTCTTCAGTTTCTCAAGACGATCCGGTCCCACCTGAGGTACATTGTCCACTACGATCACCGAATCGATACCATCTGCTTCCTGCGGCCTGTCTTTCAGCACGTCACCCAGTAATTCTGCAAAATGAGAACCTTGCTAAATCCAATCCGTGTTCAAAAAGAAAAAAAAACTGACCTGATTTTTAGGAGATTTTCCAAGTGCCCCTCATGTAATACACAAAGGTGGTCATTTCATTTGTAGTTCTACAGTTACTGCAACTACCAAGGTCCAAAGGACAAATCATGCATGAAATGAACGAGTTTCCTGCTGTAACAATAACAATGATGGTATTTAAGTTCTACATGCCCAGCACTGTACTAAGCACTGGGACTCAAGTGGGAAGGAGAACACGCACTGAATCATCATTTTCTAATTGAGGAAATAGAAACACGGAGAAGTTAAGTGACTTGCCCTAGGTCACACAGCAGGCAAGTGGCAGTGGCAGGATTAAAGTCCAGGTCCTTGCTCATCCTGATAAGCCATGCTGATGCTGTTATGCTAAAATCTGTAGGCCAACTAGGCTCAGGGCTAGGAAAGATGATTGCTATCTTTTTTTTGGAGAAATAGCGTGGCCTAGTGAATAGAGCACGGGCCTGGGGGTCAGAAGGAACTGGATTTTAACTCTGTCTCGGCCACTTGTCAGTGTGAATTTGGGCAAGTCACAACTCCCCTGTGCACCCATTCCCTCATCTGTAAAATGGGGATTAAGACTGTCCAATCTGATTAGGTTGTAGCTATCCCAGCACTCAGTACAGTGCCTGGCACATAGTAAGCGCTTAACAAATACCATTAAAAAAAAAGAGGCCTTCTCAGCCTAAGTTTTTTTACGGTATTTGTTAAGTGCTTACTTTGTAACAAGCACTGTTCTAAGCACTGGGGTAGATGCACGACAATCCGGTTGGACGCAGTCCCTGTTCCACATAGGGCTCACAGTCTAAAATCGGAGGATTAGGATTTAATCCCCATTTTACAGACAAGGTGACAGAGGCACGGAGAAGTGAAGTGGCATGCCCTGGGTTACCCAGCAGACAAGTGGGAGAGGTGGGATTATAATTCAGGTCCTCTGACTCTCAGCCCATGATCTTTGGGTAGGGACTGTCTCTATATGTTGCCAACTTGTACTTCCCAAGCGCTTAGTACAGTGCTCTGCACACAGTAAGCGCTCAATATGATTGATTGATTGATTGATTGATTCCCACTAGACCACACTGCCTCTCTACTGCCTTGTATTTCCCCCATATGTACCCTGCCGTGTCGACTATGAGTTTGACTGTGTGCCCTGTAAGCACTGTGATACTCACCCCGGCCTCACAATACTAATGTAAATACTCCTATATCTACCTCTTCCCCATCCCTAATCTATTTTAATGTCCAACCATCCCCTGCAAAGACTGCTTTCCCAAGCTCTTAATACAGTGAATAAGTGCTCGGTAAATACAACTGAATGAGTGAATGTTAACTCCCGGCGGGCAGGATCGCGTCTATCATCTCTGTTGTGTTGTGCTTTCCCAACTGCTTAGTACAGTGCTCTGCACAAAGCCGGCGCTCAAATATCGTCCGTTTTTTGAAAAGGTCATTTTGAGACAACTGCCAAAAAGAGGGATTTGTTGCAAATACATCTAGCTATATTGGGTTCGATTACGATTAATTCTATATCAGGACGTAAACCATTCCAAGTTATCACAAATGAAAATAAATTCAATCAAAAATAACACAAAATTTAAAAATCCTCAAAAGTATCAAACCAATAGAAGGAAAATGCTTCCTTTTACTTGGTAGGGAAATTTAACTGAAGCTAGACTGCAAGATCTTTGTGGGCAGGGAATGTGCTTACTAATTCTACTGCATTATTCTCTCCTAAACTCTAAATACAGTGTTCTGCAAACGGTAAGTGCTCAATATATACCATTTATTGATTAATAGGGATGGAGGGACTAAAGAATGGTGGAACAACCCGATTTCCTTTTATTGGCAAGAACCTAGAGTACTCACCATACGAATCCCGGACAGATGCTGGAGTTGGTTATTTTTAAGCTCACTGACTGTACAATTAAATTGCCTATTAAGCCTGTTCTGGATTTATATGGCGTACATTTTTAACAGTTCAGGTTTTATATGAACCGATGCCCTCCCTTTCCTCAAACCTATAGGTCTGTCTAGGTTATAAGCACCTGTCATACTTTTTACAAGCAGAGAATTAAGTGACCTTGCTACCTATCAGGAAATATTTTCCTTGATCATGCTTCAACATTTCTAGTTATTTTGGAGTAGCTGCTCCCTGAACTGGTTTCAGAAAAACAAGAAGGGATCTTGTAAAGATGATGAAATCATAAGGTGGATAAGGCCATTAAAACAAAAAGAAAAATTTAAGACTGAACCATGAAGTTTTAGACATGATAATTTTTTTTTTTCTAACACTGTGGATAAAAAGTTGTATTTGTTAAATGCTGACGATATGCCAGGCATTGTACTAAGGGCTGGAGTAGATACGGGCAAATCAGACTGGACACAGTTCATGTCCCATAGAGGGCTCGGTCTTAATCTCCATTTTACAGATAAGGTAACTGAGGAACAGACAAGTTAAGTGACTTGCTCAAGGTCACACTGCAGGTTTGTGGCCGAACTAGGATTAGAACCCAGACCCATTCTCTTTCCACTAGGCTAAACTGCTTCAATGTTTTAATCAATGAACCAGGATTACTGTTAATTGCATGATTATACAATTAAACATAAAATGTAGCCCATTCTTAAATATCTAACCTCCTGAAAGTAAATTTAAAATAACCTTTTGAGACCAGAAAGGGCTTGACAAGGTAATGAAGACATGGGGTTTTCCATCAATGCTTTACCCTTTAGCAATGGGGTATACTTAATACATTACTGAAAAAGCTCTCCTCAGTTAACTGCCAGCAAATTAGACCTAACAGAATATTAGTAATTTGTGCAGATGATGTTCGATAGATCGCAATCAAACGCCTTACATGACTGGGGATTATTAGGTTATACCATTCTAGGACCAAGCTCCCATTAACTTTTTATTTGTCCTGCACTCATCTTCAGAGAACATGTCACAGAAACTCTTGGACGTAGCCGGAGAGCTATGGTAATTTAACCTGTAGCTTGTACATGGTAATCTTTATTTTTAGATTGGTTCCCTTCTCCCCCTCCTCCCCCCACAGTGCTGATTCAATCTTTCACACTATTATTTCACCTTAATGTGTTCATTCCAGGGTGACAAGGCTCTGTTACAGTCTTTAGTAAGAATCTCTCCCCCTCTTATGAAAAATATTGCAGGAAGGGAAAGGGGTGACTCTCTGGACAATCTTTATACCCATTTCCAGGCCTCAAACTGTCCCAAACCCTGCTACAATGGGCTTATGATTGGGAAGCGGCACTGCCTAGTGGAAATAGCATATGGTCGGGAGTTAGGAGCCTGGGTTCTCATCCAGGCTCTGCCACTTACCAGCTGTGTGACCTTGGGCAAGTCACTTAACTGCTCTGTGCCTCAGTTTCCTCATCTGTAAAATGGGGAATAAACACCTGGTCTCCCTCCCACTTAATCTACCATGTGGGGCAGCGATTGTGTCCAATCTAATTTAGCTCTATCCCAGCATTCAGTTCAGTGCTTGGCACCAAAATGCCTTAACAAATGCTCCAATTGTTGCTTTTATTATGCACTTACTCTGAGTCAAGCACTGTCCTAAATGATGGGGTAGTTAAAAAGCTAATCAGGTTGGATCTGTCCCCATGGCACTTACAGTCAACCTCCATTTTAACTGAGGCTCAGAGAAATGACTTGCCCAAGGCCACACAGCAGACAAGTGGCAGAGCTGGGATTAGAACCCAGGTTCTTCCGAGTCCAAGGCCTGTGCTCTATCCACTAGGCAATTATTCAGATTTTTGGAACAATTTCAGAGGCTAGAAAATAGCTCACGGTGGGCTGGAATGTGATTGCTGTTATATTGTACTCTCCCAAGCGCTCAGTACAGTACTTTGCACTCAATAAATATGATTGAATGAATTAATGAATAGTCTAATATCTATGGGAAAGATTAACTTTTCAAAGCCCTTCACCTTAATGTCAACAGTGCATATTTTTCAAAAGACTCGTTACAATTTGTATAAAAATGTGCACTGCATCCAAGTTTTATTCTTTCGAGGTCAGAATAGAACTCAACCCCCAAAGTGGTTAATAATAATAACGATGGCATTCGCTAAGCACTTACTAGGTGCAAAGCACTGTTCTAAGCGCTGGGGAGGATACAAGGTGATCAGGCTCACAGTCTCAATTCCCATTTTACAGGTGAGGTAACTGAGACACAGAGATGTTAACTGACTTGCCCAAAGTCACACAGCTTAGAGGCAGCGGAACTGGAATTAGAACCCATGACCTCTCACTCCCAAGCCCACGCTCTTTCCACGGAGCAACGCCGCTTCCCGATGTTCACGCGGGAAATACTGATTAGCCCCTGCCCATCGTATTTCACATATTCTTCTTGCATTTGGGGAAAGAAGTGGGAGCAATGGGGGTCTCCCTAGGCCCTATGATGCCCTAAAGGTTTTCCATGTTTTATGAATAACTACGCCTTCAGCTGATTCCTTACAAACACGGGATACCTTAACTCACCCGTCTTTCCATCACAGCTTTTCTTCCTTTTTTTTAGTGGACATTTTAGAGTGCCCATCTCTTCTAAGGAGGCAAAAATGCAATAAGGCCCACCTGTTCTAAGATTAGCGAAAGCAGTGTGGTTTGGCGGCTAAAGCACGGATTTGGGAGTCGGAGGCCCTGGGTTCTAATCCCGGCTCCGCCCCTTGTGGGACAGTCACTTTACTTCTCTGGGCCTCAGTTCCCCCATCTGTAAAATGGGGATTGAGACTCTGATGCCCATGTGGGACAAGGGGTTGGGTCCAAAGTGATTAACTTGGATCTACCCTAACTCTCAGAACAGTAAACGTTGTAAGCGTTTACCAAGTGCCATTATTATATACCTGTATATATATTACATATATTATATATTATATATATATTATGTATTATATTATATTACATATATACCTGTATATATGTATATATGTTTGTACATATTTTTACTCTATTTATTTATTTATTTTATTTGTACATATCTATTCTATTTATTTTATTTTGTTAGTATGTTTGGTTTTGTTCTCTGTCTCCCCCTTTTAGACTGTGAGCCCACTGTTGGGTAGGGACTGTCTCTATATGTTGCCAATTTGTACTTCCCAAGCGCTTAGTACAGTGCTCTGCACATAGCGCTCAATAAATACGATTGATGATGATGATGATGATGATTATTATTATCAACTAACAGGCTATTGCACTTCATTTCCTCATAACAGTGCTTAGCACATAGTAAGCGCTTAACCAATACCCTCATTATTAGCGAAAAAATTGGGTTTCTTTAACCCACGAAAGGCCCATGCACACACAACAGTCAGAAGGACCTGGGTGCTAATCCCAGCTCCGCCCCGTCTGCTGTGAGACCTTGGGCAAGTCACTTCACTTCTCTGTGCCTGAGTTCCCTCATCTGCAAAATGGGGATGAAGACTGTGAGCCCCACGGGGGGCAATCTAATGACCTTGTATCCGCCTCGGCGTTTGCCACATAGCAAGCACAGCATGGCTTAGTGGAAAGAGCTCGGGCTTGGGAGTCAGAGGTCGTGGGTGCTAATCCCGGCTCCGCCCCTTGTCAGCTGTTTGACCTTGGGCAAGTTTCTTGACTTCTCTGGGCCTCAGTCACCTCATCTGTAAAACGGGGATTAAGACTGTGAGCCCCGTGGGCCAACCTGATCACCTTGCAACCTCCCCAGCGCTTAGAACGGTGCTTTGCACATAATAAGCACTTATTACATGCCATCATTGCTAATATTATTCTCTGGGCCTCAGTTCCCTCATCTGTAAAATGGGGATGAAGACTGTGAGCCCCACGTGGGACAACCTGATCACTTTGCATCTCCCCCAGCACGTGGCACATAGTAAGCGCTGAACAAATACCATCATTATTATTGGGCGCTTCCTGTGTGCGGAACACTCTAGTAAGCGCTGGGAAGGTGCAATTCTGCAAAAAAAGAGAGAAGCCATCCGTGGGCCTATTTATTTTGTTACTGATGTGCATATGGCTTTAATTCTATTTATTCTGACAATTTTGACACCTGTCTACATGACTTGTTTCGTTGTCTGTCCCCCCCTTCTAGACTGTGAGCCCGTTGTTGGGTAGGGACCGTCTCTATTGCCGACTTCTACTTCCCAAGCGCTTAGTACAGTGCTCTGCAGAGTCAGTGCTCAATAAATGCGATTGAATGAATGAATGTTGTCTGTCTCCCCCTTCTAGACTGTGAGCCCGTTGTTGGGTAGGGACCGTCTCTATACATTGCCGGCTTGTACTTTCCAAGCGCTCGGTACAGTGCTCTGCACCCAGTCAGTGCTCAATAAATGCGATTGAATGAATGAATGGTGCCTGTCTCCCCCTACTAGACTGTGAGCCCGTTGTTGGGTAGGGACCGTCTCTATGTGTTGCCGACTTTGTACTTTCCCCATCGCTTAGTCCAGTGCTCTGCACAGAGTCGGAGCTCAATAAATACGATTAAATGAATGAATGTTGTCTGGTTCCCACTTCTAGACTGGGAGCCCGTTGTTGGGTAGGGACCATCTCTATACGTTGCCGGCTTGTATTTTCCAAGCGCTCGGTACAGTGCTCTGCACACAGTTGGCGCTCAGTAAATACGGTTGAATGTATAAGTGGTAGTATTGACGCCTGTCTACTTGTTTGGTTCTGCTGTCTGTCTCCCCCTTCTAGGCTGGGAGCCCGCTGTTGGGTAGGGACCGTCTCTATACATTGCCAACTTGACTTTCCAAGCGCTCAGTAGAGTGCTCTGCACACAGTAAGCGCTCAATAAATGCGATTAAATGAACGAATGGCGTCTTTCTCCCCCTTCTAGACTGGGAGCCCGTTGTGGGGCAGGGACCGTCTCTATCTGTGGCCGACTTGCACTTCCCAAGCGCTCAGTCCAGTGCTCTGCACACAGTCAGCGCTCAATAAGTAGGATTGAATGAATGAATGTCGTGTGCCTCCCCCTTCTAGGCTGGGAGCCCGTTGTGGGGTAGGGACCGTCTCTATCTGTGGCCAGCTTGTCCTTTCCAGCGCTTAGAACAGTGCTTTGCACACAGTAAGCACTTAATAAATGCTATCATTAAGCGCTCAGTCCAGTGCTCTGCACACAGTCAGCGCTCAGTAAATAATAATGGCATTTATTACTGTCGTAAATATATATAAATATACATATAAATAAATGTAATAAATGTAAATTTATTAATTAGGAGGCCTTCCCAGACTGAGCCCCTCCTTCCTCTCCCCCTCCCCACCCCCCCTTACCTCCTTCTCCTCCCCAGAGCACCCGTATATATGCCTGTATGTATTTATTACTCTATTAATTTATTTTATTTGTACATATTTATTGTATTTATTTTACTTTGTTAATATGTTTTGTTCCCTGTCTCCCCCTTCTAGACTGTGAGCCCGCTGCTGGGTAGGGACCGTCTCTCTATGTTGCCGACTTGGACTTCCCAAGCGCTCAGTCCAGTGCTCTGCACACAATAAGCGCTCAATAAACATGATTGAATGAATTTTTATTTGTAGATATTCACTCTATTTTATTTTGTTAATATGGTTTGTTTTGTTGTCCGTCTCTCTCTTCTAGACTGTGAGCCCACTGAGTGCCGTGCGCGGCCTCCCAGCAGCAGGGAGCCCAAGAAGGCCCCACTCGGCTTCAAAGCCCTACTGAGAGCTCACCTCCTCCAGGAGGCCTTCCCACACTGAGCCCCCATCCTTTCTTTCCTCCTCTTCCCCTCCCCACAGTACCTGTATACACATATATATGTTTGTACGGATTTGTTACTCTACCGACTCATTTTATTTCTATATATTTACTCTATTTATTTTATTTTGCTAATATGTTTTGTTTTGTCATCTGTCTCCCCCTTCTAGACTGTGAGCCCGCTGTTGGATAGGGACCGTCTCTGTAGCGAACTTGTACTTCCCAAGCGCTTAGTCCAGTGCTCTGCACACAGTAAGCGCTCAATAAATACGAATGAATGAAAGAATGTTGGGTAGGGCCCGCCTCTCTACGTTGCCAACTTGTACTTCCCAAGCGCTTAGTCCAGTGCTCTGCACACAGTAAGCGCTCAGTAAATACGAATGAATGAATGAATGAATGAATGTTAGGTAGGGCCCGTCTCTCTACGTTGCCAACTTGTACTTCCCAATCGCTTAGTCCAGTGCTCCGCACACAGTAAGCGCTCACTAAATACAACTGTATATACATATTTATTACTCTACTGATTTATTTATTTTAATTGTACATATCTATTCTATTTATTTTGTTAATATGTTTGGTTTTGTCCTCTGTCTCCCCCTTCTAGACTGTGAGCCCGCTGTTGGGTAGGGACCGTGTCTCTATGTTGCCAGCTTGTACTTCCCAAGCGCTTAGTCCAGTGCTCTGCACACAGTAAGTGCTCAATAAATACGACTGTATATATGCGTATACATATTTATTACTCTATTAATTTATTTATTTTACTTGTACATATCTATTCATTTTACTTTGTTAGTACGTTTGGTTTCGTTCTCTGTCTCCCCCTTTTAGACTGTGAGCCCCCTGTTGGGTAGGGACCGTCTCTCTATGTCGCCAACTTGGACTTCCCAAGCGCTTAGTCCAGTGCTCTGCACACAGTAAGCGCTCCATAAATATGATTGATTGATTGATTGACTGAGTACGGCCTGTCTCTATCTGTAGCCAACTTGCACTTGCCAAGCGCTTAGTCCAGTGCTCTGCACACAGTAAGCACTCAATACGATTGATTAATTAACTGAATAGGGCCTGTATATGTTGCCGACTTGTACTTCCCAAGTGCATAGTCCAGTGCTCTGCACACAGTAAGCACTCCATAAATACGATTGATTGATTGAGTAGGGCCTGTCTCTATCCGTTACCAACCTATACTTCCCAAGCGCTTAGTCCAGTGCTCTGCACACAGTAAGCACTCAATACGATTGATTAATTAACTGAATAGGACCTGTATATGTTGCCGACTTGTACTTCCCAAGCGCGTAGTCCAGTGCTCTGCACACAGTAAGCACTCCATAAATACGATTGATTGAGTAGGGCCTGTCTCTATCTGTTGCCAACCTATACTTCCCAAGCGCTTAGTCCAGTGCTCTGCACACAGTAAGCACTCCATAAATACGATTGATTGAGTAGGGCCTGTCTCTATCTGTTGCCAACCTATACTTCCCAAGCGCTTAGTCCAGTGCTCTGCACACAATAAGCGCTCCATAAATACGATTGATTGATTGACTGATTGACTGAGTAGGGCCTGTCTCTATCTGTTGCCAACCTATACTTCCCAAGCGCTTAGTCCAGTGCTCTGCACACAGTAAGCACTCCATAAATACGATTGATTGAGTAGGGCCTGTCTCTATCTGTTGCCAACCTATACTTCCCAAGCGCTTAGTCCAGTGCTCTGCACACAATAAGCGCTCCATAAATACGATTGATTGATTGACTGATTGACTGAGTAGGGCCTGTCTCTATCTGTTGCCAACTTGCGCTTCCCAAGCGCTTAGTCCAGTGCTCTGCACACAGTAAGCGCTCAATACGATTGATTGATTGATTGAGTAGGGCCTGTATATGTTGCCCACTTGTACTTCCCAAGCGCTTAGTCCAGTGCCCTGCACACAGTAAGCGCTCCATAAATACGATTGATTAATTGACTGAGTAGGGCCTGTCTCTATCTGTTGCCAACCTATACTTCCCAAGCGCTTAGTCCAGTGCTCTGCACACAGTAAGCACTCCATAAATACGATTGATTGAGTAGGGCCTGTCTCTATCTGTTGCCAACCTATACTTCCCAAGCGCTTAGTCCAGTGCTCTGCACACAATAAGCGCTCCATAAATACGATTGATTGATTGACTGATTGACTGAGTAGGGCCTGTCTCTATCTGTTGCCAACTTGCGCTTCCCAAGCGCTTAGTCCAGTGCTCTGCACACAGTAAGCGCTCAATACGATTGATTGATTGATTGAGTAGGGCCTGTATATGTTGCCCACTTGTACTTCCCAAGCGCTTAGTCCAGTGCCCTGCACACAGTAAGCGCTCCATAAATACGATTGATTAATTGACTGAGTAGGGCCTGTCTCTATCTGTTGCCAACTTGTACTTCCCAAGCGCTTAGTCCAGTGCTCTGCACACAGTAAGCGCTCAATGCGATCAACTGAGTAAGGCCTGTCTCTATATGTTGCCAACTTGCGCTTCCCAAGCGCTTAGTCCAGTGCTCTGCACACAATAAACGCTCCCTAAATACGATTGATTGATTGAGTAGGGACCGTCTCTAGATGTTGCCAACTTGTACTTCCCAAGCGCTTAGTCCAGTGCTCTGCACACAGTAAGCGCTCAATACGATTGATTGATTAATTGAGTAGGGCCTGTATATGTTGCCGACTTGTACTTCCCAAGCGCTTAGTCCAGCGCTCTGCACACAGTAAGCGCTCCATAAATACGATTGATTGATTGACTGCGTAGGGCCTGTCTCTGTTGCCCACTTGTACTTCCCAAGCGCTTAGTCCAGTGTTCTGCACACAGTAAGCGCTCAATACGATTGATTGAGTAGGGCCTGTATATGTTGCCGACTTGCGCTTCCCAAACGCTTAGTCCAGTGCTCTGCACACAGTAAGCGCTCCATAAATACGATTGACTGATTGACTGCGTAGGGCCTGTCTCTGTTGCCTTGTCCTTCCCAAGCGCTTAGTCCAGCGCTCTGCACACAGTAAGCGCTCGATACAATTGATTGACTAACTGAGTAGGGCCTGTCTCTATATGTTGCCGACTTGTACTTCCCAAGCGCTTAGTCCAGCGCTCTGCACACAGTAAGCGCTCAATACGATTGATTAACTGAGTAGGGCCTGTCTCTACATGTTGCCAACTTGTCCTTCCCAAGCGCTTAGTCCAGTGCCCTGCACACAGTAAGCGCTCAATAAATACGACTTGTCCTTCCCAAGCGCTTAGTCCAGTGCTCAGCACACAGTCATTGTTCCCTAAATACGACTGAGTGACTTAACGAATAAACGCTAAACCGTAAGAAAGTAGGCCCGCGGGAGCGCGGCGGGCCCTTACCGTCCTCGCTGATGTCGTCCACGTAGCCGTCGGGGTCGCTGAAGGAGACGTCGTCGGCGTCCTCGCCGGTGTCGACGGGCTTGGGCCGGGCCTGGCCTTCCTCCCCTTCCTGCTCCTCCTCCTCCTCGTCCTCGCCCTGCTGCTCCTCTTCCCGCCGGTGGTGTTCGTCGGCCTCGGGCTGGGGCTGTTTGTCCGGCTCCTCCGGGTGCCGGTCCTGAGGCGGGGGGGCTGCGGGCTCTCCCGCCGCCGCCGCCGCCGCGGCCTCCTCCTCCTCCTTCTCCTCCTCGTCCCCCTTGTCGTCGTCCTTCTTCTCCTCCTCCTCTTCTTCCTCCTCCTCCTCTTCTTCTTCCTCCTCGGCGGCGCCCAGGGTCTCCCCGGGCGGGGGCTGCCGTTCCTGGGCCCGGGGCTCCAGCCGCTGCTCGGCCGCTTCGGGCCCGGCCACGTTCTCGGCGTTCTCGGCGTCCTGCATCGCTCCGGTCCGGTCCGGTCCGCTCCGGTTCGGTCCGGTCCGGTCCGGCCCGCCCTGCCCTCCGCGCTCCCGCCTGTCCCACTAGCGGGCCATGTGCGCCCGACCGCGAGGAAGGGCGCGCCGACCCGGACGGCCCAGCGCGGGGGGGACCCCCCACGCCCCACCGTCGCTCCCCTGCCCCTAACGCCTAGAAACCATCTCTCTTTTCTCCGAACGCCTTTTCTAACACCGTATATAGCATCGTAAACCCCGATTTCAACTTCAGACGACCTGCACCACCGGAGTCTAGGCCGCGTGGGCTTCGACTCCCCCCGTGGAGTTGGTTCCGTCCACGATGGCGGCGCGCTCGCTCTTTTCCCAGCAGGCTCTTCGGGGCCGGCCGAACCATTCGGAAACCCGGAGGGGGTCGACGTCATTCATTCATTCATTCATTCGTTCATTCATTCATTCGTTCATTCATTCATTCATTCTTTCTTTCTTTCTTTCTTTCTTTCTTTCCTCCCTTCCTTTCTTTTTTCTTTTTTCATTCATTCATTTTTTAAATGGTATTTCATTCATTCATTCTTTCTTTCCTCTTTCCTTCCTTCCTTTCTTTTATCTTTTTTCTTTCTTTTTTTATTCATTCATTTTTTAAATGGTATTTCATTCATTCCCAAGCTTCATTCCAATTCATGTCATTCCAATTCATTCCCAATACTTCCCAAGCGCTTAGTACAGTGCTCTGCACATAGTAAGCGCTCAATAAATACAATTGATGATGACAGGGTAGGGGCCTGGGAGTCACAAGGTTTGCTGCCATTTGGTTTTGTTCTCTGTCTCCCCCTTTCAGACTGTGAGCCCACTGTTGGGTAGGGACTGTCTCTATATGTTGCCAATTTGTACTTCCCAAGCGCTTAGTACAGTCCTCTGCACATAGTAAGCGCTCAATAAATACGATTGATGATGATGATGATGATTCATTCATTCTTTCTTTTTTCTTTCTTTCTTTCTTCTTTCTTTCTATCTTTCTTTCTTTCCTCCTTCCTTCCTTTCTTTCTATCTTTCTTTCTTTCCTCCTTCCTTCCTTTCTTTCTTTTTTCTTTCTTTCTTTCATTCATTCATTTTTAAGTGGTATTTCATTCATTCTTTCTTTCTTTTTCTTTTTTCTTTCTTTCTTTCTTTTTCCTTTTTTCTTTCTTTCCTTCTTTCCTTCCTCCTTCCTTCCTTTCTTTTTTTTCTGTTTTTCTTTCATTCATTCATTCATTCATTTTTTTAATGGTATTTGCTAAGCGCTTACTATGTGCAAAGCACTGTTCTAAGCACTGGGGAGGTTACAAGGTGATCAGGATGTCCCGGGGGAGCTCACAACTTTATTCATTCATTCATTCATTCATTCATTCATTCTTTTTTTAATGGTATTTGTTAAGTGCTTACTATGTGCAAAGCACTGTTCTAAGCACTGGGGAGATTACGAGGTGATCAGGTTGTCCCACAGGGGGCTCACAACTTCATTCATTCCTTCAATCGTATTTATTGAGCGCTTACTGTGTGCAGAGCACTGGACTAAGCGCTTGGGAAGTACAATTTGGCAACATACAGAGATGGTCCCTACCCAACAGTGGGCTCACAGTCTAGAAGGGGGAGACAGAGAACAAAACAAAACATATAAACAGAATAAAAGAGATAGAATAAATGTGTACAAGTAAAATAAATAAATAGAGTAATATTTAATCCCCATTTTAACTTTAATCCCCATTTTACAGATGAGGTAACTGAGGCACAGAGAAGTTAAGTGACTTGCCCAAAGTCACACAGCTGACAGTTGGCGGAGCTGGGATTTGAACCCATGACCTCTGAGTCCAAAGCCCGTGCTCTTTCCACTGAGCCACACTGCTTCTCATTCAATTGTATTTATAATAAAAATAATAATAATAATAATAATAATAATGGCATTTGTTAAGCACTTACTATATGCAAAGCACTGTTAAAAGCGCTGGGGGGGGGGATACAAGGTGATCAGGTTGTCCCACGTGGGGCTCACAGTCTTCATCCCCATTTTACAGATGAGGTCACTGAGGCTCAGAGAAGTTAAGCGACTTGCCCAAGGTCACACAGCAGACATGTGGCTGGGATTCAAACCTATGACCTCTGACTCCAAAGCCCAGGCTCTTTCCACTGAGTCACGCTGCTTCTGCGCTTATTGAGCGCTTACTGTGTGCAGAGCACTGTGCTAAGCACTTGGGAAATACAATCAATCATATTTATTTAGCGCTTACTGTTTGCAGAGCACTGTACTAAGCGCTTGGGAAGTACAATCAATCAATCAATCAATCAATCGTATTTATTGAGCCCTTACTGTGTGCAGAGCACTGTACTAAGTGCTTGGGAAGTACAATCAATCAATCAATCATATTTATTGAGCACTTACTGTGTGCACAGCACTGTACTAAGCGCTTGGGAAGTACAATCAATCAATCGTATTTATTGAGCCCTTACTGTGTGCAGAGCACTGTACTAAGCGCTTCGGAAGTACAAGTTGGCAACATAGAGAGATGGTCCCTACCCAACAGTGGGTTCACAGGCCCTCTCCATGCCCCCAGCCCTACCTCCTTCCCTTCCCCACAGCACCTGTATATATGTATATATGTTTGTGCATATTTATTACTCTATTTATTTTACTTGTACATGTCTATTCTATTTATTTTATTTTGTTGATATGTTTTGCTTTGTCGTCTGTCTCCCCCTTTTAGACTGTGAGCCCGTTGTTGGGTAGGGACTGTCTCTATATATTGCCAACTTGGACTTCCCAAGCGCTTAGTACAGTGCTCTGCACACAGTAAGCGCTCAATAAATACGATTGATTGATTGAGACAGACAAAAAAACAAAACATATTAAAATAGGGAATCCAAACTCCCTTTTACCACCAGAGGCCAAAAGAAGCGGAATTCAACATTAGATGCGATCCCGAGAAATAGCTAAAGTTTTGAACTCGGAGTTGGATAACTGAAAACGCACTTTTAATGGGGATTGCCCCCCTTCCAGTGAAACAGAGAAGCAGCGTGGCTCAGTGGAAAGAGCCCGGGCTTTGGAGTCAGAGGTCCTGGGTTCAAATCCCGGCTCCGCCAATTGTCAGCTGGGTGACTTTGGGCGAGTCACTTCACTTCTCTGGGCCTCAGTTACCTCATCTGTAAAATGGGGATTAAGATTGTGAGCCCCCCGTGGGACAACCTGATCACCTTGTAACCTCCCCAGCGCTTAGAACAGTGCTTTGCGCATAGTAAGCGCTTAATAAATGTCATTATTATTATTATTGATTGATTGATGGAGTTGTTATTCTCGTCCCCCCCTCTACGTGGAACATTTTAGATTCGTCCACTGACTGGGCTTTAGGGCGGACGGTTCCAAATAAAAGAAAAATCGGGAATGAGCAGAAGAGCCTCAAATAACAGGAGAATGTTATCGACATCGGGGTTTAATGTAAATAGCCTGAATTGGGCGCTCCAGCCGTATAATTCTTTCGTAAAACGGGTCGGCTTTAAAAAGTAACTTTTTTCTTCCCGTAATGGTACGGTCCAATGGCGGCCGCCGCCCTTGGGCGCGGGAGAGGAGCCCGGGGGTCACGTGGGCGGAGGGGGGAGGGGGGCAAAGCGCGCGACGGAACCGGAAGTGGGGGGGGCGAAGGGGAGGCCCAGCGTAGGTCCCTCAGGCCTGGGTCGCCCCATTCATTCATTCATTCATTCATTCATTCATTCATTCATTCATTCATTCAGATTCATTCAGATTGATTGATTGATTGATTGCCCTCCCTCTGCCCATCCGCCAAGCTAGCTCTCTTCCTCCCTTCAAGGCTCTGCTGAGAGCTCACCTCCTCCAGGAGGCCTTCCCAGACTGAGCCCCTTCCTTCCTCTCCCCCTTGCCCCCCTCTCCATCCCCTCCATCTTACCTCCTTCCCTTCCCCACAGCACCTGTATATATGTTTGTACATATTTATTACTCTATTTATTTATTTTATTTGTACGTATCTATTCTATTTATTTTATTTTGTTAGTATGTTTGGTTTTGTTCTCTGCCTCCCCCTTTTAGACTGTGAGCCCACTGTTGGGTAGGGACCGTCTCTGTATGTTGCCAATTTGTACTTCCCAAGCGCTTAGTACAGTGTTCTGCACATAGTAAGCGCTCAATAAATACGATTGATTGATTGATTGATTGATTGAGCGCTTACCGTGGGCAGAGGAACCGGAAGTGGTGGAGGCGAGGGGGAGCCCCATCGTGGGTCCCTCAGGCCTGGGCCGCCCAATTCATTCATTCTGTCATTCATTCAGATTCATTCAGATTGATTGATTGATTGATTCAGTCGTATTTATTGAGCAGTTATTGTGGGCAGAGGAACTGGAAGTGGGGGAGGCGAGGGGGAGGCCCAGCGTCGGTCCCTCAGGCCTGGGCCGCCCAACTCATTCATTCATTCAGTCATTCATATTCATTCAGATTGATTGATATTGATTGATTCAGTCGTATTTATTGAGCGCTTACTGTGGGCAGAGGAACCGGAAGTGGGGGAGGCCCATCGTCGGTCCCTCAGACCTGGGCCGCCCAATTCATTCATTCACTCATTCAGTCATTCAGATTCATTCAGATTGATTGATTGATTGATTCAGTCGTATTTATGGAGCGCTTACTGTGGGCAGAGGAACCGGAAGTGGTGGAGGCGAGGGGGAGGCCCAGCGTCGGTCCCTCAGGCCTGGGCCGCCCAATTCACTCATTCATTCATTCATTCAGTCATTCAGATTCATTCAGATTGATTGATTGATTCAGTCGTATTTATTGAGCGCTTACTGTGGGCAGAGGAACTGGAAGTGGTGGAGGCGAGGGGGAGGCCCAGCGTTGGTCCCTCAGGCCTAGGCCGCCCAATTCATTCATTCATTCATTCATTCAGTCAGTCAGTCATTCAGATTCATTCAGATTGATTGATTGATTCAGTCGTATTTATTGAGCGCTTACTGTGTGCAGAGGAACTGGAAGTGGTGGAGGTGAGGGGGAGGCCCAGCATCGGTCCCTCAGGCCTGAGCCGCCCAATTCATTCATTCATTCAGTCATTCAGTCATTCAGTCATTCATTCAGTCATTCAGATTCATTCAGATTGATTGATTGATTGATTCAGTCATATTTATGGAGCGCTTACTGTGAGCAGAGGAAGCGGAAGTGGGGGAGGCGAGGGGGAGGCCCAGCGTCGGTCCCTCAGGCCTGGACCGCCCAACTCTTTCATTCATTCAGTCATTCATATTCATTCAGATTGAGTGATATTGATTGATTCAGTCGTATTTATTGAGCGCTTACTGTGGGCAGAGGAACCGGAAGTGGTGGAGGCGAGGGGGAGGCCCAGCGTCGGTCCCTCAGGCCCGGGCCACCCGATTCATTCAGTCAGTCAGTCAGTCATTCAGTCATTCATTCATTCAGTCATTCAGATTCATTCAGATTGATTGATTGATTGATTGATTCAGTCGTATTTATGGAGCGCTTACTGTGGGCAGAGGAACCGGAAGTGGGGGAGGCGAGGGGGAAGCCCATCGTTGGTCCCTCAGGCCTGGGCCGCCCAATTCACTCATTCTTTCATTCAGTCAGTCAGCCAGTCATTCAGTCAGTCAGTTATTCAGTCAGTCATTCAGATTCATTCAGATTGATTGATTGATTGATTCAGTCGTATTTATTGAGCGCTTACTGTGGGCAGAGGAACTGGAAGTGGTGGAGGCGAGGGGGAGGCCCAGCGTCGGTCCCTCAGGCCTGGGCCGCCCAATTCACTCATTCATTCATTCATTCATTCATTCATTCACTCATTCATTCATTCATTCATTCAGTCAGTCAGTCAGTCAGTCATTCATTCAGATTGATTGATTGATTCAGTCGTATTTATTGAGCACTTACTGTGGGCAGAGCACTGGACTAAGCGCTTGGGAAGCCCAAGCGGGCAACATAGAGAGACGGTCCCTACCCACCAGCGGGCTCACAGTCTAGAAGGGGGAGGCAGAGAACAAAACATATTAACAAAATAAAATAAATAGAATAAATATGTGCAAATAAAATAGAGTAATAGATAATAATAATAATGATGATGGCATTTATTAAGCGCTTACTATGTCCAAAGCACTGTTCTAAGCACTGGGGGGATACAATCAATCAATCAATCGTATTTATTAAGCGCTTACTGTGGGCAGAGCACTGGACTAAGCGCTTGGGAAGCCCAAGTCGGCAACATAGAGAGACGGTCCCTACCCACCAGTGGGCTCACAGTCTAGAAGGGGGAGACAGACAACAAAACATATTAACAAAATAAATAGAATAAATATGTACAAATAAAATAAATAGAGTAATAAATAATAATAATGATGGCATTTATTAAGCACTTACTATGTGCAAAGCACTGTTCTAAGCGCTGGGGGATACAATCAATCAATCAATCAATCAATTGTATTTATTGAGCACTTACTGTGTGCAGAGCACTGGACTGAGCACTTGGGAAGTACAAGTTGGCAACATAGAGAGATGGTCCCTACCCAACAGTGGGCTCACGGTCTAGAAGGGGGAGACAGACAACAAAACAATAATCAATCAATCAATCGTATTTATTGAGCGCTTACTGTGTGCAGAGCACTGGAGTAAGCGCTTGGGAAGTACAAGTTGGCAACATATAGAGACAGTCCCTACCCAACAGTGGGCTCACAGTCTAAAAGGGGAAGACAGAGAACAAAACCAAACATACTAACAAAATAAAATAAATAGAATAGATATGTACAATTTAAATAGAGTAATAAATATGTACAAACATATATACATATATACAGGTGGTGTGGGGAAGGGAAGGAGGTAAGATGGGGGGATGGAGAGGGGGACGAGGGGGAGAGGAAGGAAGGGGCTCAGCCTGGGAAGGCCTCCTGGAGGAGGTGAGCTCTCAGTAGGGCCTTGAAGGGAGGAAGAGAGCTTTAGCTTGGCGGATGGGAAGAGGGAGGGAATTCAGTCGTATTTATTGAGTGCTTACTGTGTGCAGAGCACTGTACTAAGCACTTGGGAAGTCCAAGTTGGCAACATTGAGAGACGGTCCCTACCCAACAGCGGGCTCACAGTTTAGAAATGGGAGACAGACAACAAAACATATTAACAAAATAAAATAAATAGAATAAATATATAGAAATGAAATAGAGGATTAAATAATAATAATAATAATGGCATTTATTAAGTGCTTAGTATGTGCAAAGCACTGTTCTAAGCGCTGTGGGGATACAATCAATCATTCGTATTTATTGAGCGCTTACTGTGTGCAGAGCACTGTACTAAGCGCTTGGTAAGTACAAGTTGGCAACATAGAGAGACGGTCCCTACCCAACAGTGGGCTCACAGTCTAGAAGGGGGAGACAGAGAACGAAACCACACATATTAACAAAATAAAATAAATAGAATAGATATGTACAAGTAAAATATTAACAAAATAAAAAGATAGAATAAATATGTACAAATAAAATAGAGTAATAAATAATAATAATAATGATGACATTTATTAAGCACTTACTATGTGCAATGCACTGTTCTAAGTGCTGGGGGGATACAAGGTGACCAGGTTGTCCCACGGGGGGCTCACAGTCAACCCCCATTTTACAGATGAGGGAACTGAGGCGCAGAGAAGTGAAGTGACTTGCCCAAGGTCACACAGCTGACAATTGGCAGAGTCAGTATTTGAACCCACGACCACTGAGTCCAAAGCCTGGGCTCTTTCCACTGAGCCATGCTGCTTCTCTAGTACAAACATACATATGTACACGTATACATGTATATATACATACATATATACATATGTATATATGTACAAACATATGTACTTCTATACAGGTGCTGTGGGGAGGGGAAGGAGGTAAGGCGGGGGGGGGGTGGAGAGGGGAAGAGGGGGAGCTCAGGGAGCCCCATGGTTCCCTAATGCGTTGTGACCCACGAATTTCTAGTTCTCATCCATTCATTCAATCGTATTTATTGAGCGCTTACTGTGTGCAGAGCACTGTACTAAGCGCCTGGGAAGTACCATTCCCCAACAGATAGAGACAGTCCCTACACAACAACGGGCTCCCAGTCTAGAAGGGGGAGACAGACAACAAAACCAAACAGGTAGACAGGTGTCAATACCATCAGAATAAATAGAATAAATTAATCTTATAAAATGATAGGAGCCCGTTGTTGGGTAGGGATTGTCTCTATATGTTGCCAGCTTGTGCTTCCCAAGCGCTTCGTACAGTGCTCTGCATACAGTGAGCGCTCAATAAATACGACTGAATGAATACTTCCCAAGCGCTTCATACAGTGCTCAGCATACAGTAAGCGCTCAATAAATACGATTGAATGAATACTTCCCAAGCGCTTCGTACAGTGCTCTGCATACAGTAAGCGCTCAATAAATACGATTGAATGAATGAATGAATACAGAATAAATAGAATTATAGCTTCCCAAACTGAGCCCCCTTTTTCCTCTCCTCCCCATCCCCCCGCCCTACCTCCTTTCATTCATTCATTCATTCAATCGTACTTACTGAGCACTCTGCACACAGTAAGCGCTCAGTAAATACGATTGAATGAATGAATACAGAATAACTAGAATTATAGCTTCCCAAACTGAGCCCCCATTTTCCTCTCCTCCCCATCCCCCCTGCCCTACCTCCTTTCATTCATTCATTCATTCATTCAATCATACTTATTGAGCACTCTGCACACAGTAAGCACTCAATAAATACGACTGAATGAATACAGAATAAATAGAATTATAGCTTCCCAAACTGAGCCCCCTTTTTCCTCTCCTCCCCATCCCCCCTGCCCTACCTCCTTTCATTCATTCATTCATTCATTCATTCATTCAATCGTACTTATTGAGCACTCTGCACACAGTAAGCGCTCAATAAATACGATTGAATGAAGGAATACAGAATAAATAGAATTATAGCTTCCCAAACTGAGCCCCCTTTCTCCTCTCCTCCCCATCCCCCCGCCCTACCTCCTTTCATTCATTCATTCATTCAATCGTACTTACTGAGCACTCTTCCCACAGTAAGTGCTCAATAAATATGATTGAATGAATGAGTGAATCACCTTGTATCCTCCCCAGTTCTTCCAACAGTGCTTTGCACGTAGTAAGCGCTTAACAAATGCCGTCATTATTGTTATTATGATTATTACAGGCAAGTGGCAGAGCCAGAATTGGAACCCAGGACCTCTAAGTCCCAGACCCATGCTCTTTCTACTAGGATTCGCTGCTTCCCTCTCCTGGGTCACCCACCTGTCTGCTGTCACTTTACTTCTCTCTGTCTCAGTTACCTCATTTACTGTTATCGACAAATAGGGTGCAAAATAGGTTAACTCGGTGTAAATCGGCCGCAGGGTTCGTGTACCCAGGGTGGTGACACGGAGAGGAAAAATGACTCGGAGACATGAGTCCAGGTAGAGCAGTAAAGAAGGAAAGTGGCTACCCGCCCGTTCACCTCCCGGGAGAGGTACGAGTGACAAGCAGCCCCGATCCCCTTCTCACTGTTTCTTTTATTGAGTTACGGCAACATGGGAGCGGAGCATTTGGGAATTTCAGGAATCCGATTAGGACCGACAAGATGTTACAAATTCTCCTTATTCTCTGTTCCTACTGCCCTGTGCACGTTGTTGTTATCTGCCCTATGGCCTTGCATAGATACTTGTTACTGGCCTTGAAGACATCTGTTGCTGAGCCTTGCGTAAAATACAAAAAGGAGTTGTTCTCTCGGCCTGCACAAAGTGGAGGGTTACTGTCGGCATACACAAAATGGAGTCAGTCATGTCAAGTCCGCTAGTGGACAACATTTACCCCAGTGCTTAGTACAGTGCCTGGCACACACGCTTTAGAAACAAAACAACAACAGCAACAAAAAGACTAGAACCTAGATCTACCGCGTCCTAGGCCCATATTCTGAATATTAGGCCCTGCCTTTGCCTTTCCAAATTTGCTAACCTCAGGTATCCTTCCTCTCTTACCACAGCCAGGGATTAGCCCAGAACTGCAGGAGTGGGCCGAACCAGGCAGCCCAGCCGTCCTTAACTCCTTTGCCATCAGATCTCCAGGGGCCATTGGGAGGCACCTGCCGACCACGGTGCTGAGACCCCTCTCCTTCCAATCAATCGATCGATCAATCGTATTAATTGAGCGCTTACTGTGTGCAGAGCACTGGACTAAGCGCTTGGGTCCCTGCCCTCCAACTCCAGGGAGGAGACACCTGGCACGGGAGACGCGTGGGCAGAAGCCCTCACTTTCCGAATAGTTGGTACATTGCCAAGACTGTGGCCTTTGCAACTCAGGTGGCCCGTACTTGGAGTGGTAAGGAGCCCGAGGAGTATTTCCTGTATTCTCCCAAATGCTTAGTACAATGCCCTGCACGCAGTGATTGATTGAGTGATAGCAGTTATGTACTGTTGCTGTTTGGTTGTCAAATATTTGCTTTACTGTTACTTAAAGCAGCGTGGAGAAGCAGTGTGGCCTAATGGCTACAGCACGGGCCTGGAAGTTGGAAGGACCTCGGCTCTAATCCCGGCTCCACCACCTGTCTGCTGTGGGACCTTGGGTCAGTCACCTAACTTCTCTGGGCCTCAGTTCCCTCATTTCTAACATGGGTTGTGAAGCACTGACTCTGTGCCAAGCACAGTACTAAGCGCTGTATCAGGCGCATACAGTTGTTTGAGAGCGGTGAAAGTGTGAAAGCCCATCCTCCAAGGTAGCTCTCTTCCTCCCTTCAAGGCCCTACTGAGAGCTCACCTCCTCCAGGAGGTCTTCCCAGACTGAGCCCCTTCCTTCCTCTCCCCCTCGTCCCCCTCTCCATCCCCCCGTCTTACCTCCTTCCCTTCCCCACAGCACCTGTATATATGTTTGTACATATTTATTACTCTATTTATTTATTTATTTTACTTGAACATATCTATTCTATTTATTTTATTTTGTTAATATGTTTGGTTTTGTTCTCTGTCTCCCCCTTCTAGACTGTGAGCCCACTGTTGGGTAGGGACTGTCTCTATATGTTGCCACCTTGTACTTCCCAAGTGCTTAGTACAGTGCTCTGCACACAGTAAGCGCTCAATAAATACGATTGATAATGATGATTGATGACAGTACAGTGCTCTGCACACAGTAAGCGCTCAATAAATACGACTGATTGATTGATTCATGGGTTAAAACTGTGAGCCCCATGTGGGACGGGGACTCTGTCCCATCCGATTTGTTTGTATCTACTCCGCCTCTTAGTACAGTGTCTGGCACATAGTAAGCACTTAACAAATACTATTATTATTATTATTAGCCTGTCATTAATTCTTTCCCAACTGCCCCCTCCCCTCCCTCCCTTTTAGACTATAAATCCCCGTGGGTCAAAGACTGCCAACATAGGTATACGTTTCCCTTTTTTCTAAGGTTAGTTCCGGACTTTGCTCTAATTAAACTGCTAACAAATGTAATTGGTAATAATAACACGCAGGGAGCCAGGGGGATGATTCCAGACTGTTTTAGAAACTGGCTGCTGCAGGTCAGACTGGGTATGGGCCAGGACTAAAACAGATCAAGTCAGGACCAGATATAATTTAGGCATTTGTTAAGTGCTTACTATGTGCAAAGCACTGTTCTAAGCGCTGAGCACTGTTCTAAGCGCTTTCCCCTAGCTTCTCTGACAACTGATTAATATTGACCCGAGGACAAAAAGAATAGAGGTGAGGAGGTGCTTTCAAGTCGGCAGGACTCTCGGCCTCCCCAGTAGTCCAAGAACCTTCACTTCAGCAACTCTCAGCGTAGTCTTTTCATGTATCCTCAGGCTGGCCGTTGCTTTTCCAAATCCTCTGTATGAACCCCCCTCGTCCCCCTCTCCATCCCCCATCTTACCTCCTTCCCTTCCCCACAGCACTTGTGTATATGTTTGTACATATTTATTACTCTATTTATTTATTTTACTTGTACATATCTATTCTATTTATTTTATTTTGTTAGTATGTTTGGTTTTGTTCTCCATCTCCCCTTTCTAGACTGTGAGCCCACTGTTGGGTAGGGACCGTCTCTCTACGTTGCCAACTTGTACTTCCCAAGCGCTTAGTCCAGGGCTCTGCACACAGTCAGCGCTCAATAAATACGATTGATGGTGATGAATTTCCTTCCTCAACCTTTGACCCCTCAAACTGTTTTTCCTCTTTTTGGAAGGCTACTTCACAACTCATACACTGTCACTCTTGGAGGCAAAGCATTTGCCTTGGCGCATTCAAAAGCCAGATGAAAGCTATCCCCTCAGATCCTTGATAAGAAATGGGAAAAAATGGGGATGGGCCATTTTTGTACATGGTCCAAAAGCTATCCATTCCCTCCTCACCATCCCCACCCCAATCAAGCAGAAACTCCTTACCATTGGATTCCCACCAGCTTTCTTCATTTTCCGTGTCACCTCCCTTTTTCTATATATGGTTGTACAAATTATATATGGTTGTACATATTTATTACTCTATTTATTTATTTATTTTACTTGTACATTTCTATCCTATTTATTTTATTTTGTTGGTATGTTTGGTTCTGTTCTCTGTCTCCCCCTTTTAGACTGTGAGCCCACTGTTGGGTAGGGACTGTCTCTATGTGTTGCCAATTTGTACTTCCCAAGCGCTTAGTACAGTGCTCTGTACATAGTAAGCGCTCAATAAATACGATTGATTGATTGATTGATTTTTCTGTTCCTCCCCAGCTAGAACCCTCTCTACTCCTGCCAAGATCACCTCCTAACCGTACCATGGTCTTGACTCTTCTGCCTCCCATCCTTTGTTCGTGCTGATTCCCCAATCAGAGCAGGGACGCGTAATAAAGCAGCTTATAAACTTTATAAATTATAAACTCTCCCAGTTTATTATGTGTCCTCCCTCCCCTTCCAAATCCACCAGAACATAGCATGGTGTAGTAGATAGAGCAGGGAGCTGGGAGACAGAAGGTCACGGGTTCTAATCCCGGCTCTGCCACTTGTCTGCTATGCGACCTTAGGCAAGTCACTTGACTTCTCTGTGCCTCAGTTGCCTCATCTGTAAAATGGAGATGGAGACTGTGAGCCCCATGTGGGATGAGTGACTGTGCCCAACCCGATTAGTACAGTGCCTGGCACATACTGAGTGCTTAACAAATACCTTCATTTAAACCCCCCTAAAATATCATCCCCTCTAGAAAGACTTTCCCGATGTAGTGGATGCATCTTAGTTGCATCCACTCAAACCCCATCCTTAGCACTTACATATTTTATTCCTCTCCTCAATATTTATGTATTCAAGCGTGTGTATTTTGATTCATGCATTCAATTACTTACTTGGCTATTTCATCATGATATATTTTAGAATTTCCTGTTATGACCTTGTTTTTCATCCTGTTTCTACAATTTGTAAATAATTTTAATCCGTCTCCCTCATTGGATTGTAAATTCTTTGAGGACAAAGAACTTGAGCCCGCTGTTGGGTAGGGACTGTCTCTATATGTTGCCAACTTGTACTTCCCAAGCGCTTAGTACAGTGCTCTGAACACAGTAAGCGCTCAATAAATACGATTGAATGAATGAATGAATGAATGAACTTGTGTCTTTCTTCCGTTGTCCTCTCCCAAGCCTCTCCCAAGTGCTTAGTACAGTGCTCTGCACACATTAAGTGCTCAATAAGTACGATTGAATGAAATGCGATTGAATGAATCTAAGGCGATGTTTTGCATTCAGTAGATGCTTGATGAATCCAATTGATTGATCAGCTATTTGCATATCTTAAACTTAGAACCTGGTCATCAATTTAAATATAATTAACTATTTTCATAATCTCCTCAGAGGGAGTATTCAAAAATTGTCATCATTATTAATACTATTATAATTATATTTGTTAATTGCTTACTATGTGTCAAGCACTGTCCTAAGCACTGGGGTAGATGCAAGTTAATCAGATTGGACACGTTCCATGTCCCATATGAGTTTCACAATCTTAAGTAACAGGGGCAACAGGTATTTAATCCCCATTTTATTCATTCACTCAGTTGTATTTATTGAGTGCTTATTGTGTACAGAGCATTGTACTAAGCACTTGGGAGACAGTTGAGGAAACTGAGGCACAGAGATGTTTTGTGGCTTCCCCAGGATCACACAGCGAGCAATTGGCAACTTGTTACTTATGTTGCCAACTTGTACTTCCCAAGCGCTTAGAACAGTGCTCTGCACACAGTAAGCGCTCAATAAATACGATTGATTGATTGATTGATTGGCAGAGCTGGATTAGAAGACAGGTCCTCATGCTCCCAGGCCCATGCTCTTTCTGCTAGGCCACACTGTTTCTCTTCGAACAGTGCTTGGCACATAGTAACCGCTTAACAAATACCATTATTATTATTATTCTCTAGTACCTCTAACATTAAACAATGCCAAATAAATCATTATTCATTTATTCAGTTAATAATTCAGTTATTTCCTTTTTTCAGTACATTTAGGAGAAATTTTCATCTGTTTTTATCCCCACAGCACTTGTGTTCATATCTGTAATTTATTTATGTCTATTAACGTCTGTCTCCCCCTCTGAACTGTGACTTACTGTGGGCTGGGAGCATGTCTACCAGTTCTGTTGTACTGAACTCTCCCATGCTGTCAGTCCACTGCTCTGCACCCAGTAAGTGCTCAATAAATACCGCTGATTGATTAAACTTTAATATTATATGATATATAAACTTATCTTAACGCACTTCAAATAAAAAAGAAGTTGAAGTACCGAAACTCCAAATGACCAACCTCAATATTTCTGAATCAAAACACAGGACTTTAAAAGCTGGGAAAAGGATCCACAATGCAATATGAAAGTTAGCCAAGAAACTTAACATGACATGGGAGTTTTTCCTTTAATATGAGCAAAATGTTTGTCCTCTCCTACAATGCTCTCCACACAGTAAGCACTCAATGAATCATCATCATCATCATCAATCGTATTTATTGAGCGCTTACTATGTGCAGAGCACTGTACTAAGCGCCTGGGAAGTACAAATTGGCAACATATAGAGACAGTCCCTACCCAACAGTGGGCTCACAGTCTAAAAGGGGGAGACAGAGAACAAAACCAAACATACTAACAAAATAAAATAAATAAATGAATGCCACATTGTTTGGTTAGTTGAGTCCGGCAATTCTCTGATACTAGTTAGCTGTAGGATTAAATTAGCCCAGCAATTGAAAATATTGGAGCCCTTTAAAACTAGGGTAAGTTAAAAGGAAGACCCCACTTTACCACATACTTAGAACTGTCCGCTCTCAGACACCTTCCTGTAGTGCAAATGCTAGACCCTACAATACTACTAAATTTTGTAGAAATTTGTACTGAAGATTTCTGGAATTGGGGTTGGGATGGAAGTGAGACAAGAACAAATGCATTTTAAAGAAGGCTTCAAACTTTATTTGATTCCTCTCGCCAAAAGATAAAAGTAAACTGCTTTATTATGCGTCCTAGGCTCCGTTTTGGATTTCCTTACCTTGAAGAGCTACTGCAGTGGCATGAGACCTCTATAATCAATCAATTGAATTTATTGAGCGCTTACTGCGTGCAGAGCACTGAACTAAGCACTTGGGAGGGTACAATATAACAGAGTTGGTGGACACATTCCCTATCCACAATGAGCTTATAATGTGCTTAGGTTCCAATTAAAAAATCGTGCAATTATGTAGTAGTCGCATGGCAAGGGGACAACTTGCCAGCTATGCTACAGCTTAAGGGATAAAGAGGGTATATATGTTTCAGGTTTTTTAACAATATGAAGTAGGGAGAATTTATCAGATTGTATTATTTATTTAGTCTGAGTTAAAATCAGGTTCAAAGGAAAAAAAGGTGGGTTTTATTTTAGTTTATGTCTTCATATGATTCGCAAACAGCATCATTAGCATATCAAGTACTTCAGTAATATTATTCCTTTCTAGGGATTGCAGATTACCCATTTGCCTAAAGAATGATGTATATCTCAGCTACCTTTTAGCAAAGATAGGATTATTAAGGCAACTTTGCTTAGCATATTGGACTCCAACGTTAATCCACAATTTAACGATATTCAAATCCTGGTTTTGAGGTGAGCATTTTAAAATGACCAGACCTTCCAATATATGTCACATTCCATCTTTCTTCATCCCACAGCTCCCGTCAGCTCTCGCCCCAATTCGCTACTCCTTTCCCTACCCAAACTCCTTGAAAGCCCTCTAATAATAAGAATTACCATGTTTTATTCAGTCGTGCGCTTCTTCATTTTTTGCACTGAAGAAGACTCTCCCTGCTCTCCAATCCAGCATCCCCTCTTCTATCCTGGACCTCTCTCCTGGGAGGGCCCACCAGCCCCTCAAATTCAACTTTCTCATTTTCTCACTCCCATCCTCCCAACTTTTACATTTCCCTTGACATCACTTTGGTGTCGTCCTCAATTCCTCAGTGTCATTAACTCTCACATCCAATCTACTGCTGAAACCTATTGGATCGAATATGTGTTTTGCAGATCTGCCCCTTCTTCTCCAGCTATACAAGCATTACTCCAGTTCATTACATAGCCACACTGTATTTATTTCTATTTATATTAAAGTCTGTCTCCCCTTCTAGACTGTGAGCTGATTGTGGGCAGAGAACATGTCTACGAACTCTATTATATTGTTATATTTTACTCTCCCAAGTGCTTAGTACAGTGCTCTGCCCACAGTAAGTGCTCAATAAATACAATTGATTGAGAAGAATCATGGCCTAGTGGAAAGAGCGTTGGCTTGGGAGTCAAGGGACCTGGGTTCTAGTATTATTATTAGCAATAGTAGTATTTTTTATTAACCCTTCAACTGCCTCTTGTACTTATGAATTGATTTATTTATGCCCAACTTGTACTTCCCAAGCACTTAGTACAGTGCTCTGCCCACAGTAAGTGCTCAATAAATACAATTGATTGAGAAGAGTCATGGCCTAGTGGAAAGAGCATTGGCTTGGGAGTCAAGGGACCTGGGTTCTAGTACTATTATTAGTAATAGTAGTATTTTTTATTAACCCTTCAACTGTCTCTTGTACTTATGAATTGATTTATTTATGCCCAACTTGCACTTCCCAAGCGCTTAGTACTGTGCTCTGCACACAGCGCTCAATAAATACAATTGATTGATTGATTATGCCCATCTTTAATCCATAAATACATATGTATCTGTAATACTTCTATAGAGCTGTATCAGAATGTAAGATCATTGTAGGTAAGGAACATATCTTGTGCTTCTGTTCTTCCCCAGCATTACACTCAGCAGAAGCATAATAAATGCCATCTAGTAACGGTGTTTATTAAACTCCTACTTAGCTATCAACATGTTGATTCTATTGACAATCAGTTACACAAGTGAGCTAAAACTTGTCGGATGGATTTATAAATCAACACTAGTGCATTTGGGCAGTGAAAATGTCAAGCAAAATGTAACAAAGCTTTAAAAGCCTAAATTGTTTTGTGTTTTTCAAACAAAGCTGTTCAAGCTCGGGGAACAGCTAACAAGTTGAACAGAGTACATTATTCATTCATTCATTCAATGATTATGTTAATTATGATTGTAGTTTAGACTTTTAGAATGTTTGAGATTCAGTTGTTTTTGCTTCAGTGATATGATAACTTTCTATCCTGTCCCAATTCTTGAATTAAATACTCATAAAAGACAGCAAAAATCTAAAAAAAGTCCCCCTTTTCCTCCTCCCCTCCCCATCGCTCTGACTCGCTTCCCTCTGCTTTACCCCCCCACCCCACAGCTCTTGTATGTATATGTCCATATTCATTATTCTATTTATTTTGTTAATGGTGTGTATATAACCATAATTCTATTTATTTCTATTGATGCTATTGATGCATGTTTACTAGTTTTGATGTCTGTCTGCCCCCTTCTAGACTGTGAGCCCGTTACTGGGCAGGGATTGTCTCTCTTTGTTGCTGAATTGTACTTTCCAAGCTTAGTCCAGTGCTCTGCACAGAGTAAACGCTCAATAAATACGATTGAATGAATGAGTGAATAAAAAACCAGAATGAACTACTTACTGCTAGAGGTGGGAAGCATATTCATTTGCAATTCAAAGCCCCCAAACTGCTGTAAGACCACTTAAGTATTATTAAATAATAGTAAAGACCGTAAATTCATATCATCCCGAAACCTCTATGGTATAGAATTCCCTCCGCTTCGCTTCATTAGAAATCTGACCGTTGTGAACTCTGAGGTAATCTTCACATTATACTGGTCAACCTTCAACTAATTCTTCAATGATGCCTGTTTTTACCACGCATTTTGGATAGGACACCGGTAGGAAATGAGGGACCATTCTTCTGACAAGATGTGATTGTGATGGAAGAAACTGTGTGCATTTGCACGGCTTCTGAAAAAGCTTACTCTAAGGTGAGTTTTCTTTCATTTGGGGTTCATCGATCTGAGTGTACCAAGATGAGAGCTCTAAGGGAACTGAGTGGTACTTCATTGTTGAGCCAATAATTGGACCGATAATAATAATCATAATAATATTATTTGGTAAGCACTTAAAACGTGCCAAGCACTGAACAGGACCATCAAGTTGGACGCAGTCCCTGTCCCACACAGAACTCACAATCTAAGTAGGAGGGAGAAGGATTTAATACATATTTTCCAGAAAAGAGATTGGAGAAGCAGAGGAGTGACTTTTCCATACGCAGAGCACTGTACAAAGTGCTTGGGATGGTACTCCAGAAACAACAGAAAAGGTCTTTGCCCTCAGGGAATTTATACCCTAATTCAAAGACAGGCAGGCTAAAATTATGTCTGAATAGTGACAGCAGGAGGAAGAACAAGGACGCAGCAGTTCAAATAGCACAAATATATCAAGATGAAATAGCTGAATAAGTAATTGAATATACAGTCAGTTCCGCCAAAACGGATACTTTCATAATGTATTTTGAATGGAAAGCCGTTGAAAAATTAGGGAATATTTTTCCGAGAGCTCGCAGCCATCTGGAAAGACTATAGTGCGATGTCAGAAGATATATACAACAGAAATTTCTCAGTGTCGAGTTCTTCAAGGCTGCAACTCCCATGTTATACAAGAAACTGACTGTACATATCACTTTTTTAATGGTGTATGTTAAGCGCTTACTATGTACCAGGCTCTGCACTAAACACTGGGGTGGATACAAGATAATCGGGTTGGACACAGTGCCTGTCCCACATGGGGTTCACAGTCTCGATCCCCATTTTCCAGTTGAGGGAACTGAAGCCCAGAGAAGTGAAGTGACTTGCCCAAGGTCACCCAGCTGACAAGTAGTGGAGCAGGGATTAGAACCCAGGTCCTTCTGACAAATGCTAAGGATGGAAATACATGCATAAATGCTAATTTGGGGTGTTGGGAATTAACCGGGGGAAGGTTTCCTGGAGGAGGTGGTATTTTAGGAGGGTTTTGAAGACGGGAAGAGCTATGGCCTGACAGATTTAAGGTTGGGGAGGGAGTCCTAGGCCAGGAGAAAGTTGTGCGGAGGAGTCAGAGGTGGGAGAGGCAGGAATGAGGTTCAGTGAGAATACCAACTGGGAGGAGCCAAGGGGGCAAACTGGGAATTAGCGTGTGAAGAGAGCGAACGTGTAAAATGGACAAATCTGGTGGAGAGCCTTGAAGCCAAAACGGTAAGGCCTTCTCCTCGATGTGGAGGAAAATGGGTAGCTATTGAAGGGTTTTGAGGAGCGGAGAGATACGTGCCGAATGATATTTTAGCCACAGTCCTAATCAATGCAGTCGTATTTATTGAGGGCCTACTGCGTGCAGAGCACTGGACTAAGCCCTTGGGAGAGTCATGCATTAAGAGCTGATAGGATTTAGGAGGAAAATTTCAGGAATCAAAATTTCATAGCTCTGCGATTAATTCTCAAGAGGAAAAGCCTGCCGTGCGATTTGAAAACAATCTTCCAGGATGTGGAGGGCGGTGATCGGTTATTTTCCATTTCCCCTGAGGCCAGAGCAAGAGGAAATGTGTTTAACTCTAGCACGCATGACCTAGGATAAATAAAAAGGAAGAGTTTGGGGAGAGTATGGGTTGTGAAAATCCTAGAATGGGTTCCCCAGAGAAGCTGTGAAATCGCCTCCGGTGTGGAGGCCAGTGAAGACCAACTTTTAGCAACAGTAAAGGTATTTAAACACCCACTCAGTGCAATGCACTGACCGAAGGGCTTGGGAAAAAGACAACATAAGCACGAAACTTACCACTTGACCGCAGGAAACTTACACTTTAGCCAAGGAGGTCTAATTGTGTGCTTACCATCCAACTCAGTGCCACCATGGTGATATTCTAGGAGAAAAATCCGGGTGCTCTGAGATTAGTTTCTGGGACAACCTGAAAATGGAAAAATTCAAACTTGGGTATGCGATGGGAGCTTTCGAAGGCCGATGTAAAACCTCAGCATTTTTGTACAGTAGTTAGAGGACAAAAATAGAGAATAAAAAATAGATTAAAGTGTCCTTTTCTGAATTAGTCATAAGATGTCACTCTAACTCCATTCTATCCCTGTTTACAAAGGGACTTTTTCTGGCAGCCTCATGTGTGTAGTAAAAGAAAAGTCATTTAAAAACAAGTCCAGAAAGCAACCCCTACTACTGGGGTAGTTTTACAATAAATTCACCCGAGGGAGTATATAAAGGAGGGGATGAGCCCAGGCTTGCGGCAGTCGTTAAAATCAATCAGGAGTACTGCCCTCTCCCAAGCGCTTAGTTCTGTGCTCTGCACACAGCAAGACCTCAAGAAATCGGGTTTATTGAGTGATTATTTCTAGAGTGCTTATTCTGTTCTACGGGAAAGTTAGTAGGCAAGGGGTCTGCCCTCAAGAGTCCAGGGAGTTGGATTGGGTCATCAGTCTTCTTCCCTAGATCCTCGCCTCCCATTTCCTTTCTCCCGTTTATCACTGACACTTCACTTTACTCTCTCAAACCCCCTCCGATGCCTTCACCTGGGTTCCAATAAACCCCGATTTTCCCCACCCTCTCCTTCCCCTTCCATGATGCACAACTCAGGATAAGCGGTGCCGGCAACTCCAAAAGCAGCCCTCCATCAATCAATCAATCCATCAATCAATCGATCGTATTTATTGAGTGCTTACTGTGTGCAGAGCACTGGACTAAGCGCTTGGGAAGTCCAAGTTGGCGACACATAGAGATGGTCCCTACCCAACAGCGGGCTCACAGTCTAGAAGGGGAAGACGGAGAACAAAACCAAACATAATAACAAAATAAAATAAATAGAATAGATATGTACAAGTAAGATAAATAAATAAATAAATAGAGTAATAAATATGTACAAACATATATACAGGTATATATCCTTTTCACTTGGCCACCTTAATAATAATAAGACTAACGATAATGATAATGGTATCTGTTAAGCGCTTATTATGTGCCAGGCAATGTACTAAGAGCTGGGGTGGATACAAGCAAATCTAGTTGGACACAGTCCTTGTCCCACTTGGGGCTCACGGTCTCAATCCCCATTTTACAGATGAGGCAACTGAGGCCCAGAGAAGTGAAGTGACTTGCCCAAGGTCACACAGCAGACAATAATAATAATTACGGTATTTGTTAAGCGCTTATTCATTCATTCATTCAATCAATCGTATTTATTCATTCATTCAATCGTATTTATTGAGCGCTTACTGTGTGCAGAGCACTGTACTAAGCGCTTGGGAAGTACAAAGTCAGCAACACATAGAGACGGTCCCTACCCAACTTGAGAGCTTACTGTGTGCAGAGCACTCTACTAAGCGCTTGGGAAGTACAAGTTGGCAGCATATAGAGACGGTCCCTACCCAACAGTGGGCTCACGGTCTAGAAGGGGGAGACAGACAACAAAACAAAACATATAAACCAAATAAAATAAATAGAATAAATATGTACAAGTAAAATAAATAAATAGAGTAATAAATACGTACAAATATATACATATATACAGGTGCTGTGGGGAGGGGAAGAAGGTAAGGCGGGGGGATGGGGAGGGGGAGTAGGGGGAAGTGAAGTGACTTACCCAAGGTCACACAGCAGACAATGATAATAATAATAATTATGGTTTTTGTTAAGTGCTTACTATGTGCCAAGCCCTCTACCAAGTGCCAGGGTGCATCCAAGCAAATCAGGTTGGACAGAGTCCCTGTCCCACATGGGGCTCATTCATTCACTCATTCAATCATATTTATTGAGCGCTTACTGTGTGCGGAGCACTGGACTAAGCGCTTGGGAAGTACAAGTTGGCAACATAGAGAGACGGTCCCTACCCAGCAGCGGGCTCACAGTCTAGAAGGGGGAGACAGACAACAAAACAAAACAAAACATATTAACAAAATAAAATAAATAGACTAGATATGTACAAGTAAAATAAATGAATAAATAGAGTAATAAATACGTACAAACATATATACATATATACAGGTGCTGTGGGGAAGGGAAGGAGGTAAGGTGGGGGGGATGGAAAGGGGGAGGAGGATTGTGTGTCTGTCTCCCCCTCCACACTGTTGTAGGCTGGGAGAGTGTGTACCAACTCTGTTATACTGTACTCCTCCCAAGCGCTTATTGAGCGCTTACTGTGTGCAGAGCACTGTACTAAGCGCTTAAGGGATTTGAAGGGAGGAAGAGAGCCAGGAAAATGAGTGCTTTGCACAGTGTGCACCAACTCTGTTATACTGTACTCCTCCCAAGTGCTTATTGAGTGCTTACTGTGTGCACAGCACTGTACTAAGCGCTTAAGGGCTTTGAAGGGAGGAAAAGAGCTAGGAAAATGAGTGCTTTGCACAGTGTGTACCAACTCTGTTATACTGTACTCCTCCCAGGCACTTACCGTGTGCAGAGCACTGTACTAAGCGCTTAAGGGCTTTGAAGGGAAGAAGAGAGCTAGGAAAATGAGTGTTTTGCACAGTGTGCACCAACTCTGTTATACTGTACTCCTCCCAGGCGCTTATTGAGTGCTTACTGTGTGCAGAGCACTGTACTAAGCGCTTAAGGGCTTTGAAGGGAGGAAGAGAGCTAGGAAAATGAGTGCTTTGCACAGTGTGTACCAACTCTGTTATACTGTACTCCTCCCAGGTGCTGACTGCGTGCAGAGCACTGTACTAAGGGCTTAAGGGCTTTGAAGGGAGGAAGAGAGCTAGGAAAATGAGTGCTTTACACAGTGTGTACCAACTCATACTGCACTCCTCCCGAGCGCTGACTGTGTGCAGAGTACTGTACTGTACTGTACTGTACTGTACTGCTTTACACAGTGTGTAGCAACTCTGTTATACTGTACTCCTCCCAGGCGCTGACTGTGTGCAGAGCACTGTACTAAGCGCTTAAGCGATTTGAAGAGAGGAAGAGAGCTAGGAAAATGAGTGCTTTACACAGTGTGTACCAAGTCTGTTATACTGTACTCCTCCCAAGTGCTTACTGTGTGCAGAGCACTGTACTAAGTGCTTAAGGGCTTTGGAGGGAGGAAGAGAGCTAGGAAAATGAGTGCTTTGCACAGTGTGTACCAACTCTGTTATACTGTACTCCTCCCAGGCGGTCACTGTGTGCAGAGCACTGTACTAAGCACTTAAGGGCTTTGAAGGGAGGAAGAGAACTAGGAAAATGACTGCTTTATACAGTGTGTACCAACTCATACTGTACTCCTCCCAGGCGCTGACTGTGTGCAGAGCACTGTACTAAGCGCTTAAGGGCTTTGAAGGGAGGAAGAGAGCTAGGAAAATGAGTGTTTTGCACAGTGTGTATCAACTCTGTTATACTGTACTCCTCCCAGGCACTTATTGCATGCAGAGTACTGTACTAAGCGCTTAAGGGCTTTGAAGGGAGGAAGAGAGGTAGGAAAATGAGTGCTTTGCACAGTGTGTACCAACTCTGTTATACTGTACTCCTCCCAGGTGCTTATTGTGTGCAGAGTACTGTACTAAGCGCTTAGGGGCTTTGAAGGGAGGAAGAGAACTAGGAAAATGAGTGCTTTATACGGTGTGTACCAACTCATACTGCACTCCTCCTAAGCGCTGAAGGGGTTTGAAGGGAGGAAGAGAGGTAGGAAAATGAGTGCTTTACACAGTGTGTAGCAACTCTGTTATACTGTACTCCTCCCAGGCGCTTACTGTGTGCAGAGCACTGTACTAAGCGCTTAAGGGCTTTGAAGGGAGGAAGAGAGCTAGGAAAATGAGTGCTTTGCACATAGTAAGCGCTTAATAAGTGGCATCATTATTGTTGTTATTCAGCGTTAGGCGGTCAGTGAAGGCGCTCAGTGAAGGCGGTCCGCGGGCGGTGCGCTGCGGGGCCGGGAGGGGGCGCTGTTGCCGCCTTGGGGTCGCCGGCAGGGGGCGCGGCGGTTCGGGGCGGTTCGGGGCGGTTCGGGGCGGGGCTCCCGAGGGGAGGAAGTCACGTGGGTGGGGCGGCTCCCCTGACTGGCCGCCAGATGGAGGCGGTGGGAGAGGAGCAGGAGCCGGGCGGCGCGCGGCGCGGGGATCGGCCCCCGACCGCAGGTACTGCGCGTGCGCCAGGACCTCTCGGCCCGACCCGTTCGGCTGTTCGTTCGTCCGTCCGTCCGTCCGTTCGGCTGTTCGTTCGTTCGTCTGTTCGGCCGTCCTTCCTTTCGTCCGTTCTGTTCGTTCGGCCGTTCGTCAGTTCGGCCGTTCGTTCGTTCGTCTGTTCGGCCGTCCGTCCTTTCGTCTGTTCGTTCGTTCGGCCGTTCGTCAGTTCGGCCGTTCGTCCGTCCGTCCGTTCGTCTGTTCGTTCGTTCGGCCGTTCGTCTGTTCGTCCGTCCGTCCGTCTCCGCCCTTCCCTCCTCCCCTGCGGTCCGAGTCTGTGCCGTGCTGTCGTGGCACGGGCTTGGGCGAGCCCCGGCTCCCGCTCGTCGGCCCCCCACCGACTTCTACTTCCCAGGCGCTCAGTACAGTGCTCCGCGCTCAGTACAGTGCTCCGCACACGGTCAGCGCTCAATCAGTGCGACTGGATGAATGAGTGATGGTATTGACGCCTGTCTACTCCTGCTTCGTTTGGCTCCACCTTCTAGGCCGGGACCCCGTTGGGCGGTAGGGACCGTCTCTAAATGTTGCAAATTCTATTTCCCGAGCGCTCAGTACAGTGCTCAGCACACAGAAATTGCTCAATAAGTACGACTGAGTGAGTGAATGTTGTCTGTCTTCCCCTTCTAGGCTGGGACCCCGTTGTGCGGTAGGGATTGGCCCTAAATGTTGCCAACTTGTACTTCCCAGGCGCTCAGTACAGTGCTGTGCACATTGGCAGCGCTCAATCAGTACGACTGGATGAATGAGTGATGGTACTGACGCCTGGCTACTCCTGTTTTGTTTGGCTCCACCTTCTAGGCCAGGACCCCGTTGTGCGGTAGGGACCGTCTCTAAATGTTGCAAATTCTGTTTCCCGAGCGCTCAGTACAGTGCTCAGCACACAGAAATTGCTCAATAAGTACGACTGAGTGAGTGAATGTTGTCTGTCTTCCCCTTCTAGGCTGGGACTCCGTTGTGCGGTAGGGATTGTCTCTAAATGTTGCCGACTTCTACTTCCCAGGCGCTCAGTACAGTGCTCCGCACACTGTCGGCGCTCAATCAGTACGACTGGATGAATGAGTGATGGTACTGACGCCTGGCTACTCCTGTTTTGTTTGGCTCCACCTTCTAGGCCGGGACCCCGTTGTGCGGTAGGGACCGTCTCTAAATGTTGCAAATTCTGTTTCCCGAGCGCTCAGTACAGTGCTCAGCACACAGAAATTGCTCAATAAGTACGACTGAGTGAGTGAATGTTGTCTGTCTTCCCCTTCTAGGCTGGGACTCCGTTGTGCGGTAGGGATTGTCGCTAAATGTTGCCAGCTTCTACTTCCCAAGCGTTCAATACAGTGCTCCGCACACTGTCAGCGCTCAATCAATGTGATTGGATGAGTGAGTGATGGTCTTGACGCCTGTCTGCTTCTGTTTTGTTTGGCTCCACCTTCTAGGCCGGGACCCCGTTGTGCGGTAGGGACCGTCTCTAAATGTTGCAAATTCTGTTTCCCAAGCGCTCAGTACAGTGCTCAGCACACAGAAATTGCTCAATAAGTACGACTGAGTGAATGAATGTTGTCTGTCTTCCCCTTCTAGGCTGGGACCCCGTTGTGCGGTAGGGATTGTCTCTAAATGTTGCCGACTTCTACTTCCCAGGCGCTCAGTACAGTGCTCCGCACACTGTCGGCGCTCAATCAGTACGACTGGATGAATGAGTGATGGTACTGACGCCTGGCTACTCCTGTTTTGTTTGGCTCCACCTTCTAGGCCGGGACCCCGTTGTGCGGTAGGGACCGTCTCTAAATGTTGCAAATTCTGTTTCCCGAGCGCTCAGTACAGTGCTCAGCACACAGAAATTGCTCAATAAGTACGACTGAGTGAGTGAATGTTGTCTGTCTTCCCCTTCTAGGCTGGGACTCCGTTGTGCGGTAGGGATTGTCGCTAAATGTTGCCAACTTCTACTTCCCAGGCGCTCAGTACAGTGCTCCGCACACTGTCAGCGGTCAATCAATGTGATTGGATGAGTGAGTGATGGTCTTGACGCCTGTCTGCTTCTGTTTTGTTTGGCTCCACCTTCTAGGCCGGGACCCCGTTGGGCGGTAGGGACCGTCTCTAAATGTTGCAAATTCTGTTTCCCAAGCGCTCAGTACAGTGCTCTGCACACAGAAATTGCTCAATAAGTACGACTGAGTGAGTGAATGTTGTCTGTCTTCCCCTTCTAGGCTGGGACCCCGTTGTGCGGTAGGGATTGTCCCTAAATGTTGCCAACTTCTACTTCCCAGGCGCTCAGTACAGTGCTGTGCACATTGTCAGCGCTCAATCAGTACTATTGGATGAATGAGTGATGGTACTGACGCCTGTCTACTCCTGCTTTGTTTGGCTCCACCTTCTAGGCCGGGACCCCGTTGTGCGGTAGGGACCGTCTCTAAATGTTGCAAATTCTGTTTCCCGAGCGCTCAGCACAGTCCTCAGCACACAGAAATTGTTCAATAAGTACGACTGAGTGAATGTTGTCTGTCTTCCCCTTCTAGGCCGGGACCCCGTTGTGCGGTAGGGATTGGCCCTAAATGTTGCCAACTTCTACTTCCCAGGCGCTTAGTACAGTGCTCCGCACACTGTCAGCGCTCAATCAGTACGATTGGATGAATGAGTGATGGTACTGACGCCTCTCTACTCCTGCTTTGTTTGGCTCCACCTTCTAGGCCGGGACCCCGTTGAGCGGTAGGGATTGTCTCTAAATGTTGCCAACTTCTACTTCCCAGGCGCTCAGTACAGTGCTGTGCACATTGTCAGCACTCAATCAATACGATTGTATGACTGAGTGATGGCATTGACGCCTGTCTACTCCTGTTTTGTTTGGCTCCCCCTTCTAGGCCGGGACCCCGTTGTGCGGTAGGGATTGTCTCTAAATGTTGCCAACTTCTACTTCCCAGGCGCTCAGTACAGTGCTCCGCACACTGTCAGCGGTCAATCAGTGTGATTGGATGAGTGAGTGATGGTCTTGACGCCTGTCTGCTTCTGTTTTGTTTGGCTCCACCTTCTAGGCCGGGACCCCGTTGTGCGGTAGGGACCGTCTCTAAATGTTGCAAATTCTGTTTCCCGAGCGCTCAGCACAGTCCTCAGCACACAGAAATTGTTCAATAAGTACGACTGAGTGAATGTTGTCTGTCTTCCCCTTCTAGGCCGGGACCCCGTTGTGCGGTAGGGATTGGCCCTAAATGTTGCCAACTTCTACTTCCCAGGCGCTTAGTACAGTGCTGTGCACATTGGCAGCGCTCAATCAGTACGATTGGATGAATGAGTGATGGTCTTGACGCCTGTCTACTCCTGCTTTGTTTGGCTCCACCTTCTAGGCCGGGACCCCGTTGTGCGGTAGGGACCGTCTCTAAATGTTGCAAATTCTGTTTCCCAAGCGCTCAGTACAGTGCTCAGCACACAGAAATTGCTCAATAAGTACGACTGAGTGGGTGAATGTTGTCTGTCTCCCCCTTCTAGGCTGGGACCCCGTTGTGCGGTAGGGATTGGCCCTAAATGTTGCCAACTTCTACTTCCCAGGCGCTCAGTACAGTGCTGTGCACATTGTCAGCGCTCAATCAGTACGATTGGATGAATGAGTGATGATACTGACGCCTGTCTACTCCTGTTTTATGTGGCTCCACCTTCTAGGCCGGGACCCCGTTGTGCGGTAGGGATTGTCTCTAAATGTTCCCAACTTCTACTTCCCAGGCGCTCAGTACAGTGCTGTGCACATTGTCAGCACTCAATACGATTGTATGACTGAGTGATGGCATTGACGCCTGTCTACTCCGGTTTTGTTTGGCTCCCCCTTCTAGGCCGGGACCCCGTTGTGCGGTAGGGATTGTCTCTAAATGTTGCCAACTTCTACTTCCCAGGCGCTCAGTACAGTGCTCCGCGATCTGTCAGCGCCCAATCAATACGATTGGATGAATGAGTGATGGTATTGACGCCTGTCTACTTCTGTTTTGTTTGGCTCCACCTTCTAGGCCGGGACCCCGTTGTGCGGTAGGGACCGTCTCTAAATGTTGCAAATTCTGTTTCCCGAGCGCTCAGCACAGTGCTCAGCACACAGAAATTGCTCAATAAGTACGACTGAGTGAATGAATGTTGGCTGGCTTCCCTTTCTAGGCTGGGACCCCGTTGTGCGGTAGGGATTGTCCCTAAATGTTGCCAACTTCTACTTCCTAGGCGCTCAGTACAGTGCTCCGCACACTGTCAGCGCTCAATCAATACGATTGGATGAATGAGTGATGGTACTGATGCCTGTCTACTCCTGCTTTGTTTGGCTCCACCTTCTAGGCCGGGACCCCGTTGTGCGGTAGGGATTGTCCCTGAATGTTGCCAACTTCTACTTCCCAGGCGCTCAGTACAGTGCTCCGCGATCTGTCAGCGCTCAATCAATACGATTGGATGAATGAGTGATGGTATTGACGCCTGTCTACTCCTGTTTTATGTGGCTCCACTTCTAGGCTGGGGACTCCGTTGTGCGGTAGGGATTGGCTCTAAATGTTGCCAACTTCTACTTCCCAGGCGCTCAGTACAGTGCTCTGCACACGGTCAGCGCTCAGTCAGTACGACTGGATGAATGAGTGATGGTACTGACGCCTGGCTACTCCTGTTTTGTTTGGCTGCACCTTCTAGGCTGGGACCCCATTATGCGGTAGGGACCGTCTCTAAATGTTGGCAACTTGTACTTCCCAAGCGCTTAGTACAGTGCTCTGCACACAGAAAGCGCTCAATTAATACGATTGAGTGATTGAATGTTGTCTATCTCCCCCTTCTAGGCTGGGACTCCGTTGTGCGGTAGGGATTGTCTCTAAATGTTGCCAACTTGTACTTCCCAGGCGCTCAGTACACTGCTCCGCACACTGTCAGCGCTCAATCAATACGATTGGATGAATGAGTGATGGTATTGACGCCTGTCTACTCCTGTTTTGTTTGGCTCCACCTTCTAGGCCGGGACTCCGTTGTACGGTAGGGATTGTCTCTAAATGTTCCCAACTTCTACTTCCCAGGCGCTCAGTACAGTGCTCCGCACACTGTCAGCGCTCAATCAGTACGACTGGATGAATGAGTGATGGTATTGACGCCTGTCTACTCCGGTTTTGTTTGGCTCCCCCTTCTAGGCCGGGACCCCGTTGTGCGGTAGGGATTGGCTCTAAATGTTCCCAACTTCTACTTCCCAGGCGTTCAGTACAGTGCTTCGCACACGGTCAGCGCTCAATCAGTACGACTGGATGAATGAATGATGGTATTGACGCCTGTCTACTCCTGTTTTGTTTGGCTCCACTTTCTAGGCTGGGACCCCGTTGTGCGGTAGGGATTGTCTCTAAATGTTGCCAACTTCTACTTCCCAAGCGCTTAGTACAGTGCTCTGCACACAGTTAATACGATTGAGTGAATGAACGTTATCTGTCTCCCCATTCTAGGCTGGGACCCCGTTGTGGGGTAGGGACCGTGTCTCTTTCCAACTTGTATTTCCCAAGTGCTTAGTGCAGTGCTCTGCACACTGTCAGCGCTCAATCAATGCGATTGAATGAATGAATGAGTGATGGTATAGACGCCTGTCTACTTCTGCTTTGTCGTCTGGCTCCCCCTTCTAGGTTGGGAGCCCGTTGTTGGGTAGGGACCATCTCTATGTGTTGCTGACTTTGTACTTCCCAAGCGCTTAGTACAGTGCTCAGCACATAGTAAGCGCTCAATAAATTTGATTGATTGATTAGTACAGTGCTCCGCACACAGTCAGCGCTCAATAAATACGACTGAATGAATGAATGAATGTTGTCTGTCTCCCCCTTCTAGACTGGGAGCCCGTTGTGGGGTAGGGACCGTCTCTCTCTGTTGCCGACTTGGACTTCCCAAGTGCTCAGTCCAGTGCTTTGCACACAGTAAGTGCTCAATAAATACGATTGAATGAATGAATTGTGCCTGGCCCCTTTTGATGATGATGATGGTGATGGCATTTGTTAAGCGCTTACTATGTGCAAAGCACTGTTCTAAGCGCTGGGGGGGATACAAGGTGATCAAGTTGTCCCGCATGGGGCTCACAGGCTTCATCCCCATTTTACAGATGAGGTAACTGAGGCTCCGAGAAGTTCCTCCCCCTAGGGCAAAGGGGAAAACATTTCCCCCGATTTTTTTGCTCCTGGGGCGTGCCAGGCCTCGTTCTTCGTCCGGGCCCCCAGCCAAGGAAAATCGGAACGATTGACAAATCCTAGGAGCCAACCTCCTCCTGACTCATGGCCGGACTTTATTTTTTGGTTTTCTAGAATAGAGTGACACTTTCCTTTCAGAGCTTTGCCCTTGGTTGGTTCTCTTTCACTTTCACCTGTGGAAGGAAACAGGTGCTCGGCCCTGGGAATGCACTTTGGGGCAACTGTAAGTCAATCAAACAATCAATCATAGTTATTGAGCGCTTACTGTGTGCAGAACACTGTACTAAGCGCTTGGGAAGTACAAGTCGGCAACACATAGAGACAGTCCTTACCCAACAGCGGGCTCACAGTCTAGAAGGGGGAGACAGAGAACAAAACCAAACATACTAACAAAATAAAATGAATAGAATAGATATGTACAAGTAAGATAAATAGAGTAATAAATATGTACAAACATATATACATATATACAGGTGCTGTGGATTGTCTCTATTGCTGAATTGTAATAATAATATTGATGATGATGGCATTTGTTAGGCGCTTACTATGTGCAAAGCACTGTTCTAAGCTGGGGGGGGTGGATACAAGGTGATCAGGTTGTCCCACGGGGGGCTCACAATCTTCATCCCCATTTTACAGATGAGGGAACTGAGGCACAGAGAAGTGAAGTGACTTGCCCAAAGTCACACAGCCGATAAGTGGCGGAGCCAGGATTAGAACCCACGACCTCTGACTCCCAAGCCCGGGCTCTTGCCACTGAGCCACACTGCTTCTTTGCAGAAGCAGAGAATGGTACTTTCCAAGCACTTATTACCGCTTATTACAGTGCTCTGCACACAGTAAGTGCTCAATAAATACTATTGAGTGAATGATTGAATGAAAGGACGTGTCTTTTTTTAATGGATTTCTGTATATCATCATCATCATCAATCATATTTATTGAGCACTTACTATGTGCAGAGCACTGTACTAAGCGCTTGGGAAGTACAAGTTGGCAACATATAGAGACAGTCCCTACCCAATAGTGGGCTCACAGTCTAACAGTGGGCTCACAGTATATAGTATATATATAGTGGGCTCACAATATATATGTATGTATGTTTGTACATACTTATTACTCTATTTATTTATTTATTTATTTTTCTTGTACATATCTATTCTATTTATTTTATTTTGTTAGTATGTTTGGTTTTGTTCTCCGTCTCCCCCTTTTAGACTGTGAGCCCACTGTTGGGTAGGGACTGTCTCTATATGTTGCCAACTTGTACTTCCCTAGCACTTAGTACAGTGCTCTGCACACAGTAAGCGCTCAATAAATGCGATTGATTGATTGATCGATCGGTAATAGTTTGGATCCGTTAGGACTGTGAAGGTGGGAGACCACAAAATAACTTTTTGAGAGATACTTGAAATGAGGGTTGAGAAAAGCTGGAGGGTACCATTAGGAAGTGGACAAAGCGTTTCACTTATCATAAAAGTAGGACAGGCCAGCCAACATCTGAATGACGATTTAGTTGATTTGTAGCTGTTAAACTGTTCATTTAAAAATAAACCCTCTCTCAAAAGCGTGTCACATGGGATTTGCAAAGATAAAGCATTTCCACTTGAAGAAAGAGGAAGTGCCTTTTTTTAAGGCTGTATTACTAAGAACCAGTTTTGCTAATATTTTGTGATGGCATCAAACTATTACAGAGTGGGGGAATTTTTCTTCCGATGAGTAAGAAGTGTAAAAGGAGACGTGCCTTCAGATGGGGTCTGCCGAGGTTTAGGCGGACAGACGGGACTGATATTTTCGCTTTTCGGATTGGGGGATTTCGTTGCAGTTTAGAACTTGAGGTCTTCAGTTCCTGATTGATACCTTTCCTTGCAAGTGGAGTTAAAGCTAGAGCTGTTGGAAGAATTAATGATCCTAACTGGATACAGGCACCAGGTTAGTAAGGGTGATGTGAGTGTGCTCTTATATTGACGGTATCGTGAGGAAGGAAACGTTTTGTCCAAGCCTTATATCTTGTCTTTCAGGATGGGTGAAAACTGTAATGGTGTTTAAAAAATAGTGTTCTGATTGACTTATAACTATATTCAGCGCTTACTTTTTAGACTGTGAGCCCACTGTTGGGTAGGGACTGTCTCTATATGTTGCCAACTTGTACTTCCCAAGCGCTTAGTGCAGTGCTCTGCACACAGTAAGCGCTCAATAGATACGATTGATTGATTGATTACTTAGAACAGGATTTAATAGAGTCTCAGATCTAGGGCCAATTTTTGATGTGAGGCATTCAGCTACCATGATGCCAGGAGGATGGAGTTCACGTTCTTTTTTCCCCTTTAAAGCTCCAACTATGCAATATTCCCCATCTGGGAATCAGGAGACCTGCGTTCCAGCCCGTGCCCCACAAAATGGGGAATGACTGTCAAGGGCATTTCAGCAGTGAGGAGGGTCTCTGATTGATCAATCAATCAATCAAATACGATTGATTGACCGAAGAGCCACTTAGGTATTTTGCGAAGTTGACGGGCTCAGCGGAAAGCCTGAGGAAACAGTGGGCTAAAATACGTGGCAAATCTCCCAGGGGCAACCAGCGTAAGCAGTGTGAGAAGCAGCATGGCCTAGCAGGTAAAGCCCAGGCCTGGATGTCAGAAGGACCTGGGTTCTAAAGCCAGCTCCTCCATTTGTCTGCTTTGTGACCTTGGGCAAATCACTTAACCTCTCTGTGCCTCGGTTACCACACCCGTAAAAGACTGTGAGCCCCAGGTGGGACAGGGGCTGTGCTCAACCTGAATAACTTGTAAGAACCCCAGTGCTCAGTACAGTATCTGGCATATACTAAGGGCTTAATGAATAACATTAAAAAAAATAATCACCGGCTGGGTTACAGCACTATGCACAGCATCAGAACTCTGCTGCCATCACTTCAGCTCACCAGAGGCCTTCCCTGAAAGAAACCCCAAAAGTTTTAGGTATTTTACAGTGAGCCTCCCAATCTCTTGCCTATGTGCATGGTGTACTCAATCGATCGTATTTATCGAGCGCTTACTGTGTGCAGAGCACTGGACTAAGCGCTTGGGAAGTACAAGTTGGCAACATCTAGAGACGGTCCCTACCCAACAGTGGGCGCACAGTCTAAAAGGGGGAGACAGAGAACAAAACCAAACATACTAACAAAATAAAATAAGTAGAATAGATATGTACAAGTAAAATAAATAAATAAATAAGTAAAAGAAATAAATACATAAATAGAGTAATAAATATGTACAAACATGTAAATAAATAAATATGTACTCCATGCTCCAGCAGAAACACGGCAGGTAGGGATGAGACAATGCGAGCGGCCCTTTGCAATCCACAGTCACCAACGTCCATTTCTTTGGGTTTTCGGTCTTAATGCCTCAGAAACAGGGCTCAATCACCCAATCATATTTATTGAGTGAGCCCACCTTCTAGACTGTGAGCCCGTTTTCGGGTAGGGGCCATCTTTATATGTTGCCAACTTGTACTTCCCAAGCGCTTAGTACAGTGCTGTGCACACAGTGCAGATTGAATGAATGAATGAATGCAGAACACTGTACTTACAATACAATAGAACAGAAAGACACACTCCCTGCCCACAAGGAGTGTAGCTGTCCTGATAATCACAGTTAGCTTGCCTGGTTGACCATGTCCTGATAAAATTCGGGAGATAAGCACCCTATTGTATGTAGTGCTATACTAGTTAAATAGAACTGGGCCCAGCCCCTTGGAGTTGTGTACTGAGCAGGTATACAGATATATTAACAAATACAGCACTTTTGCAGACAAGCCTGAAGAAACGCATTAAGAATTGCTACTTCAATATCAACTGCTTATTTGTCATCAATGAAAAAAATCAACTTGTGTGTAGTTGACGTATAAGTACACAAATCCTTCTTCAAAAGAGATTAATATGGCTGGGGCCCAACAAGTCCAAGCCTTTTTCTGGCTGCCAGCTCCAGCCGGTGGCCCTCTGCTTTCCTTTTCCCAACTGTTTACTAGAGAGAGCGTGTATTCCAATTGGTATCCATGGGGTTTTTCAACCCCCAATCCTGGGAGTGTAACCGGATGCAGGTCAAGTGAGTCAATGACAAGTGCTAGCATGTAAAGTTGAGATTGCTTTGTCACATATTACTGAATTCAGCTGCAAAACCTACTCACAGGTGCAGAACAAAACCCTCTCCTGCCTCTAGTACCTCTTGTAAGCCCTTAACCAGTGCCACTTGTTGGCAGATCTGATCACCTTTGGAATTTACGCAATCATCTCCTTTTACTATAATCCCATGATGCGGTGATGGATCTCGTCATATTGAGGAAGAACCACATTCGAGCATGAACGTCACTTCTGATACTGTACGCGTGTGCTCAGCCTTTTGTTCCGACACCGCTTGGCCTTTTATCAGAAGGACCTCCGTTGAAGGGCAAACAGCCCCTAAGAGTGTTTTATCCAAAACATGTAGTGGAAATCTGCCCTGTGGAAGAATAGAATGAACTAGCTCTTAGAGTTTGGTTGTTTTGGCAGCACATTGCCAGAACATTCACTGCCGTGTTGCTTTTATTCATCTTTAAACTTAGGAGAGTGTCTAAACTTTGTAAGAGTCTGCATGGTTAATTAAAGGGAGCACTTGGACTTAAGCTACTTTTGAGGTAATTAATTGTTCAACAGAATGCTGCTGGGAGCGGGTAAGCTTTCGAACTGTATTAATTCTGTCTTTTTAATGTTTTCCGAATGGGGTGGCAGTTGAGAAGACCAAGATACACAAGACATTGCCATCACTGCCTCTGCAGGAGGTCAACTCTGAAGAAAGAGTCTCAAACTGTAAAATAAGCTGTGTGGGGAAGCAGAGTAAGGTAAATTTGATGATTTGGCACTGTTAGGGTTGTTTGGAACCAAATACATGTCTGCTGTGTGACCTTGGGCAAGTCACTTAACTTCTCGGAGCCTCAGTTACCTCATCTGCAAAATGGGGATTTAGACTGTGAGCCCCACATGGGACAACTTGATCACATTGTATCCCCCCCAGCGCTTAGAACAGTGCTTTGCACATAGGAAGCGCTTAACAAATGCCATTATTATTATTATTACTACCAATAAGGGAGAAACCCTAGTCTGGTCCGAAATTCAACTCACACTGAAAGCTAGAAGCAAACGAAACTTAAAATCACACCTCAAGCTGTTAGTGAGAAACTGGGTAGGGTCCAATTTTGCAGAAACACCATTTCCCTGGTAGGAATTTGTGGACTGCTACTTTTTTTCCCTTATTTGACTGAGCTGTAGAATGAGAGCTTTTACAGGAGTCTTAAAATAAAAGTTCTTAATTTTTAATACACTGGTATTGAAAACTTTAGTTTTTCGCCATACTGGACTTTGACCCATCTATGTTTTGTGTATTTTATAGAGCTACGTACATAGACAGTGGTTTTTACTGGAATATTCCCATACTTGGGTTTTCTCCCCTCTATACTGGCCATCTAGTTTGGAGGGAATACTTATCAAAGACCCCCTAGTTTTAAACCTGTCTCCATTCATCTAAGGGAAGGAGCAAATTTAATGAACTGGCCACATTTTTGTGTTTTAGAAAAGGCATAATTGGGTAATGGGCTAAATATTCTGCATGTGCGTTAGAGATGGAGCTACTTAAGTCTGTGTAAAATGTCCATTTGTTTTTATTTAGAGCCAAGTGATTTCTTAACTTCGCACTCTCTATAAATTACCCTGAGCCACTGCCTTGCTTTTAGGTGAAGGCTGCCAGCTTAGAAAACAAACAAAAGACATGATCTGAAATCATTTGCAAAGATTGAATTCAAGTAAGAATATCAGTTCTGCTGCTATTCAGTGATCTCACTTCCTCTAATCTATGTGAGTTCTGTTTTTTTCCCGTGTAATACTGTGCATTTCCCTAATTTCTGCTCACTTTCATCTCTTTGGCTGCTGCAAATTTGCAATTGTACTTAATTATCAGCTGAAGGACCAAGCTTGTTCTTAGTAACTGATTGTAGTGCCTTCTTGTGTTGCCAACACTTCAGAAATCACTTAGAAAATGTCATCAAGTAAAGGCTGGTCTGTGACAGGGTTCCTATTCATCTAATTAATGGCAAATTCATAAAAGTAACTAACTAAAGGTTTTAGAACGTCGTGGCTGCCCTGAGATGGGTTGGAACTTAAGTTTTCATTGAGAGGTCAGAACTGAGAAGTTGGCTACGAAGGAATTTTTTTTTTTATGGCATGTAAGTGCTTACTATGTCCCAGACCTGTACTAAGCGCTGCGGTAGATAATGCCTAATCAGGTTGGACGCAATCTATCTCCCACATGGGTATTAATCCCCATTTTAACCATAATAATAATGATTATGGTACTTGCTAAGTGCTTACTGTGGGCTAAGCACTGTTGTAAACACTGGAGTAGATACAAGTTAATCAGGTTAGACACAGCTCCTGTCCCACATGAGGCTCACAGTCTTAATCCCCATTTTACAGATGAGGTAATTGAGGCCCAAAGAAGTTAAGTGGCTTGTCCAATGTCACCCAGCAGATATGTGGCGGAGTCAGGATTAGAACCCAGGTCCTTTTGACTCCTAGGCCTGTGCTCTATCCACTAGGCCAAGGTGCAGCTGTGCTAGCTAATAAAGAACAGTGTGCTTTTTGACATGGTGCCTTAGCTGTTAGAATGTTTTAGGTACTACTTCTGATTGATTTTTGAGTCTAAAGATCATCCTGCATTGACTTGAGTCTTGTCTAAGCTAAAATGACCCCCTTCTCACTTTCTTTTGGCTGTCTCAGCATAATCAGAAGTTCAGACTTCTCCCCATTGCCACCAAAGCTATTGTAGATGTTTATTTTAAAAACCTTGATTTTTGTGCAATCTGAGGAAGTTTTAATTCTTCATTATACAATTAATTAGAATAGTGAGAGTGGCAGTGGGGATAGATAGCATCCAGTGAAGTAGAGCAGACACTTAATGTGCTTATGAAACTTTTCAACCTTAATGTAAACTGTGCCAATTTCCCAAAGTTCTTGAAACAATCCTTCCCTAAAGGCCATAAAAAGTTCTTGGGCCTCTCTAAGTGTGAACAATTAAAAGTGAACATCTAAAGAGGCTATGGATTAATAAAGCAAACTTGAATGGTGCCTTATAGAATTGTTTTACAGTTGGACTGACAGTACTTTAGACAAGTTACTGTCACTGTGGTCTTGGTCAATCAAATCTGGTTCCTGTCCTCCCAGAAGCCACCTTCTCAAGGGTCACAGATGATCTCCTTTTTGCCAAATCCAACGGCCTCTACTCCATCCTAATCCTCCTCGGCCTCTCAGCTGCTTTTGTCACTGTTGACCATCCCCTTCTCCTGGAAACGTTATCCATCCTTGGCTTCACTGACACTGTCCTCTCCCGGTTCTCCTCCTAGCTCTCTGGTCGCTCATTCTCCGTCTTTTTCTCAACTCTGCCTCCCACTCCCCAGCTGCGGTTCACAGTTAGGTTCACTTCTGGGTCCTCTTCTATTCTCCATCTACACCTACTCTGTTGGAGAACTCATTTGCTTCCGTGACTCCAACTACCACCTCTGTCCAGATGATTCCCAAATCTACATTTCCAGCCCTGTTCGCTCTCCCTCTCTGCAGTCTCACATTTCCTCCTGTCTTCAAGACATCTCTACTTGGGTATCCTGCTGTCACCCCAAACTTAACATGTCCAAAACAGAACTCCTTACCTTCCCACGCAAACCCTGTCCTCCCCCTGACTTTCCCATCACTGGAGACAGCACCACGATCCTTCTTGTCTCACAAGCTCATAACCTTGGCGTTATCCTTTACTTATCTCTCTCATTCAACCCACATATTTAATCTATCACTAAATCCTGTCGGTTCAACCTGAATCACTAAAATCTGTCCATTCCTCTCCATCCAAACTGCTACCACATTAATTCAAGCACTTATCTTATCTTGCCGTGCTTACCTTATCAGCCTCCTTGCTGACCTCCCTGCCTCCTGTCTCTCCCCATTCCAGTCCATACTTCGCTCTGCTGCCAGATCATTTTTCTATGAAAGCGTTCAGTCCATATTTCTCCACTCCTTAAGAGCCTCCAGTTGTTATCCACCCACCTCTTCAACAGACAGAAATTCCTTACTTTAAAGCACTTTTAAGTGCTTTAAAGCACTCAATCACCTTGCCCTCTCCTACTTTACCTCACTACTCTCCTGCTACAGTCAAGCCTGCACACTTTGCTCCTCCAGTGCCAACCTACTCCCTGTGCCTCTGTTTCGTCTGTCTTGCCGCCAGCCTTTCACCCACATCTTGCCTCTGGTGTGGCACACCCTCCATTTTCATATCTGACCTCACATCCAAGCCGTCACCAAAACCTGCCGGTCTCAGCTCCGCAACATTGCCAAGATCCGCCCTTTCCTCTCCATCCAAACCGCTACCCTGCTAATTCAAGCTCTCATCCTATCCCGTCTGGACTACTGCACTAGCCTTCTCTCTGATCTCCCATCCTCGTGTCTCTCTCCACTTCAATCCATACTTCATGCTGCTGCCCGGATTATCTTTGTCCAGAAACGCTCTGGACATATTACTCCCCTCCTCAAAAACCTCCAATGGCTACCGATCAATCTGCGCATCAAGCAGAAACTCCTCACCCTGGGCTTCAAGGCTGTCCATCACCTCGCCCCCTCCTACCTCACCTCCCTTCTCTCCTTCTCCAGCCCAGCCCGCACCCTCCGCTCCTCCACCACTAATCTCCTCACTGTACCTCGCTCTCGCCTGTCCCGCCATCGACCCCCGGCCCACGTCATCCCCCGGGCCTGGAATGCCCTCCCTCTGCCCATCCGCCAAGCTAGCTCTCTTCCTCCCTTCAAGGCCCTGCTGAGAGCTCACCTCCTCCAGGAAGCCTTCCCAGACTGAGCCCCTTCTTTCCTCTCCCCCTCGTCCCCCTCTCCATCCCCCCGTCTTACCTCCTTCCCTTCCCCACAGCACCTGTATATATGTATATATGGTTGTACATATTTATTACTCTATTTATTTATTTATTTATTTATTTTACTTGTACATTTCTATCCTACTTATTTTATTTTGTTGGTATGTTTGGTTCTGTTCTCTGTCTCCCCCTTTTAGACTGTGAGCCCACTGTTGGGTAGGGACTGTCTCTATGTGATGCCAATTTGTACTTCCCAAGCGCTTAGTACAGTGCTCTGCACATAGTAAGCGCTCAATAAATACGATTGATTGATTGATTGATTGACAGACAATTGTTCTCCTCACCTTCAAAGTCTTATTGAAGGCACATCTCCTCCAAGAAGCCTTCCCTGACTAAGCCCTCTTCCTCCATTCCCACTCCCTTCTGCGCCATCCTGACTTTCTCCTTTTACTCATCACCACGCTCCCGCCAAGTCCCACAGCATTTATGTATGTATCCGTAATTTATTTATATTGATGTCCGTCCCCCCCCACCCCAGCCTGTAAGCTCACTGTGGGCAGGGAATGTGTCTGTTACGTTGTCATGTTGTACTCCCCCCAAGTGCTTAGTACAGTGCTCTGCACACAGTAAGCACTCAATAAATGATTGATCAAATATCATCTGATGCCTGTTTTTAGTATAATGTTTGTTAGTTTGTGATTACCTTAAGGCAAGGAATGTCTTTGTCATGGTCTGTCCTGAGGCTCTGATCGAAGGATTACAGCTCCTTTAAAGTTGTTATTTGTTCATTATTTGTTCATCAGTGGGCACGATTCAGCATTTTACTTGAAGAGGTTAGGGAGAAGACATTTACCACCAAATCAGCAACTTTATCTGCCTGTTGAAGGGGTCTATGGCATTCATGTTCTGGTGCCCTAAGAGAGTTTCTGCACCTCTCTGTTGTGGCTCTCACTACCTTAAAGTTATAAAGATCCTGGGAAAACTCTGGCTTAGGATATTTGACTTGGTTTCTGTTGAGATGTGACCTAGCATTGCACTGAGGGCAGATTAGAAAAACCCATCATCATCAGTGGTATTTATTGAGTGCTTATTGTGTGCAGAACACTGTACTAAAGTGCTTGGGAGAGAGCAGAACAATCTAATAGACTTGGTAGACACGTTCCCTGCTGACAACGAGCTTACAGTCTACTAGTTTCATTTAATGTAAATAAAAATAACACGTAATATATAATTTATAGATGACATAAGCGCTGTGGGGATGAGGGTGGGGCAAATATCAAATGCTTAAAGTTCACCCAGGCAGTGTTCAGTAGGGTATAATAGTGGGAGTGAGGTTGTGATAATCTGTTGCCACTGCCTGGGTGACATTGTTAGAAATCTGACAGGGGTGTCAGCAAAGTAGGGAATTAGACTGTTAATAAAACTAAAAGAGTGGAAAGTTTATTCGATTGAGCTCCTGATTTTGGGGTGGGTTAGAAGAGTGAAAGGAGGAGGATGCTGATGAAAGAAATGTTGCTTTAATTTTCTCTGCTTATTTGGGAATGTCTATCTGTGCTGACAGGAAATCTGGAGACCTGGGCATAAATGAGCAGCTTGCAATATCTCATGGTTGTATGCAATATTCAAGGCCATAGAGTTCCCATCTCTGAGGCCACGGCCAAGGGTAATGAGGAGGAAATTTCAACTTCATTTCCTGAAAACAGTCAGCTTTGTTATTTTTAGAGGAATATGTTTCATTTTTTCCTCCCCATAGGACATTTCTGTGGGTTTTATGCAGTGGAGCTAGAGCACTTGGATCATTTACAGGTGGAATTTGAAAAGCGTAGCAATCTGGTATTTTTAAATCCAGGTAGGAGCGGTTTTATTTAGAAGAATAAAAGTGAATTTTCTTGCTAGTGGATATTCTTTGGGGCACTGAAACATTGCAAATGTGTGGACACTTGTGTGTTCTGAGGGAAAAAAATCAGTATATTTGGTTTCCTTTGTGTCCAGATGGGGTATGGGTTTTTTTTGTTTGTGTGGGTTTTTTTTTTTTTTAAAATAATCTCTTTTCCCCAGATTTAGAGAAGGGCTGAGGAAACGGGAGTCAGGCAGCTCTTTTGAGGTATTGGTCATTGCAAAATTATATAATTCTTTCTCCATGTTCACTTTCTTATCCTGGATTAGTACCTTTTATTCTCTGTGAATTCCCCTCTCATACATTTGGTGAATGGTCCCACTGTTGGGTAGGGACCGTCTCTATATGTTGCCAACTTGTACTTCCCAAGCGCTTAGTACAGTGCTCTGCACACAGTAAGCGCTCAATAAATATGATTGATGGTCAAGTTTGAATGTGTGTTTAATGGTGTGACTGGGCTTTTGTACTCGTGCCGGCTGAGATTGACCTTGGAAAGAGGTGTTTGTAACTGCTTCCAATAGTTGACTGAATGTGGTAACACTCCTTTATTTAAGGCTTGGCTGTGGGCTCATTTCATGAAGTGGCTCTTCTCCCACCAGCACAGCAGGCAGCTCTGAGATATGTTGTTCTGGAGTGTTGATACTGGTTTTGCCCAACATGTTTCTCAACACAGGCTCCCAGCTGTAGTGAAATCAAACCTGTAATAGCTAAGTAAATCATTACTGTCTGACTTGTGCATCTGTCCATATGCCTAAAAGATTTGGCTTGGCTAAATTGCAGATATCTGCCATAAAGTTGGTTAATTGGGTATTTATTTGATATTTTGCACTAATTTTTATGCCTTCTGGGGACTGAGGGCCATAAAGTGTTAACTTCACTCAACTGAACTCCTGCTACAGCCCTGCCCACAAACTTTTCTCCTCTAACTCCAGCCTTGATCTCGTCCATTTCACCACCAGTTCTTTGCCCACATGCTCCCTCTGACTTGGAACTCCCCCCTTCTCCGTATACAACAGAACACCATTCTTCTCACCTTCAAATCCTTATTAGTCACATCTCTTCAAGAGGCCTTTCCTGATTAAGCCCTCTTTTCCCTGTCTCTTCTGTGATGTCTGTGTTGCCAACTTGTACTTCCCAAGTGCTTACTACAGTGCTCTGCACACAGTAAGTGTTCAGTAAATACGCTTGAATGTCTATGCACTTGGACTAGCACCCTTTATTCACCCCTCCGTCAGCCCCACAACACTTATGCACATATCTGTAATTTATTTATATTCATGCCCATAGATAAGCCCTCTGTTTGTAAGCTCTCTGTGGATAGGGAACCTGCTTACCAACTCTGTATATTGTACTCTCCCAAGCTCTTAGGTCAGTGCTCTGGACCTAATAAGTGATCAATAATTGCCATTGATGGATTGATTAACCCCGTGGAGACTGCCAGTAGGGAGAGAAGCCACTATAAACTTAAACATGTTGAAGTGAAATCTAGACTTTGGAGGTCTTCAGGGTTTTTCTTATCTGTCAGTTGTCCAGTTATTGTTTCATGTACGTGACCATCAAGTTTATACTTCCACTTTGACCATTCCATAAATTTGTGAAAAGTGAAAGGCAGAGTTTTTCTCCTTTAAGATTGTAAGGAAAAATGCCAATTGGGTGTTCAGTAAATGGAAAGTCCTTCAGGAGAACAGATGCCTAGACTGCTTTTTTGTGTGTATTTTAAGAGATTTCTGGGAGCAAAATCATCGAGGAACTTTACCCCTGCACTACTGTCAACCAGGTTTGGACTTGGAAATGATCAAAGAATCTGGGTCTCCCCACTGCCCCCAATCCTTTTTTTTTTAAGCAAAGTCCCCCAAGTGCAGGCATGGGACAGAAAGGGGGTGACAGTTGTTACATATATGTATATATGTTTGTACATATTTATTACTCTATTTATTTTACTTGTACATATCTATTCTGTTTATTTTATTTTGTTAGTATGTTAGGTTTTGTCTCCCCCTTTTAGACTGTGAGCCCACTGTTGGGTAGGGACTGTCTGTATATGTTGCCAATTTGTACATCCCAAGCGCTTAGTACAGTGCTCTGCACACAGTAAGCGCTCAATAAATACGATTGATGATAATGTAGCATTACTTGACAAGGTTTTTGCACTCTAAACTCTCAAGATTCTACATATATTTTTTAATAGCAGTGGCTTCTCCCTTTTTGGTGGGCTTGGTAAGCAGTTCACAATAGGACTGCCTAAATGACCTGTATAGCCTGGGACAGAATAAAAAGTGAAAACCTCATTCTAGTGCTCTAAAAGTATTATAGAGGAGGGAGTCTTCCTCATGTAGGATCTCTTGCCAGAAATCAATTGTTAAACATGCTTGAAACCAAATCAAAAAGTTTTTCAAAATAGTACTCAATTACATTGTCCATGTAGCTGTGTTAATAATTGAAAATTTCCTTTTTTTTTTTCTTGCGAATTCCTTGTGTGATCAAAGTTCATGCTCTTTACTAGTGGGTGTTCACTTGGAAATCACTGCTGAATGAATATTTCTTTCTTAAAGGAGCAGATCTTTTTATATTATTATTTTTAACTGCTTCATGTTTGCTCAGTACTACTTTCCTGTTGCCCCATAAACTGGTATCAGTACAAAAACTCTGAAATTCAAATGAATTCAAACCTTTTCAGAGTGTTTGCATGCATTTATTGAAATTTGAATAATAGTTTCCTGAGAATTACATGAGGAATTTTGCCACTTTGAGATCAACTCTAGCCCAGGTGCACAGAATTTTAAGGGTCAAGGTGTATTTGTATTTCGTGTTGTGAATTTGTCAGAGATTCCTAAATTGTAGCCCACAGGCCAGATGTGGCCCAGTTGGCATTTTGTACAGCCTGAAAACATTTTTAAAAATAGAATTATAATGATAGTAGTGTGGCTAATATACTTTGAGAAAAAAATGCCATAGAGAACTGGTGAAGAGGGAGATGTCTTGAGCATATGTCTAAAAGTAGCTAATTTATTTCCTGCTGCTTTGTGATTAGATGAATCCCATAATGAAATTCACCTGCCTACCAATGTGGTTCTCCTTGGTGAAACTTTATGAATTCTTCTAGTTTAAGTGGTGTAGTGCTAGATGATGTTTGCTACCCCTTCAACAATTCCGCAAAGAACATAATTGAAGGGCCAACAGTTTGTTTTCAGATGGCCCAAATCAATCAGTCAGTCATACTTTTAGAGCATTTACTGTGTGCAGAGCACTGTATTAAGTGCTTGGGAGGGTACACTATGATAGTGGTAAACACAATCCCAGTCCACAAGGAACTTCCGGACTAGAGGAGGAGACAGACATTAAAATAAAAATACAATAAAATAAATTACTGATTGGGGAAATGGTAGACTGTAAGAAAATGAAAATAAGTGCTGCGGGACTGAGGATGGGGTAAGTACCAAAGTGCTGAAGTGGTACAAATCAAAGTACATAGGTGATGCAGGGAGGAGGGTGAATAGGGGAAATAAAAGCTTAGACAGGGAAGGCATCTTGGAGGAGATGTGATTTTAATAAGGCTTTGAAGTTGGGGAGAGTGATGGCCTGTCAGATATAGAGGGGGAGGGAGTTCCAGGCCAGAGGGAGGACGTGGGCATGGGGTTAGCATCGAGGTACATGAGATTGAGGATGGTGGTGGCATCATTTGTGATGGAAAAGTTCGGAGGAGAGAGGAAAAAAATAATTCAACCCTGGTTCTACCTGTGGGTGGGGGTGCCGGGGTGTTAGGGTCTCTGATAGCCATGCTTCCTGCTTGCCTCCGCACCCTCATTCAGCCCCTCTCCATCCTCTGTTCCTACTCCAGGATTAAGGCAGCAGGTTGAGGTGCAGCTGCTGGAGATTCTGAGGCGGAGGGGCTGTGGAGGGTGGGAGGCCCTACCCTGCTTTTTATTTTTTTCCCCCCTTATGGGACTTGCTAAGCACTTAGTATGTGCCAAGCACTCTACTAAAGTCTGGGGTAGATCCAAGATAATCAGGTTGGACGCAGTGTCTGTCTCATGTGTGGCTCACAATCTAAATCAGAGGGAGGAGGATTGAATCTCCATTTTACAAGTGAGCTAACTGAGGCACAGAGAAGTGAGGCGGCTTGTCCCAAGTCACACAGCAGTGAAGTGGCTGAGCTGAGATTAGAACCCAGGTCCTCCTAGGCCTGGGCTTTTCCACTAGGCCTCCCAGCTTACCCGCTTGCCGTTTGGAGATGGAGCCGCAGTTTCGGTAGCACCAGGGTAAGGGGGCAGGATCGGCTCTCTCCCTCTCATTTATCCACACTCTTCTCCCCTGTAGGCTGTCAGCTCTTTTTGAGCTCCAAGGGACGGTGTATAGATGGAGGATAGAAAGGACCCAGAACTGAGAACTTGAGAGACACTGCTCCTGCCCGCCCCCAACACGCACACAGAGGATGGGAGGGAGAACAAATAATTAGTTTGAAAATGTATGCCCTCTAATTAAATCCCAAGAACATAGTGGGGTCTAAATGGACTCTAATAGACTGCAATTTAGGCTAATCATTAATTCAATTTCAGAAGTTCATGAAAATGCCTCTCTATGTAATAATAATGGCATTTGTTAATGCTTACTCTGTGCGAAGCACTGTGCTAAGCACTGGGAGAGATACAAGGAGATCAGGTTGTCCCACGAGGGGCTCACAGTCAATCCCCATTTTGCAGATGAGTTAACTGAGGCCCAGAGAAGTTACGTGATTTGCCCAAAGTCACACAGCTGACAAGTGGCGGAGGGGGGATTAGAACCCATGACCTGTGATTCCCAAGCCTGTGCTCTTATTGTTGTAGGAAGCTAACCATTCTTCAAGGTGAGGACACCAATCAGTGCTGCTTCTTGGCTAGCAAGGCCAGTTTAAAGTCACTTCAGGAAAGTGAGAATTTGGGTTTTCCTTGGGGGCTTCTCCCATCATACAAATATAAATTCCAAGGACGAGAATACCCCAAATGATTTGTTTAGGTCCAGACTGCAAATGAAAATCTTGTTTGGGCACACTAAAGACTTTATGTACTTTTATTAAAACATAGTCTTAATCCTACCTATTTATGTTAAAGGAGGATTTAAAGCAAATCCGTTTATTTTCCCCAAAGAGAGACTCTTATAATAATAATGATAGCATTTATTAAGTGCTTACTCTGTGCAAAGCACTAAGTGCTGGGGAGGTTACAGGGTGATCAGGTTGTCCCACAGGGGGCTCACAGTCTTAATCCCCAATTTACAGGTGAGGTAACTGAGGCACAGAGAAAAGTGACTTGCCCAAAGTCACACAGCTGACAATTGGCGGAGCCAGGATTTGAACCCATGACCTCTGACTCCAAAGCCCGGGCTCTTTCCACTGAGCCACGCTGCTTCTCTATACCTTTATACCTTTCAATTACTCTTAGTACAGTGCTCTGCACACAGTAAGCGCTCAATAAATACGATTGATTGATTATACTTTTCCATTTGTACATGGAAGAGAAGATTTTCTTCTACCCCTCTCCCAGCAGGAAGCCACAATGCCCTTAACATAACTTAATTTCTTGTAAGTTCTTGGATAGGTGTTGAAATGTCGTGAATGGAGCCTCTGATATACTAGCGGGCAACAGTTGTGACCCGTGACCCAAAGGAAGCTGAGGTTTCAAGGGTTGTTTTTCTCAGTTACGTGAACAGGAATCATCCGCTGTTGGGCACCCATGTATTATGGTTATGCAGTCCTGCACACAAAATATCCCCCTGGAAGTAAGACAGGATGGGTTACTGGCATATGAATTCTCTTCCAGTTGTCGGTATGCCTCAGAGTCCGGTTAACTTTTGCTACATTAAAGCCGTCCTTTAAAGCTTTCATTTGATTATCAAGTGTTACAACCCAGTTTTTATTCTAAATACTTTTCTGCTCTTCATCTGTCTACAACCAGGTTTTTATTCAGTTTCCCTATTACCCTCTGCTGGGGGCTTGACTTAAAATTCCAGCAGGTAACCTACTAGAATTAGTATTTGCAAGTGGAACTGTTCTGTTCAGCAATTTTGAATGGCCATGCTTGGTAAATATTTTGGGCTAAATGGGGCTTCCCCTACTGATCTTCCTAGGAACCAGTCAGTCATTGGAGAGATGTGGAGGTCTGTATGTTTCCTGAAGATAAGTATCAATGCTGAAGAGAAAAGCTTAAATGGCAGAAAGATCTCTTTTAACAGGATTATAATTGGTCAGTCCCTTCCCCCTCCTCCTGATCGCAGTTGTTGTTCTTCAAAAATTAGTATCCAGAGGAAACAGACTTGTTTTGTGTTTGTGTCGCTGTGGATTTGCATGAAACCTATTTCAGACTGCAGATCCTTGAAATAATTGCATTTGTTGCCCAATAATAGGACAAAAATCATTGGCACATGGAGCTAGTGAGTCTTCTGGAATTTTTCAAGTGCAGCCCTCTTGCTGGACTATTGGAAGTCAGAAACAAAGACCTAAAGGAGTGGAGAGTGTTGAAAAGGCAGTTGCCCTTTGGTGGTGTTCATCAATTTATATAAAACATGTCACTTTACAGTAGATTACAATATGCAGTGTACATACTGTATCTAATTCATTCATTCAGTTATGATTGATCACTTACTGTGTGCAGAACACTGTACTAAGCTCTTGGGAGAGTACAATACAATAATAAACAGACACATTCCTTGCCCACAATGAGCTTACAGTCAAAAAGAGTGTCATTCAAAAAGAGAATTTTTGCTCTCTCTTTCAATCAATCAATCGTATTTATTGAGCACTTACTGTGTGAAGAGCACTGTACTAAGCACTTGGGAAGTACAAGTTGGCAACATTCTCTCTCTCAGGTTTTAAAATATTCATTTGTTTTTGGACTGTGGGGAGGAGGAGGGAATTCATGTGTTAAAAGGACAAAATTGCTTGAGTTGAGCAATCTTCTCCCTTCAACCTTCATCGGGACATTTCTCTTCACCGCCAGTGTGAAAGAAGAGATTTTTCCTGACATGATCAGAGAATATTTCTTTTTCTTCTACAAATTGTCTCAGTTTAATACAGATTTGGATTGAGTGAGAGGTTGATTTTCCCAGGCGGATTCTCCTTGGAGGAAGAAATGGAGCCATCACTGCTGTTTCATAACTGAGGGGGACAGATAGGGGATGGGTGATACTTACTTCTATAAAGGGAGGCATTCTGATCTCAGAGGAGTGACTTCTAGAAGGAGTATGTGCAATGTGCAAGGAGCGGCTTGGCTGCCTTTTCTTGACCAGAGTCCAAGTGCTGAGATAGCACATAGTAAAGAGAAAGAAAGCGGTTTGGAGAGCTGTTTTTAGAAGATATTTTTAACCTAGCTTTCCTCTTTCCTTCTGCAGAATTCCCGAAGCCCCAGGCAAGCAAGCCGAGAGAGCCAGAGCAGTTTCGAATGCAGATGCCTCAGGGAAACCCGCTGCTGCTCTCTCACACTCTTCAGGAGCTGCTGGCCAAGGACACCATCCAGGTGGAGCTCATTCCGGAGAAGAAGGGCCTCTTCCTGAAACATGTGGAGTATGAGGTTACCAGCCAGGTAAAAGACCCTTGTGTGGGATGAGGAGGAAAAAAAAAATCACTTCAGAGGAGGAGGAGGAGGAGGGATTCGTATTTTGTTATCCAGAATTTAGCAGGAAAACCATGTGGCAATTGTTCGGATCAAGTAGTTGAACAGGCTTTTCTGCACAGATATGTCATTGCAACTCCGTCTTGCCCTTCAGCATCCCTAGACATTCCAGTCCTGGCCTGAATGTAAATCCCGATATTGTCTTGGAGACACTCTGATCGTCCTCATGCTGACTTTCCTTTCACCCGGTCTGGTCACGGCGCTGAGCTTTACTCTCTAACATCAGGCAACTGCTGGGACTTCTGAATACTTTTCTTTCTTATGCTTAAATTGTATATGAATCAACTCCTGGGGGAGGAAGAGCTAACGTGAGAACCCATGGTGTTTGTCACTTCGCAGTCCTTTAATAGGGGGAATTTAGAGTCTATCAAAGGGTACATATGTGTACCCTTCAGTACAGAGGACTTGTATATTTTGGGCAACTTAATCCTCTTTGTACTGCGGCTTAGCCTCCCGTTTCCAGGTTCAGATAGGGTCGGTTTTGACGATGGTTTTGTATTTTCTGGCTGAATGAGATGATCAGGTAGCTGCCACAGTGCTGGGAACAGTGGAATGGTGGATGCTGCTGTTTCTGTTCAGGGACACTAAGAGGGGCAAATGGTGTTGGCTACGGGGGGGGCCCTGCGGAGCGATGGGGTGAAGGCCAGCAGCTGGGCTGGGAGCCAGGTTGGCGGACTGCACAATCCCAGCCCTCAGCCACTGACCAATTATCACCAAAGCCCAGTGCTGCCCGATTTTCCAATCATAATGTCCAATTTTTCTCTGCAAAATTGATGGAAACTCCCATTGTGCCAACATTGACATAATTTGTATAACCCCTACAATCAAGAGAGAGTGCAATGGCAAGGGCTTGAGAAGGGAGACTTTTCCTCGTTCCCAGGATGACTTTTTCGCTTCCTTCTAAAATGTGGTGTCTCCCCCTGCCCCCACGCATCGGTCCGAGGTTGTACTTGCATGACAAGTATCGTGATCTCGTCTTGATAAGGAGTTGCCTGCGTTTCCAAGCTTGCATTGACTTGGAGGTCTATGAATGAAAAGTTGAAAAAGTTTGGAATGTATTTTGGCTGAAAGGAGTGGTCTGGAGGAGTGAGACTTTTTCCATTACTAATTCTCCCAGATTGCTTATTCTTTGAATAATGTGATATCCATAGGCCGAGAATGCTTAGAAAACAGCAGTTTGGTCTTAGGCAATAGCTGAAATCTGCAAAGATCAAGGCAGCCTGCTAATTGCACCCCACAGCAATTATGTATATATCCTTGCCCCACAGCACTTATGTATATATCCTTGCACTCTGCTATTTTCCTTCTCTCTAATTGATTTTAATGTCTGGTTCCCCTTAAAGACTGTAAGCTCCTTGTGAGTAGGGATCATGTCTACCAACTCTATTGTATTATACTTTCCCAAGCAGTTAGTATAGTGCTCTGGATGTAGTAAATGCTCAATAAATATTGAGGGGTGTGTGTGGGGGGGGACTTACAGTTTTTATTCTCCAGTTTTGTACCTCATTCAGTTTGTCTTAGACGTATGATATGCAGTGTTGTTGCATGATGCAAATATATTGGGGGTAGATACAGGAAACCTTTGCTGATTTGATTTAATTTTCAAGATATTTGCTTGTATGCGTATATATGTCTATATATGTATATCTTAATTATTAGAATCAAATTTATCTCTATTCCTCATTAAACAGGGTTGACTCGATGTTGATTCCTCAAGTTGATGGACGATGATGATCTTGGAATTGAATTTATAGGGAACACATGTTGGAAAGGTCTTGGTTGATCTTCCTTCTCAATATTCCCTTGCATGGCGGCTCCTCTTTCAGTTGCCTCCCAGAACACTCTTCTACACCGTCTCCTTGTTTCTCTTTATATTCCTGGGGTTGGAATTGAATTTATAGGGAACACATGTTGGAAAGGTCTTGGTTGATCTTCCTTCTCAATATTCCCTTGCATGGCGGCTCCTCTTTCAGTTGCCTCCCAGAACGTTCTTCTACACCATCTCCTTGTTTCTCTTTATATTCCTGGGGAAGCCCAGCTCTTTGCAGATGTCAACTATATAAGCTCCTGTATTTCTTCCTACCACCTGAAGCTCAAAACCGACAAAGCTCATCGTCTTCCTTCTCAACTGCTCACCTCCTTGTTACCTTCCTCCCCACTCTCCCGTCTGTCTCCTGCTTGTAGCATTGGAAACTTGTTTCACTGCTCTTTCATCCCCACCATCCGTCTTTATCTCCAAGTCCTGCCAATTCCCTTTGTATGTCTGCCCCTTCCTCTCCAATGCCTCCGCCTCTTCATTAGTCCACACCCTAAATCCTCTTGGGCCTGGATTCCTGGAAGCTGGTCACCCAGGCGCAATCTCTGTATTCCAGGCTTTGCAAACAAGAGGCAAGAATCCTCTTCTGCAAGCATCCACTTAAAGATGTCCACTACTCAATAGTTTATAGGACTTTCTATTGGCCTCATGGGTTGAATTAAATCTCCAACCGCCTCCTTTTTTTAATCAGCTTTCATCTGGCCCTATACGCTGGCTCACATTCTTTGCTTCAGCCTAACAAACTTGCTCACTTTCCCACATATTCCATTATCTTGCCTCCAAGCAGTTGTCCATGTTGTTCTGTGTGTCTGGAATGTGTTCCCAGCATCTCTTTGTCAAGCTACATTCCTCTACTTCGGAAATATGCTGAGGACTGACTTTCTCCCTGAGTCTTTCCTGGACTACCCTCACCTAACAGTGTTTATTCCAGTCAGATCAGCATCCTTTGAACACTTATTTACTTAGAAAAATTTTCATTGTTCATGTAATTATGTGGGTGTGTATTCATGTCTGCACATCTGGCCCTGGATTTTACCCAACTAGTTTGTTCTAAACTTCTGTCTTGAGATTTTAATGTTCAGTGGTTGTGTTTTTTTTATAAACTGATCCTATGTGTTTAGTTCATTAATACCTTGAACATGGAGAGGGTGTTGTCTTCTCTGTTGTAATTTTTCTGGTGTCCAGGACAATGTATTGGGCATTCAATAAATATTAATGAGTAAAGTAGTAATAATAATAATAATGGTATTCGTTAAGCGCTTACTGTGTGTCAGGCACTGTACTAAGCGCTGAATAATAGTGGTACTTAAGTGCTTACTGTGTGCCAAGCACTGTTCTAAACACTGGGGCAGATACAAGGTAGTCAGATTGGACACAGTCCCTGTCCCACATGGGGCTCACAGTCTTAATCCCCATTTTACAGATGGGGTAACTGAGGCCTAGAGAATTGAAGTGACTTGCCTGTGGTCACACAGTAGACAAGTGTGGAGCTGGGATTAGAACCCATGACCTTGTGAGTCCCAGACCTGTGCTCTATCCACTGTGTCATGCTGTTTCTGCATCTTGCTTTAGAATACATGGCCCTGTTAAGGGGTGGTGAGGGGGATTGTTGTTTTCAAAGGTCTGAGTAATGGTCTTAATTGAAACTGAAATGTATCTAACTGGCAGTGAGCTTATATTGCTTTTATATTGCTTTTATGAATTTTTTTTAAAAAGGCAGGTATGCTGTATCCTGGGTTAGACGAAGCCCTAAAGTGCTACTTTAGGGGAAGCAGCGTGGCTCAGTGGAAAGAGCCCGGGCTTTGGAGTCAGAGGTTGTGGGTTCAAATCCCGGCTCCACCACTTGCCAGCTGTGTGACTTTGGGCAAGTCACCTCACTTCTCTGGGCCTCAGTTCCCTCATCTGTAAAATGGGGATGAAGACTGTGAGCCCCTCACGGGACAACCTGATTACCTTGTATCTACCCCAGCACTTAGAACAGTGCTTTGCACATAGTAAGCACTTAACAAATACCAACATTATTATTATTATTACTTTGGCAAATTTTAATCCATTTTTATAGGTTTTGGGGGCCCCTAGCATTGCAGAATATTATGCATGTTTGAAAATTTAGATGAAAAGGATCATTTCCATACTTGTAGGACCCTGCCAAAAATAGAGTTGTGTGTGTGTATATCTGTGTATGTGCATGTGTGTGGATGCCTGCGTATGTGAAGACTTCCTTGTCCCTTTTTCAGAATATCCCCTCCTTGGACTTTCCAGCTCTCTGTGGACTTTCCCATCCCCATCCCCTGCTGAATACTCCATTTTAAATTTTTTCCCCTGTCCAGAGTATTGTGTGTGATTTGGTGTATATATATATATATATATATGTATATATATATGTGTGTGTGTCATCAATCGTATTTATTGAGCGCTTAGTGTGTGCAGAGCACTGTACTAAGCGCTTGTACTAAGTGTATATGTGTATGTGTCTGTGTTTCCTTACCTAGCAGACCTTAGCAATCCTTTGGTTATTTTTCTGAATCCTTGGGAGGTTTTTACAACCTCTTCCCTAGCCAGAGCACTCTCCTGGGATTTTTCTGTCTGGAGTATTGCCCCGGCTAGCCCTGCAACTCAGTTTGAGCAATTAAGATATTAGAGCCGGTAGAGTTGGCACTAGGCTATGCTCACTTTGGCCCTAAAGGATCCTGCACACAAAAACCCTAGGGGTGTATTTTGCAAGGTAGTCCACTCCTGCCCACATCCTTGCCCATTGCCCTCCTTGTTCTTCTGGGAACCTGACTGGCTGATGCGAGAGAGCACGAGGGTACTGTCCATGCCACAACCACTAAAATCAATTCCTGAAGTGGCAAGGCGGAGGCTTTTCCACCATGGTTAGACTGCAGGCAAATGTGTGTATTTGCTACTGACTTTTCCATATGTTTTTGAAGGGGAGAAATAGCGGTAGGAGCAAAAAGATATTTTCCTAGTGGGCTCCTGCTGAGTGATGAAGGGCCTTGCTTCAGTTAGGAAATTGATTTTGGTAGGCTTCAGGCCGAGTAGGAACTTCTTTAGCTCTGTACCCCTAATATTTGACCCTATAATAATAGTAGTAGTAATATTGAAGTGCTTACTTTGTGCCTTACATGTGATAGAAGATAATCAGGTCTTGCACAGTACCCCTTTCTACAAGGGGTTCATAGACTCAGAGGAAAGGGGAACAGGTGTTTCATCCCCTGTCACAGTGGAGAAGCCTGAGGTACAGCGAAGCTAATCAATCAATCAATCGTATTTATTGAGCGCTTACTGTGTGCAGAGCACTGTACTAAGCGCTTGGGAAGTACAAGTTGGCAACATATAGAGACAGTCCCTACCCAACAGTGGGCTCACAGTCTAAAAGGCTCACAGTCTAAAAGAAGCTAAGTGTTCAAAGTCCCATAGCAGACAGGCTGCTGAGCTGGGATTAGAACCCAGGTTCCCTTACTTCCAGGCCCAGGCTCTTTCGACTAGGTCTCACCGCTAATCGGAGTTGAAATCAATTGTGAAATATTAATAAAAGGTATTATCTGACTTGGAGGAATCACTGCCTTCCTCAAAAATAAAAACTGCAAAACGAGTGAGGTGATTCCCAGTTCTGTCTAGTGGTAGATAGAGGATTGGCTGCCTAAACTGCTGATGTCCAACCTGAGCATTGCCTCTTTTTCTTCTAGCGCTTCAAGACATCTGTGTACAGGCGATACAACGACTTTGTGGTGTTCCACGAGATGCTGCTGCAGAAGTTTCCATACCGCATGGTGCCCGCACTTCCACCCAAAAGAATGCTGGGAGGTAAAGCTGGGTTTGCTGGTAGCAAAATATAACTAAAGGCAATGTTGCAAAAGAGAGAATTCATACATGGACCTCTAGAGACCTCCTGGAAAGTCAGCAGCACTCAGGTGGTCTCATCCTTTCTCTCTGTCAGTCCTGCCTCACCATCCACACCAGCAGCCAGGGTAGTAGTAATAGCAGATGTGTGGGGAAAATACAACTGAAAGAAAATATATGGTCCCTGCCCAAAGGGAACATGCACTTTAATATATCTAGTTACAAACAGAGTAAGTAGAATAAATAATTGAAGGTACACTTGACTAAACTGGGTGTGTGTCTGTGAATTCACAAGATGTAAGTACTGCGGATGGTTTTAAAAAGTGCCTAAGTGGTGGGATGACTGGTGGGTTGTTACGAGCTGGGGTTTTGGGAATTACTTAGTGAAAGCTTGTTGGAAGAGCAGGATTTTAGGAGGACTTTGAATACCAGGGATATGAGTTCCCACTATTGGCATAATGCCATCTATTTTGCTAAAATTGTATTTCACTTGTCATCTAGGTCAGAAAAAGGGAGTTATAGGGTACAGAAATTATAAGAGGGAAGACTTCCAAGGGTAGAGCTGTGCTACAATGGGACTTTTCCTCTTAAAGCCCTGTGGCACATGATGGGGAAGGCTCCCTCTTCGTGTCAGAAGGTACCCCTTTATGAAGGGTGATTGCTTCTGCATGACTGATTTATTAACCTGATCTGAAAGGTAACAACTCCAAAGTCTTCTCTTCCTACTGATAAATATGTTGTGTAAGTGTTAGGGAAAGATTCCCGCCGCCCCCCGAGAGCCTCTTCGGAAAGGGTGATGTCTGAGTTCTGCTGGAATGTCTAGTTGAATGGTAACTGTTTTATTTGCCCTTGTGTTTCCTGCACTGGCAGGGACTTACCCTTCACGAAGTGATTTGAATCTGAGAGGTACTATATAAAGCCCAGTTCCCTTTCATTGTGAGAGTATTTTGGAAAGGGGAAAATCTCATTTACATCTTAAAAGGTTTTAAACTCACTGGATAAAAAAATGCATCTCTGAAAGCTCTGCACATAGTTCATTGGAAGATTGCCTTGTGCAGTTCTTTGTGTACAGGCTCGTGACCTTGTGCTCACTTAAGAGATTTAACAAGATGCTACTGAGCCACTCTGCTAGGCCAGAGTATGTTTTTCATTTAGGAGCCAAATCAGTGCAGTTCCCCGCTATGTAAATAGAATATTGGGTGGTAGACCAGATCTCCCTGTTCTGAAGAGAACTCATACTTGTTAAATTAAAGCAAAACTAACAATTATCTTAAATGCGGGCTTTCTTTTCTTCTACAATCTCTAAAGAATCTCTCTAAGCTAGAGTAGTACCAAAAACTAAGATGATGACGGGTGATGGTGTCATCTCTTTTATAATCTAATAACTACAGTGAACTTGAAATCATCATCATCATCATCAATCGTATTGTGTGCTTACTATGTGCAGAGCACTGTACTAAGCGCTTGGGAAGTACAAATTGGCAACATATAGAGACAGTCCCTACCCAACAGTGGGCTCACAGTCTAAAAGGGGGAGACAGAGAACAAAACCAAACGTGTAGTAGTTCAAGATTTAGGGCATTTCCAAGTTCTAACATTTTTACAGAAGCACCCATTGCTGCTTAATCTGGTAAAGGCTTTTTTAAAAAATGGTTTTTGTTAAGGGCTTTCTTTGTGCCAGGCACTGTGCTGAACACCGGGGTAACTACAAGCTGTAATCAAGATGGGCACAGTCCATGTCCCCTGTCGGTTTCACAGTCTTAATCCCCATTTTACAGATGAGGTAACTGAGGTCCAGAGAAATGAAGTGACCTGTCCAAGGTGGCACAGCAGACAAATGGTGGAGCTGGAGTTAGAATGCAGGTCCTTCCCTCTACCTACTAGGCAACGTTGCTTAATAGTAATAGTAATAATGGCATTTATTAAGCGCTTACTATGTGCAAAGCACTGTTCTAAGCGCTGGGGAGGTTACAAGGTGATCAGATTGTCCCACGGGGGGCTCACAGTCTTCATCCCCTTTTACAGATGAGGGAACTGAGGCCCAGAGAAGTTAAGTGACTTGCCCAAAGTCACACAGCTGACACTTGGCAGAGCCAGGATTTGAACCCACAACCTCCGTCTCCAAAGCCCGGGCTCTTTCCACTGAGCCACGCTGCTTCTTGTGCTTTTAATAATTTACCTTCTTCCCAAGTTTTCATGCTTAGTGGTCTGCCTCAGATTACTCAGATCACTTCAAAAATAACTCCAAAAAATGATATTTTTGATGATCTCCCTCCCACTTCATATATAACAGACTACATCTCTCCTCTTCTTTAAAAGCCCTTCTGAAATCACATCTCCTCTAGGAGGCCTCCCCCAGTTAATTTCTAATCTCTCCACTTTATATCCCCAGTAGTCACATGAGCATGACTGGGCCACCTAAGCTCTTAAATATTCACAGCCCCACATAGCACTTCTGTACACATTTTACATGCTCTATTACTACCTATCTGTAACTTAGATTAGTGTCTGCTGTCCTCTGCTCCCTAGATTTTAAATTTTTTGTGGGCAGGGATCATGTCAACTAATTCTACCATGCTCTTCCAAGCACTTAGTAAAGCAACCTACCCACAGTAGGAGCTCAGTAAATACACTGACTGATTAATTGGAAAAAAAAATCCATGTAAAACTGTGGACCAGGAAGAGACTTTTTGAGGGGTCATCTACTCTGGCCCCTTGCCTTGAAGCAAGTGAATTGCCGGCCAGGAGAGATGGTTGCAGGAACCTGTTTGGTTTTGAATATCAGGAAGGTGGGGAAGATAGAATGGAAATCATTAAAATATAAAGGTGCAACAAAAACCTGATATGGGTCACCTTTTATTTGTTGACAGAATACAAAAGGATTTTAAAAGAAAAGATAACATATCAGGGAGTCAAAGGTCACATTCAAATTTTGGGGTTTGAAAGTAGGAGCCCAAGTTGTTGGTTGACTTCCCTGATATGACTTCCAAGTTATTGGATGGAAAGACTTGCTACTGCTTTAAGGGAAGGTTGCTTGGGTTTGCTTTATCTATGATAATAATGGGCTGGACTGGTGGTCCTAATATTGGATACCATGTACAAAGGGCCAGATGTTGGCCCATTTACTGAGGGGGCTGAGTCACGACAAAAGGAGGCTGTGGATGCCACGATAATAATAATGATGGTATTTATTAAGCGCTTACTATGTGCCAAGCACTGTTCTAAGCGCTGGGGTAGATACAGGGTAATCAGGTTGTCCCACGTAGGGCTCACAGTCTTAATCCCCATTTTACAGATGAGGGAACTGAGGCACAAAGTCCCACGGCTGATAAGTGGCAAAACCGGGATTAGAACCCACCACCTCTGACTACCAAGTCCATGCTCTTTCCACTAAGCCATGCTGCTTCTCTAATAAAATATTAAGACCTCTTTTAGTGGCAAGGTTAGTGGGTAATAGAATGGATGGCTCACATGGGATTTCTTCCTCTAGCTGACAGAGAATTCATAGAGACCAGACGGAGGGCATTGAAACGCTTCATTAACCTCGTGGCTCGGCACCCCCCTTTCTCAGAAGACGTGATCCTGAAGCTCTTTCTTTCTTTCAGTGGTTCAGTAAGTACTTTATAGCAATTGGGTGTATTTCTCTTCTTCCCCGTGCAGATTTGTAAGATTCTAAAGTACTTAATTAGCCTTAAATGTGTTTCTTCCAATCTTCCTCCCCTTTCCTTGATGCGGGAGGTTGCGAAGGGATGTTTCTTGTTTGAGCGACTGCTTTCAATAACGTTAATTTTCTTTTGGTGATTATATGGGGTTATCTGATTGGATAGTTGAAGTTCTACCTCAGATAATATGGAAGCTGTACAATTTATGGAAAATAATAAATATGTCTAGAAACAGCAACTTATAGACTTTTTGTGAAGATTTGAGATTTGTCAAGTTATGGTATTTTTGTGCTTATTAACTAGGCATTACACATTGTGGTAAGCACTGAGGTAATCTAAAATAATCACATCCCTATCCTACTCAGAGCCCACAATCTAAGAGGAAAGGAGAGATTATCCCTATTTTACAGATGAAGAAATTGAGGCAGAAAGAGGTTGTGACTTGTCCAACTTCACAGAGCTGCTCAGTAGCGGAACCTAAGTCTCGTAGCTCCGCGCACTCTGCCCCTTTCTTTAGACCTTGCTGCCTCGTAAAAGAGAAGAATCCAGGGAAAAGGGTGTCAGAAGGCAAAATGAGGTCCGTCCCCCGCAACTCCCCGTACCAGAATCGCCCATAGTCTAGTTCTAATCTAGAATTACCCCACTAAGAAACGATCTTTCCATCAGTCAGTGGTATTTATTAAGCACTTACCATCTGCAGAACACTGTATCAAGCACTTGGGAGAGTACAGTTTAACAGAGTAGAGTAGACAATATCCCTGCCAACAAGGAGTTTACAGATTAGAAGGGAGTTTTCAGACTTTTACCTCATCTAGGTAGAAGATCCCAATAAAGCAATGGAGTAGTTTTGCAGATGTTGCCGGAACTCAGTTCTGTGGAAGAAATTAGTCATTTTATGTATCTAAGAATGTGATGCAAGCCTAAAGCAGTTGAGAAAAAAGACTGAATGTTTGATCTGTGAATTGCAAATCAATCAATTGTATTTATTCATTCAATCGTATTTATTGAGCGCTTACTGTGTGCGGAGCACTGTACTAAGTGCTTGGGAAGTACAAGTTGGGAACATAGACGGCTCCTACCCAACAACGAGCTCACGGTTTAGAGGGGCAGGCAGACATTAATACAAACAGATAAAACAATAAATTCCAGATATATACAGATAGATACATATGTGCTGTGGGGAGTCATTCATTCAATCTTATTTATTGAGTGCTTACCATGTGCGGAGCACTGTACTGAGCGCTTGGAAAGTACAAGTTGGAAACATATAGAGACAGTCCCTACCCAACAACGAGCTCACGGTCTAGAGGGGGAGACAGACATTAATACAAACAGATAAAACAATAAATTACAGATATATACAGATAGATACATATGTGCTGTGGGGAGTCATTCATTCAATCGTATTTATTGAGCGCTTACTGTGTGCGGAGCACTGTACTAAGCACTTGGGAAAGTACAATGTAACAGAGGTGGGAGATACACGTTCCCTGCCCACAAGGAGTTTACAATCCTGAGGGGGAGACAGACATTAGTGTAAACACCCATTTATTACAGATTTGTACCTAAGTGCTGTGGGGTGAAGAACAGGTATATGCTAAGAAAACTTTTCCTTCCCCACTGTGCTACTCCCCACCTGCCAGCTAGGAATGCAGGGCTACTAGAGAGGCCCTCAGTATCACAACTCAGCAGTTTGCTACCACTAAAACAGAGACTGCAATTAATAGAACAAGCAAAGGGGCAGTGAAAACCTTTGCTCTTTTATTTTTCTTCCACTAAAGGGACAGAAGAGGCCACTCTTTGAAACCTCCGTAGAATTTAACTCTCTAACTGCCTGAAGCCAGTATTGCTTTGAATTGAATTGGAAAGAGCACAGACCGGGAGTCAGAGGACCTGGGTATTAATTCTTGCTCTTCCTCTTGCCTGCTGTGTGACTCTGGGCAAGTTACTTAACTGCTTTGTCTCTTGTTTCCTCATCTGTAAAATGGAGATTCAATTCCTGTTCTCCCTCCCCCTGTGAGTCTGGTGTGGGACAGGAACTGTGTCCAGCCAGATCATCTTGTATCTACTGCGGCATTTAGTATGGTGCTGGGCACGTAGTAAGTGCGTAACAATTACCGCAATTTTAAATTATCAGTAATTAATCTTTAATCCTTGGGGAGTCTTAGCATTCTTTTGGGGGAGGATAAAGGGGAGGGAGGGAGAGGGGATCATTGATTTGTGAGCCCACTGTTGGGTAGGGACTGTCTCTATATGTTGCCAACTTGTACTTCCCAAGTGCTTAGTACAGTGCTGTGCACACAGTAAGCGCTCAATAAATATGATTGATTGATTAACCAAAAGGGATGAGAAGAGAGAGGCTTTAGTTAAATGTCTGTCTCCTCTGCTAGATCGTAAGGGCAGAGATCATGTCCACTCATTCTCTTGTACTCTCTCACACCCCTAGGCTAGTGCTCTGCACACTGGAGGTGTTCATTGAATGTCACTGACTGTAGGAGGAGATGGAGTGGACTAGGGGGTAGTGAGATGTGAACAGAGTATGAAGGAAAATCAGGAAATTGAGTCACCTGCTACAACCACTGTACTACACAAATCCTGCCTTTTACAAGGGTTATCAGTCAGTAGCCCACATTTTTGCAATTCATTATGTTCCTTAATTTACTTGGTTGAAGGAACTCATGTTCTAAGGCAGAGATTTTTCAACCCTTTGTTAGACACTAGTTTGCTAGCCTCAGGGTGTGCTCTGCACACAGTAAGCGCTCAATAAATACAATTGATTGATTGATTGATTGATTGAAATGCCTCTTCCCTCATTCCTTCCTTCATTCACCGCACGAAGGAAAAGTCATCAGAGCCGGAGTTGTGGGAGAGGAGAGCTAGCAGCAACCGAAGCAATGGAAAGGGAATCTGAGATGGCTGCCGCTTGGTTCCCTGGGAGAGGCGGGGGTGGTGGTGACAGCAATGTGGAGATGGGTTTCTTCTCACCTGCTCTGGCTGTTCCCCTTTTTCTGGACTCTCCGGACTCCTCACTTCTTCACTGAGCCCAAAAAGAAGCAATTTGGTTACAGCAAAAGTTGCAGCTATCTTAATAACTATCCCTTCTAAGGTACTTGGAAGGACCTCCAAGATGCTTATAACCTGGTTGAAAACATCACTTCAATTGAGAGAGTATTATATTATACTCTCTTAAGAGCTTAGACAGTGCTCTGCACACAGTCAGTGCTTAATAAATACCATTCATTGATCATTTCTGAGGTCTTGCTGGAAACCCTCTTTGCATTTATTGAGTGCTTACTGTGTGCGGAGCATCGTAGTAAGCGCTTGGGAGAGCACAATGTAACAAACACATTCCCTGCCCACAGCGAGCTTACAGTCTATCAGTGCATCATTAGAAACAGCAGGAAAAACTCTGATTGGATTGTTTTCACTCCTGGGACAGTGTTTTTATGACAGGGTATCCTTGGGTGACTTTGCTCCTTTATTTTCCTTCAGTTGTCCCTGAAAGAGTGGTGCTGGTGACATCTCTTGTGTCATCATGTGGACAGACCACTTGAGCTTCCTGCTGTTTTACGTTCCGTGGAGAAGTTCATGGGATTGAACTGATGCAGTTATTTCTCTAGTAGAGATGTTCGGGCTAAGCTCTGTAGGTAGATTCCCTCCAGTTCGCTAGAAACATCTACCTTCAAAGGCTTGCATTCTGTGTGTACCACTGCTGCTACTGAGACTAATATTTGCAACAACTTTATGTAGATGTGAAACCAGTAGCATCCTTGAAAATCAATGGACTTCTCCATGAGGGTTAGTAGAAAACGTTACATTTTCCTTTGGGGAAAGAGAAGTGCACCTTGTATTTAATAGAGGAAGAACTTTATCTTGCCATAAAGAGATCAGCGTGTTGGAGATCACCCTATTTTGGCTCCATGTTTGTAGATTCTCATTTAGGGAAGTGAAGACGAACTGTATATCTGAGGTTTTTATTTTTAACTTTTTCAGGATGTGCAAAACAAGCTGAAGGAATCTGCCCAATGTGTTGGAGATGAATTCATGATTTGCAAACTGGCTACTCAGGCCAAGGTACCAATCCTTCATTACGAGTTTAAAAATTTGATTCCAAAATGCACATAATATATGTAAATTTTTGCTTTGGTTTGTATTTGATTTTCTTCCTTAGCCTTTCCTCACACACACAAAAAAGCACTTGTCCACTTCATCGTTCTGTCCTTTGACTGTTTTCTGGAAGACTGTCTCTCTATAGTAGGGTTTTTGTCACAGTCAACAAGAATTTGTCTGTTTACAGGGAATATTGCACAGAACTAGGGAAATTTGGACAAGACTGTTTATGGATGATCAGTCCCAAGGAGAGGAAGGAAACGTTTCCCCCCTCTCCCCGCCACTTTAATGAAGTCTACCATTAGTTTGACTGAGAAGATAGCCATTTGAGTATTTTTTTTTTAAGGAAGTTTCAACCTGATCAAGTCTTTGGTTTTTTTTTGAGTCTGCTGCAATTTGTTCCCCATTAGTCCCTTACCTCAGAACTTGTGGAAGAGCTTTTTATTTCTTTCTTGAAAAATAAAAAATGCAGTGGCAGAATGGAGATGGGAAAGAGTGGTATCTCCAGAAATTTGTAGGCGTTCATGATTTGGCTCTAGGCATTTTTGTGACCTGGGAGCACTTTTCCAGGGAAGTTCCTCTGATAAGCTGAATCAGGGCAGTTTTCCTGGGCCCCACGTTTAAGCCCCCTCCCACCACCGCCAACGCTGTCCAAGTGGTAGAGTTGTTCAGTCTGGAAAGTCAGCCGGTATAGGACCCACAGAATATAATAATAATAATAATAATGGTATTTGTTAAGCGCTTACTATGTGCAAAGCACTGTTCTAAGCGCTGGGGAAGATACAAGGTTATCAGGTTGTCCCACATGGGGCTCACAGTCTTAGTCCCCATTTTACAGATGAGGGAACTGAGGCCCAGAGAAGTGAAGTGACTTGCCCAAAGTCACACAGCTGACAAGTGGCAGAGCTGGGATTCGAACCCATGACCTCTGACTCCAAAGCCCATGATCTTTCCACTAAGCCACAGCTGCTTCTCTATGAATGAATGCCCTGCTGGTTTATTCTGGAGGAAAGAGGGCTACCTGTACTAGAATGCAGTTCTTACTATATGACTAATCAGTGCCACTCCTTAAACTCACTTTGATTTGATCTATAAAACTCTCGCTTCGTGAAAACTTCCTCAAGTCCGTTAACGGTTTTCCCATTTTCCCTCGTCTCTCCTGCTCAGGATTTCCTCCCAGCTGACATTCAGGCCCAGTTTGCTGCCAGCCGAGAGCTGATTAGAAATATCTACAACAGTTTCTATAAACTGCGAGATCGTGCCGAAAGGATTGCCTCTCGGGCCATTGATAATGCTGCCGATCTTCTCATATTTGGGAAGGAACTAAGGCAGGTGGTGAGGGGGGAGCTCCAGTTGTGTCTGTTGTGTTTTTTGAATATTGGACTGGGAGTGAGGTATACCTAGGTATGTGTATCTGGGGAGAAAGGACGTATTTCTGTAGTGGAGGTGTATCACGGTTATTTTCTCTTTCTCCTCCATAAAAATCCGAGTATTGTCTTGGGAGTCTGGCTAGAGAGGTAATATTGAAAGACAAATCCTGGGACTATTGTATAATCAGAGCTAAGAACATGGATCCTCAGGCACATGTTTATGATTGCATATGTACTTTAGAGACTCACCCCCATGCTTTGGAAAGTTTGTTTTATGCATTCACGTCTTTGTTCCACATAGGAACAAACTCTGTTTATAATACTTTATCTTCTGGGTTGTACTTGGTCCCTCATGCATCCATGGCTCATCATCCTTCCCATCCCTATCCCCGTCCCGACTCTGTTTCCTACTGTAATGAGGAGGGGCAGCGCTAATGGGAACAACTGTATCCATGTCCTCCTTGCCCCCTGCCATCGAACTGCTGGCCAAGAGGTGACAGTGGGATTAGATATGGGAGGGGAAAGGGCCCCACTTAGGGTGGTGGAGACCTCTAGTCCCCGGCAATTTGTGTTCAACACGTCTCCTTCATATTTACAAGCCCCTACCCCTCATAAAGCAGCGTGGTATAGTGGATAGAGCACCCTGGGAGTCAGAAGGCCTTGGGTTCTAATTCTGGCTCCACTACTTGTCCGCTGTATGGCCTTGGGCAAATGACTCCACTTCTGTGTACCTCACTTACTTCATATGGAAAATGGGGAATGAGACTGTGAGCCCCATGTGGGACAGGGATTGGATCTAACCCAATTTGTATTTACCCCAATGCTTAGTACAGTTCCTTGCACACAGTGAGCACTTAACAAGTACTACAGTTATGACTAAAAGAGTGGTTCTGGGACCCCAGGCTTGGAGACCTAAATTCACTATCATGATGTGGCTCTGATATTCCTTTAAGTTTCACACACACAGGAATTATTAGATGGCTTCCACCACCCTTGTGGTAGTTTTAATTTTTTGTTTTAAGTTTGTAAGATTTTTTTTTTTTCTCCGAGCACGGTGAACAGAACACCCTGTGAGTTTGGGGGGCAATTTACAAAAATGAAAGATGCAGTCCCTGACCTTGAGGAACATGGGAGACAGCAGATACAAATTGATGAGCGTAACATGGTTAAGAGAGAGAATGGATGCAAATCATTAGCCCAAGTGAAAAAGTAATTCCACAGAAAATGAATAGATAAATGAGTATGGAGGTGGCTAATGGCATGACTAGGAAGGTGGGGAGGGTAATTGGCAAAATTCAGTCTGAATTAACTGAATTCTTCTCTCTCTCAGTGCATTAGGCTCTGACACAACACCACTACCCTCCTGGGCCACTCTGAACAATAGCACATGGGGGACCCTAAAAGAAGCCCTTAAAGGCCTATCGGTTGAATTTGCCTTACTTGCTGATAAGGCTGCACAACAGGTGAGTACTTACAATACGAGAGACCATTGTGTTTCAGAATGAAATGAGGTATTAAGGTATTTGGAAGGTGTCTTTTTTTAAGGGGAGATTTGGATTATAGGAGCAGAAGAAATACCGTTTTGGATCAGACCATTGATTGGTCCACTAAACTTGAGGTATGCCATAATAGTGGCATTGGAAGAATAGTGTGAAAATTTTCTTTGACCCTTTACTATCTTTACCTTTTTCTTAAAAAATCCTGTTATGGACCCATCATCCCTGAGTTTGTGTGCAGTTTCCTGTTGGCGCAGTGTTCTGTGGTATTGAGTCCCACGTGCTTACCACTCTGTGTGTGAGTTTAAAAGTTGCAAATCTCCTGTCAACAGAAAACCACCCTGCTGATCGGGACTCCTTAATCTCAAAACTTTCACACATTTTAGTGGGAATCATTTAACTATTTGCTGATTAGAAAAAAGGTAATATGCTCCTTGTGGCTAGAAAGCATGTCTACTGACTCTCTTGTCCTGTCCCAAGTGCTTAGTACAGTATGCTCTACCTCATCGATGTTCAATGAATACGATTGAGTTGATCGAACTTCTTGAAAAAGAATTCATTTTGCCAGTAGAGAGCCCTCCTTACTCAATTTCTTGAAAGTGTTTTCTAACTTATAGACTGAAACTTGATGTGGACTCAAGATTTCCCAATTCACTTTCCTCTTCAACTTGCATTGGGATTTGTAATTCCCCGTTGGCCTGAGGGAATCCCACTGCAGTTATAGGCCCCGAGTTAGCCCTCTGAAAATTCTCTTGCAGCAGTCAATATAAAGCTTTATCCTGTGGAAAAATCATCTTTCCGGTGGGGCTGTTTTCAGGGCACAATAGATGATATTAACTAGAAAGAATACAACTTCATCTTTTGGAGTTGGAAAAAAAAAATCCTCGAGTGTGTTTTGGGGAAAGAGTATGCTCCTTTATCGACTTGCAAAATGTCTGCATTCTGAGCTCCTGAATACCAAAAAATGTCTGAATTTTCTTTTAGAGTTCTGCTCCCCCTTGTTTCCACTGTATTTTAGGCACCTATGACATAGCATGGCCTAGTGGATAGATCTGTGAGCCCCATGAGGGACAACCTGATCACCTTGTAACCTCCCCAGTGCTTAGAACAGTGCTTTGCACATAGTAAGCACTTAATAAATGCCATTATTATTATTATCTTGGGCCTGGGCGCCAGAAGGACCTGGATTCTAATCCTGGCTCCGCCACATGTCTGCTGTGTGACCTTGGGCAAGTCACTTAACTTTGCTGTGCCTGTTACCTCATCTGTAAAATGGAGATTAAGATTGTGAGCCCTCTGTGGTACAGGCAAGGTATCCAACCTGATTAGTTTGTTTCTATCTCAGCGCTTAGTTCAGTGCCTGGAACATAGTACGTGCTTAACAAATACTATTCTTTTTTAAAAGAACGCTAACAATAAAAATGATACAATTGGGACCATTCTCTGTAAAGCTGGGGGCTTTCCTCTCTGGTGATTGTTGTGTTTTAGGTCTTAAAAAGAGAATCTGACCAGTTGGTGGCTGGAAAGTCCTGGGTTTCCTTCCTCCTTTTTGTGCCTTTTATACCCACCCCTGTAAATCAGTTCATTCATTCAGTCATATTTATTGAGTACTTATTGTGTGCAAAGCACTGTAGTAAGAGCTTGGGAGAGTACAATACAACAACAGACAGACACATTCCCTGCCCACAAGGAGCTTGAGGTTTAAGGAAATATCTACTTTGCTGGTATTTGTTCCTGAAGTTTTCAGATTCATGGGGGGCCTGAGCTAACTTAGACACTTTGGAAAGAGAGAGTAGAGGGAAATGAGGTTTGCTTTGGCTAAAGATGGCCAACAAGTGTTATTTCCAGCTGTAAGAAAGGTGAGAGAGGAGTCAAACTGCAGTTTTGAGGCGTGATCAACTTCCAACTGTGAGGGAGGGGCCTCACCTTTGTTGCCTATGCCAAGTGTAGGGGCATGGCCCTCGCTCATGCCTGGGAGTGAGGAGACACTTACCTCTGCAAATGCCAGGTCAGAGCACCCTGCCTCCCTTCCTTCCCCTCCACTGCCCTCCACTAACTTCCTCTCCTCTCCCCGCCCTTTTCCCCTCATTTCCTCTCTCCCCCTCTTCTTCTCGTTTCCTCTCTGCCCCTTCTCCCTCCCCCTTCTTTTCCTTCCTGGGTAGCAGTGTGGCCTAGTGAAAAAAAGCGCAGGCCTGAGAGGCAGAGGACCTGTATTCTAATTCCAATTCCACCACTTACCTGCTCTGTAACCTTGGGTAAGTCACTTAGCTTTTCTGGGTCTTAGGTTCCTCATCTGTAAAATGGGAATTGAATACCTATTCCTCCTCCTACTTCGATTGCGAGCCCCATGTGGGACAGAGGCAGTGTCTGACCCAATTATCTTTCCTCAGTACTTTTCCCCAGTTCTTAGTACACCAAGTCTTTCGGTTCTACCTATGCAGTCAATCGATCGTTTTTATTGAGTGCTTCCTGTGTGCAGAACATTGTTCTAAACTCTTGGGAGAGTACAGTATAACAGGCACAATCCCTTTTCACAGCAAGCTTACAGTCTAGAGGACATTGCTGAAGTCTGTCCTTTCCTCTCCAAACTGCCTCTATGCTGATCCAAGCTTTACGTCCTGTCTTGATTACTGAATCAGCCTCCTTCCTGATCTCTCTGCCTCCTATCTTTTCCCACTCCAGTCCATACTTCCCTTTGCTGCCCACTCCTCAAAAACCCCCCAGTGGTTGTCCATCCACTTCCTCATGAAGCAGAAACTCCTTACCATTTGGTTTAAGCCACTCAAACGTGTCTCTCCCGCCTTCCGTACTTCACTGATTTCATATTACAGTTCAGTCTCCACACACTTTGATCCTCTAAGCCAAAGTACTCACTGTCCCTTGCCCATGTCCTCCCTCTCACCTGGCTCACCCCTCCGTTCATATGACAACCACTCTTACCTTCAAAGCCCTATTTAAAATCACTTCTCCAAGAGGCATTCCTCCACTAAGGTTTCATTCCCCCTTACTCCCCCTTCCTTCTGTGTCACCTATGCACTTGGATTTGTATCCTTTAAGCATCTGATGTTCACCCCACCCTCAGCCCCACAGTATTTAGGGAAGCAGCATGGCCTCGTGGAAAGAGCACGGGCCTGGGAGAAGACCTGGGTTCTAATTCCAGCTCCGCCACTTGTCTGCTGTGTAACCTTGAGCAAGTGACTGGACTTCTGTGGGCCTCAGCTCCCTCATCTCTAAAATGGGGATTGATTTTGAGCCTCATGTGGGACGTAGACTGTGTCCAAGCCGATTAAACTGTATCTACCCCCGCGCTTAGTACGGTTTCCAGCACAAAGTAAGCACTTGACAAATACCATTAAAAAAAGTACATATCCATACATATGCCCTCTCGACTGAGGGCGGGAAACATGTCTACCAACTTTATTGTACGCTACTCTCCCAAGTGCTTAGTACAGTGCTCTGCACACTGGAAGTGCTCAGTAATTGATTGATTGCTTGGCAGCTAGTAAGTGCTTAACAAACACAGTTATTCTTATTCCCCTTCTCTCTCCTCGTTCCTTTTCCTTCCCTGTTGACAGCAACGACTGCAGCTGCGAGTCTGCCGCATCATAGGAAAGTTTGGACTCCTCAAATTTGGCATTCATGACAGTTTGGACTGAGTTTTTCTTGTGCATCAATTTGGGTGCTGTAAAGAATGAGCCAGGGAAGACAGAGCAGAGAGAAGAGTGAGTGGATGAGTGGAGAAAGGGAGAGGGATGGAGGCAGGGAGAGAAGGGAAGTGGCACATCAATCAATCAATCAATCGTATTTATTGAGCGCTTACTGTGTGCAGAGCACTGTACTAAGCGCTTGGGAAGTACAAGTTGGCAACATATAGAGACGATCCCTACCCAACAGTGGGTTCACAGTCTAGAAGAATGAAACCGAACCAGGGATAGAGATTAAAAACATAATCAGAACAGGGAATCTGTTTGGAATTAAACTTCACTCAGTTGTGAACTCCCTGATTTCCTCTGGTGAAAGGCAGGAGGGAGGAAAGTAGAGGGTATTTGTACGTATGTAAGAGAGACAGACATCTAAAGGAAAAATCCATCCATTCATCCTTCTACCCTTTGTATCCACCGTTTAAGCGAGAATTTTAAACCTTTGTCCTGTGACCCACAAAACTACTATTTTTGGCTGGGGTTAGTGGAGTGGCCATGTCGGTGGTGGTGGGGATCACAATCAGCGGAGGCGTAGTGGCATCTTTTGTAGCTGCATTTCCACAGGCTGCTCCTGGGTGTTTTCAAGGCTGCCCCGTAATCCTCTGAGAAATAGCCTTTGGTAGTTGAGTATAATGGAGGCAGCAGCTCTGGAATAGTGAGGGAGGAATTCCTTAACTGCTTCTGTCTTTGCTTACCTGCCATAGGAAGTAGGATGGGAATGTGCACAAACTGTGCGTGCACGCACTTCCTCTCTTTCTGTGGGTATATGTTGTTCTGTGTGTTCCCATACCTCTCCTGCCTCTTTTCTTCCCTTCTCTTCTTAGACCACTTTGAATTCCAGAAAATAAGGTCACTTGACTTCCAAATCGCTCTTCACCCAGGGATCTTCCTCTGAGGAACACTGAGTCAGAGCCTACTTGGAATAATAGCACAGACCGTTTCTAAAGACTCATAAATTCAGAACCTGTAACGGGGATCATCATCAATCGTATTTATTGAGCGCTTACTGTGTGCAGAGCACTGTACTAAGCGCTTGGGAAGTACAAAGGATATATTCACAAGGGATATATATTAATATAACTACTTTAAAAGCCGAGTAAAAATATCCCATCTTTTTTTTTAAAAAAAAACACTTCTATGCTCTACAGTTTACCTAATCCAGACAAATCTTCACTCCTCTTAAGAGCGACTTAGGTATGATCATATTTTACTTTCCACAGTGCTAACGCCACCTGCACAAGTGCTAGTACATAATGTAAATGCCTCAAATTGCTACATATCTAAGCAGCAGATATTTTAAATTGTTACTGCTCTGGGAGGTTTTTCCCCCCTTTTCCCTGCAGTCCAGGATTTTAAGTGGGAGCTGGCTAAAAACAGCCCCCTCCTCCAGGATCAAGTGCCTCTCTGCCCTGTGCCGAAGGTGCTCAATCAATGCTGCTGAGAATGTAGTTTGGAGAACTACAGCGTTGCAATGCGGTTGGACTCGCTGATCCCCTACTTGAACCCACACATGGTATAGTGGATGGACGGAGGTGTGGGAAATGAAGTTGGGCAGAACTGGGTTTCATGGGCTGTGATGGAGATTCCGACTGGGATCGGGTAATGCATTGATTAATTCGCTCCTTGCTTTCTAGGGTAAACAGGAAGAGAATGATGTTGTGGAGAAGTTGAACCTTTTCCTGGATTTGCTTCAGTCCTACAAAGTGAGTTTTGGCTGTTCCCTAGCCAGTAGGAGAACTTCTGGGAATAATCTTATGATCTTTCAGGGTGTAGCTCTAGAAGAATTGGGAAACTCTTTAAAAAGCCAGTCTTGGAGCAAACTGGGCATCCTGAGAAGTTAAATATGATGTCATGTCCCTGGCAAGCTCTGCGGCATGACTGGTCTGTTCTTGCCTTCATGGCCGTAGTCCTGGCTTTCAGCCTTCCCAAAAAGTTCTGATTTCTCTCCTGTTTTGGGTGTGCTAGGAACTAACCGGCTCTTTCTTTGAGGACCGCGGTTTGGGGATACTATAGGAAGCTATGGGTTCAACTCAGCCTTTCCCTCCCTGATGCTTGGTGAAAGGCACAAATCAAATTAGTTTTTATGTTTTTTCTGCCCCTTCCTAGTCGGTAGAATTGGCTCAGGTTAAAAATTGACTCATAAATTTGAACAGGCTGCAAAATCTTTGCTAGGGTTTTGAAATTTACCGGCTTGAGAGAGCTGTTGATTTGAGAACTGTTGAGCGTTGTTAGTCTGAAGAAGTATTAGTGCTGTGTGTTTTGGGTCCAGTTTCATTTTAAATTTTTATTTTTACTTTCCCCTTGTCTGAGGTTGGGTTTTTTTTTTTTTTTCCCTTGAATAGGTGGAGGAGCACTCTGCCTAATTTTCTATAGATTCTGAGCTGCTGAGCCTGAATTTATTTGTTCATTTGCAAGGCTGTCTTGCAGCTAACAAACTGAGATTTGAGGGCCAAACCAGAGCCAGTGTATCTCGGTTTGGTTTTAAGCTTCGGAATTCTACCTTGGTCACCTGCTCGTTGCCTGGGAAAGGTCTGTCTGTTCCTCCATTTCACGAGCACAGGATGACTCAAGTAGAATTAACAGACTGTATTTTTAAAGTGTTTTCAGCGAGTGCATGTACTTCCTACACATTGCTGAATATACCTCCCCCCCCCCCCGCACCCCGCCTTCTCCTCCCCCTCCCCGTTCAGCAGGCTTTCCTGCCCAAGAAGGGAACCGAAAGCAGAGTAAGCAGGTGGCTCTGTAACTTCTCTTGGCCTTGGATTGCACTGGGGTTGCCTCCTGGGGGTTCAGTGAATGAGTGTGCCCCTTGCCTCCTTTCCCCCTGCAGGATCTGTGCGAGAGGCATGAGAAGGGAGTGCTACACAAGCACCAGCGAGCTTTGCACAAGTACAGCGTTATGAAGAAGCAGATGATGAGTGCCACAGTGCAGAACAGGGAGCCAGAGTCCGTGGAGCAGCTGGAGTCCCGAATTGTGGAGGTAGCTCCGGCAGTGCAGGGTGGGGATAAAGGGGAGGGAAGCCAGGCAACAAGGCGGGGCGTATATCTAGAGAAGCTGTTTGGTAAACACGTCTTCACTTGGGTTAAGTGGTGTTTCTGAACCGGGGTTGGCCTACGTTGGTGTTGGGTTTTCTGGATGAGTTGCCTAAGACGTGTGTGGTTAACAAATACTAATGGTGTCAGAGTTAGATATGTTGTTCATCGTGTACCTGGAGTGGTGGTTTTTCTTTTTCCATTTGCCTTCCAACCTCTCCCCAGCTATTTCCCCCCTACCGCCCCAACATGACTCTCATCAAACCAAAGCTGCTCCAGGGTAATTGGACCAAAAAGAGACACTGGGCCTGCCCTTTGGGACGTTGTTCACGGGTCATGAACGAGGCTTTCCTCCTCCCCTAAAGTTGCTTTCGGGAAACAGGCTCACCAAGGTTTTCTTTTCAGCAAGAAAATGCAATCCAGACCATGGAGCTCCGGAACTACTTCTCTTTGTACTGCCTGCATCAAGAGACACAGCTAATCCATGTATACCTGCCTCTGACATCCCACATTTTAGGAGCCTTTGTCAATTCTCAAATCCAGGGCCACAAAGAGGCAAGTGCTTTTCTTTTGCTCTTTCTCTGTATTGTGCAATTTAGAGGGATTCTATTAAACAACTAAGGAGACCACTTTTTTTTCAGTTATTCTATCTGTGGGGCCTGGGGTTACTGGCAGCTGGTCCTTTTTTCAGAATTTATAGTAGAAGATTATTTTTGCAGAGTCAGAGGAGAAGGTAGTGGAAGCTTAGGATGAGTTGGGAAACAAAACATAAAGACTATTCATTTTCCAAAAGTTCCCAAGGAGTAAGTAAAACAAGTCCCTATCACTGCTTCCCAAGGAGGAGAGTTCTTATTCTTATCGAAGGAAAGCATCTTAAATGATGTCTGTGAGTTTTGTAACTTGGATTCAGTCCATAGGTGCACCTCATTTCTCCAGTAATGTGGGGGTGGTGTTCTTACAGGACGTCATATTAAGGAAAATTAGTGTTGCGGTACTCCAGGTTGGCTTACATTGTCAGAGGAACTTCCTTTAAATTCTGCCACTTTGTTCTAGCCAAAGCTCATAGTGAAAATGTGTTCTGGCAGAACTGAGTGTGCTTGACTTGTCCATTTTCTCCCCTCCGACGTACAAAACCCTCTTCATTATTTTCCTAGCCTTTTGCTTGTTAATAGATTATTTGTTTGTTGGGGTTGATGTCTTGCATGGTCCCCGGGTATCCAGGGATACCTGGTTATTGTTGACAGCCTTGTTTGAGATGCTTGATTCAGTACCGTTTTACTGAGTAAACAAAATAGCAAAAGCCTGAATAGTAAATGTGTGGAGCAACTGAACTCTCCCAGGTGCCTAGTACAGTGCTTTACACACAGTATGTGCTCAATAAATACAATTGAACTGGAAATGGTCCAAAAAGAAAGTGAAAAAGAATAGGTGTAATTGGTGCCTCTTCAGGGATGTTCTCCCATTTCTCCAGCTAGTCTTTCTGCCGTTTTTTTTTTATGGCATTTATTAAGCGCTTACTATGTGCAAAGCACTGTTCTAAGCGCTGGGGAGGTTACAAGGTGATCAGGTTGTCCCACAGAGGGCTCACAGTCTTCATCCCCATTTTACAGATGAGGGAACTGAGGCACAGAGAAGTTAAGCAACTTGCCCAGAGTCACACAGCTGACAATTGGTGGAGCCGGGATTTGAACCCATGACCTCTGACTCCAAAGCCCGGGCTCTTTCCACTGAGCCACGCTGCTTCTCCTGACAAATGCCAAATGACAAATGCCGTTGTCATTTGACACTGTGTTGGCGCTGTTCGTGAAGGTCTCAGATGTGATGTGGTTGCTTTGACCAAAGGCTACCCAGGCTTGGGCTGGGAAATGCCTCTCTTTCTGGGTTTGCAAGAGAATTACCAGAGTCCCCGAAGAAAGGACAATCAGATTCCCTTATCTGTAAGGGAGCATTCAGTTATATTGTACTCTCCTCAGTGCTTAGTACAGTAAGCACTCAGTAAATATGATTGACTGAGGATTCAGACTGCAGGGGTATGTTTCTCTTGATGTTTCAGTTCTCAGAGGATTCTGAAAGCAGCCAATGCCTCCAGGGACCGTCTCTATGTGTTGCCGACTTTGTACTTCCCAAGCGCTTAGTACAGTGCTCTGCACACCGTAATCGCCCAATAAATACGATTTGATGATGATCTCCCTCTTTTATTAAGGTGGGATTGGAGCAAGTGTCCCAACAGGGTAGTGACCCATAATCACGTGATCTTCTGTTATCTCCCCCTCCTCTTCCATTTTCCCCCTCTTCCCCTTTCTCCTCCAGATGAGTAAAGTTTGGAATGAACTGAAGCCCAAGTTAAGCTGCCTCTTCGCTGGACCCAACAACATGCCAACTCCGCCACGGTCACCACAGGAGGACAACCTATTCTCCCATTAGTGCCTGGAAAGGACTATCTGGGCAGGGGCATTCCGACTAAAATGGGACCTCTAAATAGTTTTCTTTTCCTTCCCAGAATGGAGTTGCCACCAGTTTAAACTGATTGGAACTTGAGCATAAAATCCTCATTCTCTCAATGGCAATCCCTTGTGTTTCCACCCCCTTTATTTTCCAGTGCTCAAGGACAAGGCTGGCCACCCTGCCGTGGGGCAGTTGGGGCAGTGGGAGTGCTCTGGGATGCGGATTATTGGGGACTGTAGGCCCATTCATGTTTTGTACTGCTTGGTCTCCTTACCTTCCCCACGTCCCCAGATGTACACACTCGGGCATTCCAGGCAAGAGACAACTGGCCTATGGAAGTAGCATGGCCCCAGTACCTCCACCCTCCAGGCCGCAGAGACTAAGGAAGGGACTTGTGTAGGAAAAGACATCAGGGAGAGCGTTAGCCTCCTGGCAACAAATGAATGAAAGTATTTTGCAACTTTCAGGACTTACTCCGTAGGCAGGATTAACTTCTGGGGTGAGATAATGGCAGTATTTTTTCTTTTCAAGGAGACTTTTTTCAGTGACAGGTGTAGAAAATGAGAGATTTAACGCTGCAGGAAACCCCTGCGCAAATTACATCCACCCTGAATTGTTTTTTTCACTGTACGAAGGTGTAGGCATTGGGGAAGCAGAGGGGATTCTGTTGGTGCAGGAAGCCAGTTGGAAGACACAGACAGTTCCCATGGAATGAGCAGCAAGCAACATTTCTGCCAGCTCAAAACGTGGTAGGAGCTTGAGTGCTGATGAGACTCACTTCTTTTGTTTGGTAAAGGTCCACTTGCTCCCCACTAATTGCTCTCTGTTGAGTTACCCTGGCATGATGCTTCCTGTGGCATGGGCTCAACAGATAAACTGGATTAAGGTTTAACGATTCTCAAATCTATCATGTGCTAAGTGCATGAATTCTTTCTAGTGCTGCCACTTTCTCCATCTCTTCTTGGCAGCCAGTTCAGGAGACTGCAAACCGAACCATCAATTGGAAGGGTGGGGTGAGAGAAATGAGAAAGTCAGAGGAATGTTTTTATTTAAGCTGTGCCTTAAAATATATTGGCCTTAATAGGAGGGAATTTGTGTCCCCGTGGCTTTTAAGACTCATTTCCAGATGACACACCACCTGGGTGAGGTAGTGGAACATTCCTCTCCACTTTTCACTCTCTCCCCTCTCTCTAGCCCAGCTCTGCTCAGTGAGGTGTATTATGGAGACTTTCACATCTTTTTCCACCTTACGACGGAGAGAGTCATTTCTGTGAGTCTGTGATGGGTATGTATGAACCGGACTAGAGAAGTAGTAGTGTTCTAAACTTCTCAGTGGGATATTTTCTTCTAGGTTTGAAAAAGGGGCCAAATATTTCTTCCTCAGAGCTACTCTGATTTCTTTTGGTTAAAAAAAATCAAAATAGGAAAACCCCCTTCCGGAGCAGTTGTATTTCCGTAAGAGATCCCTTTTGAACCTTTGCCTGAATTTAAGAGGATGCAAATTTGCAGCACGGAGAGTTTCAGGCGAAAAGGGAAGGCCACAAGTTTCCATACCTTGTAGTGGCAAGGATCAAAATAACCAAAAAGTATCTGACTTCTGCAAACAAGCCAACTCACATTTTTGATACAGAGAGGTCTTTTTATATAGGAAGCAGAGGAGGCCACAGGGGCAAGTTGGCATCTTTGGCCTCACCCCCTGGAAGCATGGCCAGGCCGTTCATTGCCCCCACACTTGTGGGGAGCAGGCCAGGATGGACAAGGCCCCCTACACCGTGCGGCTCGACTTCAGAGCTCCGGCCTAAGGATCGCTTGGATTAAAACACTAACAGGTTTTGGATCCTTAACTAGCAACCCTGGTTGGCTGAATATGTTCTTATTTTCATAGGAAAGCCAAGCAGCAGGCCTTTGTAAATGTAAATTAATCCAGCCGCATTTCAAATACCATGTCATGGTATATCTCTCCTGTAGGACTGGGGCATTTCTCTGCTGTCTAATTAGCCTACTTGGAGGAAAGAAGATTCAGAAGGTCAGCAAGTCATGATAAAGGGCGGGAGTTGCTGTTTTGAGAATGATCTGCCCCAGAGTTCTCAGCTACTCTGATAGAGCAACTTGCATAAAAAACTTTCTACATTCTTGCCTTCGACTAATCCTGTAAAGAAACCAGTGCCATATGACTTTGGCTGCAGCAATACTGCTCTTTGGTGCTGCTCCCTTTTATTGCTGTGACTTGGGCCATAAAGCATACACGTAGCTATCGAGTGGGCTAAATGCAGCTCCACTTCCAAATCCCCCAGGGCCCCAAAAGCACACATCCCTCGGCTTAGTGTTCAGTGTGTTGTGGAGCATCCAGCTCATCCCTACAGAATGTAGGCGGTGGTGGGAGAGCGAATTCTAGGAAAATCCAAACATGACCATCTTCCAGGTGTTTGGTCCCTGGAGGGGAGGGGACGAGTTGGGAGCTGGGCTGGGGTTCTTTCTTCTGCATTACCATCACACGGAACTGTAAACAGCATGTGCCATTAAGGAAATGAAGATGTCCAGAAAAACCTCTGGTCACCCAATGCCATTATTTTGAAGACAACTAGCCAAATGCAACAAAACAGTAAAGGAGGTAGGTTACCTGAGATAAATAAGCTCACTTCTGAGCATTGTGGCACCAAAGAGTTACCTTGCTGAAAATAACCATTTTTATACTATTAATGCCTCGGAAGCTGGTATAGCAGGGTTTGAGTGAAAAAATTTGAAACGGTAGGAAATTATTTTCTCAGGAGTATCTAGAATGTGTTTGAAAAGCAAGATTTCTGGTTTGCAGGAAGTTGGCTGCTATCTTTTCCTTTGACAACCGTGCCGCCAAGTTAGAAGGCTGGTAGATGGTGACGCAGCCAGCTTTATAGGAAGGATTTTCTTACCAAAAAAAAAAAAAAAAACAACAAACGAAACCCAAACATTTCCCAGTCTGTGTTGGAGAGATGTTTCCACATGCCACCTGATAACTACACAAGGCAGTATTTTGCTTAATGGTCTTGCCCATTTCCAGTCCATTTGATTTTTTTTCTGGAATTTGTAGGGAAATTTAGAGTGCATGTAAATTTGAGACTCAGACTGCCCTAATGTCACCATCATTTTTCACTGTGATGCAGTGGTCATCTTGCTGTATGGGATGATATCTGAGGGATACAGTGGGAATTGTTTGCTCCCCTTTAGTGAGCAAGTTCAGGGGGGCTGGAGGGAGGCCTTGACCCCGGGACATAAGCTGGGCTCGAGGCCTTTGCTGGCGCTTCAGCAGCAGACGCGCAGTGCCTTGGATCCCAGAATGGGTAAACTTCCCAAAAGGTGCTGTAGGAGTTTCTCGTTCCCATGAAATCCCTTGGGGAAGCATGGCTATTGGTTGCCGCCTTTTACTGCATGGAAAAAGGTCCAAATCTGGTAAATAGAGAATTAAACTGAATTGTCCTGACTGTGGGACTGGACCTGCCATTCAATCAGGGATCTGCGTTCTATCACAAGCAACTTTTGGCAGTCATACTTTTGGAAGTCTTTCCTTACAAATCTCTTTGTAGTAGAAACAAGCCTCATTTCCCTAAACTTCCTATCCACTAGGAGATGTGGATTCCTGACAAATGGTAATCGGGATGGAACCTGAAAACATGGGCTGAATATCCTATTTTGGAGGATTTGGTCATGAATTCCCACCCATCCTTTGTAAACTGTGACTTTTCAGTGATACTTAAAGAAAGCCCTCTCTACGCATTCTTTGGCTTCAGGGGCTGCTGTAGAACAGGCTTGTTTAAGAAAGTTTGATGGGAGGAGGAGAAGTTGATCTGACAAAATGAAAATTTCCTTTGCAGCTGACATCATTCTTGCTTTGCTCAACTAGTTTCATGTATGAAGCACTTTATCAAACTGCAGGAATTAGTTATTACTACAGCTGATAAACTGGAAATGTTTACAAGTGATTACATTCCAAAACTATCAAAACCTATATATGAACAAATGTTATTAAAATGTATTTTCAAGAAATGTATACCTGTGTAAATCCCTGTGTGAGTCCAGTTGACTTGTTCTGCTGCATATTCTAGGTTTGAGGTGGTCACTCTTTCTCGTAGATCAAACGAACAGGTGCCAGTTCATCCCAGAACATGAAGGGACCGGATTAGCTGTGTTTGCGTGGAAGTTGAGGCCCCGAAGCTCCTTCAGCCGAGCAGCCACAGGCCTGGAAGTGCCCTGCTACCATTCATTGTTTAAGTAACAAGAAATACCTTTATTTTAATCATTCACCACATCAACAGGAAAGTGGCGATGCCAAAGCCCACAGTTCCTAGCTTGGAGAACGTTCCGCTTTCTTAGCGACTGCTGCCTCAAACCTCCTCTGGTGTGGGTTATTAGATCCGCCCTTTTACTCTTCCACGGTATTCTGGCACTTAAAGCGAACTTGGAGTGTCAGCGCAGTCGAACATTTCCCATCCCTTTCCGCGAGAAACATATAAAACCCCCGCAAAATTGTCACATTTTCCATTATGGTGCTCTTTCGATTGGGGAGGGGAAAATTATGTCTGAAAAGCTAAAAGAGTCATTGGCTAAAATAGGCGTAACCGGGCCGGCAGTTTGAAGGGCCTCATAGCCTGTTTCCTGAGCTAGGGGTTGGGTGAGTCCTGTGGTAAAAGGGAAAGATGTTTAACCTCCTTTAGACTTTTTCCACTTCATTCAGGGTGTAGTCCAGGATGACATCGTGCCCTTGAAACTTAAAGTAGCCCTGGAACTTCTTCTTTTGGAGCAGTAGTGGAAACCAGTAGATGTCATCTGGCCACATTTCGTTGAAAGGCATCTCATCCAGTTTGAACCACTGAGGACGCATTTCTGTACCAGCCAGAGAAAGGAAACAAAAAGGGGTCAGAAGGATGAATTTTTGCAAAGTAACTCTGGCTGCTTACTCTTTCATTCATTCATTCAATTGTATTTGTTGAGCACTTACTGTGCGCAGAGCACTGTACTAAGTGCTTGGAAAGTACAATTTGGCAACAGATAGAGACAATCCCCACCCAACAATGGGCTCATAGTCTAGAAGGGGAAAGACAGGCAACAAAACAAGTAGACAGGCAGCAATAGCATCAAATTAGATGCGGCAGAGGAGCGGAGGGTGCGGGCTGGGCTGGAGAAGGAGAGAAGGGAGGTGAGGTAGGAGGGGGCGAGGTGATGATGGAGAGGAAAGGGCAGATCTTGGCCATGTTGTGAAGGTGATACAGGCAGGTTTTGGTGACAGATTGGATGTGTGGGGTGAATAAGAGAGCAAAGTCAAGGATGACACCAAGATTGCGGGCTTGTGAGACGGGAAGAATGGTAGTGCCGTCCGCAGTGACGGAAAAGTCAGGGAGAGGACAGGGTTTGGGAGGGAAGATGAGGAGTTCAGTCCTGGACATGTTGAGTTTTAGGTGGCGGGTGGACATCCAGGTGGAGATGTCCTGAAGGCGCCTGGGGGGGTTCCGTGCCCATGAGTTAGCACAGAGACCAGTGACTTTTGCTAAGTTGTTTAAAGGTGGTAGATAGTATGTGATATTTGGGGCGGCACTTTGAGCTATAAGGAGGCAAGCTCTTTAGTAATTGAATTCTCAGCTTGAGGGAGATTTTATACTCTTATATTAAGCCTTTAATAATAATAATGGCATTTATTAAGCACTTACTATGTGCAAAGCACTGTTCTAAGCGCTGGGGACGTTACAAGGTGATCAGGTTGTCCCATGGGGGCTCACAATCTTAATCCTCATTTTACAGATGAGGGAACTGAGGCATAGAGAAGTGACTTGCCCGAAGTCACCCAGCTGACAAGTGGCGGAGCTGGGATTTGAACCCATGACCTCGGACTCCAAAGCCCAGGCTCTTTCCACTGAGCCACGCTGCTGTGCCCTTTATTCACTTACCTCTCTTTTTCTTCCAAACTAATTTTGTCTGCCTCATTTTTAATTTGTGAAGTTCCTCGAGGGCCAGAATCATGTCTTTTTACCTATCTGAACTCCTCCAAGTGATGAGTAGTGGGGTTTCCATACAGTAGATGCCCAGTCTACTTGTTTTGTTTTGTTGTCTGTCTCCCCCGTCTAGACTGTGAGCCCGTTGTTGGGTAGGGATTATCTCTATCTGTTGCCAAACTGTACTTTCCACGTGCTTACTACAGTGTTCTGCACACAGTAAGTGCTCAATAAACACGACTGAATGAATATGAGCCTGAAGGGAGGGAGAGAGAACAGGGTAGGAGATGTAGATTTGCGTGTCATCTGCGTAGAGATGATAGTTGAAGATGTGGGAGCGAATGAGTTCACCAAAGGAGTGAGTACAGATAGAGAACAGAAGGGGACCAAGAACTGACCCTTGAGGAACCCCTGGAGTTAGGGGATGGGAGGGAGAGGAGGAGCCTGCAAAGGAGACTGAGAATGAACGGCCAGAGAGATAAGAGAACCAGGAGAGGACAGAGTCCGTGAAGCCAAGGTTGGATAACGTGTTGAGGAGAAGGGGATATTCCACAGTGTCGAAGGCAGCTGAGAGGTCGAGGAGGATCAGGATAGAGTAGGAGCCATTGAATTTGGCAAGAAGGGAGGTCATTGGTGACCTTTGAGGGGGCAGTTTCGATGGAGTGGAGGGGACGAAAGCCAGATTGGAGGGGGTCCAGGAGAGAGTTGGAGTTGAGGAGTTTGAGGCAGTGAGTGTAGACGACTCAGGACCAGTCAATGAACAGTATTTGAGTACGTACTGTGTGGAGAACATGGTGCTAAGTGGTTGGAAAAGTACAAAAGACCTGATCCTTGCCCTCAAAGAGATTGCACACTAGCAGGGGAAGGAGATACTCGAATAAATTACAGGTAGGAAGAAGGAATAAGGACTATGTGTAGGAGTTAGAATTAAAGTAATGGGGAACATGAGAGGTGTACAGTAGTGCTACAGCAGTCGGTGGGTACAAGGGCTTAGGTGCACTGTCTTGAGCAATTTCCATATCACAGGCTTATCCCATCCTCTGCTATGGTGATAACATTGGAAAAAACCAACCCTCTAGAGAGCAGAAACTCTATGTATTGCTTCAAAAACAACTTGGGTTTCCTGGCAAGTTAGTGGAACGAAGCCTCTTTTCTGTATGAGATCTGGGATCAGAACGTGAAAGAGAAGCAGCGTGGCTCAATGGAAAGAGCACAGGCTTGGGAGTCAGAGGTTATGGGTTCAAATGCCAGCTCTGCCAATTGTCAGCTGTGTGACTTTGGGCAAGTTGCTTCACTTCTCTGGCCCTCAGTTACCTCATCTGTAAAATGGGGATGAAGACTGTGAGCCCCACATGGGACAATGTGATCACCCTGTATACTCCCCAGCGCTTAGAACAGTGCTTGGCACATAGTAAGTGCTTAATAAATGCCATCATTATTGCTACTATTATTATTAAAGGAGACAGATGATTTCTTAACCCTAAAAGTCATATAAAACCATCTTTAAAATTTTGAGAGCAGTGGATGTAGAAGACCTGGTTCTCAGGGAGCTTATGGGAGAAGCAACTGACATACCCGTTCCTGGTCATTCTCCCCAAAGTTCTAGGTTTTAGTTTGTTTTTTAATTTCCAATCCTCCACATTGAAAGTTTTATAATGGTGGATTGGAATTGAGCTAGATGTATAGAAGTGGGTAGGACTGTAAACTAGCCCAGAAGGGACATTTTTAGAGGAGGGTAGAGGGGAAACTGCTGCAGAAAACATTGTCTGAAAGTCCATTAAGAGCCACTCATTGATTTTAAAGGAATTTAAGAGAGCCCAGTGGCTGAAGAATCAGTTTGTTTACTCCTGGAGTAAATCAAGATTGGAGTAAGGAGTTAGAAGAAAACAGAGGCTCTCTAGACTACAGAGAAGCCTTAACTGGAATCCCCACTTGAATCAGTCCCCTTGCCCTGAACAGCAGAAAGAAATCCTTCCTGTGAATGCTTACCATCACTCTCAGTTGGATTTCCATGGAAACTATCTGTGCGGAAGATATGGACATCCATTAGCTCAGAGTTGCCAAGGAATTCAAATGTGATGTGACCTATCTTCTGTAAGGTGTCCACTGTCAGCCCACTCTCCTCCAGTAATTCCCTATGGGAGGACAGGACAAAAGCATATAATTTACAAGCCGCACCGCCAATACAATACTAAAAAAGCCTTGAATTTATAGAGCACTGGTTTTCCCAAAACACTTTTCACAAAACTTACCTCACTTTATCCCCACAACCCTATAAGGTAGGCAGAAGCAGTCATTACCCCATTTTACAGAGGGGAAACAGGCCCACAAATAGCACAGCAGGGATTAGAACCCCAATCTCCTAAGACCCTTCCTCGCTTTTATTCCACTACATATGCTGAGTTACGCTGGTATAAGGGCAGCAAAGAACTTCTGCTTGAGTGGGACTGACCTAGAAATCAAGTGAGCTGTCAGAGGCTTCAAGAGAACACAAAATCAATCGCATTTATTGAGCGCTTACTGTGTGCAGTGCACTGTACTAAGCGCTTGGGAAGTACAAGTTGGCAACATTAGAGACAGTCCCTACCCAAAAGTGGGCTCACAGTCTAGAAGAACAGAATGAACAGATTTGGGCAATAAATGTTTCATCCTGCATGGCTGCTGTGTTCCAGAATCATGGCCTGATGAATTTTCAAGACATCTGGGTCATGGCCATTGCCCCCTGTCCTGATGCTACTTAATGCAAACTCCACCTCTGTGTGGCCAGTCAGCCCCAGCCCTCTTATGAGGGAGGTCATTCTGACATGATGACCAGTCAATCTGGCTACAGGAAGTGAACACTAGAACGCTTACCTCAGAAAACAGTGAAAAACATCCCTTCTCTCCCTCTACCTCCCCCTCGGGTGGCCTAGGCTGCTTTTCTAAATTAATGTGCTACAACGCTCTGTCATCATTCATTCATTCAATCGTATTCATTCATTCAATCGTATTTATTGAGCGCTTACTGTGTGCCGAGCAGCGCTTGGGAAGTACAGGTTGGCAACATATAGAGATGGTCCCTACCCAACAACGGGCTCACAGTCTAGAAGAGTTTATTAATAGCGTTCATTGAGCTCCTCTGCTTACTAGCTAATGGCCGTAAGTCGTATCTCCTCAGAACCATCCTTTTATTCCTGAAACCCATTTGGTCTTTCACTTTTTTCCCCAGGTTATCTCTGAATGCACAGATTCTCTCTATAGGAGCCTTGAAGACTTTCAGGGTTCCCAGGCCTACAGAGACCCTGTCTGGGTTCAGAAGGAGGGGCTGTTGATTCACAGTTGCTCTATTTTATTAACCATTCTATGTATAAGGACACAGGCAATGTCTGATACGTACGAATATCTTATTCTTAGAGATTGAACCGCTATATCAGCCCAGATGAAAACACTGTAGAGGAACTAGAGGGAATTTCATCTCATGAGAACACAGGTCTGGGTGACACAAACCCATCCAAATTAGTCCAAGTCAGTAACGTGAAAAAAGCTGCTCCATTTTTCTCCCCAGCACTGGTTTCCCAATTTGTGGGGACTGAGAAAAGTGACCGGAGGACATTCTTGACACATTTTCCTATTCTCTCCCAAAAAAATTTAATAAGGTTTAGCCTTTTTGTAGTTCTGTGGAAAGTGTTTGGTTTTTTTTTAAAACCAAGGATCTCAAAAGCCCAGTGTAACCACAAAGTATAATGACTTTCCATAGTGCAGCTTCCCTGACAAGCAGTCAGGGAAGCTGTTTTGCTCATTAAAACAATCCATTAGATTAAATGGTTGTATTTAAATTAATGCGCTTGCCAGTTTGTAATCTTCTCTGACCTTTCTGTTGAAGCTGAGAAATGAAATTCCCCCATCTGCTGCCTAAACTCTGCCATCTCAGACGGAGAGACCTAAGTGATGTTTGGAAAGCTGGAATCTAGTCATAGGAGGTGGTTAATTAAAATTAGACTTGCCCTAAAAATATTTTTTTTTTCTTTTGAGGGGGTGGGGAAATGGGTCCCCAGCTAACCGCTATGGGAGTCCTCAGCAGGGGTTCTGGCCTTTCTGAAGCAGCAGGCTGATGGCTCTCATTTTTTAAAATTACATGCTGATTTAATGTTTTGACTAATTTTAGTTCATCTTCCTGGAGTATGTGGCAGTGTTTGAAATATCAGTAATTTCCTCAGTGACAGAGCTAAAAGCTCCATTTCACAGGCTGGGATAATTAGACAGGCGACAATAACACCGTCACTGTTTCCTAAAGTATTTGATTGTACGTCTGCACCGTTCAGCTCCCTAGAAGGCAGATGGAGGAGGTAAACGGCTAATAAATTCAACCCGAAATACTAAGCCGATAAGTGCTTCTGTTAGCACAGGGAGACAGAAAAATCAGAGCCACAAACAGGTTGATCAATCACCCGGTTTGGTCCCCTACCACCCTCAGGGGAGCATGCGCGACTCCATCTGCATTACCCAATAGGTGGAGAGCGCTCTCTAGATAAAAAGTTCATCACACAATCACCTTTTAAGTCTCACAGGTGAGAAAGCTCAGTCATATTTGTGGCTTAAGTGCTTACTGTGTGCCAAGCACTGTACTAAGTGCTGGGGAGGTACAAAATAATCGGGTCCCACATCCTTTAGTGGAAGGGAGAAGAGGTATTGAATCTCCATTTCGCCGATGAGGGAAATGAGCCACAGAGAAGTTAATCAATCAATCAATCAATCGTATTTATTGAGCGCATACTATGTGCAGAGCACTGTACTAAGCGCTTGGGAAGTACAAATTGGCAACACATAGAGACAGTCCCTACCCAACAGTGGGCTCACAGTCTAAAAGGGGGAGACAGAGAACAGAACCAAACATACCAACAAAATAAAATAAATAGGATAGAAATGTACAAGTAAAATAAATAAATAAATAAATAAATAAAGTTAAGTAACTTGCCCAAGGTCACAGCAGGCACGTCGCAGAGCCGACACTAGAACCCAGGTCCTCTGACTCCCAGGCATGGGCTTGTTCGACTAGACCCCGCTACTTCTCGGTAGCAGCTCCGTTTCAGGTCTCCGATAACAAATTGCCGACAGACGATCGGGCATCCAAACCACTCATGTTAAGTCCTTAATAGTTCAGGCACTGTTCACACCAATCACCCATATGGCAAGAAAGGCATCAGTGGAGGCAGCCCCACCATCCTCTCCCTGACTTTATCCTTGAAGGAGCACACATGACCCAAGTAGGGGAAGCGTTTTTTCTCTGTGTTTGGGTTGGGGATGGATCCCAGGAGGCTGAAACCATTTCCAGGAGAGAAGGACCCTCCCTGATCAAAGACTACCTCCTCATGGACACAGATTGGCTTTATCTGGTTGTTGACTGTTCCAGTCAGACAGTGACTGACTGCGGTCCGGTCGGAATCTCCCCCTTCCCAGAGACCACGCCACTGAAAGGGGAGGATCTGTCCAACAGAAATGTATCAGATGGACCCCTGACTGTTCCAATATGCAGGAAGCGCTCGGGACCAGAACGACCACACTGAGGGGACCGGGGAAGATCCCTGGAATTTCTGAGGCATCAGATGGTTTACCTGAATCGAACCTACAGTCTGATGATGCCGTTATGAAGTAGGGCTGGGTGCTTCAAATCCCACTGGGCTACAGAACTGACCACAGTGATGTGGTGATGAGATGAGATGAAGCCTTTTTGAAGGTATATCTCTCCAAGAGGCCTTACCTGACTAAGACCTCATTTCCTTTTCTCCCACTCCCTTCTGCGTCACACTGACTTGCTCCCTTTATTCGCCCTCCTCCACCCCCTCCAGTTCTTACGCTTATATCTGCAATTTATTTATATTAATGTCTGTCTCCCCTTCTAGACTGTAAGCCCAATGTGGGCAGAGACTGTGTCTGTGACATTAGGTTGTACTCTCCCAAGCGCTTATTACAGTGCTCTCCGCACAGTAAGCATTCAATAAATATGACTGATTGATTGACTCGGGCTGATATGAACAAACCGCAGGCCCCTGCTAATGTCGGCTCCAGTGAATGACTAAAAGCTTGTGTTCGAGAACCGCTGCTTGGGTAACTAAAATAATTGTGCCTCGGGAAGCCTCAATTTTTAATTTCAGAAGAGTCCCAGTGGTCCAAGCTCACCCACTCACGCTCAGAACTACTACTTGCAAAATCTCTCCAAAGGACTAGACACGTACCGGCTGAAAAGATAAACTATGCCGGCTGAAAGAAAAAGAAATTCAAGTCTCATTCCTCCAGAGAACCATCAGACGCTAGTCTTTGTGCACACAACCTAAAACTCAAATGCACCTTCACTCTGTGAAACTCCAATTAATTAGCTCCCAACAATGGAGGATTCTCAGCCAGCTTTGGGCTGAAACCTGCAACCGTGATCCCCTGAGGTCTGAGGAGGCAGCTGTTGGTGCATGAAGAGAGTGAATGATGCCTGGATGGGTGGGGAAGGACAAGGCAGAGAAAAGAAGGTGCTAGTGCTTCATGAAGGACTTCACTGGAAAACTGTCACGGCTCATTTTATAAACATGAAATTATTCATTTTGATTTTATGTTTACAAAGAGCCTTATGCTCTACTGGCTTCCAGCCAAGAACGTCTAAGTATTATTAGCCTTTAATAGGATAATTGAGGCCTTATAAGAAGTTAGATAGGAAGCAGTTTAACAAACAACTCTGAACAAAGATTAATAATAAAAATAATAACAATGATGATATTTGTTAAGCTCTTACTATGTGCAAAGCACTGTTCTAAGCGCCGGGGAGGTTACAAGGTGATCAGGTTGTCCCACGGGGGGCTCACAGTTTTAATCCCCATTTTACAGATGAGGTAACGAGGCACAGAAAAGTCAAGTGACTTGCCCAGAGTCACACAGCTGACAGTTGGCGGAGCCAGGATTTGAACCCATGACCTTCGACTCCAAAGCCCCGGGCTCTTTCCACTGAGCCATGCTGCTTCTCCTAATGGCATTTATTACTTAAGCTGCCTTTATAATGTGTCCTGGTGATACCAGGAACAAACTCACTGGGGCTTCCTAAATCATGAAGTGGCTATGTCTTTCTGGACGAGTTCATTGCCTTCTGTATCTGTTTTCTCATCTGTAAAATCTTCCTTTTACAAAATAAAATATGTAAATAAGTGCTTAAAAGCCATTGGGTGAGTGGCTCTATTATTTACCAACAGCATAGATAGGCACTTACCCATTGCCAACTATATTTTTGGATCTAAAGGGAAGGAAGCTCTAAGGAAAAGTTTCAGAAAGAGTAAGTGGGAGACTTCCGATTCTACATGGTTTGCAAATTACAGATAACTGAACATTTGCGGTGTGTAGAGAACTGTCCCAGGAGCTTGGGAGAGTACAAAACAACAGAGCTGGTAGACATGTTCCCTGCCCACAAGAAGCCTGCAGTCAAGAAGGGGAGACAGACATTAAAATAAATTATGGATATGGACATAAGTGCTGTGGGGCTGAGAGTGGGTGAATAAAGGGTACAAATCCAAGTGCAAGGGTTGAGGATTATCCAGTTTTAGAAACTCTGTCACTACCAACCTTTTTACCATTTTACCAGAGTGAGGGCAGGGAAAAGGGAAGATGAACTCATTCCAATCCATCAATCAATGATATTTATTGAGCACTTGCTGTGTGCGAAGCACTGTGAAAAGCCACTGGGAGCATGAAATCCAACCGAGTTGGTAGACATATTCCCTGCCCACAAGGACTTTACTGTGTAGAGGCTCTTTGTGGTCAGGGAAGCACTACTGCTAAAATATTTGATTGTAAAAAGACAATAGGGAAAACAGATCTGTGAATTATATGTGGATGTCCCTGCTGAGGATGAAACCTCGTTGGTGCCAGTTCGTTTTCTCTGAAGAAAAATCCAATGTGCTTCCCCCTCCTGTAGGGCCCCACAAGCACCTATTCACACCTGCCTGCTCCCTGGCCACATTTCCCAAACAGGGCCTCACCTCTTGGCTCCTTCCTCGATGGTCTCCCCAGCCTGCACCTTTCCCCCGAAGCCATTCCATCGCCCAGCTCCAAAGCCACGTTTTTTATATCCGAGGAGAACTTCCTGTCGTTTCACAACCAGGACCAAGGTGAAGAGCCTGGACGAGAGCATGTTCCTGCAGGATGAGAAAAGGCATGAAAGAAAAGCTGTAGAATATGAGGAGTTAGGCAGGCATAAAGGTGATGGAAGGAACTGTTATTACAAATGACCAATCAATCAATCAATCATATTTATTGAGCGCTTACTGTGTGCAGAGCACTGTACTAAGCGCTTGGGAAGTACAAGTTGGCAACATATAGAGACAGTCCCTACCCAACAGTGGGCTCACAGTCTAAAAGATATTATTTTAGAACCCACAATGGGTTAGCTGCGCACAGCTAATGGGTTTTTTTTTTAATCGACAGAAACGTTCAGATCATGTCTCCCCAGCTCTTGAAGAACCTCTATTGGCTGTTCATCCACTTCCACATCAAACAGAAATCCTCTACCAGTGGTTTTAAAGCAATCAGCTCACCCCATCCCACCTCATCTCACTAATCTCCTACTCATCATCAATCGTATTTATTGAGTGCTTACTATGTGCAGAGCACTGTACTAAGCGCTTGGGAAGTACAAATTGGCAACATATAGAGACAGTTCCTACCCTACAGTTGGCTAACAGTCTAAAAGGGGGAGACAGAGAACAAAACCAAACACACTAACAAAATAAAATAAATACTCCAGCCCAGCCTACAGCACCAGCTTGCTCACTGTGCCCCGATCTCATCGTCGACCCCTTTTTCACATCCCCTCCTTAGCCTGTAACTCCCTCCCCCTCCACATAGGCCAGATCACCACTCTCTACCTTCAAAGCATTCGTTACTAAGGTCACATCTCCTCCAAGACGTATTCCCTGATTAAGCCCTTTTCCCCAGCTCACTCTCCCTTTTGCACCACCGATGCACTTCAATCTGGGACCGCTGAACATCTGATATTTGCTCCATCCCAATCCTACAGCACTTACGTACGTATCTTTAAATTATAAATTATTTATTTATTTGTATTAATGTCTGTCTCTCCCTCTAAGCCGTAAGCTCATTATGGGCAGGGAACGTGTCTGCTAATTTTGTTGTACTGCATTCTCCCAAGCGCTTAGTAGAGTATTCTTGTCCATTGTAGGCGTTCGATAAATATAACTGATAGTCTGGGGAGACTTGCAAGACTGCATTCCAGAGCTCCCTGCTTTATCTAAGTGCTAACAGAGTGCAGAGGAATAGTATCTGTGGCAGGTCTTAGAATGTTTGGCTAGTGTAATCACCTGGTTAATTCTCCCCACAACTCTTCTGCTGCTAGGAAAACAGCACGGCCTAACGGATGGGAGTCAGAAGGACCTGGGTTCTAATATTGGCTTTGCCACTTGTCTGCTGAGTGACCTTGGGCAAGCCACTTCATTTCTCTGTGCCTCAGTTACCTCATCTGTAAAATGGGGATTAAGACTATGAGCCTCATGTGGGATAGGAACTGTGTCCAACCTGATTAGCTTGTATCTACCTCAGCGCTTAGAATATCTACCTCAGTGCTCAGAACAGTGCTTGACACACTATGATTTGGGAACAACAATGATGATAATAATAATAATGGTATTTTTAAGCGCTTAATTCATCCCTCTCCTGATGCCAAAGGGCTATTTGTAGTTCACCACCACAGTCACATGTGTTCTGCATAGTAAGCACTCATAAACATCATTGATTTGTTAAATCATAATGGTATTTAAGTTCTCTGTGCCTAGCACTGGGGTAGATTTGTGTCTGTTTATTGTCATATTGTACTCTCCCATTCACTTAGTACAGTGCTCTGCATACAGTAAGTGCTCAATAAATATGATTGACTGACTGAATGAATGAATGCAGGGGTCACCCACCCCCGACGGTGGGCCGGGGGTCTGGGGCACCTTCCCCACTTGCCTTTGGTGCAAGAGACACAGTTGCTAGGGAGAAAGGAGGAGCCTGAATATTGCCACTCTCTGCAAATTTTCCTTAACGTTGTGCTTGGAAAGCAGGGTGCTGTGAGAGAAAGCAGCAGCGTGGCCTAGTGCGAAGAACACGGGCCTGGGAGTTGGAGGACCTGGGTTCCAATCCCCGCTCCTCCACAAGGACAAGTCACTTCACTTCTCCGTGCCTCAGTTCCTCATCTGTAAAATGGGGATTAACTCTGTGAGCTCCACGTGGGAGATACTCTTGTATCTCCCCCAGCGGGGAGAATGGTGCCTGGCCCATAGTGAGCGCTTAACAAATACCATCAAAGTGAACGGCTCCCGGGAGAAGAGCGGTGGGGGCTGAAGAAGGGAAAGGGAAAGGGGGAAAGGAAGGGAGAGGGGGGAAGGGAAAGGGGGAAAGGAAAGGGGAAACGGGAGGGGGAAGGGGAAGGGAAGTGGGGGAAGGGAAGCGGGGGAAGGAAAGTGGGGAAAGGAAGGGGGAAAGGGGGAAGGGAAAGAGAAGTGGGGGAAGGGGAAGGGAAGTGGGGGAAGGGGAAGGGAAGCGGGGGAAGGAAAGTGGGGAAAGGAAGGGGGGAAAAGGGGGAAGGGAAAGAGAAGTGGGGGAAGGGGAAGGGAAGCGGGGGAAGGAAAGTGGGGAAAGGAAGGGGGAAAAGGGGGGAAGGGAAAGGGAAGGGAAGAAGGGAGGGGAAGGGGAAAGGAAGGGAGGGGAAGAAGGGGGGAAGGGGTAAGGAAGGGGAGGGAAGAAGGGACGGGAAGGGGCGAGGAAGGGAGGGGAAGGGGCAAGGAAGGAGGGGAAGAAGGGAGGGGAAGGGGCAAGGAAGGGAGGGGAAGAAGGGAGGGGAAGGGGCAAGGAAGGAGGGGAGGAAGGGAGGGGAAGGAGGAAGGGAGGGGAAGGGGCAAGGAAGGGAGGGGAAGAAGGGAGGGGAAGGGGCAAGGAAGGAGGGGAAGAAGGGAGGGGAAGGGGCAAGGAAGGAGGGGAGGAAGGGAGGGGAAGGGGCAAGGAAGGGAGGGGAAGAAGGGAGGGGAAGGGGCAAGGAAGGGGAAGAAGGGAGGGGAAGGGTCAAAGAAGGGAGGGGAAGGGGCAAGGAAGGGGGGGAAGAAGGGAGGGGAAGGGGCAAGGAAGGGAAGACAGGAAGAGGGAATGGAAGGGGAAAGAGGAAGGGAAGGGGAGAGGAAAGTCCGCCGGCGGTCCGAGGGGGATCGGGGCGCGGGAATGAGGAAGCGGGATTGGGGTCCTGGGGGTGGGGGGGGGGGCACAGAGGGCCCGGGAGGACCCCCGACCACCGGCCCGCCCCGGCCCAAGAGATACCTGCGCCCCCGCTCCTTCCCGCCGCTTCTTCCCGCCGCTGCTGCAGCCCAGCGGGCCCGAGGAGGAGGAAGCGCCGGCCCCCGCGGCCCCGGGATGGGATGGGATGGGATGGGCCGGGATGGGGTGGGCCGGTGGGATGGGATGGGATGGGATGGGATGGGCCGGGCGGGAACGGTTTGTGGCGGCGGGGCGGGTTTCCGGGGGGAAGGCGCTGCGGGGAGCGCACGGCCTGGGCCCAGCCTCACCGGGACCCCCCCCGGGACCCCCCCGGGACCCCCCCGGGACCCCCGCAAATGGCCCCGTGAGTGGGGGAGGCCGCGCCGGGACGGGGGGGGGGGGGGGCGGGGGGGGACGGCAGGGGGTGGCGGCCTTGGGGGAGCCCCGTTTGGGCCTCCACGGAGCAGCCCACCACCACCCTAACCCTCACCGACTCCCCTGGGGACGGGCTGCTGCTGCTTTCTCTTCTTCCTCCTCTTCTTCTTCCTCTTCTGGTATTTCTTAAGCGCTTACTATGTGCCAAGCACTGTTCTAAGCGCCGGGGGACATCGTCATCATCATCATCATAGCATCTGTTAAGCGTTTACGACGTGCCAAGCACTGTCCTAACCGTTGGGGGAGATAATAATGATAATAATAACATTTGTTAAGCGTTTACGACGTGCCAAGCACTGTTCTAAGCGCTGGGGGAGACAATAATAATACTAATGATAATAATGACATTTCTTAAGCGTTTACTACGTGCCAAGCACTGTTCTAACCGTTGGGGGAGATGATAATAATAGTCACATTTGTTAAGCGTTTACGATGTGCCAAGCACTGTTCTAAGCTCTGGGGGAGACGATAGTAATAATGATAATGACACTTGTTAAGCGTTTACTACGTGCCGAGCACTGTTCTAAGCGCTGGGGGAGATAATAATAACAATAATAATAACATTTGTTAAGAGTTCACTTCGTGCTAAGCACTGTTCTAAAAGCTGGAGGAGACAATAGTAATAATAATAATAATAATGATATTTGTTAAGCGTTTACTACGTGCCAAGCACTGTTCTAAGCGTTGGGGGAGATGATGATAATAATAATAATAACATTTGTTAAGCGTTTACTTTGTGCCAATCACTGTTCTAAAAGCTGGGGGAGACAATAATAATAATAATAATAACATTTGTTAAACATTTACTATGTGCCAAGCACTGTTCTAGGCGTTGGGGGAGATAATAATAATAATAATAATAACATTTGTTAAGCGTTTACTACGTGCCAAGCACTGTTCTAAGCACTGGGGGAGATAATAATAGTAATAATGGCATTTGTCAAAAGTTTACTATGTGCCAAGCACTGTTCTAAGCACTGGGGGAGCTAATAATAGTGATCATGGCATTTGCCAAAAGTTTACTATGTGCCAAGCACTGTTCTAAGCGCTGGGGGAGATGATAATAATAATAATAATAATAATAATGGTATTAAGCATTTACTACGTGCCAAGCACTGTTCTAAGCGCTGGAGTAGATACGAGGTTATCAGGTTGTCCCACGTGGGGCTCACAGTCTTCATCCCCATTTGACAGATGAGGGAACTGAGGCACCGAGAAGCAAAGTGACTTGCCCAAAGTCACATAGCTGACAAGTGACGGAGCTGGTATTCGAACCCACGACCTCTGACTCCCGAGCCCGGGCTCTTTCCACTGAGCCACGCTGCTTACAAGGTCATCAGGCTGTCCCAAGTGGGGCTCACAGTCTTCATCCCCTTTTGGCCGATGAGGTAACTGAGGCACAGAGAAGTTAAGCGACTTGCCCAAGGCCACACAAAGCAGACCAGTGGGGGAGCCGGGATTAGAACCCACGACCTCCGACTCCCAAGCCCGGGCTCTTGCCACTAAGCCACGCTGGGAAACTGAGGCCATCGTCGTTTCTAATTCCGTTCCACCACTTGTGTGCTGTGTGGCCTTGGGCAACTCACTCCACTTCTCTGGGCCTCAGTTCCCTCATTTGTCAAAAGGAGATTGAGACGGTGAGCCCCACGCGGGAAAGGGGCTGTGTCCAACCCGATTTGCTTGGATCCACCCCAGCGCTTAGTACAGTGTCTGGCACTGCTTAACAAATACCACAATTATTATTGTTGTTATTATTATTATGTGCACGCGCTCTCCGAGAGTCAGTAGGAAGCACAACCTTCTCCTAACTCGCAGCCCCGGACTCCAGCTCGAAGTTCTCTGGGCCTCAGTTTCCCAAGATAAAAATACTTCCCGCACGGACGGGTCGGTTTTCTAAAAGAAAAAAACATTCCTCGGTGCTTGCGTGAGTTTCTGAGGGCTTGAGCTGTAGTAACTGTAATTTTTAAAATATTCTTTTCTTTAATATTCTTTCCCTCATGCCCCTTACCTAAATCACATGGCCTCGGATGAAAATCAGCCTTGGAACGATCTGTCCTCTTCTCCTACCCCGTCTTGGAGGTGGCCTTTTTTTCCTGAGGTAAATAGAGATACAATATACTTTCACTCATCAACCAATTGATGGTATTTATTGAGCGCTTACTAGGTGCCGAGCACTGTGCTAAGCGCTTCCTGGGGTCGGGAGAGACACGAAAGGAGATGGAGTGGGGTTCGTAAATTATCGTTATATGAGTGTCAGAGAAACTGTGGAAAGCAGAATTCCATAGTTGACAACTGACAGGCCTGTTGTACCCATCTTGGGGCTTTCCCATTGTGACTCATTACTTATTCCTTTCACTTCACATGGCATTCACTCCCACTTAAGATTCACCGGAGCCGCGGTCGGCTGCGGGGAGAAAGGACCAGGCGGCTGTGGTTAAGGAGAGCGGACAGAGCCGGCATTTCCCCATCCTTGGGAAGCTCACCAGGGCATCGCTTCATACCCATTAGAGGGGTCCTGGTTCCCTTAATGCCACTCTCTATTGGTGGATAGAGAGTGAATAGAGAATGAGTAGAGAAGCAGCGTGGCTCAGTGGAAAGAGCCCGGGCTTTGGAGTCAGAGGTCATGGGTTCAAATCCCCACTCCGCCAGTTGTCAGCTGTGTGACTTTGGGCAAGTCACTTCACTTCTCTGGGCCTCAGTTCCCTCATCTGTAAAATGGGGATTAAGACTGTGAGCCCCCCGTGGGACAACCTGATCACCTTGTAACCTCCCCAGCGCTTAGAACAGTGCTGTGCACATAGTAAGCGCTTAATAAATGCCATTATTATTATTATTATTATTATCTCATCCCACCTTCAGATTTTTATTATCGAGTGCCCTTGAGTCATTTCCGATTCATAGCCGCTCCGTGGATATACTTTCTCCAGAACGTCCTTTCCTCGGCCATAATCCAGTCTACCTCAAAACGACCACCCTCACAGGCAGCGTGGACTAAGTGGCTAGAGCACGGGCCCTGGGAGTCTGAAGGACTTGGGTTTTAATCCCGGCTCAGCCACTTGTGTGCTGTGTGACCTGGGCCAAACACTCAACTTCACTGGCCCCCATAAGAGACATGGATTGTGTCTAACCTGATTAGCTTTTATCGACCCCAATGCTTAGTACGGTGCCTGGTCCCTAGTAAGCGCTTAACAAATTCCGTAAAAAAAAAAAGTGACTCTCTCCTATTATTCCCCATCGTCTTGTTGAAGCCGTGTTGTTAGCCCAGGGAAGGACACTGGGTGTCAAAAGAGCCCAGGGTTCCAGTCCTGGTTCTTCACATAGGGAACAGCCTACTGGGACTATGCCATCAGTGGTGAAAGTTTTTGCCCATCATCATCATCATCAACATCAATCGTATTTATTGAGCGCTTACTATGTGCAGAGCACTGGACTAAGCGCTTGGGAAGGACAAGTTGGCAACATATAGAGACAGTCCCTACCCAACAGTGGGCTCACAGTCTAAAAGGGGGAGACAGAGAACAAAACCAAACATACTAACAAAATAAAATAAGTAGAATAGATATGTACAAGTAAAATAAATAAATGAATAAATAGAACAATCTGTGGTACCAAAGAACAATCTGTGGTATTCTGAGAGGTGGCCAGGCCCAGAAGGAATCTGGAAAAATAGCTGGCTCACTTGGGTGGCAAAGACCGCAGCAGGTACCAAGCCAACCACCCGCTGGATTATAACGCTCCAGCCCAGCATCAGCACTGTGCTGCGGCCATAGATCTTGCCCGTAAAAAAACCTTTGCGTTCACTTGGCAATTATTATGGTGGTATTTGTTAAGCGCTTACTACGTGCCAAGCACTGTTCTAAGCGCTGAGGAGGACACAAGGAAATCAGGTTGTCCCATGTGGGGCTCACAGTCTTACAGATGAGGGAACTGAGAAGTTAAGTGACTTGCCCAAAGTCACACAGCTGACAAATGGCAGAGCCGGGGTTAGAACCCATGACCTCTGACTCCTAAACCCGTGATCTTTCCACTGAGCCACGTTGCTTCTCAATGTATCACGGCCTGGCCCATCTCTTCACTCATCCATTTCTAGACTGTGAGCCCACTGTTGGGTAGGGACCGTGTCTATATGTTGCCAACCTGTACTTCCCAAGCGCTTAGTCCAGTGCTCTGCACACAGTAAGCGCTCAATAAATACGATTGATTGATTGATTGATCCACTCTCTGGCCCAGTGGGAGCATGGCTGACCGGCAGGGACGAGAGAATACAAGGAGCGTGGTCCAACCCACTCTCATAATCATTTCTATCGTGCAGATTCTCTATGGACCCACCCACCATCACCATCATTATTATCTATTCGCCTACTTTTCTTACCTGTATCTATACTCTGACTTGAAGTAGCGTGGCCTAGTGGATAGAGCACAGGCTTGGGAGTCAGAAGGTCATGGATTTTAACCCCGGCTCTGCCACATACGTGCTGTGTGACCTTGGGTATGTCACTTCACTTCTGTGTGCCTCAGATACCTCACCTGTAAAATGGGGATTGAGGTTCTGAGCGTCACGTCGGACAAGGGACTGTGTCCAACCCGATTTGCTTGTATGCACTCCAGCGCTTAGTACAGTCTGGCACATAGTAAGCATTTAACAAATGTCATAAATATTAGTGTGTAGCTATTGTGTTTTTGCCGTTTTTATCTGCCTGTCTCCCTCACTGGACTGCAAAGTCCTTGAGGTTGGGAAACGTGTTTCTTCTAGTCTGTGTACCTGGGTAGAGTGTCTACACGTAACAGGCCCTCAATGCTGGAGATGAAGATGTCGGTGACAACGACCAAGGGCTTCTTTATCTTTTTAAAACAGCTATCGGAAACTAGTGAGCAGCTTGGTTCAGTGTCGAAGATTTCACGTCACAGTAAGGCACGGCGGGAGCAAAACTGACGCAGCGTACCGATGGTTGTCACGACACCTGAAGGATCCTTTCGTGAAAGCCACACGAGAAAACAATTACCGCTGCCGAAGTGCTTTCAAACTCTTGGAGATCAATGAAAAGCACCAGATTCTTAGGCCTGGGCTCCGGGTATTGGACTGCGGCGCTGCCCCGGGAGCGTGGAGTCAAGTTGCCATCAAGATGGTCAATGCCGCCGGCACTGGTGAGTAGAGACGTTGAGTAAGAGAGCTTTAACCGGGAGTCGAGCTGCCCTAATTTACAGGCTGAATGTGATCCTGGGTTTGTAATGGACCTAGGGCTCCGACCAGTCATGCAATTGAAGTGCTTCTTGTTAGGAAGGGACGCAGCACTGTGTGTAGCCCGAAATTTCAGAAGAGAGTTACAGGAAACTTTCCTTACTCATTTACTGGTAAAAGAGCAAATGAAGGGGGCCTGTGCCTCCAATTTCTTTGGTCTTGGAGTGGAACAAGAGATTGGACATAGGGATCATCATCATCATCATCATCATCATCAATCGTATTTATTGAGTGCTTACTATGTGCAGAGCACTGTACTAAGCGCTTGGGAAGTACAAATTGGCAACATATAGAGACAGTCCCTACCCAACAGTGGGCTCACAGTGTAAAAGGGGGAGACAGAGAACAAAACCAAACATACTAACAAAATAAAATAAATAGAATAGATATGTACAAATAAAATAAATAAATAAAGGGATGTGAGGGATCCATCCCTTCCACCCCCCTCCAGCTCAGAAAGGGGACGAAGGGCAAAGGAGGAGGTGGACGGTTCTCATCCCACCCTCCCCAGATCAGATCAGAAAATGGAAAACAGTCGTTTCCCTAGGGTCTGGCATTTTAGTGGTTCTGATCATAATAGTTATGGTGTTTGTTAAGTATGTACTCTGTGTTCAGCACTGTACTAAGCCCTGGGAGAGACACGGTACAATCAGATCAGACACAATCCCTAGCCCATGGAGGGCTCGCAGTGTGAATAGGAAGAGGAGTAAGTATTTAATCTCCATTTTGCAGATGAAGGAATTGAAGCACAGAGAAGTTAGGGACCTGCCCAAGGTGATACATCAGGGCTTGTGGTAGAGCTGGGATTAGAACCCAGGTCCTCCGACTCCCAGGCCCTAGGCCCTTTTCCACTAGGCCACACTGTTTCCATTTCGACCCAATTTTTATTTCCTGACTCGTATTTTGAAAGATTAGGATTAAATCTCCAATAAACTAAATAGAAAAAATTAAGGTTTTCTTGACATTTTCTCCGTTACAGTGGATTTAAGCCAGTTTATGAGTTCACTGTAAACTGCAGGGGTGGATTTGAAGTCAAAGTTGCACATTACTAGGAAGAGTTGTCCATTTCTCCACTTTCCCATTAGAATTAATCTGTGTTCTGGAATGTGGTTTTTGCGCTGCACCAAGTGGGAACTCAGTAAATGCTACTACTACTAGCGTGACCTTAAACTTTGCTTTTTTATTCATCACTTTGGGATGAGTTTAGTGGTCGAGCCCTCTAATTATTAGTGGGATAAACTCCCAGACGTTGTTCAGTACATATAGGGTGATGTTCACTGTGCATCCTTGGTCAGACTGTATATCTGTAACATCTTTCACCAAATTAGGGAAGTTATACTGAAGGAGGGAAAAGATCAATAGATCAATTAATCAGTAGTATTTATTGATCCCTTACTGTGAGCTGATCATTTTACTAGGTGCTTGGAGTCTGATTTGCACTTGGATTTGGACCCTTTGGGCACTTGGTATTCACCCCACCCTCAGCTCCACAGCGCATACATACACAGCTATAAATTATTTATATTGATATCTATCTCCTCTAGACTGTAAGCTCAATGTGGGCAGGGAACATGTCTGCTATGTTGCAGGCAGAGAAATTGTGGGAAAAGGAAGAAAAATGATGATATTTGTTAAGCACTTACTATGTGCTTGAACTTGAAAATGTGGGAAAAGGAAAAAAAAAGATGATATTTGTTAAGCACTTGCTATGTACTTGAATCAATCAATCGTATTTATTGATACGATATTGATAAATATTGATATTTATTGAACTCTCCTGAGCACGTAGTACAGTGCTCTGCACGCAGTAAGCCCTCAATAAGTATCCTCGATTGGGAGAGTAAAGCAGAGAAAGAAGGGAGGGTAGGTGGAGTGGTGGGAGGCAGTTCCGTGAATGGGACGAGAGTTGAATTGATGACTTTAGAAGTACCTCAAAGGCCCAGCATGCCAGAAATAGAGCTGTGTTAGGATTCTGTTCTTATCCTGAAATTACTCGTTTTCCAGATCCAGAATCGCCAGCTGGCTTTGTACTTGGAGTAGATCTTCTTCACATATTCCCGCTACAGGGAGCGACTTTTCTGTGCCCTGCCGATGTTACAGACTCCGGGATCTGCAAGAGAATCCAAGAGCTGCTTCCCGAACGGAAGGCCGACGTGATCTTGAGTGACATGGCACCCAATGCCACTGGGATAAAAGAGCTTGATCACCAGAAGCTCATCGGCATGTGCCTATCTCTTCTGGATTTGTCGTCAAGCATTCTGATTCCGGGGGGAGCGTTGCTATGTAAACTTTGGGACGGAGGCCAAAAACATCTCTTACAAAGTAGACTGGTGCAGCAGTTCCAGGAGGTGAGGGTTATAAAACCTCAGGCCAGTAGGAAAGAATCCTCAGAGATGTATTTTTTGGCAAAATTCTACCAAGGGGCTAAACGATCTTCAAAAGTGTGAAGGTTTCGCCTGGCATTACCATGTGGGCGAGTATTTTATTAATCATCGGTATTTACCGACTGCTTACTGTGTGCTAAGTACAGTACAATGTGATATCTGCCCACAAGCTGCTTATTGTTGTGAATAGAACTGTTCCTTTTTTAGAGCTGAGACTCTGGTGGAACGGGGTTATACCAATTAAATATTACCTTTTTTTTTGGTGTTGCGGAGGACGTGCTCCTAAAGCACCGCATGGGATCTTGAAATGTTTTCACTTGAGTAATGTACGAAACATGAAATTTCAACCTGGGGAATAATTTGCATCTGTCTATAGAAGTCTGAACATTTGAACATTCATCTGTTCAGAGCAGCTGAGACCGTTTTTTAAATAAATTTCCAATTGTGTGGTGTGGGGGTGATTTTGATCAAATAAGTGTTTGTTAAGCACTTAATTTGTGCCGAGCGTCGTACTAAGCATTGATTGGGGTAGATGCAAGATAATCTAGTCCGGCACAACCCGTGTTCCGCACGGGGCTCATATGTGTGTTTGCAGGATATTGTCAAAAAGAAAAGGCCAACAATGATGTGCTCCCTTAACTAAGTCCCTTCTGTATCTTGATGAAGCTTAATAGGAAAGTAAGAATCTTGATTTCATTATTAATAATTGTTTTTTCCCTCTGAATTTGCTCAATAAAAGGTCCTTGGTTTGTGGAGTCGGGCTCATTCTTCAGAATCATACCGAAATGACGCTCACAACATCCTGGGAAGTCTGTGCTTATGGACAGTTCGATTGAGGACAGATTGGTTGTGTGACCCTGCAGATTTTTGTATGGTATTTAAGCGCTTACTGTCTGCCATAAACTAATCAGGTTGGACACAGCACGTGCCCCACGTGGGGCTCATCATCATCATCAATCGTATTTATTGAGCGCTTACTATGTGCAGAGCACTGTACTCAGCGCTTGGGAAGTACAAATTGGCAACATATAGAGACAGTCCCTACCCAACAGTGGGCTCACAGTCTAAAAGGGGGGAGACAGAGAACAAAACCAAACATACTAACAGAATAAAATAAATAGAATAGATATGTACAAGTAAAATAAATAGAGTAATAAATATGTACAAACATATATACATATATACAGGTGCTGTGGGGAAGGGAAGGAGGTAAGATGGGGGGGATGGAGAGGGGGACGAGGGGGAGAGGAAGGAAGGGGCTCAGTCTGGGAAGGCCTCCTGGAGGAGGTGAGCTCTCAGCAGGGCATTTGTTAAGCACTTACTATGTGCAAAGCACTGTTCTAAGCACGGGGGAGGATACAGGGTGATCAGGTTGTCCCACGTGGGGCTCATAGTCTTAATCCCCATTTTACAGATGAGGGAACTGAGGCCCAGAGAAGTTAAGTGACTTGCCCAAGATCACACAACAGACATGTGGCGGAGTGGAGATTTGAACCCATGACCTCTGACTCCAGAGCCCGGGCTCTTTCCACTGAGCCACGCTTCCCAAGCGCTTAGTCCAGTGCTCTGCACACAGTGTATTATTATTAATGCACACATTATTATGCACACAGTGCACACATTATTATTACAAGTTGGCAACATAGCTTCGTACGTGATCTTAAAGCACTCTGTCCTCAGTGCTTTCTGTCTCTGTAAAATTCACTTTAGAGTTTGTGAGTCTGCCTCAAGCAGTCGTTGGGAGGAGTAACTAGTAGCAAAAGGCCACTTTGCGGAGTACCAAGCTGTGGATTATCATGGAATATTTGGGAGGCGGTTTAGCGCTGGATTTGGTGAGAAGTTTGGTTCATTATAAGCATTCGAAACGTGGGCAGATAAGAACTTAACTAGTAGGAATTTGGCACATCCAACTAATTGCACAGGGAATTTGGCCCAGCTCTTGGGACAGCCTCTCTCTCGCTCTCCCTCCATCCCCTTTCCTGTGAGAACAATTTGAGGAAAACTGAATTAGCAGGCGAGTGGAAACCTGGGGTCTTTGAAAGCGAAGACCCTTCCCTCCTCTAAACTGTAAGCTCATTACGACAGGGGAACAAGTCTGCTAATTCAGTGGTTATATTGTATTCTCCCAAGCGCCTAGTACAGCGCTGCCCCTAGTAAGCACTCAGTAAATACCACTGGTTGATTGATTTATCCCCTTCCGGTACTCTCCTGATGGTAGGAGGGTGTTACTGTGAGCCCACTGTTGGGTAGGGACCATCTCTATATGTTGCCAACTTGTACTTCCCAAGAGCTTAGTACAGTGCTCTGCACATAGTAAGCGCTCAATAAATACGATTGAATGAATGAATGAATAGTGGAAAGGGTAGGGGCTTGGGAGCCAGAGGATGTGGGTCTAATCTTGGCTCTGCCACGTGTCTGCTGTGTGACCTTAGGCTAGTCACTTCTCTGTGCCTCTCATCTGTAAAATGGGGATTTAGACTGGGCTGGGTCTAATCTTGGCTCTGCCATGTGTCTGCTGTGTGACCTTGGGCTAGTCACTTCTCTCCTCTGTGCCTCTCATCTGTAAAATGGGGATTTAGACTGTGAGCCCAAAGTGGGACAGATACTGTGTCCAACCTGGTTACCGTGTACCCACTTCAGCATTTATAACAGCGCTTGTTGCAGAGTAAGCGCTTAATAAATACCCCAATTATTATTTCTCTACACTCTTCCTTCCAATCTGGATTGGTGGGAGCAAAGATGTACCTTCGGAATTGCTTCAGGTGTTGTCCGCTCTTTCAAAACTTCTTCCTGCCAAATTCGGGGGGGCGGGATTCAGGTCCGGGGAGAGTCTGGAATCTTCTGGAGCAAGACTACTGGAGATCGGACAGAAAGAGGGAGTTTGGATTCGTCTAACGCGACTGTGCTCATAATAATAGTCATAATGATGGCATTTATTAAGCGCTTACTATGTGCCGAGCACCGTTCTAAGCATTGGGGTAGATAAAAAGTGCTCTGCACACAGGAAGCTGTCAATAAATACGATTGAATGAATCAGGTTGTCCCACAAGCTGATCACCTTGTGTCTCCCCAGCACTTAGAACGGTGCTTTGCACACAGTAAGCGCTTAACAAATGTCATTATTATTATTATTAGTCCATTCATTCATCCATTCAATCGTATTTATTGAGCGCTTACTGTGTGCAGAGCACTGTACTAAGCGCTTGGGAAGTACAAGTTGGCAACATACAGAGACGGTCCCTACCCAACAGTGGGCTCACAGTCGTGCTCTGCACACAGTGAGTGCTCAATAAATAGGACTGACATGCATTGTGAGCCCGCTGTTGGGTAGGGACTGTCTCTGCTGCCAACTTATACTTCCCAAGCGCTTAGTCCAGTGCTTTGCACACAGTAAGCGCTCAATAAATATGATTGAATGAATCTTTTATTCTATTTATTTTATTCTGTTAATATGTTTTGTTTTGTTGTCTGTCTCCCCCTTCTAGACTGTGAGCCCGCTGGTGGGTAGGGACCGTCTGTATATGTTGCCAACTTGTACTTCCCAAGCGCTCAGTACAGTGCTCTGCACACAGTAAGCGCTCAATAAATACGATGAATTGAGCGCTTAGTCCAGGGCTCTTCACAGAGTCGGCGCTCAATAAACACGATTGATTGAGTCCCCCTTCTAGACTGTGAGCCCGCTGTTGGGTAGGGACTGTCTGTCTATGTTGCCGACTTGGACTTCCCAAGCGCTTAGTCCAGTGCCCTGCACACAGTGAGTGCTCAATAAATAGGACTGACACGCATTGTGTGCCCGCTGTTGGGAAGGGACCATCTCTGATGCCAACTTGTACTTCCCAAGCGCTTAGTCCAGTGCTCTGCACACAGTAAGCGCTCAATAAGTACATTGAATGAGTGAATTGAGGGCTTAGTCCAGGGCTCTTCACAGAGTGGGCGCTCAATAAACACGATTGATTGAGTCCCCCTTCTAGACTGTGAGCCCGCTGTTGGGAAGGGACTGTCTCTGTTGCCGACTTGTACTTCCCAAGCGCTCAGTACAGCACTCTGCACACAGTAAGTGCTCCATAAGTACGACTGAATGAATGAATTGAGCGCTTAGTCCAGGGCTCTTCACAGAGTGGGCGCTCAATAAACACACGATTGATTGAGTCCCCCTTCTAGACTGTGAGCCCGCTGTTGGGAAGGGCCCGTCTCTCTATGTTGCTGACTTGGCCTTCCCAAGCGCTCAGTCCAGTGCTCTGCACGCAGTAAGTGCTCAATAAGTACGACTGAATGAGTGAATTGAGCACTTAGTCCAGGGCTCTTCACAGAGTGGGTGCTCAATAAACACACGATTGATTGAGTCCCCCTTCTAGACTGTGAGCCCGCTCTTGGGAAGGGACCGTCTCTCAATGTTGCCGACTTGGCCTTCCCAAGCGCTCAGTCCAGTGCTCTGCACGCAGTAAGCGCTCAATAAACACGATTGATTGAGTCCCCCTTCTAGACTGTGAGCCTACTATTGGGAAAGGACCGTCTATGTTGCCGACTTGTACTTCCCAAGTGCTTAGTCCAGTGCTCTGCACACAGTAAGCGCGCAATAAATACATTGAATGAATGAATTGAGCGCTTAGTCCAGGGCTCTTCACAGAGTGGGCGCTCAATAAACACACGATTGCTTTAGTCCCCCTTCTAGACTGTGAGCCCGCTGTTGGGTAGGGACTGCCTATGTTGCCGACTTGGACTTCCCAAGCGCTTAGTCCAGTGCCCTGTACACAGTAAGTGCTCAATAAATAGGACTGACATGCATTGTGAGCCCGCTGTTGGGTAGGGACTATGTTGCCAACTTGTACTTCCCAAGCGCTCAGTCCAGTGCTCTGCACACAGTAAGCGCTCAATAAGTACATTGAGTGAATTAAGCGCTTAGTCCAGGGCTCTTCACAGAGTGGGTGCTCAATAAACGCGATTGATTGAGTCCCCCTTCTAGACTGTGAGCCCGCTGTTGGGTAGGGACCGTCTGTCGATGTTGCCGACTTGGCCTTCCCAAGTGCTCAGTCCAGTGCTCCGCACACAGTAAGCGCTCAATAAGTACGATTGAATGAGTGAATTGAGCGCTTAGTCCAGGGCTCTTCACAGAGTGGGTGCTCAATAAACACACGATTGATTGAGTCCCCCTTCTAGACTGTGAGCCCAATGTTGGGAAGGGACCGTCTCTGTTGCTGACTTGTACTTCCCAAGCGCTTAGTCCAGTGCCCTGCACACAGTAAGCGCTCAATAAGTACATTGAATGAGTGAATTGAGCGCTTAGTCCAGGGCTCTTCACAGAGTGGGCGCTCAATAAACACACGATTGATTGAGTCCCTCTTCTAGACCGTGAGCCTGCTGTTGGGTCGGGACCGTCTCTCAATGTTGCCGACTTGGCCTTCCCAAGCGCTCAGTCCAGTGCTCTGCACGCAGTAAGCGTTCAATAAATATGATTGAATGAATGAATTGAGCAATTAGTCCAGGGCTCTTCACAGGGTTGGCGCTCAATAAACACATGATTGATTGAGCCCCTTCTAGACTGTGAGCCCGCTGTTGGGTAGGGCCCGTCTCTCTATGTTGCCGACTTGGCCTTCCCAAGCGCTCAGTCCAGCGCTCTGCACACAGTAAGCGCTCAATAAGTACATTGAATGAGTGAATTGAGCGCTTAGTCCAGGGCTCTTCACAGAGTGGGTGCTCAATAAACACGATTGATTGAGTCCCCCTTCTAGACTGTGAGCCCGCTGTTGGGTAGGGACCGTCTGTCGATGTTGCCGACTTGGCCTTCCCAAGTGCTCAGTCCAGTGCTCTGCACGCAGTAAGCGCTCAATAAGTACACTGAATGAGTGAATTGAGCGCTTAGTCCAGGGCTCTTCACAGAGTGGGCGCTCAATAAACACACGATTGATTGAGTCCCCCTTCTAGACTGTGAGCCCGCTGTTGGGAAGGGACTGTCTCTCCATGTTGCCGACTTGGCCTTCCCAAGCGCTCAGTACAGCGCTCTGCACACAGTAAGCGCTCAATAAGTACGATTGAATGAGTGAATTGAGCGCTTAGTCCAGGGCTCTTCACAGAGTGGGCGCTCAATAAACACACGATTGATTGAGCCCCCCTTCTAGACTGTGAGCCCGCTGTTGGGAAGGGACTGTCTCTCCATGTTGCCGACTTGGCCTTCCCAAGCGCTCAGTACAGCGCTCTGCACACAGTAAGCGCTCAATAAGTACGATTGAATGAGTGAATTGAGTGCTTAGTCCAGGGCTCTTCACAGAGTGGGCGCTCAATAAACACACGATTGATTGAGTCCCCCTTCTAGACTGTGAGCCCGCTGTTGAGAAGGGACCGTCTCTGTTGCCAACTTGTACTTCCCAAGCGCTCAGTACAGCGCTCTGCACGCAGTAAGCGCTCAATAAGTACGACTGAATGAATTGAGCGCTTAGTCCAGGGCTCTTCACAGAGTGGGCGCTCAATAAACACACGATTGATTGAGCCCCCCTTCTAGACTGTGAGCCCGCTGTTGGGTAGGGACTGCCTATGTTGCCCACTTGGACTTCCCAAGCGCTCAGTACAGTGCTCTGCACGCAGTAAGCGCTCAATAAGTACAATGAATGAATGAATGGAGCGCTTAGTCCAGGGCTCTTCACAGAGTGGGCGCTCAATCAATACGACTGAAGGAATGAATGAATGAATGAATGAAGGGCTGAGGGGAGGGCTGGCGCCGACCGTTGGGCCGCGCGCCGCCGCCTGGTCTCGCGAGAGTTGTGCGGACCTCTCGCGAGAACTGAGGGCTCGGGGGAGAGGAGGGAGATCCGAGCGGCGGCGGCGGCGGCGGCGGCGGCGGCGGCGGCGGGGTGAGAAGTGGGGGGCGTCTATCGCCCCGATCGATCACCCCCCGATCGATCGATCACCCCGATCGATCGCCCGGCGGGACCCCGGCAAGGGGCCACACCCCCCAGCCCGGCAGAGCTCTGGGCAGTACCCCCTGGGGTGGGGAGGAGGGGGGGAGCACGGGCGTCACCAATCAATCAATCAATCAATCGATGGCATCTAATTAATTCATTAATGATAGCATTTATTAAGCGCTTACTACGTGCAAAACACTGTTCTAACCGCTGGGGAGGTTGCAAGGCGATCAGGTTGTCCCACAGTGGGTAGGGACCGTCTGTAGGTGTTGCCAACTTGTCCTTCCCAACGCCTAGTCCAGCGCTCTGCACACAGTCAGCGCTCAATAAATGCGATTGAATGTGTGAATGAATCTTTTAGTCTATCTATTTTATTCTGTTTATATGTTTTGTATCTTTTATTCTGTTTATTTTATTCTCTTAATAGGTTTTGGTGTCCGTCTCCCCCTTCTAGACTGTGAGCCCACTGGTGGGTAGGGACCGGCTCGAGATGTTGCCAACTTGTCCTTCCCAAGCGCTTAGTCCAGCGCTCTGCCCACAGTCAGCGCTCAATAAATGAGATTGAATGAGTGAATGAATCTTTTATTCTATCTATTTTATTCTGTTTATATGTTTTGTATCTTTTATTCTGTTTATTCTGCTAACATGTTTTGTTGTCTGTCTTCCCCTTCTAGACTGTGAGCCCGCTGGTGGGTAGGGCCCGTCTCTCTATGTTGCCAACTTGTCCTTCCCAAGCGCCTAGTCCAGCGCTCTGCACACAGTCAGCGCTCAATACATGCGATTGAATGAATGAGTGAATGAATCTTTTATTCTATTTATTTTATTCTGCTAATATGTTTTGTTTAGTTGTCTGTCTCCTCCTTCTAGACTGTGAGCCCGCTGGTGGGTAGGGACCATCTCTCTATGTTGCCAACTTGGACTTCCCAAGCGCCTAGTTCAGCGCTCTGCACACAGTCAGCGCTCAATAAATACGATTGAATGAATGAATGAATGAATGAATCTTTTATTCTATTTATTTTATTCTGCTAATCTGTTTTGTTTAGTTGTCTGTCTCCTCCTTCTAGGCTGTGAGCCCGCTGTTGAGTAGGGACCGTCTCTCTATGTTGCCAACTTGGACTTCCCAAGCGCCTAGTCCAGCGCTCTGCACACAGTCAGCGCTCAGTAAATGCGATTGAATGAAGCTTTTATTCTATTTATTTTATTCTGTTAATATGTTTTGTATCTTTTATTCTGTTAATAGGTTTTGGTGTCTGTCTCCCCCTTCTAGACTGTGAGCCCGCTGGTGGGTAGGGCCCGTCTCTAGATGTTGCCAACTTGTCCTTCCCAAGCTCCTAGTCCAGCGCTCTGCCCACAGTCAGCGCTCAATCAATGCGATTGAATGAGTGAATGAATCTTTTAGTCTATCTGTTTTATTCTGTTTATAGGTTTTGCATCTTTTATTCTATTTATTTTATTCTGCTAATATATTTTGGTGTCTGTCTCCCCCTTCTAGACTGTGAGCCCGCTGGTGGGTAGGGACCGTCTCTCTATGTTGCCAACTTGGACTTTCCAAGCTCCTAGTCCAGTGCTCTGTACACAGTAAGCGCTCAATAAATACGATTGAATGAATGAATAAATCTTTTATTCTATTTATTTTATTCTGCTAATGTGTTTTGTTTAGTTGTCTGTCTCCTCCTTCTAGACTGTGAGCCCGCTGGTGGGTAGGGACCGTCTCTCTATGTTGCCAACTTGGACTTTCCAAGCGCCTAGTCCAGTGCTCTGTACACAGTAAGCGCTCAATAAATATGATTGAATGAATGAATAAATCTTTTATTCTATTTATTTTATTCTGCTAATATGTTTTGTTTAGTTGTCTGTCTCCTCCTTCTAGACTGTGAGCCCGCTGGTGGGTAGGGCCCGTCTCTAGATGTTGCCAACTTGTCCTCCCCAAGCACCTAGTCCAGCGCTCTGCACACAGTCAGCGCTCAATAAATGCGACTGAATGAGTGAATGAATCTTTTATTCTATTTATTTTATTCTGTTAATATGTTTTGGTGTCTGTCTCCCCCTTCTAGACTGTGAGCCCGCTGGTTGGTAGGGACCATCTCTCGATGTTGCCAACTTGTCCTTCCCAAGCGCCTAGTCCAGCGCTCTGCACACAGTAAGCGCTCAATAAATACGAATGAAAGAATGAATCTTTTATTCTATTTATTTTATTCTGTTAATATGTTTTGTTGTCTGTCTCCCCCTTCTAGACTGTGAGCCCGCTGGTGGGTAGGGACCGTCTCTTTATGTTGCCAACTTGTCCTTCCCAAGCGCCTAGTCCAGCGCTGTGCACACAGTCAGCGCTCAATAAATGCGATTGAATGAGTGAATGAATCTTTTAGTCTATTTATTTTATTCTGTTTATATGTTTTGTATCTTTTATTCTGTTTATTTTATTCTGTTAATATGTTTTGGTGTCTGTCTCCCCCTTGTAGACTGTGAACTCGCTGGTGAGTAGGGACCGGCTCTAGATGTTGCCAACTTGTACTTCACAAGTGCCTAGTCCAGAGCTCTGCACACAGTCAGCGCTCAATAAATGCGATTAAATGAGTGAGTGAATCTTTTATTCTATTTATTTTATTCTGTTTATATGTTTTGTATCTTTTATTCTATTTATTTTATTCTGCTAATATGTTTTGGTGTCTGTCTCCCCCTTCTAGACTGTGAGCCCGCTGGTGGGTAGGGACCGTCTCTCTATGTTGCCAACTTGGACTTTCCAAGCGCCTAGTCCAGTGCTCTGTACACAGTAAGCGCTCAATAAATACGATTGAATGAATGAATAAATCTTTTATTCTATTTATTTTATTCTGCTAATGTGTTTTGTTTAGTTGTCTGTCTCCTCCTTCTAGACTGTGAGCCCGCTGGTGGGTAGGGACCGTCTCTAGATGTTGCCAACTGGTACTTCCCAAGCGCCTAGTCCAGTGCTCTGCAAACAGTAAGCACTCAAATACGATTGAATGAATGAATGAATGAATCTAGAGAAGCACGTGGCTCAGTGGAAAGAGCCCGGGGTTTGGAGTCAGAGGTCATGGGTTTAAATCCCGGCTACGCCACTCGTCAGCTGTGTGACTTTGGGCAAGTCACTTAACTTCTCTGAGCCTCAGTTACCTCATCTGTAAAATGGGGATTAAGACCGTGAGTCCCACGTGGGATAACCTGATCACCTTGTATCCCCCCTAGTGCTTAGAACAGTGCTTTCCACATAGTAAGCGCTTAACAAATGCCATCATTATTATTATTCTCTGGGCCTCAGTTCCCTCATCTGTAAAATGGGGATGAAGACTGTGAGCACCCCAGAGGACAACCTGATCACCTTGTAACCTCTCCAGCGCTTAGAACAGTGCTTTGCACATAGTAAGCGCTTAATAAATACCATCATTATTATTATTCATCCCCATTTTACAGATGGGAGAACTGGGGCACAGAGAAGTGAAGTGACTTGCCCAAAGTCACACAGCTGGTGGAGCCGGGATTTGAACCCATGACCTCTGACTCCAAAGCCCGGGCTCTTTCCTCTAAGCCACGCTGCTTCTCTTTATCTATTTATTGAGCGCCTACTGCATGCGGTACACTGGACTGAGCGCTTCAGAGAGGGCACTGCTGGAGAACCAGCAGACAGGGTCTTAGTGGAAAGAGCCCGGACTGGGCAGTCGGAGGACGTGGGTTCGAATCACGACTGGGCGACCTTGGGCAAGTCATTTCTCTGGGCCTCAGTGGCCGCATCTGTAAAATGGGGATGAAGACTGGGAGCCCCACGTGCGACAACCTGCCTACCTTGTATCTCCCCCAGTGCTTAGAACAGTGCTTGGCACGTAGTAAGCGCTTAACAATTATTATTATAATGATGCCCATAATGAGCTTACAGTGTTATGACAGCGTGATTTAGTGGAAAGAGCTCGGGCTTGGGAGTCAGAGGTCGTGGGTTCTAATCCCGGCCCTGCCGCTTGTCAGCCGGGTGACTTTGGGCAAGTCACTTCACTTTTCTGGGCCTCAGTTGCCTGATCTGTAAAATGGGAATGAAGACTGGGAGCCTCACGTTCGACAACCTGATCACCTTATATGTTCCCGGCAGTTAGAACAGTGCTTGGCACACAGTAAGCGTTTAACGGTTGTTATTTTGATGATGCCAATAATGAGCCTACAGCCTTATGACAGCGTGGCCTAGTGGAAAGAACTCGGGCTTGGGAGTCAGAGGTCGTGAGTTCTAATCCCGGCTCCGCCACGTGTCAGCTGTGTGACTTTGGGCAAGTCACTTATGTGCCTCAGTTACTTAATCTGTAAAATGGAGATTGAGACTGAGCCCCGCGTGCGACAACCTGATTACCTTGAATCTACCCCAGCGCTTAAAATGTGCATATAGCTTTAATTCTATTTGTTCTGACGATTTTAACACCTGTCTACGTGTTGTTTGTTGTCTGTCTCCCCCTTCTAGACTGTGAGCCCATTGTTGGGTAGGGACCGTCTCTATATGTTGCCGACTTGTACTTCCCAAGCGCTTAGTACAGTGTTCTGCACACAGTAAGTGCCCAATAAATACGATTGAATGAATGAATGCTTAGCACAGAGTAAGTGCTTAACAAATATTATTATTAACAAATACCAGTATTATTATTGTTATTATTGTGACCCCAAAAGCTTGGGTCAGGGTCTCCCACTCCCCTCCCCGCTCTCCGGGACTCCCAATTCCAGGCCCTCCCCAGGGGGACCACAGAGACCCACAGAGACTCAGGCTTCCCTCTCTCCCGCTCCTCCTTTCCTCCCCCTTTTTCCTTATCCAGCCCCGGCCAGGGGCATGATCCAGGTTTTCCTGTGTTACTCTGTTGTTTCCCATTCTTTTCCAGGCCCTAGGTCTCCCCTCCTTTGCACACTGGTGTCAGAGTTCATACACCCCTCACTTGTGTCTCTGCTTTGCTCCCATCATCACATTTTCGGCCAGTGATCCTCTCTCCGTGTACCCTGAAATCCAAGCCCGTTGTTGGGTGGGGATTGTCTCTATTTGTTGCCGAAAGGTACTTTCCAAGTGCTTAGTGCAGTGCTCTGCACACAGTAAGCGCTCAATAAATATGACTGAATGAATGAGTGAGTGGTATCATTGACCAAAAGCGTGGGGGAGAGGGTGAAGCTGAAAGGGGTCTGGTGGGATCGATAGAAATAGTTTATTCATTCATTCATTCATTCAATCGTATTTATAGAGCGCTTACTGTGTGCAGAGCACTGTACTAAGCGCTTGGGAAGTACAGGTCGGCAACATATAGAAACGGTCCCTAGCCAACAATGAGCTCACAGTCTAGAAGGGGGAGACAGACAGCAAAACAAAACCTGTGGACAGGTGTCAAGTCGTTTATGATGATGATACTATAAACAATAACATTATGATAATGATAATATAAAAGTAATTGTGGTATTTGTTAAATGCTTACTAGGCGCCAAGAACTACTAAGCACTGGAGTAGATATAACAAGAGCATCAGGTTTCTCCCTGGGGCTCACAGTCTAAGTAGGAGAGACAGTAGGTATTGAATCCCCATTTTACAGATGGGAGAACTGAGGCAAAGAGAAATGAAGTGACTTGCCCAGGTCGCACAGCAGTGAGCCCGCTGCGGGCAGGGATTGTCTCTATTTGTTGCTGAATTGTACTTTCCAAGCGCCAAGTACAGTGCTCTGCGCACAGTAAGTGCTCAGTAAATACGATTAAATGAATATATAACAGAGCCCGGACTAGTAAGAGCTCAGGAAATATGATTGATTGATAGAACTCAGGTCCGATGACTCCGAGGTCTGTGCTTTTTCCACTAGGCTACGCTGCTTGGAAGGTCTTTGAGGAAGCAATTGGCTTCAATGGCTATTTTCTTGGTCGATTACCACACACCTATGAAAGTGCAATGCACATTGCAGATGCTCAGTAAATGTGAAAAAATGAGAAATAAACAATCTTGAGGTCAGTAGACTTCTTAAAATTTGGTTGTTGACCTTAATTATTAGGTGCACGGAACACCTCCGAGAGGTATGCCAGAATCAAAGGGCTATGGTGATTCTTGAAATTAACCTCTAGTTGGCACACAACCTGTCTAATCAATCAATCAATCAATCGTATTTATTGAGCGCTTACTGTGTGCAGAGCACTGTACTAAGCGCTTGGGAAGTACAAGTTGGCAACATATAGAGACAGTCCCTACCCAACAGTGGGCTCACAGTCTAAAAGGGGGAGACAGAGAACAAAACCAAACATACTAACAAAATAAAATAAATAGAATAGATATGTACAGGTAAAATAAATAAATAAGTACAAACATATATACATATATACAGGTGCTGTGGGGAAGGGAAGGAGGTAAGATGGGGGTAAGATTAGTAAAATTAGTAAGATTAGGTAAGATTAGTCTACTAATTCTACTGCACTCTCCCAAGTGCTTTGTACAGTTGTTGCTCAGTAATTACAGTTATTGGGAAGCAGCGTGGCGTAGTGGATAGAGCACTGGTCTGGGAATCAGAAGGACCTGGGTTCTAATGCGAGCTCTTCACTTGTCTACTTTGTGACCTTGGGTAAGACACCTAATTTCCCTGTGCCTGTTACCTCATCTGTAAAATGGTGTAGTATTCCAGCTGAGTAGCTTGAAAGGGATCCTAGGTTTAGGACTCTCCACTCAGTCAAACAGCTTTGAGTTACCAAAGTTCAACTTCACAGAAAGAGAAAATAATAATTGTGGCCATTTTGTACTTTACTATGTATCAAGTGCTGTTCTGAGCAGTGGGGTAGATCCTGGTTAATCAGGTCAGACACAGTTCCCGTCCCACGGGGGCTCATAGTCTAAGTGGGAGGGAGAACAGGGATCGAATCCCATTTAGCAGTTGAGGAAACTGAGGCACAGAAAAATGGGAATAATATTAGGGACCCCTAAAATACTCCTAGTAAACTGGTGTGACCACTGTGATATTTATGACTCTGAGATCTGCAGAAGAGCACGATTTCCACCATGTAACTGGAGAGAGCCAGAGACACTTGGATTCACTTCACTTGTTTTCTCTTTTGCTTTGGGTGGGTGTCCTTGCAGAAAACAAGCCACCATGGAAGACCTGGAGGACAACACTGCCGTCTTTTCTACCCTGAGGTCTTTGAATAACTTCCTGTCGCAGCGTGCAGAGGCGGTATCTGGCCTGGATGTCTCCTCCTTCAGTCAAGGTTCTTTACAAATGCAGTACCAGCAGAGGGTTCAGGTGAGATTAGAGTTGGACCCCGGGGCCGGGTTAGGCCCGATTGAAGAAGGATGGGTTGGGGCGGGCTTGGGACGGCTCCCACGCTCCCAGAGTAGGTTTCCTGTGACTGAGAGAGGGTTAGTCCTGGGCTGGTCCTGCAGTGGCCGCCCACAGGGACAAGCGCAGCACCTCCTCACCCAGAAGCTGGGCTGGGCCGCCTTGGAGCTACTCTCTGGATGGAAATCCACGATCTGGGGCCCAGGATTTTGCTCTTTGCAGCGCCCCGGGCCAGACGATCTGTTTTTGAGGAATGGCCTTTTCAGTGTGACGAGGGGCAAGTTCCCTATGATTTGTTTGGAGGCCCCCAACTTAGTCGAGCTCTCAATCTTGCAGGGGCTGGGGGGAGAAAAGAGAGAGAGAGACTGACTGTCTGTCTGTGTGTTGGGGGTTAGAGGAAGGATCTCTCCCCTCCCCTTCTGCAACTTTTTATGTGTTTTCCTGCTCCTGTCTGATGATGTGCAGCATTCAAGACCCTGTCAGCACTCTGGACTTCAAGGATATTCTTATTAAGTGCACTAGTAACAATCGTATTTATTAATCACTGTGTGCAGAACACTGTACTAAACACTGGGAGACAATATGCAGATGGAATTAAACACGGTCCCTGTCCCTCATGATACAAGTAGTCGTTAAGGTGAATTTAGAGGGTTTTCCTTTCTTGGGAATGAGCAAAGAGTCAGTGCTTAGATTTGGTATCTTGGGGCCCAGTGATGGGTGTGAGCTTCTGTTAATCCCACTAGTGTGCTCAAGTTACACAGAGTTTACGGTGGTCTTTGAACACGGAAGTACAAATTCTACACTCTCATATCCTGGATGTGGGAATGGACTCTCACCTGCTTCTTTGAAGGCTCCCGTTTTTAACAGTCTAAATTGCGTGCACGTGTCAACCGTATATCTAAGGTTTCTTCTTTCTCCGTGCAATGTTATCAGATGGAGGAACAAGCTGAGCAGATCCGATCCAAGTCTCACCTCCTCCAGGTGGAACGGGAAAAGATGCAGATGGAGCTGAGCCACAAAAGAGCTCGGATCGAACTGGAGAAAGCAGCGAATACCAACGCCAGGAATTACGAGGTGGGTGTAGGCCACAAGCTCTGAATTTCCACTCGAATCCACTGAAAGCGTTGGATTCTTTTGATGGCGTTTGCCAAATAAATAAGTGCTCCGTTGGCTGAAAATCCCCAGGCGCCCCAGCATGAAGCCAGAAGAGCTTCAGGTCCGGAATGCTAAACAGTTTTCCTCGACTTACACCGGCTAGTCAGTTGGAAAGGATCTGGAGGTTGGGGTGGTGACAGCTTGGAACGGTGACAGCCATGGGACTAGGCTATCCATGCGACAGAGGCAGCTTTGATTAGTTAGCAAGCGTCAAATGACAACTGATTCTTTCCTAATCTGGAATTCATATAAACCTACCGAGCCGTGTTATTTAAATATTTTATCCTGCCTCTGCTCTGTAGCTTATTTTCTATCCGAGACGACAGTAGGCTCTTTAACACAAGTTGCTTGGGTTAAGACTTTTCTCCAGATCTGGGAAAAAAAAAAAAGTGTCACAGGAACCTTTACTTGAAATGAGGTGCTGTACGGGCAAGGTGTGGTAACATGTTTTCATTAACCTTGGTTAATATGAAAATCCCCAGATTAATTTGCTTTGCTAGCAGGCCTAATCTGCTCCCAGATCAATAGTACTCAGGGTCGGGTTGAAAAGCTGCTGGCGTAGAAGGCTGTGAAAACTGCATAATTAGAAATTCTAAATCCAGCTCCTCATTTCTGGGAAAGAGAGATTTTGCCAGATCCTCCATGCTAGAGGTGATGGCACTTATTTCCAGAAGAAAAGCAAAGTGACTTCATTGTGTGATACTAATTAGTCTTGTTTATCCAGATGGCTTGGTGGTCCAGAGTGGGCTGGGGAGCCTGTTCTGAGTATAAATTATCTGGGAGTCGAAGCCAGTGGGCTAAAACAAAATAGGGTTTCCTTGCATTTTTTACGGAAATCTTGGTTTCTGAGGTCCCACTGTAGGAATTCCTACAGAGGGTGGATGGTAGATGGAAAGCGAAGGTGTTGGCGAGATGATAGAAGGGTGTGCCCCAGTGAGAGTGACATTTTATTGAAGGATGAGGTAGGGGAAGCATTTAACAGGGTGAAGCTTCCCTGTCAATTCCCATGTTTTGCTGTGGATTAGAAATTAGGAAAGGTTTCTGGAGGGATTGCATCACATATCCCGACTTGTGGGCCAAAAGGTTTGGAGCTCTTCTGTTGCTACCTCAGGGATGTCCCACCAGTGATTTTCCTCCTAGTTGTTTTGATATTTACCGAGCACTCTACTATGGACTGGGTGCCGGCATTTCAAGGAAGACACTTGGTTTCTTTCTCATATAGGACTCACAATGCGAGCAATGAGACTCAAAACAAGAGTAAATTACAAAATCAACAAGCCAAGATAAGAATGTGAAACAAAGTTGGCAAACACTGTTTTTAGACAGAGGAACCCTCAGCCTCCCCAGGGCTTCCAAGCACAGTTTTGATTCTTCCTTCCTCTCCCCCTTGTCCCCCTCTCCATCCCCCCCATCTTACCTCCTTCCCTTCCCCACAGCACCTGTATATATGTATATATGTTTGTACATATTTATTACTCTATTTATTTATTTATTTTACTTGTACATATCTATTCTATTTCTATTTATTTTATTTTGTTAGTATGTTTGGTTTTGTTCTCTGTCTCCCCCTTTTAGACTGTGAGCCCACTGTTGGGTAGGGACTGTCCCTATATGTTGCCAACTTGTACTTCCCAAGCGTTTAGTACAGTGCTCTGCACACAGTAAGCGCTCAATAAATGCGATTGATTGATTGATTGTAAACCACTCTAGCTTCCTCAGCATAGAGGGATTGATCGTGAGCCCCAGTGTAGGACAGGGCCTGTATCCAACCTGATTAGCTTGTGTCTACCCCAGTGCTTAGTACAGTACTTAACTTAGCACATAGTAAACCCTTAACAAATACCATTTTTTTAACGGAGCCTTCTGCAGTAGCAGCAAGGCTGAATTGACCTAGGGCAGCTGCAGGGACTCTAGCACTCACAAGCTTATATAGGGGCCGTCTATCATATGACACCCCACTGGATCCCCACCCCTGCTCTTGCAGGGCCATTGGATTTCTGCCCAGTGGTGCTCTGGTGGGAGTTGGTGAGGCTGGATTGGCATTGGTGGGTGGGAATCCAGGCAATTTTGACATTTTGGGTGGAGAGGCGGGATGGAGAGTCATAGTGGGACAGTGGAGGAATGGCAAGGCTGGGAAGGTGGTATGTAGGCCAAATATATCATTTGTTCCATTCCTCCACACTTGGTTGTCAGGCATTGATTGATGGGATTATAGGAGAAGAGCAGAGAAGCCATATGGAGGAGGAGACGGACTAGCCCTCTTCTCCCAAGGTGGAGTGAGTCTGGGGTAAATGGAGATGCCTCCGAGTAGTTGCCCAACCCCTAAGGCGCTCTGTATTGACCCTGCCAGTCTAGTATTCTTGATCTGGGTGTGGGCCACCTCATTCGCCTGCTTGGAGGTAATTTGTTGGCTCAGGTGACTCTGGGATATCCCATCTCCTTGCAAGACTCCTTAATGCATGTGATTGATTTGGAATCTCTTTACCTCATCCAATTGCAGCGAGAGGCTGACCGTAACCAGGAGCTTCTCACCCGCATGAAACAGTGCCAGGAGAGGGAGGCGGAAGCCGAGAATAAGTGGAAGGAAGAGATGGAGAACCACAAAATCTCTAAGCGGAATCTGGAGTTGCTGGGTAAAAAGTTGCAGGAGAAGGAGAACAAGTTGTCTGAAGCCAATGAGGTAAGGCCAGGAGGCCTCCTTGGGGGTCCTGTTGGTCCCTGGGTTCTGTAGCTGTCACTAGCTAATTTCCTGTGATTCTGTGAAGCCCCAGAAACTTTCCCATTACAGTTGGCGACCCCACTGTCCTCTCCAACTCTGAAGCTTGTAACTATAGCACTCTCCTTGACTCCTGTCACTCTTTCAACGCCCAAATTTAATCTTTCACCAAATCGTCTCTCTTCACATTTCCAGAATCCACCTTTTCCTCTCCTTCCAGAATACCATCGCGCTAGTCAGGGTACTTGTCGTATCCTGACTTGATTAGAGGATCGGCTTTCTCACTGACTTCTCTGCCTCCAGTCCCTCCCTTCTCCAATTCATGCTTCATTCTGCTGCCAGGATCATTTTTCTAAAAGCATGGTAACTCCACACCCTTTAAAAACCTCCACTAGTTGCCCATTCTCTCTGCATCAAGCAGAACCTCCTGACGGTCAGCTTTGAGGCACTTTTTTGATTTCTCTCCGCCATTTATCCATGCTCTTCTCCTACATCCCGTCTCACATGCTTGATTTTCCCCGCCTTGTTCTCATCACTCCTGCCACTGACCTCTTGCTCACCTCACCCCCTCTTTCCTGTCTGGAACTTCCTCCCCCTCCACATGGCTGACCCCTTCTCCCCCCCGCCCATCTTCAAAGTGTTTCAGAAGTCACATCCCCTTCTGCAGTCACACTTCTTTTAGGAGGCCTTCTCAGGTTGATCTCCTGTTCCTCTACCCCTTGTTCACCCCACTCAACACACCCAACTTCTACTTGATCACTTCTGTGTCCCCAAAGCACATAGATACACTCCGCTGATTTGCTTACATACATATATCTTTGTATTCTATTGCTTCCTCCTACTTGTGATTTATTTTAGTGTGTCTTCCCCATTAGACTATAAGGTCCTTGAGGTCAAGGCTCGTGTCTATTAATTCTGTTGCCCTCTCCCAAGCATTGTTTGCAGAGCACTGAGCAGAGGGCTTGGGAAAGTACCAGATAGTAAAGTTGATAGACACGATCCCTGCCGTCAAGGAGCTTTCAGTGTAGGTGCTTAATGATTGCTATTGCTTGATTGATTGAATATCTCTGAATGAAGAACAGGGCCATTTTTGAATGAAACTGAGCCAACTGATGAGTGGCAGTGCCATTTTAAATGAGACCAGGGAGGAGCAACAGGTGGGAGGAAGAACTGGAGCCATCTGGCCTTCCCCTTAGAGGTGGGGTTCCAGAATGAGGGTTCTGGGGAGGCTGGAAGGTTGAAAAGGAGGGGTGACAGTAACCTCTCCCAAGTTCATTCGGGCCTTTTACTCGATAACTGTTTGGAAGCTCGACTCGGCAGCGTTGGGGTGGGTGCCGAGGTCCTGCCTTGGTTCATCTTCTGGATTAAGAGGTGCCAGAATGAGCTCATGCTGGCCAGGCAGCACGTCATCCCCCTGGCCTGGAATGCCCTCCCTCTGCCCATCCGCCAAGCTAGCTCTCTTCCTCCCTTCGAGGCCCTACTGAGAGCTCACTTCCTCCAGGAGGCCTTCCCAGACTGAGCTCCCTCCTTCCTCTTTCCCTCCTCCCCCTCTCCATCCCCCCCTCCTTACCTCCTTATCTTCCCCACAGCACCTATATATATGTATATATGTTTGTACATACTTATTACTCTATTTATTTTGCTTGTACATATCTATTCTATTTATTTTATTTTGTTAATATGTTTGGTTTTGTTCTCTGTCTCCCCCTTCTAAACTGTGAGCCCACTGTTGGGTAGGGACCGTCTCTGTATGTTGCCAACTTGTACTTCCCAAGCGCTTAGTACAGTGCTGTGTACACAGTAAGTTCTCAATAAATGTGATTGATTGATTGATTTATTGAGTTTGCTGTGTGGGCATCAGCTGAGCTTCGGGTTTCTTCCTGAGCCTCCTGTTTCAAGGAAGCTAGGCTGGCTGCAGTCTTGAGCCGTGTCTGCTCCAAGGGGGAAAAAATCACAGTCCTGCTAATCAGTGGCAGTGTGAAAACTTTTCTATGGATCCTCTTTAAATGTCATCGGTGTTGATTGGAGGTGAAGTGGGGACTGTCTTGTTCCTTGCTGCAGCCACCTCTGCCTCTGATCCTGGTGCCTTTTGTGGCAGCGTGAGAAGGGCTGAAGAAGCCCGTGGCAGGGGCCTACAGCTCTCACCAGCACCGTGGGGGTCCAGCCATCTTTTAGGTTTGTGTGCTGACTTGGAAAATGATTGGTGACCTTCAGAGTTTGGGACCTGGAAGGGACAACATGAGTGACGGTGGCGAGCAAAGGCGCTTTCTTTTGCCTTTGGTTTCAAGGTGGGTTTAGAAATCTGTCTTCTACTTTGGTTGGTTGCTTCTCTCTCTGTTCATTGGTCTTGAACCGTAACAGGTTTGATCATTGTCATATTTGGGCTGATGGCTCACTGATGTGTGGTTTTCTTTCCTTTTGTCTCTTCCCTTTCCTGGAATCCAGACCATCAATGTGTTAAAGGGGAAAATCTCCGAACTTCAGTGGAACGTGATGAACCAGGAAATGCAAGTGAAGAATCAGGAATCGCAGAAGCAGGAGCTAATGGAACAGGTGGATGTGCAGCGCAGGTGAGTGTGGGATGAAAAGGAAACCGTCTCCATATCAAAGCAGCTCCAGAAGTTGAGCTGTTTTCTACTGCTCTTTCCACTGATCGAAGAAAAGCTTCCTTTTTTTGTAAGGCTGGAATTTCTGTTCTGCTGTTTCAGTGCCAACTCTGAGCAACAGCTCATTAAGTAGCAAGTCTTCCTTCCTTCTCTTCCCCTAAACATTTTAAGTGAGAGCCCACGAAAAATTTAAAACCAGTTTGCACATAAAGCTTTAGATCAAATGAAATGTATATGAGCTCGTCGTGGGCAGGGAATTTGTCTGTTGGTTGTTCTGTTGTACTCTCCCAAGTGTTAGTATAGTGCTTTGCACACAGTAAGCACTGAGTAAATACGATTGAATGAATGAAGGAAGGAATGGCCAATTGGGAAGTTGGGTTTCTTCTCATTACGTGCCCTACCTTCATGCTCAACAGTTTAACGATCCCAGGCTCTTATCTTTTAAAGTGTGTACTCGGTTCAGAGTCCTTTCTGTTAATTGAACCAAATGCTCCTCTTTATTGTAGAGAGCTCTGAATTTAAGGGATCGTTTAATCTTCCTGAAGGAATAGAAACATGTGTTGTTGTCTGTGTTAAACAGAAAATTGCAGGAGGTCAATCAGAGAGTCCAGGAGCTACAAGCCAACCAGAGTGTGATATCCGACCTGGAGCAAAAGATCAAGGTGAATCAGTCGTGCCGTACGTCATTGTTTCCTATCCCTTTTTCCCTTTGGGTGGGCAAGTGTTGCCCATGATAGGTATTAAATATTTGGACCTTCTAGAGTACAAGTTTAGAAGCTGCTTCTCTCTGGAAGAGGTTGGGACTGGTAGAAATAGAGGGAAGAAGATTCTGGAATTTTTAGTAGCTCAAGTGAGACTCGAATCCTTCCAGACTTTGGAAATCTCTATCTGGTCTTTTTATTCTTTTAGGAGGTGGAACATACCCTCTCTCTGCAGGAGCAAGATGCAGCCATTGTGAAGAACATGAAGTCGGAATTGGAACAGTTCCCAAAGATGGAACGGGAGTTGAAGCAGCTCAGGGAGGAAAATGCCTATCTTAGGTAAGACGGGCAGGTCTGTTTTGTTTCAGAGGCACGGAACCCCTTGATTTTCATCTGGTTAATGCCTCTTGGCGGACGATCAGCCTTGTATAGTGAAGCTGTTCTGACCCTTTCCAGGTTCTCCAGGTTTGTCGGCTGGATGAAAGCACAGTTTTGGTTGAGCAAAGGATGTGATAGGTGTCCTAAAAGGGATCCCAATCCATACGCTCAACATTGAATTCCTTGCCATGCAAATCCAGAAGCTGACTCAAGACGAAAAGATTTTTTTTTAAATAAACATTTTCATCGTTCTTCTTTCACCCATGCCAGAGAAATGAAGGAGAACAATGGCCTGCTTAAAGAAGAAGTGGAGGGTCTTCAGCGCAAACTGGAACGTTATGAGAAGATCCAGGAAGATCTGGTGGCCTTGGAACTGGAGAAGGAGGTGAGGACCTAAAAGGGCTTTCTTGGGGCTAGAGTTGCCTTTCCTTTTTCCAGGGTTAATTCCCTGGAAAGAGTTTTGACTTGTTTGATTTCATTGCGAGGGTGGGGTGGGGGAGCGCTGGAAAGTGCTGATGAGGCTAGTATTGAAATGGGGAAGAAAGAGAGGGAGTGACATCCAGGGGCTGTGGGTTACTTCTCTTGTGGCACATAGATTTTGAGACTGTGAACCCTATGGGGGACAGGGACTGTGTCTGATCTGATTCTCATGTATTCATTCATTCAGTCATATTTATTGAGCACTTACTGTGTGCAGAGCACTGTACTACTAATAATAATGATGGCATTTATTAAGCTCTTACTATGTGCAAAGCACTGTTCTAAGCGCTGGGGAAGTTACAAGGTGATCAGGTTGCCCCACAGGAGGCTCACAGTCTTAATCCCCATTTTACAGATGAGGTAACTGAGGCGCAGAGAAGTTAAGTGACTTGCCCAAAGTCACACAGCTGATAATTGGTGGAGCTGGGATTTGAACCCATGACCTCTGACTCCAAAGCCCGTGCTCTTTCCACTGAGCCACGCTGCTTCTCTAAGCAGCTTGGGAAGTATAAGTTGGCAACATACAGAGACGGTCCCTACCCAACAACGAGCTCACAGTGTAGAAGGGGGCAACAGACAACAAATCAAAACGTGGACAGGTGTCAAGTCGTCAGAACAAATAGAATTAAAGCTAAGTGCACATCATTAACAAAATAAGTAGAATAGTTAAATATGTACAAGTAAAATAGAGTAATAAATCTGTACAAACATATATACAGGTATACACATATGCAAGTATATATTCACAAGATATATACATGTATCTTTCCCAGTGCTTAGCACGGTGCTTGGCACATAGTGTTTAATATTATAACATAACCGTACCTGTTGCCAGACTCCTTGGGAAGCCGTAATATGAAATCCAGGAGAGAGCGTCTTCACTCAGTTCAGTTCACTTTAGCTGTCCTTGCAGATGGCTGCCATCATTAGCATCTCTCAATGAATATGAATAGCACCATGACTTTTAATACTCCATTTAGTATGTGTTAGAAAATACTTTGCAGGGAAAATCCCTCTAAATTAGTGGTTTTTAAGTGTGCTGCCTGATCATTTGGGAGTGCTTACCAACAAATTAGCAATAAATATTCTATTTCTCAACTCTAACTCTACACACTTTACATAGTATTATTGGGCTAATTTAAAAATGTTATGATTGTACTCAATAGCAGACACGAATTGTTTTTGAAAAATCACTGCTGCAGATCAAGAGGAAGTTATATAGTGCCTGTTGCCTAAATCAACCAATCCGTGGTGTTTATTAGATGCATACTCTGTACAGAACACTGTATTAAGTGCTTGGGAGAGTACCACAGAGTCGGTAGACACGATCACTGCCCACAAAGAGTTTGCAGTCTAGGATATTTAAATTTAAGTGCTTAAATGTTTTCCACATATAAGGCTAATCAGCAAAGGGCTTCTGAAGTGGCTGTCAAGGGACCCAGATGCTCCCATTTTGTCTGGATTTTTATTTTCTGAAATTTCCACATCCAATTCAGCAGTAAAGCCAGGATCTACTTCCTCTATCTGTAACTCATTTCAGTGTCAAGGATGCTATCTTCTGACTCTTTGTATTCTCCCAAGTGCTTTGTGCACAGTAAACAGTCAATAGACACTGGTGATTGCTCTATTGACTTTCTAGGCTAGTGGGCATCTGCTGATTTGTGATATTGATAAAATATATCTCATATGCATATTTTAAAATCGGCACCCCAACACAGCCTTACTCTACATGACTGTCTTTTTTAAAAACCAAACAATATAACCTCCAGAACCACAAGCTCATGGGTGAATGGGCTAATGTATCTTTGGTTTAACTTTGTATAGCATTTTAGTCATCCCATATGTTTTGATGCCTCTCATCTTGGTCCAATATTCAGTAACTCAGTTTCTGGTCTAATCGTCTTCAGCAAAAAGAAGGACCTTGGAACCTTCTTGAGTAGATGTTGGGCAGAGACTCGAGGGACTCCAGACTGTCCTCTGGCTCGAGAAATCCTTAATCCCTTCAGAAGGATGGGGAAAGGAGAGGAAGCTGTTCTAGCTGCCATTCGAGCAGGGTATTCATTCATTCATTTAGACATTCATTCAGTTATATTTAGTGAGTGCTTCCTGTGAGCAGAGCACTGTACTTAGCGCTTGGATAATACAATTCAGCAATAAAGAGAGACAATCTCTGCCCACACCGGCCTTACAGCCTAGAAGGGTATTGAGAAGGGGACTTTATTTGCACAGTTTTCTGTGAGCTGAAAACTCTTTTCCACAGTCAGTGGTATTTTGCTTTTTGGGATTGTGCTTGAACAAGAAAATAATTTTCAGTAATTGGAAAGATGGCATAAGTGCATGGAAAGCTGTCTTAGAGTGGAGTTTTTTTGTATATGAGGAACCACACCTCATTTTTTCTCTTTGTAAACATCAGAACAAGATTCATTTACATTTGCAGTTGGAAAAAAAATTGCCACCACTGGGAACATATAAATTATTATTTGACCAGAAGGATTAGAATGTCTCAGCCTCCTGTCTCCCCAGCCCCCATACTCAGGGCAAGTGACTTCAAAAGATGCTGAGAGATGAGGAAGAAGGTTTAATCACAGTAATTGAAGATGCAGGGGACATTTCTTTAATGTGATGGTTTCTCTTAATGTTTAGAAACTGCTGGGAAAGCTGAAAAGCTGGGAGAAATTGGACCAGAGCACTGGCTTAAACATCAGGTATGTGATGTTGTCGGTAGAGTATGCCTAGGCCGCTTTACCCCTGAGAAATTCTGATAGACAGGAGGACTTGGGAACGTTTTGCCCTCAGCCCTGTTCTTAAGTCATCATTTGGGAAGTGTGTACCTCTGTTAGACTGTTGAGGATGTATGTTAACCAAATACCTGCCCAGGCCACACTGAAACTCTCCCCCTTTTGTGTGTGTTCTCCCCCTTTTAGACTGTGAGCCCACTGTTGGGTAGGGACTGTCTCTATATGTTGCCAACTTGTACTTCCCAAGGGCTTAGTACAGTGCTCTGCACACAGTAAGCGCTCAATAAGTACAATTGATTGATTGATTGATTGAAACTGAAGAGTTTCCCTTGTAATTCTTGCTCATTGTCTTGGATTTTTCAAAATTTGAGAACCCTTAGCAGATCCGTCCGTCCGTTGGCTCCTTAATAATTTCCTTTGCTGTTTTTCCTCTGGAGACCTCTTCTTCCTCTGGAGACCTCTTGGCTTTCCCATCGTCTTGGACCCTGAGTGGACAAAGGTGACGCATAGTAACTGTGGCCCCAAACCCCATTTCCCTTCAGCGGGAAAAAGGCCGAGATGTTCAGAGTTCATCCCACAGTTTGTCCCAGTCAACTTTGTCTGTCATCTGTGCTGGTGGGTAGGGCGTAGAGGGGAGTTGAGTCGGGCAGGTGAGGGTAGTGGCTAGGGAGCTTCTTTTTCTTCATGCCGATCAGACTTAATAAGGTAATTTCACAGTAGGAGGGGAATGGAACCAAGTGACTCTTCTTGCTGAAGTCTAATAACATCTTCATTTAAAATCAGAATACTTGCTGCAAAGCAGATTTGATTGCCCCACATTGTTTAGCATTGTTAAAGGGTTCTTTTTTATATATACAGGAAAGGTAATTGCTCTTGAGAAAATCATGCCTCCTGGGTGATTGTAACAAGTGCAGTGGGGCTGAGTTTTTTGGCAGGCCTCTTTCAGCTTGAATTACAATCTTTTTTTACCCTGAAATGCGAGGGTAAAAATATAATGGAAAATTATTGTCCCAATCAGGCCCCTGTAGGGACCCCCTCTGACAAGCTTCAGCCAAGCTAATTGTCTACGGGTGAGCAGAAGAGAGGAGAATAAAGCAGGCAGATTGGAAGCTGCTGGATGGCTCATTTCTAGATGCTCTTCCTAAAGAGTCAAATGTGATGTGCTCTCCGTTCCTTAATACATAAAAAAGAGGGAGGAAGGGTGTGCGTGAGTCTTTCCATTGTTCCTTATTACTGTCTCCATCTGTCCTCAGGCCCTCGGCCTTCTAGGGGGCATTTGCTCATCTTTCTCCAGCAGTTCTACAGCTGCTGCCGTCTCCCACATGCCCATGCCACCTCTGATTCCTTGCCCCAGGACCGTTTGTTCGAATGCCCCTGTGGAAGGGGTTTTTGTGTGAGTGTGTGTGTATTGAGTTTTGGGAGGGGATGGAGGGTCATCATTTTGGATGAGTCCCCTAAGCCTGAGGGCATGGGGCATGAAGTGTTTAAAGGACCTGTCATTTGTGCATGCTTGTTGCGTTCTTAGAGTTCGCCAGATCTCTGTCTTTTAAGCTGCTCCTCTAAACTGTGAAGTGACTGGGAGTAAAGGGGAGTCTTCTAATTAGATTGTTCAACTGCTGGTTTTGCAATTAGTGACCACTTCAGCCAGGTTTTGGGCATCCCCTCCTGATGCTATTGAAAAATGACTTTTTGTTTTTCTTTTTGTCTTTTATAAGTCACAGAAGACAAACCCGGCTAATGTTCCCTCTTGAAACTCTGCTCGCAAAGCCCTGGATGGTTATCTTCAGTAGGGTCTTAATCTTCGGTTCTCTCCCTCGCTCGCATGCCCTCTCCTGTTCTCTGGTTTCATTAACCAACTGGAAAGCATCCCTCCTATTCATAATGATGCTTTAGCTAGATTAAAATCCCCATGATTTCCCCAGAATGAAGGCTATCAAATGACCCCTTGAACTAAATAAGCCTATCCTCTGCTGGAGGGCTCCAAGGCTGGAGTAGACTCAAGAGGGAAACTTAGCCAAACAAGCGGAGCACAGAAAAGCTGAACTTGATTCTGAATGTTGAACAGTTGCACGTTCCCCGTGGCAGGCTCTGGAAGGGAAACTGCTGCCAGATCTTTGGCCAGGAGCAGCTTGCTTTTAAATCTTGGGGTGTCGGGCAGTCGATCCTGGGACTTTAAGTGGGTCTCTCCCCTTGGATTGGACTATAGCGAAAGGGGACAATCAAGATCTGTCAAGTCGTCTTTAAATTAACCATCAAAGAGGTTCCTAACATTCTGCTCGTCAGGTTGTCCCTTCATCATCAACCATATTTATTGAGCACTTACTGTGTGCAGAGCACTGTACTAAGCACTTGGGAAGTACAAGTTGGCAACATATAGAGACAGTCCCTACCCAACAGTGGGCTCACAGTCTAAAAGACTTGTCTAAAACAAGACTAAGACAGTCTGAAATCCCTTGTGGAAGCTACTCTGTTCCCAGAGCATACGACTCTTACCAGGCACCTCCGTGAAGTTCTGTGTATAGTTAGGGACCTATTGCTGTACTCCTTTTTATTGAACCCAGTCTTTTAGGTGGTGGAGTCCCCTGCTTATTTGTAAACCTACCTTAAATGATGCTGGAGAAGTGGAGGGATTCCGGCATCATCGATTCTGTTGGGCCTTTGGGGAAGGTCATGTCCCCTTGTCTCCCCCCGCCCCCCCCCAGGTATTCCAGTCTCTTTTCCAGTTTTCTTCTCCCCAGTGTGTGCTGCTGCCTCTGCTTCTCTTGCAGGAGTGGGCTTTCCTTCTCCCCAGTCCCCCTACTCCTGGGCTTAGATGTGATTCTGAATCCAGGGGTGGGGAAAGAGATGGAGGAGGAAGGTTGGCAGCGGCAGGGAGGAGTGGTCGCATTGCCCACAGAAGCTAAGGAGCCGGAGCTTATATGTGCATCCTTACTGCACTCTCCTCTGCCAACGGATGACCACCACGGTGCTCCTTCTGAGGAGACTGCTCTCTAGGAAGAAAAATCACAGCCACTCTTAAATCCCTACGGATTCCGAGGGAAGCCGCATGGCCTAGTGGAAAGAACACGGACTTGGGAGACAGAGGACCTGGGTTCTAATCCCGGATCCAGCACTTGTCTACTGTGTGACCGTGGGCAAGTTACTTAACTTCACTGGGCCTCAGTCTCCTCATCTGTCAAATGAGGATAAAATACCTGTTTTCTCTGTCTTATTTGGATCCCCATGTGGGACAGGGTCCATGTCCTCCTGGATTGTCTTGTATCTACCCCAGAGCACAGCACAGTGGTTGGCACATAGTGAGCACTTAATGAATATCACAATGATTATTATTACTGTTAGTAGCAGTATTATAATGATGGTGGAAAGAGGACCTTACCCGATCTAGGGTCCCACCCTGAGGTCATGATTCTGCTATACCTGGTTCTTCTTTAGTGTAGTACAATTTCTGCAGTCTGTTTACCCAGGGGCTCTCATAGTGGCTTGAGGCACTTTGGACTTATAGAAGGAACCATTAAACTCAAAGTCTTCTCTCCTAACCCTGCGGGTTTTCTCTGGCTTGGGTTACGGGAAGAAAAGGACTTTCAGGTTGTAATAGGAATTGAGAGTAGATTTTGATTTTTGAAAATATTGAACAAATTTATGGACTTTATTTCCTTCTTCGATGGGGCGGGGGAGGAGGGAGGGTCATGAAGCACAGTGCTTTGCACATAGTAAGCGCTTAATAAATGCCATTATTATTGTTACGAAGGGTCTGGTGGAAGGCCTGCTAGTCAAGGAATGCTGATTTTAAGCTTTTGTTAAATTTGGATTCCCTTCCCCAGAAGTGTGAAGGTGTCTTACTTAAATAATAAGAAGGCCTATGGCATGAAATCTTAATTGTTAAATATGGTTAATTCTTTCTGGACCTTGCAGTTCATTTTCTTGAAGTGCCTTTCGCCATGTCAATCTCTAGAGTTCTTTTTTCCCCCACCTCCCTTCTCTCCGTCTCCCCTTCCCCTCTTCTTTTCCATTCCCTCCCCTTTTCCATTCCTCATGCCAACAGCTGTTGCTATGAAGCAGCTGCGTGGCATAATAATGACATCACACTGCACCTCAATCGGCATGACGTAGTGACATCACACATTGGGGGGCCCGATAAACTATGCCGCTCTTTGTGCGCCAACTGCTCCAAACCACACTTTGTCTGACCCTTCCCAACGAAAACGTTGCCGACCTCGGTTCTACGGGGTAGATCGGCCCCTCAGCAGACATTAATTACCATCCGTTCATTTACCTGTATATATGTATATATGCTTGTACATATTTATTACTCTATTTATTTTACTTGTACATATCTATTCTATTTATTTTACTTTGTTAGTATGTTTGGTTTTGTTCTCTGTCTCCCCCTTTTAGACTGTGAGCCCACTGTTGGGTAGGGACCATCTCTATATGTTGCCAACTTGTACTTCCCAAGCGCTTAGTACAGTGCTCTGCACACAGTTAGCTCTCAATAAATACGATTGATTGATTGATTAGAGATGACCGATCTCTTCTTAAGGTGATGGGAAGCAGAGACCGGTAGGTGGCACACTTCTCCTTACTGATTCAGTCTGTACAATTTTAATTCCCAATTTGGGATCAGTCCTTCAAAGAGGTCGCGCCTTTAGTTTCCTTTTTTTCCCCCGATAGTACCCATTCTCAACTCAGGCCTTTATGTTCTACGTCTTCTGGTTTTACTTCCGTTGTGCAAATCAAATATAAAATCAGGATTCTATGAAGTTGTGCCCGAAAAGGCCAATGAATCCAGAGCCTGTCATCTACCCAGTTGAGTCTGGTTCCCTTTTCTAGGGCAGCCCTTATTATAGAGTTGCCAGAGCATTACCCTAGAGAGACCTTTAAAAGATGGATTTCTTTCAGAACAGATCTCCCTGGTGGCTAATCTCTCTGTTTCCAGGGTCTCCCCTCTCAAATTCATTCTTCATTCTTATGCCTAAGTCGTTTTTCTAAAATGATGATCTGCATACAGTTCCCCTCTCCTCAGAAGTCTGTCAATGACCATCCATTCCTCTCAGCATCAAACAGAAACTCCTGGAAATTAGTTATAAGGCCCTCAACTCTCTCCCTGCTACCTATACACTCTTTTCTCCCACTACACTTCAACTCGCATTTTATTCTTTGCAAATTTAACTTCTCACTGTGATTTATTCTCATCTTTCCTGCTCCTGATCTCTGCTTCTTCCCCCTGCATATCTGATAAACCACAGTTCTCATCTCCAAAGCCATTCTGAAATCATATCTCCTCCTGAAGGTCTTCTCTGATCAGTTTATAACCTCATCATTTAATCTCACCCCAACCCTCTCTTCGGCATTTTAGGGTCATCTGTGCATTTAGATGCTATGGGAAGTTGTAAGTACTTAGGTACACATCCTATATACACATTAACTAACATACTAGCCCTTTTTCTCCCTCCAATCTGTAATTAATGATAGCGTTTATTAAGCGCTTACTGTGTGCAAAGCACTGTTCTAAGCGCTGGGGCAGTTACAAGGTGATCAGGTTGTCCCACGGGGGGGCTCAGAGTCTTCATCCCCATTTTACAGATGAGGTAACTGAGGTCCAGAGAAGTGAAGTGACTTGCCCAAACTCACACAGCTGGCAATTGGCGGAGCCAGGATTTGAACCCATGACCTCTGACTCCAAAGCCCGGGCTCTTTCCACTGAGCCATGCTGCTTCTGTAATTGCTTTAGTGTCTGTCTCCTCCACTAGATCAGAAACTCTTTGAGGACAGACTGGAAACTTGTGAGCAGGGAATGTGTCTCTTGTTACAGCGTACTCTCCCAAGCGCTTGCAGAGTGAGCACTCAATAAATGTGATTGAATAGGGAGCTTCCTCCTTTTTTAGCTTCATTGCCAAGTGGAACACACTTGAGAAGCACCACGGCCTAGTGGAGAGAGCACGGGCCTGAGGGTCAGAGGACCTGGGTTCTAATTCCAAATCTGCCACTTGGTTGGTGTGTGACTTTGGGCAAGTCACTTCTCTGCGCCTCAGTTACCTCATCTGTAAAATGGGGATTAAGACTGTGAATCCCATGTGGAAAATGGACTGTGTGCAATCTAGTATCTATCCCAATGGTTAGTACAGTGCCTGGCACATAGCAAGCGCTTAACAGTCATTCATTCATTCAATTGTATTTATTGAGCGCTTACTGTGTGCAGAGCGCTGTACTAAGCACTTGGGAAGTACAAGTTGGCAACATACAGAGACAGTCCCTACCCAACAGTGGGCTCACAGTCTAGATGGGGGAGACCACTGAAACAAAATAACACAGAGTGTCAAGCACCTTGGTTCGTTCATTCATTCAGTCGTATTTATTGAGCGCTTACTTTGTGCAGAGCACTGTTCTAGGTTCAGCCCTGTGGCCTTTTCAAAATATGCCTCAAAGTCCTAGAGGAGAACAACCTCTCTTGCCAGCCCATGTGACACATTTGTAGAATGTGAGAAATGAAGCAGTTAAGTGACTTAGGGACCTAGGGCTCAAACCAGCGTTGCTGTGGTGTACTGGTCGGCTTTCATCCCAAGTCTCTGCTCTAGACTTCATCTTCAGGTGATCGGGAGGGGAAGGTTGGAGTCCTAACTATTCTTATCTGATGGGATTAAGCTGCTTTCCTGGTGAAAGACCTCTAAATACTACTACTAGTGATTATGGTACTTGTTAAACACATACTTTGTGCCAAGCACTGTTCTTAGCGCCAGGGGAGGTACAGGTTAATCAGATCAGACAGTCTCTGTCCCATGTGGGGCTTCCGTTCTTATCCCCATTTTACAGATGAGGGAACTGAGGCCCAGAGAAATGATGTGACTTGCCCAGGGTCACACAGCAGACTTCTAGGCCTGTGCTCTGTCCACTAAGCCATGCTGCCTCTCCCTCTAACCTCCTATCTTCTAACTTTGGACATAGCCGAGTTTCTCGTGCCCTGGGTGGTCGTGCATATGCTCTTTTGTGTGGAAAGTGTCCACCCTCATCATCAATCGTATTTATTGAGCGCTTACTATGTGCAGAGCACATAGTCCATCCTTCCCTAGTGTGTTCTTTCAGGCTGGGAGTTTTGTCTCTGGGAAAATACAGGGAGGGAGCCGATACACAACCTGTAATTTAATCCCTGAAGAATGCTGGTCTCCAAATGGTCATCGAGCAGGTATTCGTAGCCTCCAGTTTTTTTCTGAGGTGCTTTTGTTTAAGCAAAGGTATCATTGAGATCGGATCTCTCTGAATGGTTGGGAAGTGGATGCTGTATCTTGAGGGAAAGAGGCATTTCTGCTAAGGAAATAGATGTCAACAAATTAAGACCCCTGCAATGTTTTTGTGTGACTAATCCAAGAGGTTAGTGTCATGATGTGTTAAGTTAAAGGTGGGGGCATTCGATAAGAGACGTTCCCAGACAGAAGAAAACACAAGACTCCAGAAAAGGTGAGCGGTCAGGGCAGGAGATAAAGATTTGGGGATCATCAAAGTAGTAGTTGAAACCTGGGTTCTAATCCCGGCTCCGCCACTTGTCAGCTGTGTGACTTTGGGCAAGTCGCTTAGCTTCTCTGTGCCTCAGTTCCCTCATCTGTAAAATGGGGATTAAGACTGTGAGCCCCTTATGGGACAACCTGATTACCTTGTATCCCCCCAGTGCTTAGAACAGTGCTTGGCACATAGTAAGTGCTTAACAAATCCACCCTCCCAGCCCTACCTCCTTCCCCTCCCCACAGCACTTGTATATATTTGTACAGATTTATTACTCTATTTATTTTACTTGTACATATTTACTATTCTATTTATTTTGTTAATGATGTGCATATAGCTATAATTCTATTCTGATGATTTTGACACCAGTCTACATGTTTTGTTGTCTGTCTCCCCCTTCTAGACTTTGAGGCTGTTGTTGGGTAGGGACCGTCTCTATATGTTGCCGACTTGTACTTCCCAAGCGCTTAGTACAGTGCTCTGCACACAGTAGACGCTCAATAAATACGATTGAATGAATGAATTTAAAGGGAGAGTCATAATAGATTGATTCTTATGTTTGATCTTGAATCTTTTAAACAAGAACCTGGAGGGTAAAGGAGAAGCATTCTTAGCTTAATTAGCAAATTACCCGCTAGTGACCATGAGCAGCGAAGACATTTTAAGGGAAGCAGGGTGGCTTAGTGGGAAGAACACAGGCCTGGAAATCAGAAGACCGGTTTTCTAATCCCTGCTCCACCATCTGCCAGTTGTATGACCTTGGACAAGTCAGTTAACTTCGCTGTGCCTCAGTTTCCTCATCTGTCAAATGGGGATTCAGTATTTGTTCTCCCTTCTACATAGATTGGGTTCAACTTCAATATCTTTTATGTACTCTAGTGCTTAGTACTGTTCTTGGCACATAGTGCTTTAACAAATACATTATTATTAGTAGTAATTGTATTATTAATAATAATTATTGTTTTAGGCTGGTGAAGCACTTTGCCAGTTAGGTTGGCCAGAACCATCAGGGGGAAGGAAGTACAGAGTTGACAAGAAACTGGACCAACAATGATGGGACACTTTCTTTTGCTTGCTGTGAAACCGGCCAGCTGCGGGCAACCCTCACTAACTGTGGATGATTTATTGCCCAGAACCAGGGAACAGAACCTGTTAGTACTGACCCAGTGTATCACCTGAAACATCTGTGGGCTGGCCCACTGTCTCTATATGTTGCCAACTGGTACTTCCCAAGCGCTTAGTACAGTGCTCTGCACACAGTAAGCGCTCAATAAATACGATTGATTGATTGATTGGCCAAATGATAAGTCTCAAGGACTGGATTGGGCTGGCCAGATGACAAGCCTCAAGGACCGGTTTCCTGTGATGTCAGGCACATTAAGGAGAAGAATGAGGGTGAATGCTTCGTTTTTCACAAAGAATGAATTGTATTGACCAGCCCAGTTATTTATAGTCCTCTAGTTATCCTGACGTAATTTGTAATTCTCCAGATATTGTTTGATAGAGGAAGCAGTGTTAAGTGTTTGGCAAGGTGCAGGAACTGTCCGGGAGCTTGATCTCTGTTTAATCAGTTGGTGGGTTTGGCTCATTTGGAAGGTGTGTGAAATGGAAGTTAATGTTGGGCTAATCTTTCAACTGTGTATATACTGTGAATCTGCTCCCTCTAGGGCACCTTTCATTTTCTCAGAGATTTATGTCCACTTGAAGGTCTCTTAACAGTGATAATGGGGGCATTATCCAGGAAGGGATCGCCCACAGTCCTCTGGTCAAGCCTCCTGTTGTCTGGTAAGTGTGGTCTTACCCAAACCAGCTGTCAAGTGGATATCTATTCTGTTCTAAAGAGTCTCAGGAAAAGTGGCATTTTCCACCCCCGAGCACCGTTTTCTATTGCCTTTGGCCTCTTAGCCATTATATTCTTCCTTCTGTTTAACCTGGATCCTTCCATTAGCAATTGAATCGGGTTTCCTCTTTTTACTTCTAATAAGCAGTCAAGCAGCTGGATGTTTAAAAAATGTGGAAGTCATCACTTGGCCTTTCTCTCCTTGAGACTTTTTTCCAAGCGATCTTAGTAATAGCGGACTTGTCCAGATGGGCATGATGAATCAGGACCAGAGCTAAAGAGAAACCGGGAATCCACATATCTTTGCCCTTTGGATTATTCTCTGTGTCTTTTCTCTAATATCCCTTCATTCATTCAGCCTTATTGAGCTCCGCTGTGTACAGAACATTACCCTGGGTGGTGATGTGAGGAATTAAGAAGAAGAAAACAAAATGCCAAATTGTTCTCCCTGCCCTCAAGACATCCATGCAGTCTGAGTAAAGCTGGGGTTAACCCAAAATATTTAATAATAATAATAATAACGATGATGGCATTTTATTAAGCGCTTACTATGTGCAAAGCACTGTTCTAAGTGCTGGGGAGGTTACAGGGTGATCAGGTTGTCCCACAGGGGGCTCACAGTCTTAATCCCCATTTTACAGATGAGGTAACTGAGGCACAGAGAAGTTGAGTGACTTTCCCAAAGTCACACAGCTGACAATCGGCAGAGCCGGGATTTGAACCATGACCTCTAACTCCAAAGCCCATGCTGTCTCCACTGAGCCACGCTGCTTCTCTAAAAACCCAAATAGGCACAAGTCTCAATGGCAAAGACCCAGAGTATAAAAGATAGATCAATAAATGCAGGCAACAGAAGGGAATATGAACAGTTAGACAGCTAAATGAGCACTGGAAGGTAACTGAAATAACTGGTGATCAGAGTCGAACAGCTTTGATTTGATCCATTTGGTGACTCGGAGCCCTAGGCTTTTGGACAAGGGAGTTACACTTGAGGAAGATGATGCTTGTATGACCGATGGTGGACTGGGGTAGAGTCGGGCAGGGGAGAAGGGAGAAATGCTAGAAGGCTATTGCAGTAATCCATTCAGGACGGTCGAGGTCCGGGTTAGTGGAATAGAGAGGAAGGAGCAGAACTGTGAGATATTACTGAGGAAGAATTGGCTGGTCTTGAGCCTTGATAAGGTTGGGTGGGATTTTTCTGGGTTCCAAGATGATAACTTTGTGTTTTATTGTAATTTATGAGCTTCAAACGTCTTGCAACCTGCTTGGTTTCTATGATGAGACTCCCTGGGTAAAACAAGCTATCTCCTCACAGCGGGACTTGGAAAAAAATGCACAAGAGGTCATCGAGACAGTCGTCACTCCCTTATACACAAATGGTCTGAGTTTGTGTGTGTGCGCGTGGTGGGCTGGGGGGTGTGAGGGGGCAGCTGCTTTAATTTTTCTCTTGTGAGATTGGAGAACTGAATTTTTGGAAATTTGGACCGAGTCTCAAAAAGAAGTTGATTTTGAGCATGAAGTGCTCAGGAAATCTGACATTATGATTTTCTTTCCCTTGGTCCCATATTAGAGCAAAAATTATCTTCAGAAATCATCAACTGGAAAATAAATTGGATTTCACCTCTTTGTTTTGGGCATATGGCTTAAACCCTGAAATTCTGCTGGGACATTTCTGTTGGTGCTTAATAATAACAATAATAATAGTAATACTGTTTGTTAGGTGCTTTCTTTGTGTCTAGCATTGTTGTAAATTCTGTGGTAGATACAAGTTCATCTGGTTGGACATAGTTCCTGTCCCACATGGGGAGGGAGAACAGGGATTGAAGCCCCATTTTCCAGTTGAGGAAACTGAGGCACAGAGAAGTGAAGTGACTTGCCTGAGGTCACATAGTAAGCAAGTGGCACAGCTGGGGTGAGAACCCAGGTCCTCTGACTCTCAGGCTCAGCTTCTTTCCGCTAGACCATGGTGCTCCTCCATATTCCTTTCACAGTCTTCTGCTACAGAACATGCTGTAGTGGTTTTACAACATTCTCGGAGACACAGGAGAGAACTATTTTAGGAAAGAATATCTATCTTAAGCCTTTCAAGATCACATATTTTGGGAGCCCCAGGCCTAGGTTAATTTAGGTTTGTCTCAGTGACATTTAAGCACTTACTATGAGCCAGGCACCAAGTACTGGGGCAGATAAAAGGTAATCACGGTCCCACGGGAGTTCTCACAATCTTAATTCCTGTTTTACACATGAGATAACTGAGGCCCAGAGAAGGTAAGTGATATGCCCAAGGTCACACAGCAGACAAATGGCAGGCAGGATTAGAACCCAGGTTCTCTGGCTCCCATGCCTGCACTCTTTCCATGAGGCCACGCTGAATACGGACTGTTGAGGTCCCAATTGAAACGTAAAGTTGTCTCTTTAATTTCCCTGAAGGCTGAAGTATTATTCTAGAGGGCTTTTACCTAGTACCTTTTTGAGCTTTTCTGGTTCCTGGTTTCCTTGATGACTTATTGGTGCAGCCTGGCAGTGAGGGGTTGGTGGATAGGGTGCAGGCAGCTCCTCTGTCATTTCAGCCTCCCCTCTCGTTTGGTGTGCAAGGCCTCACCTGCAGCCTTATTTGTAGCACTTACCCAACATTGCCTTCTGTGACATGATCCGCCAAGCATGGAATTCCAGCGGTGGCGTTTTTGTTTCTCATCAGGTGAAGCTGTAGCTTTCTTTACTTGCACTTTCAGTAGCCCATAAAGGCATCGGGGGGTCCGAGGGTACAGGGGAAAAAGCCACCGAGATTCTGAGCTCATATTAGAGCCTTTGTCAGGAGCCTCAGCATCACCAACTGCTTTCACAAGCAACAAGTGTGCGCCTGGGGGGATTCTGTGCCCATGAGTTAGAACAGAGACCAGTGACTTTTGCTAAGTTGTTTAAAGGTGGTAGATAGTATGTAATATTTGGGGCGGCACTTTGAGCCATAAGGAGGCAAGCTCTTTAGTAATTGAATTCTCTGCTTGAGAGAGATTTTATACTCTTATATTAAGCCCTTATTCACTTACCTCTCTTTTTCTTCCAAACTAATTTTGTCTGCCTCATTTTTAATTTGTGAAGTTCCTTGAAGGCAAGAATCATGTCTTTTTACCTGCCTGAACTTCTCCAAGGGATGAGTAGTGGGGTTTCCATACAGTAGATGCCCAGTCTACTTGTTTTGTTTTGTTGTCTGTCTCCCCTTTCTAGACTGTGAGCCCGTTGTTGGGTAGGGATTATCTCTATCTGTTGCCGACTTGTACTTTCCACGCGCTTAGTACAGTGCTGTGCACACAGTAAGCGCTCAATAAATACGATTGAATGAATGAATGAATACTAATGATTGACTATTAAGCACTTCTGCAGTGCATGACACTGTGGGAAGTTATCAAGAAAGAATAGATCTAAGGTCACTCAGGAGATTTCAGCTTCAACAGATTCCTTGCAGTCCTATTTTGGAGCAGCTAGTAGGTAGGGGTAGTGGATAGAGCCCAGGTCGGCGAGTCAGAAGGTCATGGGTTCTAATCCCAGCTCCACCACTTGTCTATGCTGTGTGACCTCGGGCAAGTCATTTCCCTTCTCTTTGTCTGTTACCTCATCTGTAAAGTGAGAATTGAGCCTGTGAGCCCCACGTGGGACAGGAACTGTCCAACCCGATTTGCTTGTGTCTCCCCAGCATTCAGTGCCTGGCACGTAGTATGCACTTAACAAATACCATTATTATTATTATTATTATGTATCAATTATTCTAAAGCTTCACATCAAGAGCCACAAAAGTATGGGTGTCTTAATTTCACAGACCTTTTGAATGTTTCCCTCTTCCTATTTGAATCAAATCTACTGCTTTCCCTCACGGTCTCTTCAGGCTTTCATTCTTCCCATCTATCTGCAGCCAAGAACTAGCTTCCTGGGCATCTTTCCCTTTTAATCTCCAGTTTGCACTATCTTGTTTCTTCTCTGATCTCTCCCTTTTTGGAGACATCTTCTGTCTCTGAGGCTTACTAGAGCTTCCTACGTTGCGTTTTGGAGGTCACTGACATTTCTTCCTCTATGGAGCCCAAAGTTCATTCTCCAACTGTGCTTCCCGCTCCCCTCCCACTGTCCCACCATGAGGTTAACCTTCTAGAGCATTTTCTCAGGGTACTTAGGGCCTTTTAGTGACTGCTATTTCAAATCCAACTTGGTTCAGAGCCCGTGTATTTTAGTAGGCATGTTGACCTGGGATAAGAGGTGCTTCAGTGTTCATTTGGCCATTTGATTGCTTTGGATTTTTTTTTTTTTCCTGGTAGGTTGTGATCTGCATATACTACTGGGAGAAGTGGAAATTTAATTATTCCAGGCAGTAAAAGTACAGCTCCTTTTCTCTGTGCTGATTTTAAAATAATGATTCAGAAGGATAGATTTACTTCCTGCCTTATTACGGCCTGACTCTGATTACCTGCTTATTTTGAAAGTAAAATGGATTTACTGATCTCATTTTATTACTTACTGGGCTACTGGTTCATGTTACAGTCCGAAATTGTAATTCAGCCCTTCTGGATGTTTCTGACGTAAGGGATGGAGATCTAGCCAGCGAGGCTAGATTAACATGGCCGAAGCAGAGGTGAATTTTTTTGTACGTGTGTGTGTGTGTACCCTTCAGGGTTGAATTAGGAAGTGGGCAGAGTTTAAGGTGAGGAGGTTCTTTTACTCTGTTAAATAGCTCCCGTTAGCTCTGAGCCCAAGAGAAGAGTGACTGCAGTTCAGGGACTGTTGAAAAGAAAGAAATTGAACTTTGTAACTCCTTGGCTGATGCATCTGAAATGCAGGTTTGTGTACAGGCAGTTCATTCAATCATATTTATTGAGTGCTTACTGTATGCAAAGCACTGTTCTAAGTGCTTGGGAGAGTACAGCAGAACAACAGACACATTCCCTGCCCACAACAAGCTCATACACAATTAATTTGATCTAAAGCTTTACCTGCAAACTTGTTTTAAACTTTAGGTGGGATCTCATTTAAAATGTTTAGGGGAAGGGATGGGAGGAAAAATTGCTACTTGAGCTACTGCTCGAAGTTGGTATTGTAACAATTTAACAGAAATTCCAGCCTTACAAAAAAAAAAGAAATCTTTTCTTCGGAACAGTGGAAAGAGCAGTAGAAAACAGCTCAACCTCTGGAGCTGCTTTGATATGGAGACGGTTTCCTTTTCATCCCAAAGTCACTAGGGTTGTGACTTTGAGGCAACAAGGTGAAGTTTGGACTGGAGTGGGCAGATTTGGGAATCATCTGCATAGAGATGGTAATTGAAGCCATGGGAGCAAATGAGTTCTTCAAAGAAGTGGGTGTAGGTGGAGATTAGAGACCTAACAGTGAGACCTGAAAGACTCCCATGGTCTGGGGGGGTGGGATGTAGAGGACCTGGCAAAAAGAAACTAAGAAGGAATGGCCAGAGATAGGAGGAGAACCAGGACAGTGTTAGTGTTGGGGATGGGCTCAGAGGCACAGGTGGTAAACCCAAAGAGAGGGAAGGAGAGAGAGAGAGAGGAACAGGATAATAGAATGACAGTGTGATGGGGAAACTTGAGGAAGTTCACGCTTGATGGTTTGTTTGTCTTTTACCAACAAAGTAGTTGGTGAGATCTTTGGGGTGGTGGGAGAGGTAGTGGGGGAACTGGGGGACTCCAGGAGGGAGTTTTGGGCAGTGATGGAGGGACAGAGAGCAAGAGAAATGTGCTCAGACACACACAGGAGCTCCAGCTGTTCTGGTGAAGGAGAAACTTTGCCTTGCTTAGTGCTCTGGGCTCTCAACACTGCTCCTGTAGCACTTTGAAGCAAGAGATTCCTAGATCACTCTAAGATAGAGACCTCTCACTTGAGTTCTGAGTTACCTTCTTGGCCTTCTCTATTCAGAGTGAAGTTAAGCTCAGTTTCATCTTCTGGCTTGGGTTGTAAATACAAAGCTTTCAACGGATTTATTGTCCAATTGGAGAGGTGATCGTAGAACAAATCAGTAGTATTTATTGAGTGCTTACTCAGTGATCTTGCTGTACTAAGTGCTTTGAAGAGTTAGTAGACATGATTCATGCCTTCAAGGAGTTTACAGTATAGGAGGAAAGACAGACACTGAAATAAATCACAGTCAGGAGTCAGTAGAGTAAAAAGATGCATATACACATGTGTGTGTGTGAGAGAGAGAGAAGGAAAGAAAGAGAGAGAACGAAGAAACGAGAACTCCTATGTGCTTAAGTGGCATGGAGGTACTAGAATCTGGAGATAAAAGATTAATTGGGGAAGGCCACCTGAAGATGTGACTTCTGAAGGGCTTGAAGATGGGGAGGTCAGTGGTACACTACATGTATAGGGGGAGAGCATTCTAGGCTGAAGGAAAGTTGTGAGCTAGAGGTTGGTGGCAAGAGAGAAAAGGAGGCATAATGGGTAGGATCATTCGAGAGGGTGGAAGTGTGTGAGCTGGGGAGTAATGGGACAGTAGTGAGAATAAGAGAGGGAGCTGATTGTGTACACTAAAGCCATGAGTGAGAAGTTTCTGCTTGATGAGAAGTTGGATGGACAACCATTGGAAGTTTTTGAGGAGTAGGGAGATGCACAGAATTGACGTTTTAGGAAAATGATCTAGATAACAGAGAACTATAGACTGAAAGAGGGGACAGTGATATTTGTAAGGAAGCTGAGCAGTATTTTAGTTCACGGTACCTCGAGCTAATCTATCTCACTTAAACCCCTTGCCAATGTCCTCCTTCTTGCCTAGAACTCCCTCCGACTTCATTTGCATCAGACCAACACTCTCCTCACCTTCAAAGCTGTATTAAAATCACATCATCATCATCATCAATCGTATTTATTGAGCGCTTACTGTGTGCAGAGCACTGTACTAAGCGCTTGGGAAGTACAAATTGGTAACATATAGAGACAATCTAACAATCACGGGGGACTCTGTCCGACGTCAGGGAGTGAAGACCTAGATGCCAGGAGCAAGAGAGAGGTCACCCATTCGTCCTTCATTAGACAGCTAGTACTTCAGGGAAAAGAAAAATGGCCAGGAACTGTATTTTTCACTGACAAGAGGAAATCGTCTCAGCATATTCCTGCCAGAATGTATGCTTTATGTCTATCTGGATTTATAAACATAAACATATATATTTTTTCAAGCTACTCTACACATTCATCGTATTCAGAAGCAACTTCAGAAAGTCACGCTGCTTCGTTTATAGCCCCAGATGGTTTGGATTCATGAAGGGTGTGTCGTTCCTCTGTACATTATATAAAGCGTTTCACCCGACCCTCCTAGAATTAGCAGTTGAATGTGAAATTTACTCCCAGTGGGAGATACAAAATGTTATCAAGGATGCTTGCAGTTTTCACATCTCCTCCAAGAGGCCTTCCTTGACTAAGTCCTCGTTTTTCTCTCCCTTATGCCTTATGTACTTGAATCTGTTCCCTTTAAGCACTTGATATTCACCCCACCCCCACAGCACTTATGTCTGTGTCCATCCGTAATTCTGTCTGACTTCACCTCTAGACTGTAACTTCTAACTTAACTTCTCTGTGCCTCAGTAATCTCATCTGTAAAATGGGGATTAAGTCTGTGAGCCTCACGTGGGACAACCTGATTACCTTTACCCCAGTGCTTAGAACAGTGCTAGGTATATAATAAGCACTTATGTCTGTGTCCATCCATAATTCTGTCTGACTTCACCTCTAGACTGTAAGGTCCTTTTGGGCAGGTGTTGTATTGTACTCTTCCAAGTGCTCAGTACGGTGCTCTGCACATAATAAGCATTCAATAAATACCATTGATTGATGGCTATGACAAGTGCTTATGACCTGTTCTACACCACTTCACTCACCAACTTGGACACACACTTAATCTTATAGTCTCTAGTCACTGTAGAATATCTGCCCTCACCAATTTTGAAATTTCTCTATCGGACTACAACCTCATTACGTGCTCTCTTTCCCATATACCCACCCTCCATCAAATCTGTCCTGTTCTCCCACAGAAATTGCCATTCTTTTTATTCCCCTGTCCCTGCCGCCCCTCCACTATTCTACAGCCATCTTGTCCCATTTGGTCTCCATACCCAAACTGCCTTCTCTCTTAAGGTAAACAATGACCACCTCTCCAAATCTCATGGCCTCTACGCTATCCTAATTTTCCTAGGCCTCTCAGCTGCCTTAGGCTCTAAAGACACTCCCGTTTCCTTGAAACTTTATCCAACCTTGGCTTCACTGACACTGTCATCTCTTGGTTCCCTTTCTTTCTTACTCAGCCTCCCACCCTCGGACAGTGTGTGGGGGGTCCCTCAAAGCTCAATTCTAGAAACCCTACTATTCTCCATCTACACCTACTCCCTTGTAGAGCTTATTTGCACCCATGGCTTCAACTACCTTGGGGAAGCAGCGTGGCTTAGTGGTAAGAGCACAGGCTTGGGAATCAGAGGTCGTGGGTTCTAATCTCGGCTCTGCCACTTTTTTTTTAACGGCATTTATTAAGCGCTTACTATGTGCAAAGCACTATTCTAAGTGCTGGGGAGGTTACAAGGTGATCAGGTTGTCCCACGGGGGGCTCACAGTCTTCATCCCCATTTTACTGATGAAGTAACTGAGGCACAGAGAAGTTAAGTGACACTTATCAGCTGTGTGACTTCGGGCAAGTCACTTAACTTCTCTGTGCCTCAGTTATCTCATCTGTAAAATGGGGATTAAGACTGTGAGCCTCACGTGGGACAACCTGATTACCTTTACCCCATCGCTTAGAACAGTGCTAGGCATATAATAAGCACTTAACAAACATTATTAATTATTATTATTATTATTACCTTCACTATGCAGAGAATTCCCAAATCCTGACCTCTCCTCTTCTCTGCAGTCTTGTATTTCCTCCTGGCCTTCAGGACATCTCTACCTGGATGTCCCGCCAACAGCTCAAACTAAACATGTCTAAAACAGAACTCCTTATCTTCCCACCCTCCTCCGTCTATCCCATTACTGTAGACAGTACCATTATCCTTCCTATTTTACGAGCCCATAATGTTGGCATTGTCCTCAACTCAGTTCTCTCATTCAAGCCACACGTTCAGTCTATCACCAAATCCTGCTGCTTCTATCTTCACAGTATTCCAAAATCTGCCCTGTCCTCTCCATCCAGACAGGTACCACCCTGATCCAAGCACATATCCTATCCCACCTTGACTATCATATCTGCCTCCTTGCTGACCTCCCTGCCTTCTTTCTCTCCCCACCCCAATCCATACTTGACTCCATTGCGCAGATCATTTTGCTACAAAAACATTGTCTATGTCTCCCAACTCATCAAGAACCCCCAATGGTTGCCCATCCACCTCTGCACCAAACAGAAACTCCTTACCATTGGCTTTAAAACACTCAATCAGCTCACCCCCTCCTACCTTTCCTCACTGATCTACTACAGTCCAACGCACACACTCCGCTCTTCTAGTGCCAGCTTACTCACTGTGTCCCAATCTTGTCTATCTCGCCACCGACCCCTTCCTCATATCCTCCTGCTAGCCTCCATATAAGCCAGACCATGTTTCCCCCCACCTTCAAGAAAACTTTCCTGATGAAGCCCTCTATTTTCTGGCTCCCTCTCTCTTCTGTGGCATCTGTGCACTTGTATATGTGCCCCTTGGACTTTTGATATCCACCTCACCCTCAACCCCACAGCATTTATGTACATATCTTTAAATTACACAGTATCATTTCTCTTACCGTCTCTCCCCCTCTATAAGTTCCTCTTTTAAATAAAGGTATTTGTTAAGTCCTTACTAGGTGCCTGACACTTTTACTAAGCACTGGGGTAGACACAAGCCAATCAGGTTGGACACAGTCCATGTCCCACAGGGAACTCACAATCTTAATCCCCATTTTACAAGTAAGGTAACTGCAACACAGGGCAGTGAAGTGACTTGTCCCAAGTCAAACAGCAGATAGGGGCAGAGTCGGGATTAGAATCCAGGTCCTTCTCGCTCTAGGCCAACCCTCTATCCACTAAGCCATGTGCTTCAATCAATCAATCAATCGTATTTATTGAGCGCTTACTGTGTGCAGAGCACTGCAGAGATGTTATTTGCCAACTCTGTTGTATGGTACTCTCCCAAGCGCTTTGAACAGTGCTCTGCATATAGTAAGTGTTCAATAAATACCATTGATTGACTGCATTTGTTGACCTACTGAGCTTTAGGGTTGAGAGCGAGGAGTCACGGACAGTGCCGAGGTCAGAGGCTTGAAGCGGGATGGATAGTGGTGTTGATTGTCAAAAATTGAGTAGTTGTTTGCATCCATTTATGGATGGTCAGCCTGTGATGGATAATTAGAAGGGAAAGTTATGGCTGTTAGATGGTACAGCTCCAACTTATGGGATGTCCAGGAGAGCAGCCAGCATTGTTATTACAATGCCTTTTGGTGGTACTGTCTTGAAGCAGGATGCTTGGCTTCAGGAACCGCTGATCTGACCCAGTGTGAAGTGAATTACATTATTATTATGCAGCCATATTTCTTCCTGAATAGAAGTCCTAGTCCACACCTGAAAATGCTGGTGCCCCTAAGTGGCCAATTTCTTAGGGAGAGTAAGTGTTGGATAAACGAGTTCATGTGCCCCCCTCTACAATTTGCTTGTGAGGAGAAACTAAACTTCTATTTCCAAATCTCCTCATGGTAGGACCTAGAATGGATCATTTTCCTTTCTTGCAAAATGTGCTAAGACACTGCAGATCTGCCAAAGGCTATTTTGTGTTTGGTGGAATGGCCCTTGTACCATGTAAATGGCTTGAAGTAGAGAACTCGCTTCTGTAAAGCCAGCAATCTTTCTGGATTGGCCCCTTTCAAAGAGATGCTTCAAGGAAAGCAAGTCTCTGCTACGGTAGCATAAGTGAAATTAACATTTAAATAGCAGAGGCTAATCAACAAAGAGCTTTTAATGTAGCTGTAGATGGGCTCAAATGATCCCAATTTCTTTGGGCTTTTATTTTCTGACATTTCCACCTACAAACCAGCCGTAAAACCTTGACCTTTTTGTAATCAATAAAATAGCTATTTACTTTTGATTTTCTCAGAAGCTCAGTGAAACGTCCCTATTTATTGCACTCTTCCCCTTGGAGCTTCATTTTTCGGTCCGTAATTTGTTTCTAAAGATGTATTTTGAGGTGGGATTTGGCCTCCTAACTTTTCATGGCCCCGGATTTGATCAGGTCAAAACCTTGTTTGCAAGAATCACACCCAGTTTTGTAGCAGCCCCGTGGAGCTCATGTATTCAGAATAACTGGCTTCCCATCCTGTTTGCTATCGTGGTGTCATTCCATTTCATTTTAGATCTATCTGTAATGACCAGATATGTAAGCCAAAGGAAGCACCTGCTCATCTGTTCGAGTCTCCCACCAGCACTCTTGGCTTGTCCCGGTCTTCTATTAGCGTGGCACCCCTCTGCTGACCTATAACGAACCACTCCTTAATTAAAAGGATAATTAGATGATCTAGTTTAACTCAGATTTTCTCAGTACTGTCAGGCACCTTCTGTACTGTTTCCTCTGAAAAATGCTTGACTTTCTGGCTTTGAAACGTTGCTTCTGTCCTTCTGTGAGGTTCAGGGATCTTGTCTGACCTGATCCTCTTGTGTCTACCCCAGTGCTTAGTACAGTGCTTGGCACCTAGTTAGCACTTAACAGACAATATTATTATTATTGTCCTAGAAGATGGGAAGCCTATTGAGCCACAGTCTTGGATTTACAGCCGCACTACTGTTGCCTTTAATGCCAGGTGGCTACAATTGCTCCAGCTTCTACTTTTAATTAGTTTAAGGGATGTAATAAACGTTGGAGCTGGAGTTCTGAAGTAAAAGAGCTAGAGTGCAAATACTCTTGGGGTACCACCTCCCATGGATCCCATGGGCTTTGAGGCTGGAACAACAGGGCTGGTTCTGATTACAAAAGCTATTGAGGGAGAGCCATCTGCACTAATTTGAATTTGGTTTGGGCTTGGCTAAGGTAATTTATTGTATCTGTCTCCTAGAGACCAATTTGACAAAGGGGCTGGGACCCTTATTTTGTCAGAGCATAGTATTTGGTGGTTCATTCATTCATTCAATCATATTTATTGAGCGCTTACTGTGTGCAGAGCACTGTACTGAGCGCTTGGGAAGTACAAGTTGGCAACATATAGAGACGGCCCCTACCCAACAACGGGCTCACAGTCTAGAAGAATAATGGCATTTATTAAGCGCTTACTATGTGCAGAGCACTGTTCTAAGCGCTGGGGAGGTTACAAGGTGATCAGGTTGTCCCACAGGGGGACAGTCTTAGTCCCCTGCTTTTGGTTGCTTTTGACTGCACAGCTTTAGGTACTCCTAGGCTGAACTTGGTTGGAGAAGCCGCATTAAAAACGGACAAGTCAGTGAATTTATTGGAGAAATGCTGGCGTTAAGCCTCGAAGGCTCTTTCTGGGATACAAGCTTGTTCCCAGTGTTTGGGACAAAATGACGTAGGGGAAAGAGTGCCAAGATATTAGCTTAGTCACCCTCCTACTGCAGTCTTCTGGACTCTTCCCTCCCCTCTGATTATACTTGGACTGCTTAGTGATGCCTCCGTTTTTAAATTTTATTTTCTTTTTCTTTTTCTTCCCTCTCCCTGCCTACCATCTTGTTCATCCTTGTCCAATATAATAAAGTGTCAAGTAGGAGCTGTGAAACCAAATGGCTAGGGAACTGGAATTCTTTCTTTTAGACTGTGAGCCCACTGTTGGGTAGGGACTGTATATGTTGCCAACTTGTACTTCCCAAGCGCTTAGTACAGTGCTCTGCACACAGTAGGTGCTCAATAAATACGATTGCTTGATTGATTGATTGATTTCAAGCCTGTAGTCATTTATGTGGTAGCCTGGCAGAACTCAGTCAAGCCCCTGGAAGGTGCAGCCTCATCAGGTCTCCTTGCTCCCCAGAATGAGCCAGGTGAGTAGGAAGGACAGTCAGAGGAGAGAAACCAACTTTTTGTTCTCGGGTCAGAGGAACAGTACTTCTGGGAAGAGAAGGAACAGGATAGAATAATAGTAGAAAGAGTGACATTTGATAAACTCTTACATATGCCAAGCACCAGTGTAGCTACGGGGTAGTCGCGTGGTTTAATGACAAGAGCACAGGCTTGGGAGTCAGAGGTCGTGGGTTCTAATCCCTCCCCGCCGCTTGTCAGCTGTGTGACTTTGGGCAAGTCAGTTCACTTCTCTGTGCCTCAGTGACCTCATCAGTCCAATGAGGATTAAGACTGTGAGCCCCATGTAGGGCAGGGACTGTGTCCAACCTGATTTGTTTTCATCTACCCCAGTGCTTCGTACAGTGCTTGGCACACAGTAAGTGCTTAAGAAATGGAAAGCAGCGTGGCTTAGTGGAGAGAGCACAGGCTTGGGAGTCAGAGGACATGATTTCTAATCCTGGCTCTGCCACTTGTCTGCTGTGTGACCTTGGGCAAGTCGCTTAACTTCTCTGTGCCTCAGTTACCTCATCTGTAAAATGGGGATTAAAACTGTGAGCCCCACATGGGACAACCTGATTACCTTGTATCTACCACAGCACTTAGAACAGTGCCCGGCATATAGTAAGCACTTAACAACTACCATAATAATAATAATAATAATATTAAAATATTATATTGTTGTTATTATTATCAGGTCAGCCACAGTTCCTGTCTCTCCTAACTCTCACAGTCTAAATAGGCGGGAGAACAGATGTCGAGCAGAATCAGATAAAGTGTTGGTTTGGACCGATGTCCTAACCTGCTGCTTTGGCTATTGAGGAATTCTGAGGTTTATTATGGGCAGACCAGGTCTGTAGCATGTGCCTCCATAGAAAACTAACTACAGCAGACTTTTGTTGGAAGCTTATTATGGGCAGACCAGGTCTGTAGCATGCGCCTCCATAGAAAACTAACTACTGCAGACTTTTGTGGGTTGCAGAGTGCAGATGGAGGATATTTATATCTTCCAGCCTCATCTGATGCCAAAATGTCTGGAATTTTGGACCACTAACTCTCATTAATCCAGACCCTGGGACTTGAGAGGAGGCCAGCCGTACAAATAGCAATTTTGCCTGATTTTGGGGTACGCCTGGCTCTGCCTTCTTGGAAAGCTGGCAGGTGGTAGTAATGCTGAATGCCAAGCAGTTGATTATGAGTACAATTGATAACTTGCAAGCCAGTGAAATTGCTGAGGTTTCTGCCCAGCCTCCTTGTCCCCCTCCTTGATGGGGCCTTGGAGTAGTTCACAAGCCCTCGGTCTCCAGTGGTGGGTCAGGGGCTACCCCAAGATGATCACTGTAGTAGCCACTTTTTGATACTTTCTTCACTTGACGTTGTAAAGCCTGAGAGGCAGCTGCCATAGATAGCAAGCAGCCTGACTAGGCTCAATATCTACAACTGAGGCCCTCCGCTTCCCTCCGCAATCCTCTCCTACATCTACCTTCCTCATCATAGTTGACAATACTGCATTCCTTCCAGGGTCTGAAGCCCATGACCTTGGCACTGTCCTTGACTCTTCCCTCTCTTTCAACCCCCATAATGTGTTGTGCTGAATTCCCTCAAATCTTCCTCCACAACACTTCCAGGATCTGCCTCTTCTTCTCCATCTATCCAGCCTGTGCGGCAGTCCAGACACTTGGCATATGCCAGCTTGTCTACTCTATTAACCTCTTCACTGGTCTCCCTGCATCCAGGCTTTTCCCTCTCCAGTCCATATGCCACTCTACTGCATGGATCACTTTTCTTAAAATGCCCTTCTGCACCTTTCTCCCAATCCCTCAAACACCTCCATGGGATAATTATTCCTCATCTTATCAAACAGAAACTCCTGACCTTCAGCTTTGAGACACTCCATCAACTCTGTCCCTCTTACTTATCCATTGCCTTCTCCCACAACTCTCTGCTTCTCTTGAGCTAACTCTCTCACTGCATCTAGTTTTCATCTCTCACACAACTGACCTCCTTGCTCATGCCTCCTTCTTGTCTGGAACTCTTTCCCCTTTCCCATCCGTTACAGTATTGCTCTTCTCATTTTCAAAGCTCTTCTGAAATCACATCTCCGAACGGAGACCTTACCCAATTCATTTTTCTTCTCCCCAAATCACATCGTACTTTAACCACCTTGGCATTCCTGCACCAAAGACAAATCTTAAGTACTTAGTGATCTACATCTCCATTTTTCCTTTCTCCCATTTCTGGAGATAATTTCTTGTTCGTCTCCCTGCTAAAGACTGTAAACTTCTTCAGGGCAGGGATTGTGTCTTCTAACTGTCAAACTCTCCCAAGTCCTTAGTACGGTGTTCGGCAAACAAGCCCTCAATGAATTTACTGGTTTGCTTGCTTGAAAGAGGTCAGCTCTGAACTCTTTTGAACCTCCCAAGGACTTAATACAATTTCTGCATGTAGTAAGTGCTCAGTAAATACCATGGATTGATTTGATTTCCCCTCCCATTGAGCTATGGAGGCTCTTCCCTCTGTTCTCCAGTTTCCCTCCTGACATCTTTGCCGACAAGACCTCAGACTCCTAGTTAAGGGAAACTGCACTCAGTGGAGGTGTTATCTTCTCCGCCACAGTATTCCCCTTGATGAATAGCACACTCACTTCCTCAAAGCCTGCAGGCCTCCAGTACTGTTGTTTTAATGATGACTCTCCAGCCTCCCAACCCCCTTCAATATTTTCTCTGAAGTCCCCAGACCTGTGGTGGAGGAGGAAGGGGTTTAGTCTCCAGAGCCGAGGTGGAGGGGGAAGGGGTTTTTAACACCCTGGAGCCCAGTGGCCTGTGGAAGTTCCCAGGTTGGAGTCCGTCTGTTCTGTTGTTCTTGCCTCACATGTGCCCTCAACCTGGCTGACACTTGTCTCCCCATTATTACCCACGCCAAAGTGTAGATTCTTGGAGTGTATCACTTCCAATTTCATTCCCATCCCTTCAGGCTTGTTCCTGCAATGCGAGTTTTCCTTTAGGTCTTTGTAGTCCCTGTGATTTGGGCTAGGCTGATGTGAGACAGCTTTGTGTTTTTCTTCCCTACCTGGATGACTGGTTTCCCGTTGCCCGCCCGCAGAACCTGGAGGCGGCATGGCCCTGTTCGGACAGCTGGGCTTTAAATTAAATCTCCTGAAGTCAGGCCTACTCCCATTTCAGGTCCTCGACTTTATTAGAGCACTCTTGACATCCAGGTAATAACCGCATTCCTCTATTGTGAACTTTTTATTTGTCTGTAAGGCTCGGTCATTGTGTCAGGAAGCCGAAAAAAAATTGCATTTAGGTCTTTGGAAAAACACATCCCATAATACAGTGGTTCACAATTCACCCATGTTTTTGAGGAACATTTTAAATGTAAGTCTTGGATTGCACCTCCACCACCTCGAAGAATGGAATTTGAAGCAGGAAACTCCACCTTCACAGTCTGCTTCCCCACTCAGCCCACCTAGTCAGCATGTAGCAAATGCCACAATTGTAGTAATAATAATAATAGTTTTCCCACAATTCATGTCTGTCTGCAGAGAGTGTGATGTTAGAAGAAACAGTTTGCCTGTTTGCAGTGTCATTCAAGGCATGCGTTCTTTGGGGTAAACTTTAAACTTTCCTTAACTTGGAGCTTGTCACGATCGTAACCTCTGTGCTATAGAAGAGTGTTCATGCTGTGTCTGTTATCAGCAGGTTTTTAAATTTGGACTCGGTAAATTCAGGCAGCTTTTTCAACTATCCAGACATCTTTTAAAGTGGCAAGGGCTGCAGATTTTGATGAGTTTTTTTTTAATTAGTTTCAGCATTTCAGTGGTAGCTACATCTGCATGCAGATTAGGATCTTCTTAGCTTTATCTTTGTAGGCGAGCTATAGATATAACCTGAACACAATCGTTGATCCAGTCGTAGGGGTGTCTGGATTGCTCCCCTGCCTAGAAGGAAAGGTAGGGTTCCGTATGAATGAGTGGCGTGGTGATTCCTACTTGCCCAGGATCCCCAGAGCTTCATATTTCTAGGGATAGTTGTGACAGGGACACCTTTGGGACCCGGTTCCTTATTGCCCAGTGATGGACGAGCAGGCCACAAGTCACTTTAAATCAATCAATCATATTTATTGAGCGCTTACTGTGTGCAGAGCACTGTACTAAGTGCTTGGAAAGTACAAGTTGGCAACATATAGAGACAGTCCTTACCCAACAGTGGGCTCACAGTCTAAAAGACTGTGAAGAATAGCAGAATAAGAATAGCAGGGGAGGCGCAGCAACTCCTGACAACTAGAATGCCACCACTTTCCATTTTATGTCCTGCCAACGTGGTGGCCAGGTTGCCTTTTCTTTCAGATTGTTCACTTCCTGACAGAATTACTGAGGGGGAAGAAGAGATAGATAACTGGAGCAAGCGAGTTGCTCCGGTGATCCTAGGATCCATTTGTGGGCACTCGGGGAGTTGTCTGCGAAATTTGCCAAGATTTCTGTTTTGGAAGGTGATGAGGCCCCAGTGAATCTTTGTGTGTTTAGCAAACACCTGAAATCAATTAGTTTCCAGTCATAATTTCAAAAGAGCTGACCCGCACTGCCGAAATGAACTATTTAGGAATTCTCTTTAAGGGGGTAGCATTTCTCAGGGAATGGTGAGTTCAGCCGGAAGCAACTAAGACCACTTAGGAAGTTCCGGGAGTGGATGGGGAAGTGGTAAACTGAGTAAACATCTTTAAAGCCTACGTGTAAATCTGGGGGTGTCTCTTAATGGCAGAGAGACATCTAGAATCCCTGATGGAAAACTATTATATACAAAATGTGTTTTTAATTACGTAGAATCGCGAAAATAATTTACAATAATGACTGTGTTGTACCTTTTCGCAGAAGTGTTTTGATGAAGGTTTTGTATTGGCTTACTGGAATTTATGCACTGCTCTGACTTTCATTCCCATTTCCTTTAAAACAGCTGTACCGATTAGTAGAACTCCTGAAAGGGCCTCAAAGAAATTGAGTTGGATTTATGAGAAATCAGATGATGGGGCAACCAAAATGTATTAAAAGTAGAAATCATAACCCACTGTCAGGCATTGTTCCACTGGCCATGGACAGATCTGATGGCCACATACATCTCCAATCAATCGTATTTATTGAGCTCTTTCTATGTGCAGTGCACTGTGCTGAGCACTTGGGAGAGTACAACACAACAATATAGCAGACATATTCACTCCCCACGACGATCTCTATCTTAACATTGAAAGTTTGTGCTCTGGTTAAACAACACAAATTCAGAATTTTGTTTTTCTTGGGATCTCTGCTAGATTGCTCAAAATAGATTTTTTTTCTCTAACCATTTTAACAAGGAAAAAGAAATTCTCCGTCAGTCATATACTGAAAGTGCTCAGTCCACAGAGTGGCTTCGGCTTTTTTCGTGGTGAGACTTGGGTGGGCTGTTGGTGGTGGGTTAGGGGTGTGTGATGAGGATGGTTGGGGAGAGCATGGCTCAAGTTGTACAGTGATCTTTTTCATTAAACCTGAAGAGGAGGTGGTGGGAGTGTGTTGAAAGAGCTGGTTGACCCTGACAGCAGAGCTCCCATTAGCCTTTTCTTTTTTTTTTTTCATTTTTGTGGTATTTGTGAAGCACTTGCTATGTGCCAGGCACCGTACTAAGGGTAGATAGAAGGTAATCAGGTTGGACACAGTCCCTGTCCCGCATAGCACTCACAGTATTAATCCCCATTTTATGGATGAGGCATCTGAGGCACAGAGAAGTTAGGTGACTCTCCCAAGGTCACACAGCAGGCAAGTGATGGAGCCAGGATTCCAGGTGTGTCGAACTCCCGGGCCCTTGCTCTATCCACAATGCCACGCTGCTTCTCACGCTTTCACTTTGCCAGAGGACTTCTGTTTCTTTGCTCCTGGGATTTTGTCTGTAGAAGCCTTGTTGCATTGAAAGTAAAGACAGAGTGCGGTATCAGGTGTTGAAGAAACAACTCTCAAGGCAAGAGCTTGAAGTGGGAGCCCGAGACTCTAGTGTAATGCCTGCAGTCGACATAACTTGGTTAAGTCCCTTAGTGAACATCAGAAATGCCATTACTGGATCAGACTAATGTTCATTCAGTCAATCGTATTTATTGGGCGCTGACTGTGTGCAGAGCACTGTACGAAGCGCTTGGGAAGCACAAGTCGGCAACATATAGAGACGGTCCCTACCCAACAACGGGCTTGTGGAATATTCGTGAGCGACAATTGCTTAGTGATTTTGTAGTTTTCTCACCTGCCCCTTCTTGCCAGAGTCTTCCTAGGCTGAAGAGTCCTGAACTTTTCAATCTACCCTCATATGGAAACTTTTCCATTCTTCTGTTACGCATCTAGGGTTTCCAGTTAGTTGCCTGTTTTCTTTTCCCTGTTACATTCTTTACTCGGGGCTCTAAAATGACATTTTTGAAATGGCTTCTAGGCTTCTGATATGGTGTTTATTTTTGAGCTTCTTCCGTCAAATACAAATGGGACTGAGTGCCCCACCTTAATGTAAGTGACTTCTTATGAGGATTGGAGGCAAAGCGCTTTGAGCTCTTAGTAAGACCAGGGCCAAGAATTAGGGGCAGTGTTCGTTTCGGAGCATAGATTTTTTTGTTGACGAGTCCTGAGATTTGGAAATCTATAGCAGTCTAGAGGCAGAACTTGCTTGCTTGACGCTGAAACCAGAATTGATTCTGTTTTGAGACTTTTTCACTGGAAGATTGGGTATGAGAATCGCTGCTCCTTTACGTTTTCTAGCAACGCATTGCCATCAGAAGCCATTACAACAGCCTGGGTAGAATGAAAGAATCAGAGATTAATGTTTAGGAAAGGACAAGCTGGAAGTAACTCATTCATTGCCCTTGATCGGAGTTGTTATTTTGTCAGGTACAAGCCCAGGGTCCGGGAAATCTTCTGACGTATCATTATCGGCCTTGAGTGTCAGTGTGTTGTAATTTGTCTCAGCTCCAGAGTCAGGTTGTGCTGGAGGTTGGGGCTGTTAATACTTGTGAACTAGATTTTCTGAGCCCATTGTAGCCTGGGTGTGTCCGTCCATCCAAATGATGCCATGCAGTTGGTATCCCAGGTCTGCGTCCACTGGGCCGGTCTAGAGCCAGCCTGCAGAAGGCTCTTCTGGGAGACCGCCTGTCAACATAACTGCCTCAGAACATAGCAAATGTGGTGGCAGCATGAAGCTTGTCAGTGACGAGCATCTCATTTAGGCCGGATGACTCCCGGCTGAACATTGGCAAGGACGGCACTCCCAGCCTTCTGGAGAGATGACCCACTTGTTCCATCGACTGAACACCCGTCATCTTGTTGGAGGCGTCCCACAGCGACAATCGTCTCCCGCAGTCATACCAGAGGAGCTGTAATTACCTGGAAGAGGAAGCGTTTAACTTCCGAGGAGTAAGCAGTGCCATCTTGTTCTGAGTTAGATGAGCGATTAATTTTTTATTATGTGCAAGCTAATCCATTTCATGGAACCAGTCTTTCCAGAGTGAGGAAGTGGGGGGAGCTGCTTTCTCATTTAATCTTGAAAGCCTTGTCATTTTGACTTTATCAAATTCAACCCCCAAATGAACTTTCTTTGACTCCTCCCACTCTTTCCACCTTGGAATTTTTTATTCCTGGATGAGAGCCTTTTTCTTTAGGTCCCTTAGACTGTCAGCCCCCTGTGGGACAGAGAATGAGTGTGATGTGATTTTTATTGTAGCTGTCCCAGGAGCCCTCAGTACCGTGTTTAGCACAGAGTGGCACTTAACAAATACCACAGTTATTAATAAGTCTCTTAATTTCCTTCTTGAGGGAATTGTTTTGCCAGTGCTAAATGAGTTCAGTGTTGGCTGTGGGAGTATTTCAACAGCCTTTTTGGTTTAAAACAGGTTGGCATACATCTGGGCCAGAGGACCAGCTGCTTCCTTTCTGCCTGGTAAATCTTCGCTTAGTGCACTTGGTTTTTTCCAGGTGTGAAGTCTCCTAATTCATCTCCCATGTTTGGAGGGAAATCAAAATGATAACCTCAAGAAGGAGCTTTATAAAGACAAATTGATTGGGTAAAGCTCTGCGGGTCTGAGGGAGAGAGGTGATATTCTTTCCCTTAGGAATATAATTGAAAAATAGGGCTGTTCTACATGTCATTCTAGGGTTTAGGAATCACCCGTGGTGTGCCAAGCGTATGAGGGAGCCGGGAGAGGAAATTTGCCAGGTAGCTGAAAGGTGATGGTAGTTGAGATTTTGAGCTGTAGTTAGGCAATCAGGAGATTGAAGGAGATCTTCTTTCTTCCCTCTCTTCTCTCACAGTCTCTTGGTAGCTGAAATGTAAGCCTCTGCCATTTTCAGGGGGCTGTGTCTCTCCTGTATTTTTAGGTTGACCTGCATGAACTTTCTAAATATGGTAAGCTAGGTCTATTGCAAAACTTTTGTGCTTTCCTACATGTCGTAGTGGAAAGAGCTCTAGACTTTAAGCTCCCTCTAGACTAAGCTCATTGCGGGAAGGGAATGTGACTATTATGTTGTTCTATTGTATTCTCCCAAATGCATAGTACAGTGCCCTGCACACAGTAAGCACTCAATAAATATGATTGACAGATTAAATTGAAAGAGCTGTGAGTCCTGGGTTCTAGTCCTGATTCTGTTACTGAACTGCTGTGTCCTTGATCAAGTTTTACATACCTCATTTTCTTCTTCTCTAAAATGGGATTAATATCTGTCTTCCCCACCTCACTTGTTGAGGAGGTTGCAGGTATGGTAGTTGAAGTGAATATTTAAGCCAGTCAAGTTTCCTATAGAGTGTGGAGAACCTCATCCCCCTCCTTTCCATCTCTCCATTATTCCGGCGGTCAGGTGTTCCTTGTTGTTTCCAAAGACTGAAGTTCTGTGTCATCTAAACAATAATCTAGGTATCTGTTTGTATAGTAATGGCTTGCCTTTGTTTCCATCAGGAATGTGTACCACTGTCTGGAGCATTTCCATTTACCTACACCCCTTGCCAAATTAATTTTATTTAATTATCTCCCAGGGCTAAGCTTGAATACATTTTGTGTTGAATTCACCATTTCTCTCTCTTCTGAATGAAATAGACTTAATATCCTTGTTAAAATCTGATTAAAACTAAAATTGAGTTTTTTGAAGTCTGATTATTCCATGAAATGGAATTTTTAAACCTAATTACGAATGGATTTGCATATACTTTTCAGCACCATTGAAAAGAAAGTTGAAATAAATTTATTAATGGAATCCTTTTCCACTATCTCCTTGGGGCATGATGTGTGAACAGGGGAACGAAGGAGAATGGGAAGGGAAGGGAAGACATCTCCTACCTCCCTCGCTTTCCACCCCGATTGAAATTTGTCTTTCTCGGGGAGCTATTTCCCAAAGATTCCTAAACCGACCTCACTTTTTATTCCTTCCAGAGCCACACTATTAATTTGGGTAATTGATGGCTTTTCTGAAGGTGACACGAACAGCCTAGTGAAAGATTTTATCAGTATTTGAAGTGGCTTTTTATTTGTTTTTTTTTTTGTTGGAGTGGCTGCAGTCCTACCTTTATGTGTTTTTAACTTAGTGTGAAAGAAAATAGTACTGAGATGGATTGGGCAGTGGAGACGAGTTAAGTGAGAGGGCATTAGTAAGTGTGGCTGAGCTGTTGAAAGTTTAGCAGAAAGTTTTCATGGACCTAATTGCCTAAACTGCGATCTTGCATCTTAGTAACACTGTGAGGATATCAGAAGGGTAAATGGGTCCAAAAAAAATCCTTAGAGAAGACAAAATATTACACGAGCCACTGTATTGACAACTCTTTCCAAAGCAACCATTTTGCCTGCATCTGTGCTCTGTCAAGAACCCAAGGAAGGAGGAGAAGGGGAACTTAATCACTGATAGAGAGGATTGCTTGAAAGCATTCTGGAGGTGTAGGGTAAATGTGCTTTGGGGTTAGAGTCTACTTCCTTAGAAGGAGGTACTGTTTCCTCAATATTTTCTGGTTTTTAGTGAAGTTTCTCCACCTTTGCCCCTTAGATTCCCTTCTTGTACCCCTCTGTCTTTCAGGATGTCATTGGGAAAATCTTTCTTACTCTGAGTGTAGAGTCTTTTGGGAGCAAAAGAAAAATCAATAGAAGGAGATGGTAAGTTGAGTGTATCATTGAGAAAGGAAGGTTGACAGATGTGGTGAAATGAAAGTAAGACTACATACAGTTCTTTGTTCCCTGTTGTTTCAAAAAATTGCACTAATGGGAGGTCCTCTTGCCAGGAGAAATAGGCAGAATCATATGTGTGGTAGCTTGGTGACCTGCATTTTATTGTATTGTGTGATGGCTTTTTTTTCTATAAGTAACATTCATTTCCTGTGCCCTGGCAACAGACGAGTCTTCAAAATGTTTAGGATTCTTTTCCTTGAATGTGCCTTCAGTTCAATCAAACAACTGTACTTTTTGAGCGCCTACTGTTTGAGAGGATTTTACTAAGTACTGAGAGAATAAAGTACATAAGTTGGTAGATATGTTCCCTGCCCACAAGGAGCTTACATAAGAATTACACTCTCGCAACAGTTGGTACAATGCTGTGCACACAGTAAGTGCTCAGTAAATGCCATTGATGATGAAAGTGCTTGTGAGTAATCACTAGTCGCTACTGAATATGTCTTCCTTGCCTCCTGACTTAGACATATGTCTAAGCATCTTTTTTCCATGCAGAATTTTTTCTGAGCTGAGTTTCTGAGGGAAATGAGAATGTGATGGGTAACAGGAAAGACTTCTCCTGTAACACTTTGGATGTGCTGGGGTTGGGACCAGAGAATTCCATTTTCACTAGCATGTGGAACACTCTGGGATTTTAGGCTGGCCCAGCTGGTTGGCATCATTCCTTGTAAAATCTGCCAATGTTTGGGCTCCAGAGAGAGAGAGAAGGAACCAATGAAAGCAGCTGTGTTGTTGTTAAGGAGCCTATTCTTCTGTTTTTAGGGCTGTCACGATGAGGTGTCATGGCTGCCTTGACAATGAAGGGTAAAGAACCTCTATAGGCCAAGATCACTTTTCAAGCAGGAAAGGATCCCAAGGCACAAATGGCCACATTGAAGGGGCCAGAAACAGTAAACTCTGTGATCCAGGGAATCTGGGGAAGGAGCATCTATCAGTGAATTGTCCAGTAGGACCCAGCAGTTTCACCATAAATGAAGTCTTAAATAATAATAATAATAATAATGATGGTGTTTGTTAAGCAAAGCACTGTTCTAAGCGCTGGGGGGATACAAGGTGATCAGGTTGTCCCACGTGGGGCTCACAGTCTTCATCCCCACTTTACAGATGAGGGAACCGAGGCCCAGAGAAGTTAAGTGACTCTCCCAAAGTCACACAGCTGACACTTAGCGGAGCTGGGATTTGAACCCATGACCTCTGACTCCAAAGCCTGTGCTCTTTCCACCGAGCCATGCTGCTCTCCAGTTGCCATTTGTCTGGTAAAGATAAAATGGCCAATGTTCCTCTCTGAGTAGTTTTATAGTTCCTCAACTCTTGAGTGCTAAGCTAAAGAAGGGTATTAGTGTCATGGATCATATCGAAATAGAGATGTCCCTTCGGTCTCCTCAGGGCAGCCAGCCTCTGGGACAGCCTCCCTTTCTGGGGGCAAAGTGAATTGTGCCTGGGGTGAATCACTGCTGCAGTTGGCAGGTGTTGTACGTGGATGTAGAAGGCAGGTTCCTGCAGGTGGGAGTAGGAACTATTGTAAATAATCCCCCGGGGTCTGTGAGCTCTCATTTTTTGAATTGCCTAGTCCAGTAACTTGCACATGAGGTCACGTAACATGAATTGTTTGAATTGTTTGCTTTTCCAAAACTAAATGGTGGTGGTAATCTTTTAGGGACTTGTTTAGGATGGGGTTGTGAAGAATCAGGAGGAGCAGTGGCACTAGCCTGTACCCTACGGGGGAGATGGGTGCGTCTTTGCCATTCTCTCAGTCCAAGGACTGTGTACTTCAGGTCCTCAGAGGTTTCTAGATCAGTGAAGCCTTTACCACCTGCCACCTGCCAGCTTACCTTCAGGCGTGAAGTCTGATTGAAACTTTATTACTGCAGCCAACCAAGTTGGTGTCAGGGTGCTTGTGACACCAGTACGACCCTTATCTTAATCCTAGGCACAGAAGCCTGTGGCAAAGACACTGCGAAGTTGTAATTGCTTTTGGCTGATCTGAACCCTGTGCTTGCTGCAAGCTGTAGAGCTAGTGCACCCGTTTGTTGGAGAGTGAAAGGAGAACAGTAATTGCTAAAATGCTCTGTTTACATCTTTAATGTGATTACACTCCAGCAGATGCACTTTCTATGAAAGAGGCTGTCATCTCATTGCTCCTTTTGGAAATGAATTATTCACTGTCTTTAGGTCACTTTCCAACTGTGTGGGATGGAGCCCTTTCCATCTGGGAGAGATTCTAAATCCTCTTTTGTGTCCAGGCTGAACAGCATTGAAATTTGGGTATCATCTCCTTGAAAAAGATAAGGTGATCATGGTTTCTCAGTTATTTGCTTGTTACTCCTAATCCTCGGTTCAGGTGTTAAGATATGGGTTCCGGATCTCCAAATAGCTGGTAATTTTTATCATCTTGGCTCCTGGTCCTAACCATCTGTTATGGGCCAGTTTTTCCTAGGATATGATTTTTTAGTGTAAGACCTCCCCAAGTTAGATAAGGCATCAAAACCCTGAAGATCAATATCAGTGAATAAGCAGGAAAAGCTGCCTGGGTTTTGCCATTTGATAAATGCTTCTCAAAGCACTGCTGTGTTTATTTTGTGAAATCTTTAATTTGCAAGTGATAAGAAGGGAAAAACAACACTGGGAAGTAAGATAATGGAATAAAAGGTTTGAACAAGGTTAAGTACAGTGTAGACCCCAAAATAATCAAGCTCCAATATTGAGTTTCCCATGTTTGATTTTAGCCTAAGGCTGATATGGAATTCTCAGTCAGTTCCTGGCTGTAACCTTCGTATAGCCTGCTGTCCCTAATGTTGGACAGTTAGACATGGGGTGTCTTCCTAAACACCTAGAGAAGCAGCAATAATAATATTAACAGCCCTTCAACAGAGGAGGCATTCAGAAGAAAGAAAAGAGATGTGGGCCCTGGTCAGAATCCAAAAAAGACTCTGACATAGTACTTTCAAGTACTATAAAATAACCTCTGACAAATAACAAATATTTCAGTTGGAGCCCTGACTGAAAAGAATGCAAGAGAGTAAAGATTTAAACCACAAACTCAGATTGATACCAGAAAACACCCCAATAGATCATCAAGCTCCTCTTCCCTGGCCCAATTTCCCAACAGCATAAACCAAGGGGATAAGGGCGCATTTAGAGCAGGTGCTGAAGAGGTTCCTACACTCCTCCAGCAACAGGAGGGAAGAAGAGGACTGAAATCAAGGCGAGGCAGGACTTGATTTTACCCAAAACCTCCCTAGAAGAGGGCAGGAGTCAAGCTTCTTAGGAAATGTAGTTTTCTCTCTCTCTCTCTCTTTGTTTCTTACAACTCCCTGGCTGACCTTCAGTAGGATCTTTTGGATGGCTTTTTGGTTGACCAAAGACTGACCGTAATGCGACACTGCCAAAAGACCACAGAGTTGCAAGGATTCCCTCCCTTTATGTTTTCCAAACCCTCTGTCTTTAGGCCACTAAAAGGGAGTGGATAATGACTCCAGTAAGTTTCCAGTTGTTTTTGTGTTCTACAGCTCTACGATCCCTTGACACAGTCCAGGCTGGGCGACAGAACTGCACCATAGTAAAGTGTTGGGATGTGGAGTATATTTTAGTGCAGTGCTAATGTATTTTCCCTCCTGAAGCCTCTAATGTAAAAGGATTGAGTTAGGGGAAGGTTGGCCTTGCACTGATTTGATGCTCCCAGCCTAACACCCTAAAATTCCTTGCATCTTCTCTTATTGAATAACAGGAATATGTCCCTGTCTCCCAGAACTGTGTGAAATATAGACGCATGAAAGAATTCATCTTCCTTGAAACTAAAATTGCATTCCAGCCCTCTGAGCAGATAATAGATGTTTAGGGTGAGAATTCTGAAATTTTGAATGGAGGCAGTTGTTCTGCTTCTGATTCCCTCAGCAACAGATTAACTAAACTGTTTTTTTTTTGTCTAGAAGGTAGTAAGCAGGAAGGTCACTGTTTTCAAGTCTTTGTTGGTTAAGTTTTCATCTTTGCTACTTTAGACTTGGAGTTGAGGGGATAACTTTCTGATTTTTGCAGCTCTCATTGCCTCGACTTTGTCACATCAAGCCTTTCACAATATTTTTTTCCTCATCTACTCTATTTAATACGACTTTTGATGTTCGTTGAGTGAGCAAAGTTACAGCTGGTAAAAGTTTCTAAGATGGATCATGGTGGGTTTGTGAACAGTGAAGGGTAGATAACTGACTGTGTGTTTTATTTTCCCTGTCAGTGAACTGAGCCATTTTATAGAGCCTGGTAGGTAGACTGGTACAAATTCTTCAGGCCAACCCATTTTTTTTTCTCCTGACATCAGTTTTTAGTAGGGGGTGGGGGGAGTTGGCTTTTTTTGTTGTTTTTTTTTTTGGTGGAGGGGCCTGGTGGCTAGGGATCAGGTCTTAGTTATCCCTTTATATGTTCTTCCCCAGCATCTACTTGGTCCAGTGCTCAAACAGGTTCTTGATTTTGGCTGTCTTAGCCGTGGTGCCCTTCACTGGACGTAGGGAGGATCACCTAAAAAGTTTGTTGGAAGCCATTATTTGTCCTTCACTTTGAATATTTAAGTGATAAACTGTTTTGGAAACCAAAGTGAAAAGGGAAGGAAAAATTATGGCATTTGTTTGAAAGTCTGAAAGCTTTTTTTATTTTAAACAGTTCAAAGAGCACATCTCACTAATCAGAGGAATATTCTAACATCCCTGGGGTGGTCACACCGGTTTAATTGGAACTCAGGCTGCTTTGAAGTCCTTTTAATCCTCCCTGAACTGGGAAAGGGAGTTTGAAGACAGCAACTGTAAATCTGCAATTTCTTCATTTTATTTATATGTGTCTGGGGACGCGTGTAATTCATTTTCCTGAAATTGTTAAGCCGAGTTGCCGGCTTGTGGACAGCTGAGTGCGAGCGGGACTTTGATTAACTGAAAAATTTGTCTTGAATCCAATAGCACAAGCCCAAGTTGGGCCAGAGATGTTGTACCCTAAACCACTCACTCATCACCTGTGGGCCGTCGGTGGGAGTGAGACCTGGTGGTGGTAGTGTCTTCTCCCAGTTTCCCCCTGCTTCTCTCTGTAGATGACTTCCAGGATTGAGGTGGAGTGCTCTCCTGGGATCTCTGGGTCATTTCCAGTACTTGAAGGGCAGGTTGTTTCTAGGTAAGCTACTTTCTATGCCTAAAATGGAAGTTGTTGCCACCTGTTACTACTCTGACTTGTAGATGGACCTAGGCAGTACCCTCTCTTTTCTTCTTCCTGCAGAAAGGCAAGAAAATGGCACTACAAGGAGAGGGCACTCCCATCTAGACTGGAAGCTCGTTGTGGGCAGGGAATGTGTCTATTTATGGTTTTATTGTACTCTCCCAAGCGCTTATTACAGTGCTCTGTACACAGTAAGCGCTCAAAAGTATGGTTAATTGATTATGTTGTCTGCCCTCTAGCAATGATGAAGTTGCAAGCCCTTGTCTTGTAGGAGTAAGTCCAAGTCCTGAGGGGCAAGGATTGCCACATACCTTCTAGTTTTCACCTGCCCAACAAGTGTCTGCCTCTGCAGCCTTACAGCGGGCATGAATTAGGGCCCAGTCCATAACTCTCTTCATCCCATGTGTCTGCCAGCTCTTTACTGCCATAGCACTCATCTTGTGGGTAACAGAGAAAGGGAAAGTGCCGGAGAGACTGAGGGAAGGGAAGTGAGGAAAAAGAGAAGTAATAGGAGAAGAGAGCAGCCGAAACCCGAAAAGAGGTTGGGGGAAGCCCTGGCCTTGGGGAGAGTGAGAAATTGGAGATGGATAGAAAGTGGAAAAGGGCAGTGAAAATACCAGGAGAGGGTCAGAAAATTACAGTATCAGGGAACGAGAAGGGGACATCGATTGGCTTGGGAAAAGAATGAATCCAGAGGCACATAGAGGAGTAGGAATACAACGACAGGGGGACAATAGTAAATGCAGAGATCTGTAAATAGAGAGAGGGAAGAACAGAGGCCAACAGAAGAAATAATTGAGGATCCTAGAAGGAGAGAAAGATTGATCAATTTTACCAGAAGAGGAAAAATTCAATGTATATGTGGAAGTTGGGCAGTTAATGATAGGGTGTGATGTTTGTGCCACATGTTTATTTAATCTCTCCTTCAACCCATGTGTTCAATCTATCACCAGATCTAGTTGCTAAAATCTACCTGTTCCTCTTCATTCAAACTGCTACTGAGCTGATCCAGGCCCTTCTCATATCCTGCCTAGACTTCTGCCTCCTAGCTAACATTCCTGCCTCCTCTCTCTTCCTACTCCAGTCCTTTCATAATTCTGCTGCTCGGTTCATTTCTTTTTTCACCCAAACGATTCAGTCCACATCTTTCCACTCCTCAGGAACTTCCAATGGTCGCTCATCCACTTCCCTATCAAACAGAAACTCTTACCATTGGCTTCAAAGCACTCAATCAGATCACTCGTTCTTGTCTTACCATACTGATTTCCTACTACAACCCAACCCACGTGCTTCGCTTCTCCATTGCCAGCCTACTCATCGTACTGCTGTCTCACTGCCAACCCCTTGCCCCATGCCCTCCTGTTAGCCTAGAACTCCCTCCCCACCTGACATATGGCAGACCACCACTCCCCGACTCTCCCCACCTTATTAAAATCACAACTTCTCCAAGAGGCCATCCCCAACCAAGCCTTCTTTTCCCCTGCTTTTTCCCTCTGCATCACCTGTGTGCTTGGCTCTATACTCTTCAAGTGGTTGACATTCATCCCACCCTCAGCCCCACAGCACTTATATATGTGTCCAAACTTTATTTTAATGTCCAGTTTCGTCTCCAGACTGTAAACTCCTTGTGGGTAGGGTATGTGTCTACCAACTCTGTTCTCTCCCAAGCACTTAATGTAGTACTCTGCACATAATAAGCACTCAGTAAATACCACTGACTGATTGATCTTCCAGTAATGTCTGTTGCTTGCAAAAATACCTATTTCATGCTGAAGGTCTATTTCAATATCAGAGTCTTTTTGTATGACATTATGTTAAATTTCCAGGTGCCACCAATCTGTAGGTGTTTGGGGGGACTTTTAAAAATATTTAAGCAAGCCACACAGCCTTGATAAATGGGTAAAGACCAAGATGCCATCTGACATGGTTTCCAATCTATGCAGTTATGCACTATGATTCACAGGATCCTTTAGGTTTCCATAGTAAAGAAAAAGCGATCACTGGAATGAGTTCAAGGATTACTATATTTTTCATTCATTTTTGATTATCACTATTTTATTCTCTTTAAAAATTGGAGACCTCAGGATGCCACATCATTCAGTGCTTATTGAAGCTGGCAGTTCCTGTTTCAGCCAGAGCTGCGGCATCTGGTATTAGAAGCCTCAAAATAGCTACTGCTTGGGTTGAAGCGGCGTTTAACTCAAAGTAAATCAGTGGGTTTGACTCCCCACAAGCTTTTGCTATTCTACGCACAGCTGAGTTTGAGTCAAATTCAGCTGCAGATTGAACCAAAAAAAAAATTAAACTCACCACTTTGAGTTAAAAGCTATTGTAACTCAAGCCAGGTTTTCAAACAGCAGATGTCACAGCTTCGGCTCAAGTAGGATCTGTCACTTTCTGCTGCCTCTAGAGTTCTAGGATCCTGAGGCCTGCAGAGCAGTTTCATATTTTTAGACTTTTTTATTCTGTGAAGTTGAAATTTCAGAATGGACTGATCTTCCGTATGTACATTTAAGGTTTATTTTTAGCTAATAGTGATATCCCACACATATTTTTCACGAGCACTTAATTGAAGAGCTCTCCTGCTTCCCAGCTAAGCCAAGCCATAGAGCTTTTGAGTGAGAATAGCAACGCAACAGTGTGAAGTGTTTGAAAATCCAGTATTCTTCCTGCAGATGGAGACATTAAGGCTTCTGGTCTTAGATTTGAGTGTTGTCATTGACATGGCCATCCTTTTCCTTACTTTCTGCTTCCCAAGGCAGTGCATATGTCATTGGTCAAAAAGGGAAGTGCACAGTGAGAACAGGTCACTAGTTTTTTTGACCTGGAGTGGGAGAATTCCCTATCTCTCTATTCATGCATAAGCCTCACTAAAAAAAAAACACAAACCGGCTAAAGGTGCTTTTTGAAGTTGGGCTGAAACACATCTGAAACTTGGAAAAGCAAATACAGGAAGAAAGAGGGAAGAGAAAGAAGGTAAACTACTTGTGGATTTGAAAGGTTAAATCATTGTTCCCTTGTGTTCCAAATGATTGCTGACAGTTCAACTGGCTGGTGAGCTAAAAGCAGATCAAGCCCAGCCACACTGCCTTCGAATCGGCTTTTGGCACTTGGAGTAATAGGGGATTTCCCCGAGTGTAGGAACCAAGAGTTTCATCCGTCTGTGGGTGAGTTTTGTGAGATTAAGAATTTGTTTCCCAAATAGGGAAATTTGTGTTTTGGAGGCTTCGTATAGTGAGTGTGGATCAACAAAGCTTTCTGCATAGAGTACCACACATTATAATTAGGTGTCTGAAAGTGGATTGTTCTATTTGGGCACTTGAAAGAGGATTTTTCTTAGTTTAGCATTTAGCCAATCCCCCTGCTTCCACTTTGTTGCTCTGTTATTTGGATTGGGAAATCTGCATTCAGTGGCATAGAGAAGGCATATTTTTCCATTATGTAAACCCTTGTTATGCCTCCACATAATAGTAATAATTATTATTATGGTATTAAGGGATTAATATGTGCCTAAGCATTGTGTTAAGCACTGGGGTTCATACAAGATAATCAGATCTGATTCAGGGCTCACAATATTAGAGATAAGGAGAAGCAGGTGGTGTTATCCCCATTTTACAGATGAGGAGGCAGAGAGGCTAAGCGACTTGCCCAAGGTCACATTGCAGGCCAGTGGCAGAGCTGGGATTAGAATCCTGAGTCTCCTGGCTCCCAGTCCAGTGCTCTTTCCAATAGGCCATATTGGCTTAACTCATACCTGGAATATGCTATGCATTTCTGGCTGCCACATCTTAGGAAATTCATAATTAAAGCTGGAGAAGGTATGGGGAACTGCATCCAGGATAATCAGGAGACCAGAGAGGGTGATCAGAGTAAATACGGATTTATTTACACAATCACATAACTTCAGGATGAGGAAACACTCAACCCAGCACAAGGAAAGCATAGGAATGCTGAGCAACAGAAAATTCCCATTGGTTCAGAAGGGGCTTGGATACATGAGTGTTTGAGTAGTCCATATTGGGTTACTAAAGGGAAAGTTTGGGCTGTGATCAGGAAAGACTAGAGCATCCTTGCATCCTGTTACCACTGTTGGCTATATTGGACTGGGTTAACTATTGGTTTGACCCAGGATTTGCACTGCTTATGTCTTTAGAGATGAATATTTTAGGCTTTTTTAAAGCTAGGTTTGGAATTTCTGGCAAGGTTGAAGAGTACTTCTTTTTGGCATTATCCCTGATGACAAGGCTGATTTTTAAAAATTAACATTATACACGGAAGCTATAGTTAACTCTCTACCAGAAGTAACAATACAAAGGTGATATTTTATTGAGTGCTTACTGTGTGCAGAGCACTGTACTAAGCACTTGGGAGATTACAGTTTGACAGAGTTGGTAGACACATTCCCTGCCCACAGTGAACTTTTGGGGAACTCCATTCCAGTCTGACCAAGCTTGAACGACTAATGGGGATGCTAAACTTTTAGAGAAATCTTTGAAAACCCATTTGCTAAAGACAGAGCCGTTCTACGTTAGGCATTGGCCACGGCCCAAAGAGACTAATACAGTGGTGGGCATCATCAAAAAAGGTAATGAAAACAAAAGGCAGAGTTTTCCACTATATAAACCTCACCATGGTACATCCAAACCTACACTCAATCCTAGGAGGTGATCAGATCGATGGACAAGGTCTCATCCAAACAGAAACAGAAAACACTACTATTCCATTCTACAAAGACGAAAGTGGAGAGGGAGATCTTTGAAGTTTACAAAATCCATTAGGTGGTGGATAAGGTGAACATGGATAGATTTGTTGTTCACAGAATCACACAAAGAATTGATGAGGGATCATCGATGGAGGCTTGAAAGGAATAGCTTCAAACAAACAAAAGGAACGCTTCACCTAGGTGGTGATGAGCCTATAGAATTCCTAACCCCAGGATGTCATGAGGCAATAAATGCTGATTTGGGTAAATCAGCCAGTGAATGGTATAATGACTTCGTGAGAAGGAAAATTTAAGTGGAAGAAAAAATTGGGAATGTGTGTGAAGCACCTCTACTTTGTGCATTACAAAATCACTCCTTTTCTTAATAATAATAATAATAATAATAATAATGACATTTGTTAAGCGCTTACTACGTGCAAAGCCCTGTTCTAAGTGCCGGGGAGGACACAAGGTGGTCAGGTTGTCCCAGTCTTAATCCCCATTTTACAGATGAGGTAACTGAGGCACAGAGAAGTTAAGTGACTTGCCCAAAGTCACACAGCTGACAATTGGTGGATCCGGGATTTGAACCCATGACTTCTGACTCCACGCCCGGGCTCTTTCCATTGAACCATGCTGCTTTTCATTGCTTCCAAATGACTCCTGGGTGTTTGACTTTTTAGTATGCAGAAGAATTACCTCAGTCTTTGACATAATTCTCAACTCATTTGAAGAATTTTCTGCCATTTTTCACTATTTGTGAAGATAGGCTTATCTTACCCTGGGTTTATTGCTGGATTTTGGGATCTTTCTCACTGGGCTTACTGTTTTTCAGAGTGGAAATCTACTCTGTGACACAAATGAGATAGGATCCTCTGATTTGGGAACATCCAGATTCTTTACCTTTTCATTTTTTTTGGTAGCTCCGAGGAACTTGTAAAATAAGGGATTAGCTCTTTAGCCCTTTAAGCATTTTTGAGGCAGGGAAGAAGTAGAAATAGTAACTTGGCAGTAGTTGTTAGATATAAAGCTGGTCTTCTGTCTCAAAGGATCAGTCTTTCTTTCCGTTCCTTCCAAGTATCCTATGTATGTACTGTGGAGTGTTTGAAAACCTGTCTTCTGTAAAGTGGCATCTTGTGAAAGGTTCGTGGAAACCCTCATATCCTGTTCTCTGGAGAACAGATTTAGTACTCTGGTTGTTTGTTATACTTACCAGTACCATCTCTGTTTAGTTTTTTATTGAGCCCGTTTAGTAGGAAAGCACACTGCTTTGGGAATTGGGACACCTGGGTTTGAGTCCTAGCTTTGCAAATAGGGAAATATGTGCTAGGGTTGTTCTGTCTGTGATGAAGGTGGACAGGCCCAGTAAGAATCCTGGATGATAGCTGGCCAGTGTGGGTGATAAAGAATGCTGGGGCTGCAAGCTGGATTTAGCCCTTTTTTCCCCAACTGCCCCCCTCCCTCCTGCATCATCTGTGCATTAGATATATGTCCTTTAGGCAGTTTGGATTCGTCCAACCTGCAGCCCCATAGCATTCATGTACATATCTGTAGTTTGTTCATATTAACGCCTGTCTCCCCCTCTAGATGGTAAGCTCTCTTTGGGCTCAGAGTGGGTCTGTTAACTCTGTTGTATTGGGCTCTCCCAAGCGCTCAATAAATCCCATTGATTGATTATGGCATTGTGGCACAGCATGGGCGCTGTGCTGCGGTCAGTCCAGCCATAAATGGCTCCTGCACATAAAAATCCTTTGCATTTTCTGTGCAGTGTGCTGCACCTCTCCCTACCTATTGATTTGCTGCATCCTGTTCTCCAGCTCTCTGTTTTCCCGTTCTCTGTTCTCCCTGAATGGCAGGGGTGAGAGAACGCGAGTAGTGATACGTAAACCTCTAGCACTGCAGTTGATTCCTTCTTTCATGTTCTCGGTCTCAGGACTCCTCCTCCAGGAGGCCTTCCCAGACTGAGCCCCCTCCTTCCTCTCCCCCTCGTCCCCCTCTCCATCCCCACCGTCTTACCTCCTTCCCTTCCCCACATCTCAGGACTAGGGTCCCATGGCCTAGTGGCTAGAGCATAGTCCTGAGAGTCAGAAGGACCTAGGTTCTTATCCCACCCCTGCAATTTGTCTGCTGTGGGATCTTGGGCAAGTCATTTAATTTCTCTGTCCCTCAGTTCCCTTGTCTGTAAAATGGGGATTAAGACTGCGAGCCTCTTGTGGGACAGGGACTTTTTCCAACATGATTTGCTTGTATTCACCCCAGTGCATAGTACAGTGCCTGGCACATAGTAAGAGGAGCAGCATGGCCTAGTAGCAAGAGCATGGGCTTGGGAGACAGAGGTCGTGGGTTCTAATTCTGGTTCTGCCACTTGTCTACCATGGACCTTGGACAAGTCATTTAACTTCCCTGTACCTCAGTTACCTCATCTGTAAAATGGAGAGTGAGACTGTGAGCCCCATGTGGGACAATCTGATCACCATCTGTTTACCCTGGAGCTTAGAACAGTGCTTGGCACATAGTAAGCTCTTAACAAATACCATAATTATTATTATTACTTAACAAATGCCATTAGTAGTTTTTGATGGAAGCCTCCATCATCATATTTGTGTAGCTATTAGGCTCATCAAAGGTAGGGATTGTGTGGTAGTCTATCTCTGGTACTCCCTACAGGGCCTAGGACAGAGCCAGGCACAAAGTGGAGGAAGTTCATTAAGATTTACTGACTGATTTTCTTCTGAGGTTAATATCAGTGTAAAGTTGTTGTCCTGAGCTTAGGTTTCAGATTTCTCATGCTTAAGGTTAAGCAGGTTTCTTTGCTTTGGAAAATTTCACTTAACAAGGTGGAGAAGTAGGGTTAGATGTTTTGGGGGCATATGTGGGGGTGGGAGTAACACAAAAATCTTGACCTTATTTTTGAGTTGCAGGTATTGTTAAACTTCTGTCACCGGAGGGGCAACTCTTGGGAAAATGTGATATGTGTGCGAACTGATAGACGATCAAAGTTTTGCACAAATGTGTGGCATAAAACGTTGGTGAGGAAATAAACATTCAAAATCCAGTATGAGATTTATAGAGCAGTGCTTGCAGAGGGTTTAAAATGGCACTAAAAATGACTTCTGGAATTTCAGAGTTTTGTAATAGTCTCTTCACTTTGGTTAAAAGATTATTAGAAGCCATTATAAACTTCCTTGCCATTTTAAAAAGAGATGTTCAAACTGAACAAATGAAGAAAAAGCTTGTAACCTGTGCTATTTATTTATTTGCTAATATTTAGCAAGGGTAACTGAGTGCCTTGAAGCGATCGAAGCGCAGCAGTTCTGATGGACATCCTATTAAGTTCATTTTTCACTTCATTTGAGCAGTTTGATACTTTTTTTATCATTATTAAATTGTTACATTTCAAATTATCTTTACTTCAAAGGAAATTGGAGAGCTTTGGTTAACAGTAATTCTGTCCCTTGACTGCATTACTTTAGCTCCAAGCTTTGCTGGGCTAATTTGTACCTTAGGGCAAAACCCTTGTTGCTAAATTGGTATCAAATGCTCCTTACTGTTGGGTTATTGCTATCCAGATTCTGGAAAGGAGGGTTTTTGTTTTTCTCTGAGGTTATTGCAGAAGGAGATTGGATCTCTGAGGAGGGAAAACAGCATTCAACTTTCTACTTTTTGCATTGTGGTGGAGAGGGGCAGACAGAAATTGAATGACTAGAATCCAGAATCAGATTTTGAAGGTTGCTTGCAGTCTCTTCATTTGCCCTTTAGTCTGTCCTTCCTATTTATCTAGGGAATGTGTAAATGCTAATTCTGCCCCAAATGAGATACTAAGGCCTAGGTCTTGTGGCAGGAATAAAGGAGATGATCTACTGCACTGAATCATCATTGTGGACCCAAGTCTGTTATTCCCCCATTTTACAGTGCTAAATTAGCCTGCCTAGTCCAATATACCCACTTATACTTGACAACCTTTCTCCAGAAGTAAGAGATAAAACAAATATAACGTGGTATAGCAAAAGGGTTGGAAAGGACGACTTTTTGTTCTGGCTCCTACATTGGTGGTGGCTTTTTGACAATTTATTTAATCTCTCTGAGCTTCGGTTTTTCCATCTTGGAAATAAAGGTAATAATCTTTCCTTGGTAAGGGTGTCGTGAGGAGACATGAGGTGATGTGTGTGAAGCTCTTTGAGCTTCTGAGAAATAAAAGTGTAAGATTGCTACCTAAGAGACATACCAACTCTGTTTTATTGTATTCTCCCAATGCTTAGTACAGTACTTTGCACACAGTAAGCACTCAGTAAATGAGATGGGTTACTTGAGTATAAGTTCCAGTTGTAGGAAAGTCATTTTCTGATTCTCTCACCTCAGGACTCGACTCACATCCTTCCTCCTCTGTAACTGTCTCCCTGTTCACATTGACCATCATCATCATCATCATCAATCGTATTTATTGAGCGCTTACTGTGTGCAGAGCACTGTACTAAGCCCTTGGGAAGTACAAGTTGGCAACATATAGAGACAGTCCCTACCCAACAGTGGGCTCACAGTCTAAAAGGGGGAGACAGAGAACAAAACCAAACATACTAACAAAATAAAATAAATAGAATAGATATGTACAAGTAAAATAAATAAATAAATAGAGTAACAAATATGTACAAACATATATACATATATACAGGTGCAGTGGGGAAGGGAAGGAGGTAAGATGGGGGGATGGAGAGGGGGACGAGGGGGAGAGGAGTCCAAAGTTCTTTCCATCTTCAAAGCCCTTCTGAAATCCCACCTCCTCCAGGAGGCTTTCTCTGATTCTTCTCTCCAGGTCACATGCCCCATCTATCATTTCAGCACTTTGGCATTCACAACCATCTACACAAGCATTTCTTCTTTCTGGTTGTAAACCACCCAGCTGTTAGACCGCAAGATCCTTATGGTCAGGTATCGGGCCTTCTACCTTTCTTGTATTCCATCAAATCTTCAGTACAAGGCTGGTTACACAGGAGGCACTTAATAAATACTATTGGTTGATTGACTGAGGGCCGTCTGCCAGCTAGCAACCAAGTCATAGGTACAGACCGAAGTGATCAAGACTTTCCAGTGAGACCCTGGGGAGTTTGAGCGCATTACCTTGTGGAGGTCTTAAGGCATAGTGGGTTGGCCAGATTTTAAGAGTGCTTACCGAGAGATCTCTCCCACCCCTCCCCACTGCAGGAGAGATTTTTGCCAAACCTCTAAGTGGAAAAATGGAAAAGTGAATATTGAAGCAAATATAGTCTGTTTCCTATAAACCAGTAGGTAGTCAGTGAATGCTTTCTCCTGAAAGCTTTCCATTTAGAGTGCAAGATGTAGTCCAGTAGTGTCTCTTAATGATCTGTTTAAAAGAACCAATTACCGGAACCCAGACTAATTCAGTTGTCCAGCTTTTCCTTTAACAACAAATTGGTCATCTCCTGACTTAGAAAACCAACCCCAATTGTTATGCCCATTTGTCTGAGCTTTCAGAGATGTGAATGAGGATGAGTTGGCTCTCTGCTCTGTTACAAATGAGGAAATTGAGGCTGTGGGCTGAGGTGGTCATCTGTGATCTAAAATTCCTTAGGTGTGGTCATAACACCTGAGTTTTAGGTGCAGCATAGTAGCTTAGCTGTTTTAAATTAATCAGTCAATGGTATTTGTTGAGTGCTTACTGTGTGCAGAGCACTGTACTAAGCCTTTGGGAGAGTGCAGTATGACAGAGTTGATAGACATGTTCCCTGCCCACAAGGAGTTTATGGACTAGAGGAAGTTTACAGTCTAGAAGGCTGTCAACAAATGCTCAGGGTATTCTAAAGGACGTATCCTTAAAAGCATTCACAGCTGACAAAACCAAAGACTTATGGTATAAATAGGGTTAGCGATTCCATGGCTTACATTACTCTAGGTGAAATTTGAGAGGATTTGTGATTAAAAAAAAAAAGAAACCACAAAATACGTTTTAAGCTTCTTATAATGCTATTCAAATTCAAGGCAAGTCACCGTAACATAACTGCTGTACATATTAAAGTACCTCTTTTTTAAGTTCTCTATTTTCATGAGTTCAGTGCTGTGTGTTTGATAACTCAGATTGCATTAGTACTGTTGTCTTTCATTCCTCAGCAAAGACACTGCTGACTGTGAAGTTCATCTGTGGTTGTGGTGTGGCCTAAAAGAACCTGCCGTCAGTGCTTAGTACAGTGCCTGGCACATACTAAGCACTTAACAAATGCCATCATAATTATTACCACATAGTGGATCCACAAAAGCTGTCATGTTTGTCGGCAGCGTCTTGCGTTGTCTTCCTATTTGCCTCCTTGTCTCATGAACTTCTCCAAATATCTGCTCAAAAGGAGCTACACCCTTTCTTGAGGACATACTTTTATGTCTGCCTTGGTTGTGTCCCAGCTTCCAGCACCATTAATTTAGTATTTAACTGTGTCCAAAAAAATCTTCCTCTGCTCCCCCCATCCAACACACACATCTTGTGTTCAGTTGTCCAAACAGTAATTCAATAGTATTGCACAGCGAACTGATTTTTAACAGTTAATATTAAATAGCTACATTGACTTCCTGGAAGTTGTAATGAGCTACCTATGTCGGAATGGTGCCAAGCTCAATGGGCTCTGAATGCCAGAGGTAGTTTGAGTTCATCTAGCTTGAAA